>NC_092131.1:141346071-141993708 GCF_043159975.1 Macaca nemestrina
GTTATTTAGATTTAGATCTTTAGGTGCCCAAAATCAGGGAACAGATTTTCTCTCTGTCATATCCCCTGGTAAAAGGAGACAGTGTCTAAGTGTGCTAACAGACAGTCTGCAACATTTACCTGGGCAATTCTGGTTTGCATTTACTTTTTCCCGCAAAGTTTAGTCCATTAAGGCCAGGGTTACTTAAATTGATCATCAGCTTATTCTCCCTCTCTCAGCTAGTGTAAAAATAGCCTTTAAATTAATCTCCTAAAATAGCTAAAAGAGTTCAATATTTGACTACATATCATAACTCACTGCCATAGAATATTAGTTAGAAAAAAATAAGCATTTACAGAAATCTCATTAATTTACATTTCATCCCTGCTTAGAGCAATTTGCGGTAATTTAATCTGGATCAGGCTATGTTAACTTTTACATCTATGTTTTATAGAAATAATTTACTGGAAGAATTAATGGTGCAAGTGAGATTGTAAGGGATATACTAAACATTTAAAGACAGTAAATATTTTTATAACAATAATAGTCTGTATGAAATTAAAATTTGTAATTTATATATGGATGTCATTCAATGAAGGCATAGAACCATGTTTCTCAAAATTCCATCCAAGAGAGAATAGGGGGAAAACACCCCACAACTTCTGAATCAGGATTCCTGGTGATGGACTCTAGGAATGTGCATTTTAACAAGCTCCTGGGGTGATTCTTATGTTTACTAAAATTGATGATTATCTGTTATACAAAATATGACAATCACTTATACATTGATTAAGGTAACCAGGAAACTCCTTCACAGCTATCTAGAGTTCCTCTGTGTACTGGAAAACACTCGAGCTTCCTCTTTTTAAAATATTCTAGAATTCAAACGCTCCCACTAGTGCAAACTGATCTCCACCTTAAACAGGGAGGTGTTGCTGAAACATACACCAACTTCCCATTATCAATGCCATGCTTCTTGCATTATAACCCTGTAATGGAAATCCATACTGTCTAAAAATTAGGGTGGTAAGAGTGGGATTCAGAGAAACCAGGCTGAGACCTGGGGGGCCTAGAAGGAGAACCAAGATAGAACTGAACAAGGACTCAGTTACTGAACCAGGGGCTGGATTGGTCATAAGGGACAGGTCAGGAACCTAGTTAAGAACCCAGCTCAGGACAAGTTGACTAAGAGGCTGCCTTAATTTGAAGCCACCGCACAATCCACCCATGAGTTGACATATAAATCAAAGAGACGTGAAACATTAACATGTCTAAGAACCACGTAAGGAGGAACTTCTTACTTTATTTGAATGCAGATGGTTCAGTCTCTGGACCCATTCCCTTGTTAACAAAATAATCCCTATGTCTGAAGACAGTAGTAGTTTATATCTCCTTAAGTGTGTGGTGTTTTTTTTTTTGGTTTTTTTTTTTTGTTTTTTTTTTTCAGGGCGGAGTCTCCCTATGTCGCCCAGGCTGGAGTGCAGTGGCGCCATCTTGACTCACTGCAAGCTCCGCCTCCCGGGTTCACACCATTCTCCTGCCTCACCCTCCCGAGTAGCTGGGACTACAGGTGACCGCACCACACCCGGCTAATTTTTTGTATTTTTAGTAGAGATGGGGTTTCACTGTGTTAGCCAGGATGGTCTCGATCTTCTGACCTCGTGATCCGCCCGCCTCGGCCTCCCAATAGGACTACTTTTTTCATCCATTTCTATATAAACTATATGATATAGATGTGCACACACGTGCAAACACACACATTTTAGGCCAGCACATATATGTGCATACTTAAAATATTTTAAGTTAGGTTTTGACTTAAGAGCAAATCTTTTCATCTTATTTTATAAGTGCAAAGGATGTGCAGCAAATACAAAGTTGACCCAGAGGTTCATTTACGCCACTGTTTGCCGGAGATTAAGACCGTGGGGTGAGCAAGTTTGCTTGTAACTAAAGCACAGACTCTTGGCTATTTGCAACATTTTAAACTTTAACAAGTGGGCAATGCAATATAAATGATGCTTTAAACATTTATGCATTGGGTGGGAATCTATATTAATTATAAAACAAAGGACCAACTCCTAGAAACAAAGAAGCATTATTTTTTTTCTTCCTGAGTTGCTTTACTAAGAATTAGATCCCTAAAGGAGAGGCGTAGAAACAAGAAAGGTTCTACCTAGTAGATTTGTAGCTTAACTGGGAGCCCAAGACAATTCGTCTGAGAGCTTACCATGGCCTGTTTGTGTATTCTACTCCGTGCCTTGCTTGTGTCCTCCAGCAGTCACATACTGTGCATCTCAAAACCGCCTTTCCTTATGCACAGTAGTCATTCCTGTGGTCCACATGGGAAAGCCTTACCTATTCTGAAATTCTGAAATGGTGGAAGCAAGTCCAAATGGTGGGAAGTTTATAAAGTGTCTCTGTCAGGTGATTGGGGCACGTTAGAATTTTCTTTCTGTATATTCATATGTATTCTTCTATTTAATAGATCGAGGCTAAATAAAGAGATGCCAATTTTTAAAAATCTGTTTCATTATCTTTGCTCTATTTCCAGTCACTCGAACACTACCCTTGATTTACAAAGTAAATCAAGTTCATCTGTACACTCTCATCTCTCAGGCAGTGTTCTCATACTCTCTTGAAGGTGGTGGATAAGAAGCATTGAACATGTCCATCTCCCAGTTAAAAAGATCTTCCTCACCAGCTTGCCTTGCTTCTAAGGATTTTGACTTTTTTTGAACTCTCCCTTAAGGATTAAAACATTGCTGTTATCTGGGAGGTGGGCCATACTTAGCTGTTCTCACCTTAACCAAAATCACTTTATTGGTTTCTCAGAGAAGAGATTGAGCAGGGGGATATTCCCCAGCCTGGGGTGCTGCCAAGATTTAATGGAGGGTCTCTAACATTGGGGGTTAAGAGAAACAAAAGGGGAGGGGCAGAAGACTGTGAACACAAATGATAATCAGTTCCCAATTCAGCCTGAGGCTGACACTAACGAGCGTCGATCGGTGAGTTTCTACTCACTATTTTATTCAGAGTAATTTGATATGGAATTCGACTCTTCCCCTCTGGAAATGAAGTCCCTAGTTCCTTGGGTTTAACTAAGGCAGGCAACCTACGGCATGAAATTGAAATAATAATCTGAATTATTTTTTCAAAAACACCTAGGGAAAGATATTTTTATGACCGCATATTTGAGATGGTCTACGCAAGACTAAGTATCCGTGTAATTGTACACCTTCTAGTTCATCTTGTCTGTCCACACATAGTCGTAGCAAGACACAGTCATGTACAGTGAACCCAGGCTTAGAATTTTTACCTCTTCTGGAAAGTCAGTAGAAACTTCTGTTTCCTTGGGTTTGTCTTTCAAAGGTTTCAGTTTTCTCTTGGGATCGGCTACCAGGAGTCTGCATCATTGATCACAGGTAGTTTAAGGTCAGAGTGGTTTTTTTTTCCTCTCCCTTTCCAATGTTTAACCATCCTTATACTGCGAGTTCTAAAGACTAGAATTTATGAATCTCAAGGCTCATAAACCACTCTCCACCCACCTTGTAGTTAAAGCGGTAGCTGTACACATCTGCAGGGCATACCTGACATGTTCAGCATCTGAAAAGCTGCCACTGGGCAGCAAGCTGGAAGATCAAACCTCCATTCATTAAATTAAAAAAAAAAAAATGTACGTGGCCCACCACCCCTGAAAGCTGGCAGCCTATATTTTTACAGCTGGGTTTTAACTTAACACCTTTTGGGATGCTGTCTTCCAAGAGTATGGATTTGTGCTTTTCAAATCTGACTTTTGGATTTAAAAAAATGGAGCCCAGAAACTGTGTTGGACACATACTTATAAATCCACGAAGGCTTAGCCTACAGAAGCCACAGGAAATACTATGATATTTTGGAAAAGGTCGGGTTTCATGGATTCTGTAAGGCACTCAGCAGGTTGTAATTATTTCTTTTATTTAAAAGCCCTCCAGATATTTTTTTCCAGAGGGTCTGCAATTGAGGGTAGTAGACATTTTTTTCATACTGTACATTCTTTTTGGCTGAGTGCTGGAAATACACAGGAAATAAAGTGGCTTTAAAAGACCCAGCAGCAGCCAGTCCAAGGCATGAAGTCACTGAAACAGAATGGGAGATCTCCAAATCAGCAGCATCAGTTTTTGGCTGCCTCTGTTCCTGTCCTTGTGCAGGAGGGAAAAAATGAAGCAGGTGAACACACTGACCTGTTCTGTTTTAACAGAAACCAAATGTCACCATGTCTATGGGCATGGCTCAGCAGCTGGAATCGCTCAAGAGGTTTAGACACAGGCCAACAAGACAGATGTGTTGAGGCGGCCAGGAAAGTGAAATGAGTTGCCTGTGTCTTTATTCAAGATCCTGGTGCTGCTTTGGGCCCTGGTCTCTCTGGCCTGGCTTGGAGTGAGGGCAGAACTGGCCATGCTGAGGCCAAGGAAAGCACGCCAGCTCCTTATTGACCAACCTCTGGGCTGCCTCTTAGGAAAATCAGATGCAAGGACTCTTGCCTCAGACCAGAGACAGAATCAGCCAAGTTTTTGGTCTCAGCAACTAAAAACAAAAAGAAAAGATCCGCTTCTGAGGCAGCAGGTAGATACCGGGACATGTGTCTGACTACTTTTGCACAGGGAGGTGCAGATGCTGGGAGTGACGGGAACGTATGGGGAGAGGCCTCCACAGAAGGTGGGCTCTCGGCTCCAACCTAGCAGTTGCCTCTGAGATTGGGTGAGATTCTGTTGGAATCCTGGAAAGCAGAGAAAACTCCCCTGGAAACAAATTTGGAGTGTGCGAGGTCTTCACTCACTGCTGTCTCGTTCGGTTTCTTGGTTTCTTTTTGGCTACTTTGGGCTGAGTAGAGTTAATTTTGAGCAAAGAACTTCAGCCAGCATGAATGAAGCACTCCCAAGACGAGTCACAAAATGGCCTTTCAGAAAGAGCCGTCCATTGAGATGGGAGCCAGCGGGTGAAGTCACCATCAGCACAGGGCGCGGTGGCCAGGCATAGGCTGGATTCAAGAGAATCCTGGCCTGGGCCCATCATGCCCTCTGGCATTTCCATTTAATCAGCGGTGGAGGCCCTGGGTGAAATGAGGTGGGGAAGTGATCCAGTTCCCAGTAGGTTTCCTAGGACTGAGTTTATTCCTCCCTGGCTCCCAACTCAGAGAAGATACCAGGAAGGAGTGGAGAAGAATTGCTAATGGCCCTGGGCAGAATCAGTCTCAGAACCATCGCAGCCACCATTGTTATCACCAGGACAGTAAGTTGCTGAATATCATGCTGTCCAAGGGGCCTTACTCAGTGGAATGATTTGGGTGGCTCTTCACAGTCCTCAGAGCAAGCTGGCATACCCTTATCTTACTTGATTCTCATAGAAGTCCAGGGTGCAGGCAGATAGCACCATCCTTGCCCCCCAATTTACTGGTGAGGACACTGAACTTAGGGAGGGTAGGTGACATGTCCTGGGCCACACAGCTGGTAAGAGGGAGAACCGGAACTCAAATGCAGGTCTTCAGGTTCCTACTTCAGAGCTTTTGTAACTATGACAAGATGCCCCCCTGGATGTAACTGAATCAGCTGCATGGGTATGGGTGTCTGTCCTCTAGAAACTGAGAGCCCTAAGCAAACAACACAGCTGTTTCTACCTAATTCATGTGAAATGGAGCTGCCTCGTGTCCCCCTTGTCAGCGCAGTGTCATTCCCAAAGAAGCACACATTGGTTTTCAAAAATAATTTAAAAGCAATGTGTATCTTTATTACAGTCTTTCAGAAAATGCTAAAAGAAGAGTTCCATCTACAGCTTACGGCAGATTTTCGGAAAAATCTCTTTATCCATCTATCTCCTCCAAATTCCACCTATCACAATATGACAGCTGCCTTAATCACTCCTCCTTCTCAAAAAAAAAGAAAAAAGTTTCCCAGAACTTTTTTTTTCAAACCTAGCGCTTTCTGATGTTTATTTTTTTCTCACCTACCCCTTATCTTAGAGATCTATCGTTCCCCCTCCTGTGAGTGTGGTTTCTCTAATGAAAACCAATCAAATGGTCTTGACTTCTTTTCATTCTTCTCCTTCATCCGCATTCCATGACTCTGATTGGAAAAACAAGGCCCAGGATAAAATTGGACAGAGGTTCTCTTCTCCTTAGAGGACAAGAGGGAAAGAGAAGCTGCAAATCACTTTTTCCTTGTCACCTATGCATGTAACAGAGACAGTGACCGCTAACCTTAACCCAGCCCAGCAGTACATAAGATGTGGTGGCAGAGCCTCCCACTAAATTTGGGCTTAGAATCAGAGTCACACTGTCTGGAGATGGGCAGAGAGACCGGCACATCCACTCACCATGCCTTGCAGATGCTTCTTTTGTGAACCTCAGTCATTCTTTTACTCAAACTAATGGTTCCTGCCTTTATAAGACTTATCAGTGTCTATAGCAGAGTGACAATGGGATCGAAGCTCACACATCTTCCACTTCATGTAGATATGCTGTTCACTGTTTTCTTATAATAGTCTTAGTCAAGCTTAAGGTTTCCACTTAAGCCTAAAAATAATTCTTTCATGTTAGGCATGTAAACAGGACCAATTAATAAGTAGCTACTTACCCTTTGCTATGGAAATTAGCCTCAGTTTAATTTTTGCTAGCGTCACAGAGCCAATATCAGTCATGAGTAAATGCATTTATGGCTGGGTGCAGTGGCTCATGCCTGTAATCCCAGCACTTTAGGAGGCTGAGGCAGGTGAATCACTTGAGGTCAGGAGTTCAAGACCAGCCTGGCCAACATGGCGAAACCCTGTCTCTACTAAAAATACAAAAATTAGCCAGACATGGTAGTGCATGCCTGTAGTCCCAGCTCTTCGGGAGGCTGAGGCACAAGAATCACTTGAACCCAGGGGGCGGAGGTTGCAGTGAGCCGAGATTATGTCACTGTACTCCATGCACTCCAGCCTGGGTGACAAAGTGAGACTCCATCTCAAAAAAAAAAAAAAAAAAAGAATAAATGCACTGACATAAATAGGCATATCATATAACTTGTTTCTGTGTATCTGCATCCCCATGTTCATTGTAGAATTACTCACAATAGTCAAGATATGAAATCAACCTAAGTGTCCATCAAATAGTGACTGGAGAAAGAAAATGTGCTATATATACACAACAGAATGCTATTTATTCCACTTTAAAAAGAAGGAAATCCTGGTCATTTGCAACAACATGGATGAACATGGAGGACATTAAGCTAGTGAAATAATGAGCCAGGCACAGAAAGACAAATAGTACATGATCTCACTTATATGTGGAATCTTAAAAAGTCGAACTCATAGAAGCAAAGAGGAGAATGGTGTTAGCATAGACTGAGGATTGGGGGGATCGAGGAGACGTTGATCAAAGGACACAGAATTTCAGTTAGATGGACAGACGCGATGGCTAACACCTGTAATTCCAGCACTTTAGGAGGTCGAGGCGGGCAGATCACAAGGTCAGGAGATCGAGACCATCCTGGCTAACACAGTGAAACCCCGTCTCCACTAAAAATACAAAAACTTAGCCGGGCATGGTGGTGGGCGCCTGTAGTCCCAGCTACTCGGGAGGCTGAAGCAGGAGAATGGCGTGAACCCGGGAGGCGGAGCTTGCAGTGAGCCGAGATCGTGCCACTGCACTCCAGCATGGGCGACAGAGCGAGACTCCATCTCAACAAAAAAAAAAAGAATTTCAGTTAGAATAAGTTCAGGAGATCTACTGAACATCATAGTGACTACAATTAATAATAATAAATACTTATAAATTGCCATCAGAGATTTTAAGAATTCTCATCACAAAAATGATGCCTGTGAGGTAAAGCATGTTAAACAGCTTGCTTTGATTTTGCCATTTGACTATGTATACATATATCAAAATATGTTGTCCACCATAGATACATACCATTTTTGCCTGTCAGTTAAAAAGAAAAGTTGTGTCTGTGTGTAGTGGGGTTTGTGTGATTTTCACATTCTTCTGGCTAGATTTCTGCACTTACATATCTACCTGTTTATGTGAGCATATAACGTTTTAATCATCACTCAAACGTTGATGTTATTTTCACTTTTTAAAAGAATAACAGCATTCAGTGTGGGTGACAGTGAGGAGACACCAAGAAACTTGTTGGCTGTTGAAGATAGTAACTCCTAATACATACACATATATATCTATATATACATATAGATGATAGATAGATAGATAGATAGATAGATAGATAGATAGATAGATAGATAGATACATATCCAGTTGTAGTCACAGGAATTATTTGCATTTCTCTCTAATCAACCTACAATGGCTTCTTGGAGAAAGTTGGGTTTTAGAAGTTACAGAAATGCTATGAGAGAAACTTTTGTCCAGTGGAGAGGGAAGGAACTCGCAGGCGCTGTCCTGAGGAGGCTTGGCAGGGAGTGGCGTGTTGCTTCACAAGGAGATTTGCACAGTTGGTCTGAGGCGAGTAAGGGGATCAGCTGTGGCCATGCAAGAAGTGTGGGAAGAAGACAAGGTTGCTGAGGTCTCCCACTTGAATAATGAAGAGATGAAGACAGGGAGAAGGTCCCTGAGGCTCTAAATTTCCAGGGAGAGGGCTGCACCTCCTTGACCAACTCCCCAGAGTCCGTTAAGCCAATGAGGCGTGGCTCCCATGCCTCTGCAGTAAGGTTGGGGAACTAGATCTGCTATTGGGAATGATGGGGCATTTACTAATGGCCCAGGTGTAAACCTCTACATTTCCAGGGCCAGACAGGGAGGAACCAGCAGCAGTCTCTGCCCTGGAACACAACCCTCTGAGCAGTGTTGATGAGAATTTTCAGTCGGTCTGACCCTGTCCTCTGCTTTATTCCATTCTCTAGTAGCTCTTACCCAAGGATACATAGACCTATCAGATTTCTCCTGGTCTTGGTTTTCATAGCATCAAGAAAGAACCTCTGAAGCCCATGGCCTGTTGAGTCTCATATCATCAGAGATCATATGAACAGAGTAAACAGTCTTTCTGCTTTGAGGAAGGGAGAAGCCTGGGAGTGCACACAGCCCCTCTAAGGTGAAGAAAGCCTCAAGGTCGTATTAAGCAAGAGCCACACTGTTCCTTAGGACACTGTCTTCTGTGCACCATGAAGTTTCTGGCTGGGAATTGAATTTGAGTCATTGGTTCACTGAACTTTCTCTTCCTGTCCCACATTATTTGTTAATGGTCAGTGTTGTAAGATTAGTCGCTTGAAGCATTTGGAGAGGATTTGGGGATAACTCAAGCAGTTTCTCACTGACCTGGAGCATGGGATGTCCATTCACTCTAAAGCACACCATTGCCACTGACCAAGAAGAATGCCTAGGGCTTATATTTTGCAATCGTTCAACACCAAGCAGGAAATACAGGTGAACCAATTGCACAGCCTCAAAAAGTGCCACAGCTGCTTTCTCACTGGAGTTTGCCCAACCTTTCGGGTCAGTCTGGTAGGTTAACCAACCCACCCTCTGTTGATAGCAATAGGATTCTGCTAGCTCCTTCAGTATGGTCATAAAACCCCCAAAGTTGTGAGAGAGAGAGAGAGGATCTACGAAGAGCAGAACAGTTCAAAGAAATACATCATTTGGTCCTGCGGATGTACCCAGCAATGTCACGTCTTTTTAAAAGTTAACCAAAAAAACCTAAGAGATTTATGGCTCAGAGTGCCACTGCAATTTTTTTATTATCATTTGTGGTGAGAGAAAAAGTCTTCCTGGGATGGTTTCAACAGATCCTCCACATAAACTTCAAGCTCTTCATTTTTGGCATGCACACCGTCAAAGCCATTACTGTTATTTACCTCTGCCTGCTCAGAGAGAACCACTTCATAGAGATAGTCCAGCTTTGGACACAGCCTCACTGGCATTGTCCTTGGTGCCTTTAATGTCGTAGGCTCCAGTTCACATCCAGGACTGTGAATGGTTTTGCCAGATCCAATTGTGTGTCTGCGAATGAGCTGGAGCTTTTGCAATTGAAATGGACAGGCAAAGTTCATGTACTGTTTCAGTTCTCGCTTGATGGGCCTTCTCGGACTGTGCGGCTTTATTTGACTGTTTTTGTGTGAGGTGATTTTTCTTCTGAAGTGGGGGGTAACGAGCTGGGTAGCCCACACATTGTTGGGGTTTATAGAATCCTTTGATAATTAAACCATTGAGCCACAGACTGAGAAAGAATTCAGAGGCCTTTGTTGCCATGGACTGATAGTAACTTTAAAAAAACTGAAGCACAAAAAAAAAAAAGGGAGTGATAATCTCAAGTATCTTTTCCAGTTTCCCCTGCTCCCTTTCTCTCCTTTCTAATAGAAGAGAGCAGTCGGGTGAGGAGAAGAGAGGTTGGTGTCCAGGGGAGATGGACAAATCTCTTTCTTTGGATGGAAACTCTTTCTTCCCCCTCTGTTTCAGATTGTCAGTTAAGACCCAGGGGCAAGCTGAATGTTTCTTTCAGGAGAGGAAAAAAAGCTAAAGTTAACATGGGGAAAAGAGCACGAGACGTACATGGCCTCCATGAAAATCAGATTTCTTTAAAAAAAGAAATCGTTTCCTTCCTCAATACCTAGCGGGGCTCAGCTCCCAGAGACGAGCGGTAAATGTGCAGGATGAAAAGCTCAAGGTGGAGGAAGGTTTGCTCCTAAACCAGAGACTGGGAGGTCCCCGAGGCAGGGCACTCGTATGAAGCAGGGCGTTGAGAGAAGTTCACCTTCCCCCAGACTGAGTTAGTCCACACAAAATCTTCCTGAAAGTGTGGTGAAGTATTTCCTTTAAAAAAAAATTTTTTTTTTTGAAACAAGGTCTTGCAGTGTTACCCAGACTGCAGTGCGGTGGCACCATTAGGGCTCACTGTAGCCTCTGCCTCCTGGGATCAAGTGATCTTCCCCACTCAGCCCCTCGAGTAGCTGGGACCACAGGTGTACACCACCACGCCTGGCTAGTTTTTGTGTTTTCTTGTAGAGATGGGGTTTCGCCATGCTGCCCAGGCTGGTCTCAAGCCTGGGTTCAAGTGATCTACCTGCCTGGGCCTCCCAAAGTACTGGGATTACAGGTGTGAGCCACTGCGCCCAGCCCCAAACCAAAAATGTATCTCCCACCACCCCTGGGTGTTTATCTCGTTTATGATGCTACTGAATACCCCGGGTTTCTATGTTGCCTTCAGAATCTCAGAGAAGGTCCTTGAAAGAAGTAACTCTTTCATGAGATACAAGGCCACAGCCCTGTGTTATGGGTTGGACTGTGTCGCCCTCCTCAAAACTTATATTTTGAAATCCTGATCTCTAGTACCTTGGAGTGTGACCTTATTTGAAAACTAAGGCTGTTCAGAGCAATTAGTTAAGTTAAAATGAGGTCGTCATGGAGTAGGGTGGGCCCCTAATCAGACATGACTGGCGTCCTTATAAAAGGGGGAAATTTGAAGACAGACGCACACAGGGAGAATGCTTTGTGAAGATCAGAGTTATGCTGCCACAAGACAGAGGACTTTGAGAAGCTAGGATAGAGGACTGGAACAGATTTTCCCCCAGCACCTTCAAAGGAAGCACGGCCCTGTCAGCAACCTGATCTTGGCCTTCCAGCCTCCAGATCTGTGAGACAATGCGCTTCTGCTGTGTAACCCACCAGTGAGTGGGACTTTGTTCCAGCAGTCATAGGAAACAACCACAGGCCCACAGGACTTTTTAGGGACCAAAGAAACTATTTTAATTTTTATTTCTTTTCAAATCAGAAGGACAAAATGAATATAACAATAACGAATACATAATGATGAAATCCAGCCTGGATTATATTTGTCTTAATAGCAATGAAATCATAAAATGTAGTTTTTATTTATTTTTTATTATGGAGAAAGGGGCCTGTGAAGGCAAAAGTGCCCAGGGCCCACAGAAGATGTGATGTGGCCCTGAGGCCCTGAATGGATTTGGAACAGGTGAGTGGCCCCTACATCCTAGGGCAGCCCAGAAATTTGTGGCTGGGGCAGGAGTTAGCCCCAGGACCTGGGAAAAGATAAAAGTGTAATAGTCTGTGTAACTGTGTTGTAAAGTATTCCTCAATCTTTGCTGATGCTCCTCCTGCCTCCTTACCTCTGGCATATTGGAGAGTTGTTTTTGCTTTTAATATCTGTGAGAGGAGGACAGTTTCAAAAATGTCTCCATTTGGTACATTGTCGATGTTTGGTACAGCTGAAGCACAAAGTGAGACAGAAGCTGCTACGGTCTTGGCTTATCCCTTGTGGAACTGCTTGCTTCACTAAAATGAGAAGGTAGAGCTTCAAATGAAGTCTGGGCTCCCTCATTCCGCTCCCAATAGGTCTTTCTTTTCAAGTGTCTCTTCCCATTCACTTTCAAAAGCTATATTACTTATTTATGATCCAATCCAGTAGAAATAATATGCACTTAACTTGCAGTTGTAACTGTTATCCTATTAATTACTCAGTTAAAATCCATAAAAGTGGACGGCTGTCACCGAAGTCTCTGCTAGAATTGTCACTAAAAGGAGGAGCTCTTGACAAATTTATTAATCAGGATCTTGTGTATAGTTCTTCGAAGTCAAATAGCCTGAGCTTCCAGGAGCCCAGTGGCCTGTGAAGATTGTATCCCATCCTCTCCAATTGACAGTTCACACAATCTATGGAATGCAGGGGATATCTCTCCTAAACAAGCAGCGATAAACAGAAGAAACCTAAGCCAAACACACAGGTGATTCTAAACTGACAACTGATATATACACAGGACGCTCATAGCCCCCATTCTATAGACCAGGGGTTCTCAAAAAAACTGAGTGTCAGAATCACTTGGCGGACTTGTTAAAAGCAGATTGCTGGGCCCATGCCCAGAGTTTCTGATTCAGTCAGTCTGGGATGGGACCCAAGAACTGGCATTTCTAACCTAGTTCCCAGGTACTGCCCATGCCACTGGTCCAGAGGCCGCACCCTGAGAACCACTAGTCTAGATGTTAACCTTCCATTGGTCTTTTTGCCAATAGGTGGTGCTCTTCCGAGAGCACCATCCTGCAATTACTAGGGGATGTAATGAATTTTAGACAGAGGAATTGGCTGCCTGAAATTATAGAACTTCCTTTCCTGGAAATAGGTAGAAGTAGACACCATCACTTTTCCAGAAGGGCTGTGTGCAGTTGGACCACGAGACCATCCAGTAGCAGTGACAACATGATCCACCTGATTGTACCCTCTCCTGTTCCATGCAATTTGATACCTTCCCTACCCACCCACTGGCATCCCCTCTAGTGATGCTTAGCTATGAAATGGTTGTAGCAGGATGGTCCAGGATAAAGGCGCTGCAGGGGTTCAGGTCTGAAAGTACATTTGGATGCTGAGGCATTTAGGAAGAGCTGCACAGATGGGCTCTAGGAGAGGACACAGTGGTAAGGAGTGGCAGTAAATAAAGGTCTAGCAAGACCTCGGTCTTCTGTCTTCTAGGCAGTGGCAAGGTGGCAAGAACTTGAATTCTCACTGCCATGTTCCTTTAGCCAAGGTGTATCTATTTATTCTCCCATCCAAGTACTAATCAGGCCCGACCCTCCTTGGCTTCCGAGATCAGACAAGATCAGACACATTCAGGGAGGCATGGCCATAGATGCCTATACCTGTTTATTGAATGTTTCCCCAGTATAAGTTTTTAGACTGAGCAAGGTAGAGAATGTTGAGGTGACTCATCCAGAGTAGCTGATGATCTGGGGAGAGTGAGGCAGACCCACAAATCGTTATAATACATGGTAGACAGGGCCACACAAACAGACTCACACTTCCTCAGAGATGCTCTGGAAATCACCATACCTCCAATGCACTTATTTTTCAGGAAGAAAAAAAATATAGCAGATGAGAGTTTGTTCAGGTCACAGAATATCAAATCAGAGTTCATGAACTGAGAAACCAAGGCCAAAAGTCTTAAACTGATTGCTGGCCTATGCAAAGGTTTTCCTTCGGGTGCAGGAGTCCTTTCTCAAATATTACTGAAGCTGAAAGGCCTTCCTGATTATTGCTAATTGGAAGAGGGGGACAGAATGGGTTGTATCTTGGATATTTTCCTTAATAACTCTGACTTCTTGCTATGCTGCTAGCACCTCTGCCATCTGCCTTAGGTTCCTGTACCAACTGAGATTGCCACCATGAAAACTCATAGCCCAACCAGAAAACACCGTTCCAGGATACTTTGGGACCAGGGGAAAAAAAAGGAGAAGACTGAATCTGGGCCCCATTCTTAGCCAGCAGTGAGCTGACATCCCTAGTGAGAATCCCCCAGCCCCATTAGCTCTTCAGCCCAGACTCAGTCCTGGCTTCTGAAGGCATCTGCTTGATCCCTAGATAACTCCTTAAAACTGACAGGTAAGCAAGATAATTGGGAGAGGTGACAGCTGAAATATGTGTTGTGAAGGGCATGGGTACATCTAATCTACTATGTGTTTAGAATTGGGGATGGAGGATTAAATTGGACTTGACCAGTTAAGTCAATAAGTCTGTCTCCAAAGGTGAGTTGACCTTCCTGCTGGTGACAGTTTTGCTGCTTCCCAATATTTCATCCCAAATGGAAGTGAGGGATTGAATTTTATCTTCAAAACCACTGAGCCTTGAATCCATTGTGCTGCTTTGCTTGTGTTTCCTGCCAAACTGCCTTGTGAAATTTTACCCACTGAGCAAAGTTCATCTCTTCTATGAAAGCTTCTCCTGCCACATTCCAATTCACATGGAGTTCTCTAAATACAAACATTTTTGAACTCACCTTCTGTTTACCTTGTCTCTTCTGGAGGCCAAAGTGCAACCTGTTTTTTTTTTTTTTCTTTTTTCCCTATGATGTTTAGCATAATTCTAAACGTGGTAGGCTCTCAGCAGTGCATCTGGTTTTATTTCAATTAAGTAGCATTAGTTTCTATCCCTAAGTAGCAAATTAGGCAGTTACGACGGAGGTGTCATATGCTTTCCCAGGCACAGATTAGAATGGTGTCTACCACGGATTTAATAACACTTACTGTTTTCCCTCTTCTTAGAAGAGCTACAGAAATAGTGTTTGGCAATATTATATAAAAAAACAACCTTTTATAAAGCAGCTATGTTTAGTTAGGGGTCAAATAATGCTTTGTTCAGTATGTCTTGTCACAGATGTCTTTTATCATAAGCAACAAATCTTTCTGTGTTGGTGAACATCTCTGAGGCAGATGTCCTGTGACCCAGGGTGGAGGTTTATTCTTTGTTCTGTGATATATTTGCCTTCTCTTGAATTGCAGGCTCAGTGACTCAGCTTCTTTCTCTCCTCTGAAGAGATGTCAGTGACTGTTGTTTTGCTCTCTGATGCTTTGTACTTCACAGAGATTTGCTTTTGTAAACTGCGTGGCTAAGGTGCACACCTTAAATAACACCATTAAATAACTCTCTTTTATACCCAACTGTGCTGCCCACAGTTATCTGCAAGTCAAGTCTGAGCGCAAATAGCGGATAAAATGAAACAATAAAAGCAGGCTAGAAACAAATACCAGATTGATGTATTAGAAATGCAGGAAAACAGTTTAGTTAGCCATTGCCAAAAGTATCACAGAGATTTCTAGCCCCATCTGTCACCTCAAAGTCTCTACCTGATTGCCATCACATTATACACCATGCTGAATAGTCTTTTGGAAGAATATACTGTATCTTTCTGTAGCATGTTATCAAAGTGTGGATCTCTCTCAAATCAGGGAAACCTACTTTTCTGTAAGTGTGTGAAAACGGAGAAGTACCCACCCAGGACATGGAGAGGTCAGGGGTCCCAAGAAATCTAATGGTGGGCCATTATGTTGGTGACTGTCTCCCATTTGCAAAGACAAACTTGCGGCTCCGCAGACTCAAAAACTTGTCTTTGCAATGTTCAGAGATGACAGAGCAGATTCAGATCTCTCAAGCTCCCACAACTGATGTATAAAATAATCAGTTCCTGTGTTAAAATCAGAATATTACAGTGTTTATTTAAAAAGAGAAATTTCTCCAGCTGTTTTTTCAGTGGAGCTCCAGATGTGGTAGTTGGCTTGTGTTTAGGGTAGTGGTTCCCAAACTTCATCGTGTATCAGAATCACTGAGAGAACTTGTTAAAATGCAAATTGCTGGGCCCCACCTCCAGAGTTTCTGATTCAGTAGGACTGGGGTGAGACTCAAGTTTGTATTTTAATAAATTTCCAGGTGATGCTGATGCTGTTGGCTCAAAGACCTCAGTTGGAGAACACTGATTTAGCGGTCACGTTGAATGAACAGCAGCTGTAATTAAACACTAAAATTCCTGCTGAGCACAGAGAGATGTTCATCTTCTGAGAAGCTCAAGAGGCTGATGAAGGATTAAGAGTCACCTCTCTCATCTCCATCTCACTCTCTGTCTCTCTCCTCCCACTCTATTGCCCTCTTTCATTTCTTATTCCTTTCCTCATTCCCATCTCAGTCCTCTCTCTCTCTCTCTCTGTCTCTCTCTCTGCCCCTATTCCAACTGCTCACCTGTGTGCGGATAGCTGGATACACATAAGTTGGGCAACTCAACTTCCCAGCCACTGGGACCAACTGATCGGATCCTTAGACCTGAAAAATCCTAGCAGGCCATTGCCCATGTTTGTTTCCATAACTCTCCTTTCTCTCTGCTTCCATGGCCATGCTTGATTATCATACCTCTTTCTGATGGATTTGTAAATTCAGGTAGGTTCCAGTCAAATGTTGCCTTCCAGGAGCTCCATAAAGTGACTTTGCCTATCTCTGCCATTCCCTTTTATTGGAGATCATACAGTTTAACTTTCAGATCATGGTCTTTTTTCTTCCTCATTAATGGTACTCATTCATGGGGAATACCCTCTCTAATCCCCCAATATTGACAACATTAATATTTGCATTTTAATTAAAACTAAAGATCTCATGTCAAATTGTGTTATTTCCTTGGTATCTCACAGTAACACTGCTCACTCTTCAGTGGAGTCTGGCATGACATGTGTTGGCTTGGCCCATGCAAGAACTGTGTGCCCTGGGGATTTACCCACACAGACTGGTCATACCCATATGTAAGATGGGCATTTGTGTCCTCCACTGTCCTTATCCTCCACTTTCATTATTCCCATCTCAATATTGTGCCTCATTTTTGGCCTCTACAGTCAAGTCGTTTTTACTAATTCAGAGAAATCACCCCAAGAAAGCAGGGGGGAAAAGATTGAAATATGAGTGGGGGAGGAGGTCGAGAAGGACATTGACTAATGCATTTCCTTATTTAGCTCCATTTCCAAATTTAGGGAACTCGTAAGAAGCATAATTGAGTGTCCAACTTGTAAAAGTTCTGAGCCAGAATTCCTCCAGAGGAGCAGGCTAATGCCATCTTGGCAATAAAGGGGCCGGCCGCAGAGCAGGTGTGTGCTTATTTTCCACACAGTCCCCAAGGCCTGATGTTTATGTGAGTGTCCCTTTCGAAGATGAAGATTTCTGTCAAAAGAAAGTAGTTTTTGTTTCGAAAGAAAATACTATGATGGGAGATGGGGCAATATTTGAATCTGCATCTCTGAAGGGTGATAACAAGATAGTCTTTATAGGAGCGTGTGAGTGTGCGTGTGTGTGTGTAGCTGTAGGTATGTGAGTGTATGTGGGTGTGAGTGTGTGTGATCGTAAGTATGTGTAAGTGTTCATGTGTCAGGGTAGGTAGGGTTGCGTAGGTGTTCATGTGTTGATTATGTAGAGGGGGGTGTGTGTACATGTGTGTATGTCCGTGGGTGGATATGTACAAGTGATTAAGAGAGAGAGAATGAGAATGATTATCACATCTCAGACAAGCTGGAAGGGCTTGCTCAACCTCCCTCTGACACAGTTGAACTAAGCTGGCCAAATCAGGTTCAGGCTTTCTAGATTAATTTGCTTAATTTTTTTGAGGGCAACTTCTACACTGAAACTCCAAGTAAGCCTCCTGAAATGTGGTGCTAGATGTGGTGTGTCCTGAGCCCAGGGAACTGACTGTTTGCTGAAGATTTCCCACAGAGAGAAAAGCTGTGGCCTGACTTCTGCACAGGCACCCTGACTTTGCTGCCTCTCAGGAATCTGGAAGGTGCTGGCTCACCCGCACCTACCTTTCCATCTTATATAATCCAACAATTTGACACTCACATCCTCTTCCTGTTAGATTCAGTCTCTGTTTTCCTTGATGGTTACTATATTTTAAAATGTTACATAGTATTTTTAGATAATAGAACCTTTTAAAAATAATCTAATTTGGGGGTGTATATGCAGAAATGGCCCTATCCAAATAAGACATTTTAAGGCAACGTCTTTTTTAAATTCTTGAAAACTCTGTATACTCAGCCTGTGCTAGAGATGCATCCTATTCCATAGCACAGTTGATTTAGATGACCATTCAACTCAGCCTCTAAGAGGTTGGATACCCAATGCTCTCTCTTTGCCTACTCGGAGCTTCTAGTCTGGTATGGCAGGATCCTAATTCATTAGCTAATAGAGACCTCCTATTTTCCCTGGGACGTGTCCTCCTCTGCAGATACTTGGCTGAAAAAGAACCCTGACAGCAACTTTAAGCTTATGCAATTCATGTCTACTTGTGAAATTCAAACTCATGGTTGCTAATAATGGAGATGATGACTGCCATGACTGAATGACAAATTGTGTTTCATTTTGGGCACTAACAGCAGTCAATTGGTAGTGGCTGCCTGGAGTACCGAGAATCCCACAATAGATTAGTGATGTCTGCTGTAAACAAGGAGTGGGGGTGTTGGTGTGCTTGCTCTACTTGCCTCCTCTGTTCTAGTTCACCAAAGAAACCACTTACCTTTCTAAAAGAGCTAATGTTATTCACCTGAAGTTAACTTTTCCTCTTAGCAGTTGCAGCCATCTCTAGGCAGGGGACTAATTCTTCAGCTAATTTGGAATCCTTGCTGTTTTGACTTTTTTCTGTTTTCTTCTTTCAGTACATCTTCTCTATTTTGTGTCTCCCTCTCCCCCGTGTTAGAATCTTCTTTCACCAGAAACACTCAGTGTTCTCAGATTGAATCATGTTTTCTGGAAAGGAAAGCATCCCACAAACTAAATTGTTGCTTATCCCAAACGCATATGCATGTTTAAACAGAACGCTTAGTATTGGCCGTGTTTAGACCAAAGGAATGAATTTTTGTTGGTGAAATTCAAGGGTATTGTTTGGGGGTTTGGGGCATCATTCTTTTCTAGACACACCTGCTTAAATGACCTTATTCATCATCACTGAGAGTTTTACTCCATATGGCTCGCCAGAGTTCACAAACTTCTTGAGTTAAAAATGCTGGGCTGCTTTCCTGCTTACTGGGTTAGCCTCAATATATGACAGATTATTATTAAGAAGCAATGAAGGTGGGAGGAAGGAGAAGATAAGGAAGAATAACTAAGGGTATCAGGCTTCATACCTGAGTGATGAAATATTTTGTACGACAACCCCCCGACACATGTTTACCTATGTAACAAACCAGTTGTACCCCTGGACTTAAAATAAATGTATTTTTAAAAAGAAACAATGAAAATACCATCCTGTCTGTCAAAAGAAACATTCTTTTCCTATATGAATAGCTCACTGAGATTTTGTTGAGATACAAAGTTTTCATATTGTAATATACCTTCCTATTTATTCCTTGTAACCAAATATAGATATATTGACTTGGAAATGAATCTATGATATAGTATTAAGTAAAATGAAATGATCACAGAAAAACATGCAAAGAAAAATATAAGTAAGCACACACATACGTGCATCTGTATTTAAGCATATATTTAAAGCACAGAAAGTAGCCTAGAAAAGGTTACATTTAAAAGTTTGACCTCAAAAGAGAAGAGAGGGATTAAGGAATACAGGGGAAGTGAAAAGCTCCTTTGATATGTATTCTACATACTATTGCATCTTTTAAGATTTTTCCAGCCGGGATGTATTATTTCTGTATTTTAAAGAAAGAATGGTGGGTTTAAATTAATTGGAAGATATGACAACCACAAAAGAAATCAGACTATAAAAGGTTAAGACCATTTGGCCAAATACAGTTCTTCAGAATGAGAAGAATGGCATTTCCTACGGTCCTTGGTAACCTCAAAGTTTCCAGCTGCTAACAGTCACGTCCGAGGGTCATGTGTGCACACCTGAAACCATGTGGGAGGAAAGCCGTCTTCCTGTATACAGGAAAACGTTCCAGCATCATCTAGTGCAGATCTTCTCCTGCAGTCAACTGAAGGAAGACAAGATGCTTGCAGCCTCGTTTGGAACTGTGGGCTATTTAAAAGTGATACCACGGTCTACTTTTAAAAATTGCTTCACCAACATTCGCTGTTTACTCTTGTTCTTGGTTTTATTTGCGCTAGCGTAACAGGAGATAAATGTAAAAAGGGACAAGGGACAAGTCGTGACAAGGACCACTTTGATTTAGTGCTGCTAAGTGTTGCTGTTTCCAGAAATGGAACCAGAAAAGAAGGAATCTAGCAATTTTTTTAAAAAACTAAATCTATTGTCCACAACTAGCCTTAAAGCAGAGAGGTAAGATGTTACATAGAAAATACCATCCCTAAACCTGACCACATAAAGTATAAGTTGGATTAGACTTCATATTTTAGATTTAATACACAGAAGAACAAATCAACTAACAACTGTATAAATGATTACAATCCAGTTGGGTTGGAGTCAATGCCATTGGTTGGCACAGGTCTTGCCTCTGGACAAACTTTCCCGACTCAAGGTAATACAGACAAGGTTCCTGTCAAAAAGATTCCTTTGCACCTCACTAAAATTCCCTCTCATGATTGTATTTAAATGTATTTGCATAATTCATGTGAGCTTTATATTGCATTTTACATACTCAGAACATTGGGAGTCTGCTATTGGTGAATTCTAACAATGGAGAAAATGGAGGCTCAGGTACATAAGCGGATATGTCCAAGGATACTATATTGAGTGACTAATCTGGGACTAGAATCCAGGACTCCTGACTCTATTGTCTCCCCCTCTCCTAAGATGTAGTTTCTTTTGGCTAAAGACTCATCTCCAGAACACTCTGTTAAAATATGTATCATTGGAGGTTGGAATAAGGAAAGTGAGACTGAGCATTTCCAGTTAATGTGTTGTCCTCTTTCGTGGCATCCATGAGGCTCTTTGGCAATGAAGTTTTGATGGAACAGAACAGAGGTGGGAGGAACTCAGAATATGGGGTGGGGTGGGGGGGTGTGTGAGAGGGAGCCCAATGTTAGGACCCGTCCTCTCAAAGGAAGGGACACCAAAAACTGGGAGGTAAAGATCAGCATCAGCTTCAGCCTTTCCTATTGGCTTCCAGCTCCCGTCCTGCTAATGGCAATTACACCTAGAATAAAATCCCAACAAAGGGAGTTGTAAATATCCCGCCTATGGATATAACAAAGTATTTGCTGTGTGTTCAGATGGGATAACTCAAGGGGAGACCTCTACCAGATGCCATTAATAATATCTTACATTTATTTTATAATTTTATTATTGTATAAAGTTTTTAAAAACCTGCACCTTTCTTATAGTACTGTTCGCACTCTGACTTGCAGTTGAATGATATGCAAATGTGACTTACCTCCGCTACTACACTTTAAGTTTTTTTAGGGCAGGATCTGTGCCTGGCTAACCCTTAGGTGTTGAGAAATGAATAGCACTTGGCATATACTTGTTGCATTAATGAATGGAGCAGGGATGGTCCTGCAGATCCTTTTAGTGTATTTTACTGGTAAATGCATTTTACTTATAAAATTTTTAAAATGGGAGACTTATAATCTTTTCTTCATTTTTAATCCAGTCATTCAACTTTATAAGTGAATTGTGTGTCTCTGTAGGTATTTTGGATGACATGAATGATGATTTATTTAGTAGGGATATTTTTTAAGTGGAAATGAGCTAATGTCCTATGTTTTTCTGTGTTAATGAGCTGTAACTTGCTATTCAACTGAATAGGTAACTGAAGAGGAGCAACCTAGTCCCTACACAAGCAGGGTCAATATAATTCCTATCCTGTATTGCCTAGGTCCAAGGGTGAGTTGGGAGGGTGGGTATATTACAGATACTTAATATTGTTGAATGGTAAGAGAATATTTGTCTCTTGGTTATAGATTCTGTTTACAAAGCCAAAAAAGTATTTTAGCCTGGGTGACACAATGAGACCTGATTCTAAAAAGATAAATAAATAAAAAGCAAAAAAAGAAGCATCTTCTTATCTTGTTAAATTCTACATGAAGGATAGTCACCCGGATGGGAAGTAGAAGTAAGGTTTTTAGTTCCAATAACATGCAAGGAAAAATGGAAGAATTCCTTTGGCATTCGTTCTTTTGATACAGAGGAAAAATGCTAGGCTCAATGTTTCACAAACCTTGGTGTCCCAGTCTCCGAGTTAAAGTGGGGATGGAGCCCATTGTGAGCAGGCAGACCTTTCAAACACGTCCGCTGTGTATTTGCCAGGAGGAGGTGAAGCCAGGTCCAGGAGTGCATTCAGAGGAGACGAATACCTTCAGAGTGCTGTGAATGTCAGGAGTGCCCGTGAACCTCTCCTACAGTTTCACTTGGCAGGCAGGTGCCCCATTGAAACTGTCTCCCCAGGGATCTCATGGGATCTGAGATCCTGCTCCTTCTCTTACTAGGTGGGATAAGAGCGATGGCCGGTTCATGTAAGGACAGGGACAGATTCTTTTCACTTTCAGGCCATTTTTTTTAAGTTCCAAACAACCCGTTCCAGGCCCTTCTCCCTTTGTGCACTGGTCCCAGTTGCTTTGCCTCCGGATACCCTGGGACCCCTGAAATCTATAACTGTCTGCATTCTTCCCTTGTTCTGTTCTGTATCTGAAATTTTCTAGTTGACAATTTGGAGCTTTGGTTCATAAGGGATCAGCTGTCAGCGAGAGGAATGTGCGGCTCTTATTTTGGCCGGGATTTGAGCAGAGTCCGTCTGAATCCTTGCTTTTGTCTGGAAACGTTAAGAACTATTACAGCAATGTGTGCCCTAGGAGTGTAGGTAAATCTAAGCAGGGGTCTGTTCACTAAGGAAGGTATGTTGGGAATTCAGTGGGTGGGTTTTGCAACCGTGGGATATTCCAAGTCATATTAAAGGTTAAAAACGAGCATAGGGAAGCAATTGCAAAGAAGGGGAAGGAGGCACAAGGATGGTTGACTTTCGAGCTATTCTTGCCAATAAACAAAACAAAATGAAAGCAATGGGCTGAGTTCAATGAAGCAGTGGACTTAGCTGAGGGCAGAAATATTTGTCTTGTTGGTTATGAACAGCAGTGTAATCCCCCGGCTTGCTGGGGACAAAAACCAGCCAACCTGTGAGAGCTGCTGTTTGTGAGGCGTTCACAGGAGTTTGCGATCAAAATGATTGCGAATGTGAAAGTTATTACTGCTCAAAAAACACTTTATATCAGGGTTAATTATAAGGAGATTCTGTAGTATAATTAGTGTTCTTTCTATTGAGGATTAAGGGCCTCTCCTAAATGGCCTTTTTGATTGCCTTCTTCCCTTTTTTAATTTCCTCCTTGTCCTTTTTGATTATCTACCCCACGACCCTCAGGGCTCCTCAATGTAATACAATTAAAATAACATTTTTGTGTTAGAGGGTTTTATTTTATGAGCTATTAACCCCCTGCTTGCCTGAAGTCTGGATTCCTCTCCCGCACACCCGCCGGCCCCTAGACACAGTGGCGCGTCTGCAGCCCCACGGGAGGCACGTGCAGACGAGGCTGTAGGCGGGGCCCACGCAAAGCAAGGCTGAGGAACTACCTTGGCTTGGTCTTTCAAGAGATGATTGGATGCTGACTTTTCAGCAGCAACGAAAGGGAAATGAGTTCTGTTGGCCCAGCTGGCTTTCACATAAGCTGGAGCCTGGATAATATGACCTTGCCCCGATTCTGTTTGTGCCCTGTGCCGTGGCAAACTGGCTTGCACACAGTAGGTGCTCAACACCGGCCTTTACTGACCTGCTTAGAACCCTTTGCCTCCTTCGTTTTTGCAATCCCGAGACAACAAAGAACGTAGACATTTCCACTTTCCTTCCCCATTGGTCCTGACCCTATTCATTTATTAGACTTGCCAGCATGACCTCTCATTAGCCTTCATTTCCTTCATTCTGAATGTAAAGGGGGATTCTGGACAGTGCATGCAGTAAAGAGCGAAGGCGGCTCTGAAAGCAATATAGGGGAAACAGTATGATTTTGGAGTCAGGTAAACCTGGAGTCACACCCCAACCCCATCACGTAATAACTATATGGCCTTAATTATGGGTAGAAGGGGAGGCAGCATTATGTCAACATTTGAGGGTTATGCAGATGATGAAGTGAAATCAAGTGTGTAAATCATTTCGCCTAATACCTTGTCGATGTGGCGATTCAAAAAATGTTGTGTGCCCCCCAAACCACCACCACTACTGTTCACCCCTTGCCTTTCTTGCCTTTCCCTTGTGACCAGAATTTCTACAATTCTGACCACAATTCTGCCCGGAGACTGCTCTATATGGCCTACCCTCCACTTCACTTTTATGAATGACCCAGTGGAGGACGTTTAATTAGGTTTATTTGAGGGACATAGTCTTTGATGAAATTTCACAACCTTTCCCGAAGCACCATGGAACCAGTTCTCAAGTGACTAGATCCCAAGAGGCACAAGTCACAATGATCTCTTGTCAAGAAGTTTTCATGGGAGTGGGTACAAAAAAGAATAGTTAGAAAGAATAAGACATAGTATTTCACAGCATAACAGGGTGACTATAGTCAAAATAATTTAATTATATATCTTAAAAGAACTAAGATTATAACTGGATTGTTTGTAACACAAAGGATAAATGCTTGAGGAGATGGACACCCCATTTTCCCTGATGTGATTATTACATATTGCATGCCTACATCAAAACATCTCATCTAGCCCATAAATATATATACCTACTAAGTACTCACAAAAATTAAAAATTAAAAACAAATTTCATGGGAGATAGAAACATGGGTACCATGAACTAACAAAACAGGAATTGAATAACAATTGAGCACCATGATGCATATCACTAAGTTATATATGATTAATCAGCAAATAGATAGTCCAGGTAATAAGAGCACAGAAAATACGGAGAAAGACCCATGTGAGAGTGGGAAAGAGAGGGGTGCTGGCATTGTGCTAAGCTGAAATTGGGGGAAAAGAAGACATTGAACTGCCTGAGCTCATAAGATAATTAAAAGTGCCCATTCCAATTCTGAATGTGGCACTTCTGAATATGGTAAATTAGATTGAAATTAAGTCAATTTTATAATCGCTAATCAGAAAGACCTTTTTCCTTGTAAAATGTGCTTGCTTTCTACTTTGATAAAATCTGAATACATAAGCTTTACCATTCACAGATTGATAGTTGTTTAATTTTAGAAGCATCACCTAGCCAGGTGGAACTCACCAAGCACAGGCAGATGAAGTTACAGAGCTATCATAAAGGGCCCAGTGTGAGGAGTCTGGAGGAGGGAGCCAGGACCTGGGAGTGCCTCTCTGGGAGGGTGGCCAGAGAATCTCAGGCACAGTGTTCACCAGAAAGTGGTGGGACCCTCATTCATTCAGTCAACACACACCAACCTTTCTTAAACACCTGCTATGGCTCATGTATGCCTCCAGGTACTCACAATTAGAAAGTGAGCAAGACACACTCTTTTCTTAAGAAGCTTGCCCTCCAGAGACACAGTACTCAGATATGGGAGCTCCTATTAAACCGGCCACAGCATTAGGGAAGATGGGGCCAATATTCAAGAAGGTCCCTAAGACTAGGTAGGACACAGCATCAGAGTCCTAAAGTCAAACAATAGGGAAAGCTACTGAGTCCGACCAGGAAGCAATGGGGCGTCTGTCCCATCAGGAGACCTGGAGAGCCCGAATACCTGGATAAAACACAAGGAGCCGCTCCACACTCAAACTGTGTGGGTTCAAATGTTGATTCCAACACATACTAACATATTACATAAGCTCTCTGTGCTTCATTTTCCTTTACTATGATAGGGATAATAATTGTAACAATCTCAAAAGATTATTGTAAAGAATAAACAAGAAAATACATGTAAAGTTCTTGGAACAGTACTCAACACATAGGAGCCCTCAATGAAAGTTACCTGTGATAATAAGAATTACCATCTTTGTTATCATTGTTAGTGATCTAGTTGGGTGATTGTGTCTATCCTTTAAGAATTTAGACCCCTTTATTTCCCAAGAGGATTTGAGGTGGCTTATAATACCGCATAGAGTATCCAAGATAAAAATTGATGAATAAGTCAGGGTGGAAAGAAAACAAAGGTAGGAATCATAACATGAAGCCAGAGGTAAAGTCAGTATACAGATTGCACGCTATCAGATTGGGTACAATTTGCGAAGCCTTAAGGGAATTAACATCTTTACCTCAAGCACTTAGTTTCTCTAAGACAAGGTCAAGGGCTACAGAGTTGAACATGCCACATCGATCCGTCTAGTCTCTGGTGTGCTGAAGAAATGTCTACACAACTGCACATACTCCAAAGGTTTCCCTTTCTCTCACCCTCCTTGTGGACTGAGAGCTCGCCTTGGTCCTTCTTGTAGCCTCCAAACCCCAAGAGCAAGATCTTGCACATAGTAAGCACTCAATAAATACTTCTTGATTTGTTATTCGAATAGTTGGATAAATGGATGTATGGATGGCAGGATGGATGAATGGAGTTGTGTGTACTCCTGGCTAGAGTCATAACTCTGACCCTGATAAACTCTTATGAGTTTATTCCATATTTGTTTTGGTGTGAAAACCTCCAGGAAGAATTGCAGAGAATCTACTGTTTATTTTATTTAGGGGGATTTGATCTTTCAAATCATTTCACTGAGAAAGTACTCAACTAGTTTAACTTACCTTCTCTTTGCTTTTTCCCTGCATCTGATGTGCCCTGAGGGGAATAATTTTCAAAAAAAAATGTAATTTTCCACAAATTTTCAAAGAACATGGCCATTTCATGTGAATGGTGGGGAATGGTTTTGATAGGATCACATTTGTCGGTCTCAACCAGTTTTGAGATAACAGTCTTTGTTTTTCTCTTTCAGCAAACCTTTTTCAACCTATATGCACATCGAAACTAAGGGTTGCTGCTACTGCTAAAATTAAACTTTATTTGTTGAGCCATTTATTTATGTATAATGGTTAGCCTTTTTATAAAATCTAGTCTTGACAATATCTTTCTTGGGTAAGGAGTCTCTATGTATTATTTAAATAATACGTAAAATTCTTAGGTATTATTGTAATTATTGAAAATCAGTGAATTTCAACTATCTGCATGCCCTTGAAAATCTCAGCAGCCTAAGGACAGAACATCCAGAGAGCTGGGGTTTCTTGCAAGCTAGTTTTTTTCTATCTTTGCAGAGATCTGGTAAGAAGTTAAACTCAAGGGTTAGTGGCAACATGCTCACCTGCAGAACTGCTTTAGCTGCCCGACTCACTGCACCCTGACCACTTCTCTGGGAAATAGACTTGGTGTTTGTGAGTTATGGAGAGGGAAGGATGAGAAATTGGAAGGAGGGTCTTCACATCTTGTGTTGGAAATGTTCACTGGAATGACAGGGTCTCCATTGGCCAAGATTGTGGTCCTGCTGTCTAGCATTCTTCTTGGATGACTTCAGGACAAGACTGGCCAGGAATGAGCAGAGTCCAGCCTTGTTTGTGAGATCTGGCATGGAGCACAGGTCAGGGCAACAAGAAAGCAAGTCCAGGAAAGTCAGCTGAACCAGAGAACAGCAGGTGGACATGATGTCTTTAGGTGGAACTCCTGATTCTTCTGAAAGACAGCTTTCTGGTGGTGTCAGCAGCCTGTTGCATGTGGGTGATCCACATTCAGGGGCTAATCAGAGCCAGAGGAAGGTCAGAGAGCTGCACGTAAGTCCTCTACACAAATAAGGCATAACGGAAACACTCTTGTTTATTTGTACATATGTAAAGATAAAAGTTCTAAGAAATAGTGCGGTGAGTGATGGGGGTAGGGGACAGCTATTTTAGCTGCACCTTAGTTTGTGGGGTTATCTTTGGGATTTTTCATCTTCAGTTTCACTCACTGGAATACAAGCTCAGTTCTTTAATGACATGTAGAAAATTTTATGTACTTATGTGAATGATGTACCATATGTTGATAACACGTGGAAGTCTTCTTGAAATTCAGAACATCAGAAAATAACAAACTGAAAAGGAAGAGAGTTAAGGGAGAAAAGGGTAAGAATCGATAATGGTAGTGTGAACTGATGTTATTTCTTTGATAGGTTTTCAGTGGAAAAGGTATTGGTATAGTTTCAGTAGTTGTGATCATTTAGACTCTGGCTGGGCTAAATCTGTGACAAAATGATTTGCTAAGCAAATGAATACAGGCGTAGTTTGTTTAAACAACTGATGTGTTTCTAAAGGGTTGGTTGTATTCTGTCTAGGGTGAGTCCTTCAGGAAAATGAATCACCATCCAGTGAGGAATGGCCCTGGAAGAGAGAGACTTGGTCTGAGGAGCAGGCACCTCTTACTGGAGACGACCCTCTGCAGAAATAATCTTTGCTCAAATTGCAAAGTGTTTTGCTTTTTGTTTTCCTAAAGAAGACTGAGCCCTGATTGTATCTGTTTTAGAAATGCTCCATATATAAATGTTTCCTATATCTGGTTTGTGCAAAATAGCCTTGTGTATTGAAGGTGTAAATAAGGTTTCCAGCCATTATTTTTTCTTCCTAGAAGAGCAACTTGTTTACTAGCAGTTAAGAAATAGCTATTTACCAAGTTCTTCGAGGGTACCCAGGTCTGCCTGCCCCACGGCACTTCATATTGTGAATTCCACGTAGCAGTACTCAACAAATCTGGTCTGAGTAAATAAATATATACTTAAATAATGTGCATGAGAAAACGTAAATAAGAATATTATTGTAATGGAAGCCCAGCCTTGCTCTCCTCAGGGAGGTGCTTGGCTACTGTGGTTTCAATTTCCTCTTATCTATTTGTGACTTAGAACATACTAGGCAAATTTATTTGTCTAGCTCTTGAGACCATGTGCAAAATAACAAAAATGTTTTCTGATCACTCTGATTTGGTGTTCCTTTGGACTGCCCTCCCCCCTGGCAATTGGTGCAGCTTAATGATGTCATTTTTCTGGATCCACTGATCTGTCTGTGAGATGTGGAGTCAAAGAACCCACGGCCTCTGTTTCTCTCTTCTGCCCCTGACTCATTCCCTGACCTTTAACACGAAGGCAGCGCTACCCCAGGAAGGGAGGCTGTATTGATTGCAGTTGAGAACTGAGGTTTCTGTGTTTCTCTGTTTGTTTGATTGATGGTGCATGATGCAGGGAAAACAGTGAGCGGGGAGACTCTCAGGTGTGGGGGCAGGAAGTAGTAAGTTCGAGAGTACCACAAAGTTCTCCCAGCTGAACCGAGAGCTGGCTGGGGGTTTTGGTTACATTGTGCTTGAAAGCGCTAGCAAGCCCCCAGATGAAATATGGCAAATTCAAATGCAAGGAAAGCTGAAGAAGTCATACCCACAAACTCTGGGAAATTACAGCCGACCGTTATTAGTCATTCTTACGGGCAATAGGGTGTTGTTTTAAAACATTCAAATCTGGTGCTGTGAACAAAGACCTGTTCTTTCCTGGACCAGATAATCACTGCCAGGATCGATTGGAGAAATTAACCGGAGGCCTTGTCCTGTGCTGCCGGCAACCTTGTTTCTTGTCAGGTGCAGCCTGCACACAGTATACCATGACATGTCCTTATTTACACACAAATACAGAGTTCCTGAGGGAAGAGGGAAGGGTGTGACCATGAATGGAAGCAGCCACCAATGAGGATGGTTAAATGTACCCTTGATAAAAGGTGACTGGGGCCATTCCAGTATTTTTATTGGAGAGTCTGGGTTTTTCAGCGGTTAACTCAGATTGTGTTAGCTATCGTCTGCCTCTTTCTGCTCGCATTAAACTTTACCACCCAAATAGGACTCTTGCATGCCGTCTTGCCGTCAGGGAGGTGATGGAGGCATCAGACTGGCTCCCATATCACAGCCCAGGGACTCAGGTGTATTAGGCCCCAAGGGATTCAAGAGACCTTCATGGGTGTGAGATGATGATCCGATGTCACAGAAGCAGCACCTAGGGCAGGTCATGGCCTAGTGTTTACGGTAACACACAGCAGTACGAGAAACTGAAGTTTAGGCTCCTGCTTCCTGCTTAGTGCTTCTTCCGTCTTCAAAATGCTGCCTCTTTCGATTTATGACAAAGACTGGAAAAGGAACAATAAAGGCTAGGAGGCGGGGCTTTGTAGACTTGAGATACCTCTCTAGCGAGGCGGTATATTTTGCATTGCTGAAAGGCACCACTGCAAGGTAGCTACGCCCCGTATATTTAGAGTGAGCTAGCTTCTTCTGAAGCATACGACACGTTTATTTTACCTGTGAACCTCCACCCCCACCCCCAAATCAATTTTGCCAGTACCCAAGCACCTCCACCAACCCTTAAAGTAGGAGTCTGCAAGGTGAATTTCCTAACAAGCTGACTTTTCAAAGGTTTTTCAGCTCTCAAAAACATGAAAGCTGTGTTTAAAAATTTAAGGGTCTGATATGTACCAGTTCTGTGGAGCCGCAGCAGGGCGAAGCTTTCTGCAGTGCCGTGATTCCCCAAACCCCAACTCTTTAAATTAAGATGTTTATGACAGCTGCTTGTGCTTAATGGAATGCACATAGGATTGGCCATTAATTATTGCTCTTGGGTTTTTGCACCTATTCTCTGCATTTCATGGCAAGAGTTAGTATTGTTGTGTAAACTATTTTTAGTGCTTTTTAAGAAACCCTATTTTTTGTGGGTTGGATTTTTAATCTTTTATTGTGAAAATTTCCAAAAATACTCGAGTTGAGAGAAAGTGCAGTGCTCCAGTGAACCCATCATTCAGCTTCAATGACCGTCAACATTTTACCGTCGTTGTTACACCTACCCCTCCTGCTAACACACACACACACACATTTTTTTATTTTGCCGAAGTATTTTAATGAAAACGTCAGACATCATGTCATCTCAACGCTAAATACTTCATTTTAAAACATGTTTATATAACTGTAATGCCATGATCAAACCAAAAGAAAATTAATAATTCTTTAATGTTATATAATATTGAGTCCATTTTCAAATTTACAGTTGATTTGATCAAGTAAAGACCTAAATAAGGAAGAAAAACTTTGAATCATAACCAAACAGTTTTCATCAGGTCTTTTTGCACCTTTAACTAGAGATGCCACACACACACACACACCACACACAAAGCTGATTATCTTTTTAAAAAACTCAAGGTCAGTCCTTGAACTCTGACCTCTACACCTCACTTTCAGGACGGAACAGGAGCCTATACTAACCAGAAACTTTGCCTCGGTAGTAATATGGTACTCTGTGTCGATTGTGGAAATCCTTCAGCTTTTAGAATGATTTTCTTGTGGTAAATATTTGTACAATTCCTTTTTATTTCCATCAGTGAAAGGCACAGGGTCTTGGTGTGCCTTTGAGAGATCCTTTTCCACATATTAATGACTTCCTCATCTGCTTCCTGCCAAGTTTTGTACTTTGGGTTAGAAGGAGGTCAAGACATGGATGGTTAGATGAATTCCTTGCTACCCGAGCTTTGTGTATTAAGTTCTCACTACTCCACTCTGGCTCTAGTTATTCTTTTAAAGTCAGTTTGCAACATGGTGACAATTTTGACAGGAAAGTCAAATTTAGCTAACAACCGTTATTCAACTGAATGTGATTAAACCACAAACAGATACCTTTCGTTCATTTAGCCAGAAAACCTTCTTATAGAGTGTTTTTTCTGTTCAATTTGTAAATCTAACATTTTTTCATTTACAGGACTTGTTTTTAAAAGTGAGGAGTGACCACTTTTTAGGTGAATGTCTTTACTTTTCTGCTGTCACCTTCACTTTGAATTCCCCAACAAGAAAACCGCCTTTGGAATGTTCGCAGGTGTGGTGTTTGCTTCTGAACGCAGCATCAGGGATGAAATGAGAAACTTGAGCATTCTAGCACGATCCTTCTACCAGTAACTGACGAACTTAGAAGAATAAAAACTCTGCCAAGTGATGTCCAGACCATCATTTCTTTTGCCTGTATGTCGAACTAATTTTATTATGCCAACTCTATCATATTGATATAACTTTGCTGTTACGAAGGTCCTATCTGTAGAACACCAAATCTTAGAATGAAAATGCAACGTGCCTATAATCCCAGCACGAGGCCAAGGTGGGTGGATCACTTGAGGTCAGGAGTTCGAGATCAGCCTGGCCCACATGGTGAAACCCCGTCTATACTAAAAATACAAAAATTAGCCGGCGTGGTGGTGCATGCCTGTAATTCCAGCTACTCAGGAGGCTGAGGCAGGAGAATCACTTGAAACCTGGAGGTGGAGGTTGCAGTGAGCAGAGATCACATCGTTGCATTCCAGCCTGGGTGACAGAGCGAGACACTGTCTCAAAAAAAAAAAAAAAGAAAAAGAAAAAGAAAAGAAAGAAGAAAATGCGAACTTTTCATCAATTATCCAGAGTTTTTCTACCAAAACTCCAGCTAATCTGGAAGCTGGTTGCCTTTGGAGATTTCATCTGTATTTTTGATTCACTGTGTGGCACATAATAGGGGCTCAGTAAAATGTGTTCGTTAATTAATTGACAATGCCAAATAATACCAATTTAGGCGTAATGACAGAAGACAAAAAAAAAAACAGAAGAAAGGTTTTATAACTTACTGCCAAGAAAGGAAGATCGTACCTTGCCTTCTAACTGCCAGTGCCATAGGACTTTTATTATATGCTATAGGTTATACAAGCTATGCCCTCAAGTCTGTCCTGCTGGGACCACACATGAAGAACTGACTTGGGGCATGAAACTTGAAAAGAAAGAGGAGACGGTGCTGCTGCTTGTTGAACTGTTGCGTTCAAGGCACTGTTCTGGGTGCTGTGCATTCTCTCATTGATCTACGATAACAAACTCAGGGGTGGGTTTCTACTTTGGGAAAAATTCTCACAGACTGAGTTTTCCCTCTGCATACATACCGCCGCAACAATAATCAACACAGAAGACCTCTGTGACCAAATGTGTGGGAGCTTTTCCCACACACCAAGCGGCAGACACCATCTGGGTACCCTTCAATTCAATTCTGACACTGTTTACCTGGAGATGTTGTCAGATCCCACAGGTTGAAGGCTCAGTCCCCACGACTGCCCCCGCCATGCTTTCAGACACCAGTTGCAAGTCCAGGCCTCCAGAATGTCTGGCCAACCAGCTTCAAGTTCAGGATCCCACCACCCTCTCTTTGGGTTCAGTTAATTTGCTGAAGTGGTCCACAGAACTCAGGAAAACATGTTTTCCAGTTTATTATAGAGGATATTGCAAAGGATACAGATGAGGAGATGTTTAGGGTTAAGTATGGGGAAGGGGAACGGAGCTTCCATGCCCTCCCTGGGGCACCGTTCTCCAGGAACCTCCGCATATTCAGCTCTGAACCCAGCCCTCTTGGGTTTTTATGGAAACATCATGATATCAACATTCTCTCCCTTCAGAGTATAGGGTGGGACTCTCTCTAAGGAGGGTCTTAAGACTGACAATCAGAAAGGTGGGGAAAGAGTAGCGTCCTGCTTTGGGGCAGGTGACGATAGGGCAGGAGAAGATCAGAGACCTGTCCCTGAGGCCTCACACAATCAACATTATAACAAAAGACTGTAACAAAGGATATGGGGGTTATGAGCCAGGGATTGTGGATGAAAACCATTATCTATCATCACATCACAGTATCTTAGCTCCATATTATGAATGTGGCTCAGAGAGAATTACCTGGCTTGTAAAAGTGGTATTGATGAAATTCAAACCCAAGTTCGCATACTTTTCTCCCTGGACCAGTGCAACAGGCTGTCTCCTTTAGCTTTTCAACTGCAAGTGCATTCAGAAGAGAAGGAAGAAAGATGATACAGAGGGAGGTATCTCCGAATGAGGGGAAGATTCACAGGGAATGTGGCACCTCATAGAAGCCTACCATCCTAGCCATAAAATTGGCTGTAGCCCACTTCTTGCCGTAGTGAGAGAACAGTGTTAAGTGGGCTTGCTTTAGAATCTTGCTACTCAAAGTTTACTCTGTGGGCTGGAAGTTGTGGCATCACTCAGCAACTGTGAGAAGTGTAGACTCTCAGGGCCCACCCCAGACCTACTGAATCAGAATTAGCATATTTAATAAGATCTCCAGGCAATTTGTATGCACATTAAACTTGGAGAAGCACTGGCCTGGAGGCTGGTGGGAAATGATAATTAAAGATGCTGACTGAGTAGTTCTAGTGTAGCAAGATCATTTCTGGGTGAAGGCAATTCTCCTACATTAGGTTGAGAGGAAGAATCATAATTTTTTTACATAATTCATTGCAGCGGAATTTCTCCCAACTGTGAATTTTAAGACTGACGACTTGAACTGAGAAATGGATCTTTCCTTCCCCTAACGTTTTAGAGTGCTTTTTGACCACTAAATGGTGAATGTGTTTGTGCATGTATATACAGTTGTGTACATTTACACAAGCACAACTGTGTACACAATTAGAAAAAAGCTAGCTCATGACTTTCTTGGAAACTACTGTTGGGCACTGTTTGGAAAGCTAAAGGAACCCCAATTGTGTTTTCATTATATTCCCTTTCTAAAAATAAATTTTTGATGTCGTTTTTCAATGTGCAGAACAATTTGCGCAATTTCTGTAAATGCAAACCTTCAGGAATGAATGAAGTTGTAGTTTTCATAGCTTTGCTGGCCCAGGCTGCTTCTATTCTCCTTAGACAGTCTCCAAGGAATCTCTTCTCAGTCTGCCATGAGACACCACGTGAAGGTCTTTGGAGAAACACCATGAGAGTTGACCACCAGCCTGTTGTTGGGACACTTTGGAAGAAAGCTAACAACGGAAGAACATGTTTTACAGCTGACTGTGCCACTTCATTGTGTTCAAAGAAGTTTCTCATTATTCAGTGTTTTTGAACTTCCACCACTGAAATTCTTACCCACTTTCATGCCTCTTTGCTCCTCTCTGTGTCCTTGTATGTTGGATTCCTGCTCCTTGTATGTCTTCCCATGGAAATGATGACGCATTTGGAGGTATGGCCAAGGCCCTGCATCACAGGCTGCTCGAGAATAAATAGGGTGTTTGTGTAGTTATTAAAGCTCATCCTCTCTCACAGGAAGAGCTAGAATCAGAAAGCCTTGCAAGGCTCAACACTTTCCAACAGCATAGTCATCCAGCCTAGCTATCAGAGTTAGCTTGGTGAGATGAAAAATTCATTTGATGGGAAGCCAAAAGACTTGAATTCCAGCCCCTCACTTGATTTTGGTCATAGTCTCTCAACTCTCAGGGGTTGGATGGCTCTTCTGTGAAAAAAGGGCCTCATACAGCCTCTTCTGGCCTTCTAGTCTGAGGATGATTACATTATTCAGTCTATAAAATAATTTATAGACCACATTTCAAGTGCAGCAATGTTCTCATTAGATTGTCACACATCACATCAGCAGATTTTCAGACTGAAAGGCAGAGCCCATTTTGACATCCCAAGATCCCCCTTAAACACAAATTTTCTATGTGGGAAGAAAAATCCTTCTCTAAAAGAGATAATTGACCAGTGGCTCACAACTGTAATCCCAGCACTTTGGGAGGCCGAGGTGGGCAGATCACCTGAGGTCAGGAGTTTGAGACCAGCCTGGCCAATATGGTGAAACCCCATCTCTACTAAAAATACGAAAATTAGCTGCGCATGTTGGCAGATGCCCGTAATCCCAGCTACTCGGGAGGCTGAGGCAGGAGAATCACTTAAGCCCGGGAGGCTGAGGTTGCAGTGAGCCAAGATTGCACCATTACAATCCAGCCTGGGGGACAGAGCAAGACTCCATCTCAAAAAATAAATAAATAAATAAATAAATAAAGAGAATTGGCAGGACGCAGTGGCTCACGCCTGTAATCGCAGCACTTTGGGAGGCCAAGGCAGGTGGATCACCTGAGGTCAGGAGTTCGAGACCAGGCTGGTCAACGTGGCGAAACCCCATCTCTACTAAAAATACAAAAAAGAAATTTGCTGGGCATGGTGGCATGCACCTGTAATCCCAGCTACTTGGGAGGCTGTGACAGGAGAATTGCTTGAATCCGGGAGGCGGAGGTTGCAGTGAGCCAAGACCACGCCATTGCACTCCAGCCTGGGTGACAGACTGAGACTCTGTCTCAAAAAAAAAAAAAAAAAGAGAGAGATAATGAAGAAGGTGCTAATTCAATTTCTTTTGGATTTCTGGAGGCCCCAGTTTTGCCAAGTGAGAACACTTCACTCATTTGAAATGACTGGAGAGCTTCACTTTATCACTCTGCAAAGTCTTAGCTTGAAAGGCTAGGGTCAGCGGTCTGCCAGTTGGCAGCTGTTACTCTGTATTGCAAATCTTGTTGTAATCAGGTGCTTTCCTTAGAAAATTGAAATGATAATAGCAGTTTATACGTATTGAGCCCTTCACAGATGACAGGTTCCAGGACTTGGCACTGTTGTTAACTTCACTTTACTGTTGTGGGGACTGTAGCATGGAGACATTCACTTCCTTACCCAAGTCCTCACGGCTAGGTAGGGTGAATTGGGATTGGAACACAGACAGTCTGAGGACATTACATCACCTCCCTCCTGTGGGAATCTTCTTAAGGGCTGAATATGACTTCGTTGAGGAGGAGAGAAAAATGAGGAGAGTGGAATGTACGGGGGTGTGTATTTTTAAATGTTCTTTTAATTTTGGATCTTTTCCTCCTCGTTGCCACTGTTCAGTCTCAGTTTCACAAAACTCTTCAAATATCCATTCAGTGTTCTCTGAGAACTGGGAATGCTGACAGTAGGAACCAAGAATTTTAAGTACAGAATTAAACATTCCCTTTGTCTTTTTGCCAAACTGATAAAAGGCGCCATTGGTTTTCTTAGTGGGTAAAGTGGGGGTAGGAGGAACTGAGGAGCCATTTCCTCAAACCAAGTGACCTCTTCAGCCTCAGGCTGTGAAGGGAGGAATGACTTGCAAGCACCCGGGTTAGCCGGACACCCTAATAAGGGGGAACATTCCTGGGCTCCTCTGGCATGGATTGCTGGCTTTATGACATTTGTTTTCTTATGGAAGATGATTATATTAATAACTATCATCTACATAATTTACGACAATTTGGTATGATCTTTTATTGCCAGGGAAGCCCTGGCCACAGTCTGAAAAAAAGTAAAGGAAATGAAAAGTCTGTTTGCCTTGCTGATTAATGTAACCTAAATTGTTGGGTTTTTTTTCCCCTGCTTAAGCCAGGTTCAAAGTATTCGCTCTATTGAATAGGATATATGTCCAATAGCCATGAGCAGAGACAGGTCAGGCTTTCTAGTCCAAGAGATAGTGTTTTCATCTTCAGGGTTTTTCTCCCATAGGAAGACAAATCTGTTCTAAGTCAAGCAACTGAAGGACAATGTGAATTCTCACCGAGTGGTGTCATTAGTTCTGGCTGCTGGGGAACCCCGCGTCAGGGAACTAAAGAAAAGCTGAGCACCAGCAGTCACAAAAGCCTTCCTGGAAGCAGTAGAACTGTGTTGAGTCTTGTGCAGTGTGCAAGAAAGGCTTGCCTTCTGGCCTCAGGAATAAGTACCAGAGCTTGAATTGGGTCCAGTCCGTCATATAATGCCTTGCAATACACTGGGGTCCTATCGCAAATGACTGCAGAAGTTAGGTGGGTATCTTAAGCTGTCTGGGTGCGTATTAAAAGGATAAGCCAAAATAAATCCAAACTATCAGGCAAACCCAATGATAAATGGCAACTGACACATGACCTCAGTTCCACTAGACAATAGAGAGTGCTGTAGATTGTGTTGACCAGAGAGTTTGTGTCCTGGCTAAAGATGGCAGCCACTCATTTAGACGAAATTTAATTGTATAATGCAGGAACAAAGGCCTTGTATTGCCTATTTTCTATATTCAACAAAACACGCCTTTTTAAAGAAAGCATCTAGATGTTTAAATGTTGGAATATACTTCAGTTTTTAAAAAATGTTAGACAATCACTTGTAATCCAAATAGAATATTTAGGGAACAACTGGTATACCACCTATGGAATAAGTCTTCATCATCCCCAAATTAATGCAATGATATTTTCAACATATCCTATGTAGGATATGAGTCCAAACTGAAAGTATCAGCCACACTTGCTAAGGTTTCTAATATTCATAGAAGAACAATATACTGTCATTGACATTTCATATTTCGTTTCTTTAAAAAAATCAATGTATTATTAGACTACATATCTCAAAATAGTTTTATTGTACTGTTGCAGAAAAAAGAATTGAAACCACTTCTATTAGAATTTATAACATCTTGAGGGTGACTGTGGGAAGGCTAAGGGGAATTTGCTGTTTTATTATCATATAATTTGTTTCAGTGGTGGTGTTTTAAATGTTGGATCTTCCTAGTAAGTCTCGGGTGCAAAGGTGGGTTGCTGACAGGGTTTGAGAAACCTGGAGGTCCAACCAAAGGTTAAATCATCTTACCCAAAAGAAATATCATCTCCTTTAAACCCTTGAGCTGAAGGTAGAACCAAAAGAGAGAGAAGATCAGAAAACTGAAGGATAAATGCAATAGAATTTATTAGCCACCATTAGGGGTGTTTCTCACAAGACAGAGGAAGGAGACCCTCATCCTAGCCTCCTCTTCAACCGTAGAATAGCTCTCTAAAGGTAAACCCTTCTGGTTCACGGTGTGAGTGCATGGAAGGAAGGACACAAAAATGGGGAAGAAGAGCCACCTTATATTACCCCTTATTGAAGTTGTCTTCTAATTAACTGCTGCCAGAAACTGTCCATCTTCTTGAGTACTGTAGGCATCTTTTTGACATTTATTCATTATACATTCATTTATTTAATAAATATGTATTGATTGCCTATTCTATGCTGGCAGCTATTTGGACAAAAAGAAGTTGGCAGCTAAGAAAGAAAGATATGTAGACCTGGGCCTGCAGAAGTATGCCGTTTAGAAGTAGGAGTGAGGAGTGTCCATGAGTGACTAGTTCCAGGGAAAGTGAGAAATACAGATAGTCTTGAGGGTGCGAAGCCTGTGTTGGGAGCTACTCGAAGCAGGGACAGGAGTGACCCGTCCTTATGAGGCCAAACAGAGGCAAAACCTCTTTCGGGATAAATGTGCCCAAATTGGGCTGCAAGGGCAGAGCAAGGCTGGAGAAGCTCTGATGATGTGGAGTTTTAAAAGCCCAGAATTGTCGTCTCAGCACACCATTTCCCAGCGGTGTTAAGCATGGAGCTTCCTTTCTCATTGCCTTGGCTGTCCACCTCTAACTGCTGGAGTTGGAGGGATCATCTCCGAGGCCCCTTCTGCTGAAAGGCCTACAGGTCCTGACTGTTTGTGTGCCCTGGAGCATAGAGGACTGGAGGTTTGCCTGGGATTCCTCATGCAGGGCCCTCCCTCCCTCTTCTGTGCTCTGGGACCAGTGTAGTAAGCAGAGCCCTGCTTTTCAGAGGCACCACAGGAGCTGTCCAGAAAGCCCACCAACATCATCCCACTGCTCAGGAGGGAAATTGGGTTTCAACCATGAGAGTAAACACGCATGTGAGTAAATGCATGCCAGGTGAAGGCCACCCAGCCATTTCTAGTCAACTCCTCATCACAGAGCTCTTGCCTGGGTTGAGACTTGAACATATCCTGCACCACATCTTAGATGGTTTACTTTTCTGCACTCTGATTGAAGACTTACAGTGGCAGCATTGTCTGTTCTATTTTTTAATATAATCATTCTTTTCTTCTTTTTTTTTTTTTTCTGAGACGGAGTTTTCCTCTTGTTGCTCAGGCTGGAGTACAATGGCGCGATCTCAGCTCATCACAGCCTCCGCCTCCGGGGTTCAAGTGATTCTCCTGCCTCAGCCTCCCGAGTAGCTGAGATTACAGGCATGCACCACCAGGCCCAGCTAATTTTGTATTTTTAGTAGAGACAGGGTTTCTCCATGTTGGTCAGGCTGGTCTTGAACTCCTAACCTCAGCTGATCTGCCCGCCTCAGCCTCCCAAAATGTTGAATTACAAGCATGAGCCACCGCGCCTGGCCAACTAATTTTTAACATAAGGAGAAATCTGTCTTCCCAAGTCTAAGTGCAAGGCAAGATAGGGCTTTGTCCAGAGTGGCATAACCAGGATGAGAATCCAGTCTCTCTCCTATCGGGCCTCCAGCCCTGAGTGTTTCTGAGACAGTGAAACCAAGGTAAAAACTCCTGACAGACCAGACACATGATATTTAAGTTACTTCTTCCCTCCTCAGCAGAACTTTCAGCCCCCACCTTCTAAATGCAGCCACAGATTCACATGTGGCATACAGAGGCAGAGTGGTCTAAAGCAGCAGTCCCCAACCTCTTTGGCACCAGAGACCAGTTTCATGGAAGACAATCTTTCCACAGACTGGGGCAGGAGTGTTGGGGGATGATTTCAGGACAATTCAAGCACGTTACGTTTATTGTGTACTTTATTTCTATTATTATTACATTGTAATGTATAATGAAATAATTGTACAACTCACCATCATGTAGAATGAGTGGGAGCCCTGAGCTTGTTTTCCTGCAACTAGATGGTCCCATATGGGGGCAATGGGAGACAGTGACAGATCATGAGGCATTAGATTCTAGGGGAGCGCACAACCTAGATCCCTCACATGTGCACTTCACAACAGGGTTCATGCTTCTATGAGAATCTCATGCTACTGCTGATCTGACAGAATCTAGAGCTCAGGTGGTAATGCTGGTTCACCCTAGGCTCATCTCCTGCTGTGCGGTGAGTTCCTAACAGGACCGGTACTAGGGCTTAAGGACCCCTGATCTAAAGGAAAACAATGGGCTTTAGATTCAAAGGAGCCCGAGTGTTAATCCTCAGTCTGTTACTTAACAGATACCAGGTTTTGCATCTTTGCGTTTCTTAATCAGTAAAATGAGAGTAATGCTAACGGTTTCTCAGTGTTGTTGTAGAATTAAATGAGAACTGTATAATAATAGCAGGCACATAGTAGAAACTCAGTGAATGGTAGTGGCTGTTAATTACTGCTGCTGAAAAACTTAAATGTAGTTAGTTCAAAGATATGTTTACATAAAGTTAATCAAGCTAGGGTATGTTACATCGTAGACTCCCACCATTGATCTTTCTGATACAAGTTTTGGGATGTGTAGGCCTGGGGGAAGGGATGGAAAGTCAATGGTTTCCTGAAGGCCTCTGGGATTTTCCCCATGCCCATAAGCTTAGGAGCTTCCCTAGGAGAAGAATGACTACCTGCACACGTATTCTTCGCTAGCTATGCAGGCACTACATCAAGGCCTTGGCCCTGCCTGGCTGTGGTATTTGAGGTTCATAGTAAAGCTGACTGTAGAACATGGATTTTACCTTATCATCAGTACTTGTTTTCACCTTGACCCCTGGATGCCCTGTTAGGGAATAGATCTGATTCACTTCCTTTTCAGCATTCTACTGCATAAACAAGCCTGAACTCTGATATATAAATAGTTCTAACTGAATACCAAACAGACTTAGCTACTCTATTGCTGCTATACCCTGGGAACAGGGTCGGGGGGAAAGTGTGGGGAACTAAAAAGGCTTGGGAGGGAGGGGAAGATGTTAGGATTTCTATGAAGAGCCTGGGGAGTTAAGTGCAATAATTTTTGTGTAAGTATTATGGAAAATTCCTTCATAGCCCTTTATTCAATAGAAGCTATTTGCAAGGGTTTCTCCCACCCATCCTGGGACACACACAGGCATAAAATGACAAAGAACTCAACTTCTAATGCAAGCCACAGTTGAATGCCACTTGGATGTGAAGTTGGTGACTTTTTTTTTTTTTTTTTTGAGATGGAGTCTCACTCTGTCATCCAGGCCAGAGTGCGGTGGTCTGATCTTGGCTCACTGCACCCTTTGCCTCCTGGATTCAAGCGATTCTCCTGTCTCAGCCTCCCAAGTAGGTGGGACTACAGGTACACACTACCATGCTCAGCTAATTTTTGTATTTTTAGTAGAGACAGGGTTTCACCATGCTGGTCAGGCTACATTTTGATTTAAAAAAGAAGATAGGTACCTAGGAAAGTCCTAGTCGGGCTATCAACACGAATAATACAGAGGGCTCCTCTATTGCCAGCATGCTGGGGAGAGGTTCAAAGGACCTAACAGATAAGCTCTCTATCCTGAGAAACCTAAACTCTAAGCCTCAGTCGAAGGAGGTGGCAGTTTGTTTGGAAGGAGAGGCTGAGCATACATCCACAAAAAAGGCCTGCAAATGGGTAGTAGACATGAACTCAAATATGTATAGGATGTGTTCTATACAAATCCTACAGAGTGGCTGAGAGGAACAGGATGAGAAGCAGATCTGGAAGAACTTAGTGCGTGCCCCAGTATTAAAGAAGGGGAGAGGCTAAACTTAGAGGGTGGGGCGATAGTCCAGGCTGGAGGATGGCTAGTGTACCAGCCAAGAACTGGACACAAATGGGAACTTCATGGAAACAGAGAAGAACTGTGGGAGAGGAAGAGATCAACAAGGTTATTAAAAGAGGATTTATGTGAGTGGGTGGCCTTAAGGACTAGTTGAGTGGCTTCAAGAAATAGATGACCATGGATGCTTAAAGGGAGATATTCGTACTTGTATGAGGGGCAAGCTACAGTGAGAGAGCAGGCTAGAGTGAATTCAGGGGCTGGGCGAGATTTCTTCTCTTCGCCACAGCCAGAATGGAAGCTTCAGTAGAGGCTCACCTTTCTAGTGGCAAACCAATAGCTACAGATTCCAGTGGCCAACTGAGGACCATCGAATGGACTTGTTAAGTTCCAACACAAGTGGTGCCTTCCCTCAGAGCATGTTGTATGCCTCCATTTGCAAAATAAGTGACATTATTAGTGTCTTTCTCCTGTAAAACCACTATCAACTTCTCCTGAGCTAGGTGAGTAAGAATCAGAAGCTATTTGTTATCTCAACGTGTCAAAAATGTAGTTCACATCAGAGGCAACTAGTTTATTAATCTGACTGAATTTTCTCTTGGAGGCTTTTTCCTTTTTGGGAGGTGACTTTAGCTGAGCCCCAATTCCCCAGCGAGCTTGTCAGTAAAAGAGTTTCAAGCTTAGGAAGTGCTACTTCGGTTTTTATTTTAAGGTTTGCTCACTCTTTGCAGAAGCACTCTCCTCCTGTTCATCAGGTATTGATCAAGACGCTGGTATAGGCTTCTGTCTCCAGAGAGGATTCATGACAATGGGAAGCTCAATTCTGCCCATGGAATGTTTAAAAATGAAATGGGGCAGCACTTGCAGCAGGGCAAATACTTCCCTCTCTCAAGACTCTCAGGTTGTGATTTATCTTGATACAAAAGATGTAGACTTGTAGTGTATCTCCTATTGCTTCAACAGGAGTAGTGTATCTCCTATTGCTTTGGTTGAAGGAGATACTTCAACCAAAATAGATTATTCACTCCCCTGCCCCTTTCTTACCATACTACCTTCCTTCATGCTCCACCCCGAAAATACCCCATACAAACCCACTTTGCAGAAAACAATGGACAGACTCCAGGCAACCAAACTTAAAAGGACAATGAGAAACAAAACCACAGCCACATGGCTAATGTGCTATTTGAGGGTGCTGTGTCAAGCAGCAAATAGGAAATTGAAGCAATCCGCACTACCCATGCTATCCTTCTGAAGAAACCACTAGGCTGGAAGTCAGGTAATGTGGGTTCTTTCACTGGCAAATCTACTAAAACTCATGCTACAGGAGCCCAACTGGTAGAAAAGGCAAAGCATTCAGTCAAACGATCCTGTTCTTTTGCTCAAACTCGATTGATTCTTCTTGTCAATGAGTGGATTCGGTGCTTTGAGGTCACGCAGATCTAGCCTAAATAACTACACGTGTATCCTTTTTACCATGCTTTCTGTAGCTCCATTTCCTCACCTGAGACATGTTGATGGTGCCCATGAACCTTCATAATACCTGCCATTTCCCTTCCACCTGGGGACCCTAAGAGCATTAATTCGATATTATCTGTAATATACTTTGTACTCCTTGGAGAAAGAGTCTATATAAAAGCAAAGTATTATTATTTCTAAGAGAGATGATACTTATTAGCTCTTTGTAGGATCATTAAGCAAATAGATTATACTTCCCTTTAGAGAAATGATCTCTCAGTTTTCCTAATTCTTACAGTCTATAGAACAGTCTATATATTTTTAAAAAATGTTTTAATAATAAAAAAAAGTCGGTTGGTTGGTTGGTGAAGGGAATGGGGTGGATTTCTAATTCTAACCATAACTTCAGAAGCTTGTTTTTAAGGTCTTAGTTACCAAAGAAAATTGACACTACAATCACCTCTCTGCTTTTAGAAAATGCCCTTGTCTCCTTTATCATAATTACATAGTGAAGACAGCTCTATAGTTCTAAGTTTGTTCATTTTACGGCCCTTTGCCCCTACAATTGTTGAATCCTTTGATTAAATCCCATTGTAGTTAAGTAACTGTTCAGAAATCATAGGGTCATCATTACACACATACTTGTGGTGATAGTCTACAAATTGATAATGTGAGTTATGAGTGGAAAATTTTAAATCCAAACTCCAGTCCACAGAAATTTCAGGGAAAACTCAACCCAATATTCATTTTATATTTGCCTCATTTTCCACATTGTGTAAAAAATCCTTATGTGGCATTTAATGCAAGCCCAGCCTTCAAATGAAACCAGTTCAGCATGCCCTGTGTTTTGGATAACAATAAAAACCACCTAGGTTTTTTCACTGTGTAGGTAGGGAACTGCTCACTTTTTCTTTCTTTGTTTTTTTTTTTTTTTTTTTCTGGCACAAAATATGTCATAATGAGAATGAGACTCTTACTAGGAGGAAAGGAAAACAAAACACAAAGCAAAATTTTCTAGAAGAAAACTCAAGAGCAAACGTCTGCAGTGCTTCTGTGGGCTCACGAAAAGCATTGCCAACCCTCGGCAGTCACACGTGGAAGCTCATGCCAATCAGATCTTAATCCATTAAACTCATTCACAGTAAAATGTAATGTAGGTCAGAGTGGGGAGCAATGTGATGTCGTGTGCAAGCTCATTCACCATCCAGAGCAATATGAGTCAGGGGTGCAAACGTGGAGGACTTCAAGCCAATATTGTACAATACGGAAAGGTAACCATGGTCTGCAACTGAATCAATAACCAACAAGGCTTGCTGTGAGGGTCTCTAATATAGTATTCTGTGAATCAGTGCCCGTCCGACCTAGATGACGCATTTGAAGTACCCTAAACTTTAGTTCTATCTCTACATTCTTTCTATGGCGTTCCTGGTCATCTTTTTCAAGCTTTTATTGTATTTCCTTTTATATTTTATTTCATTCTGGGAGAAGGTTAACACTTGTCTCTGAAATATTTAAGCAAAACCCGGTCAAATACTGTGAACAGTAGGGGCAAGGAAAAAGAAGACAACAGAAAACCTTGCCCAACAGAGCCCTGGCCATTGTTTTTATATTTTTGCATTTCAGCTTCCTCGGCCCCACCTTCTAGGAGTGTGCCTCCAGCACCTTCGGGGAGCCACCTAGGCAGTATGACACCCAGGTTTGTGGGTTGTGTTTGCTCTTAGGATGGGTGTGATGCTGGGAGGGCAGCAACACCCTTCTCTCCTTGCAACCGCACGCTGGTGTGGCACCTCCCACAACTCACCTCCAAACCAAACCATGAAAAAGCACCAGAGAAGAGCTGAGATGTAAAGACTTTGGGAAAAACCTTAACTTTAGGCTTTGTCTATTTAAGCTTGGAGTGGCGTATTTTTGTCATAACTGTGTTGCCTAGAGTCAGAGGTAAAATTCCTTGAGGGTAATGAGGACTTTTAAAGCACATTTTGTTAGAACTGATGTTTTTTGAAAGCAGTTTTAGTAAACGATCAAAATCAAGTTCATTTTATTGTGCCCATCATAAAAGTAAAACAAGACTCACTATAAGAATTATGGAAAAGACCTAAAAGTATAAAAGGAAGAAAAATACTAGATACAATCACAGTTAAAATTTTGGTATGTGTCCTTCTAGACCTTTTTCCTTCCTTTCTTTCCTTTTTTTTTTCTCTTTCTTTCTTCCTTTCCAGTGCTTAAATATTTCTTAAATCCCAGGTACTGTGTTTTCAGGTGCAAAGATGAGGTATCCAGCAATATATCGCTCTAATCAGAACACAAGGATGTGTAAGAATGCACCTTAAGTTACGCCATAGACTTCTCCATTCATGTCATCAGAAAGGATGTGTGATGTGAGCTGGCACCTTCTCAGTCCCTGAAATAACCAGAGAAAATGTTAGGGTGGCATCAACCTAATCGCTATTAAGAAGATTAAGCCTCCTAGCTCTAGTGGTAAAACCGGCTTGTGACTGTCCCCATCTAAGCTGCACACCCCCCAACCTTAGATCCACTGCTGATTAATCGTGAATTTGTGTGCATTAAGGCAGAGGGATGAACACGTGTGCCCCTCTGGTCCTCTCTGTGCATTCTATGTTCATTGAGGAACACAGAGCCAAGTGGGAATGTGGCCAGCAAAGCAACTGGCTTTCAGATGCAATTTTCTGTAACACATCTTAGTGCTATATTTGTCAATGGACTTAGGGCCTCAGAGAACTTTCCAAGGTGAAAACCTAACATCGCTTCTATGGGCGTTGAGGGTAAAGCCCTTAACCCTGGGACTTAATGAGAACAAAATTAAGTGCTTCTTTAAGCAGCTTAGATTTATCTTGTCAATATATGTGATGGGAGGTTTCTTTGTGTGCTTTAGAAAAGAGATTGTGTGTGTGTGTGTGTGTGTGTGTGTGTGTTAATCTGAAGCATCGTCTCCTTGCTCTATTATGTCACCATCCATACTGTTCCTTTATGATAGACAGGGTTCATCTATTCCCCTGCTCTAAACTTAATTACTTTGCAATTAATTCTTTGTTGAAAATAGCAAGGCTCCTAAACTCGGAACATCTCATTGTGAGAAAGGCTGTTTATGGATAGAGGTCAAGAGGACGTATTGGAATATTCCGCAGCACTGCCACAGATATTTTGAATGAAAATGGCAAGAGAGAAAAGGCCCATTCCACACAAGGTGACCATGGAAGAAGAGGGCTTCCTCCCACACAAACCGAGTTAAAGTCAGCCTTCAAGAATGAAGTTTTGTGGGGAGGGGAGAGGGATTGCATTGGGAGTTATACCTGATGTAAATGACGAGTTGATGGGTGCTGACGAGTTGATGCGTGCAGCACGCCAACATGGCACAAGTATACATATGTAACAAACCTGCACGTTATGTACATGTACCCTAGAACTTAAAGTATAAAAAAAAATGAAGTTTTAAACATAGCATCGTAGAAAAATCTCATGCCAGTAATCTTAAGGAACTAACATTTTTAGGACCTACCGTGTGACAACCACTTGCACATGCGTTGTTTCAGTTAATCTTTGTAAAATTTTCCAAGCTAGGTAACATTAATACTGGGTTATAAGTGATGTGACTTACTAAGGTTATTCTCATACCCTTAAAGGAGTTCATTCCATACTGGTCATTGCTTGATGGTTTGCAGACATAAGATCCTTGAAGCTGGCCAGGCGCGGTGGCTCATGCCTGTAATCCCAGCACTTTGGGAGGCCGAGGCGGGTGGATCACTTGAGGTCAGGAGTTTGAGACCAGCCTGGCCAACATGGCAAAACCCCATCTCTACCGAAAATACAAAAACTAGCCAGGCGTGGTGGCATGTGCCTGTAATCCCAGCTACTCGGGAGGCTGAGGCAGGAGAATCACATCAACCCGGGAGGCAGAGGTTGAGGTTGCAGTGAGCCTAGATGGCACCACTGCACTCCAGCCTGGGCGACAGAGAGAGACTCTGTCTCATTAAAAAAAAAAAAAAAAGATATCGAAGCTGAATTACAACCCTATGAGAAGGGTACCATCATTATTTCAGTTTCACAGAAGAGAAAGCCGAGGCTTTGAGAGGGTAAGTGACTTGCTCAACGTTCCACCGCTGAGAAGCACTGATCCCAGCCTCAAACTCCATCATCTGCCTGTGCTCTCAGCTATAATCCTAAAGTACCTCTCTCAAAGATCTTGTCTTTATCTTCCACCAGCTTGTGAAAACTACCTTTTAGAGCATTTCCTGCATGTTAGTTGATCAATTAGGTGCTCCTCGGGAGGATCTCAGACAGAATTACAGAAGTGTGACCTCTATGAGAAGGTGCTGTTGTCTTACAGTATTCCAGGCCTTTGAAGAGTCAAAGACTGATGTAGCAGTCCCTGATAACCTCCCAGCCTTTTCAAAACACTGCCTCATCCCTCTTGCCTTCAGACTTCTGAGGTTACTGGTGAGCATGTTTGCAACACGGAGGGAGAGGGGCACCATCCCTCTCTCTCCTACAGAAACAGCATGCGTACACAAGGACAAGAGCAGGAAAAATCACAGCAGACCGAGTCAGGGACAGGGCACTCCCCAGAGCATGTGCTGCGGGTGGAGGGCCCGGGCATTGTCAGAGTTCTGCATGTGGTAGGTGATGGATAAATATTGTGGTGAGTGATTGAGCTAGTGAATGCATTCTCACAGTTACAGGGGAGAGCAGAAGCAGTACATCGGTGAGTTCCAAATCCTTTGCTCACCGTACACTAAATTGAGAGAAACTGAATCTCCAGTTAGGCGTTTCTCTGTGAGAACCTGTGAGATACTGACTCACTTCCTCCGTAAACTTCTCCTAACTTCTTCAGTCCCCTTTGATCCGTGGTGGTTCTTGCCCATGTGAAGCTTTTGTTACAGTACTTCTAGGAAGCTAAGGCGTTTGCATAAAGCTGTACATTTCCTGAAGGCACATTTGATTCATTCAGCAAATATTCAAGAGATATTTTCCAAGAAACTATTATGTGCCAGACACAATGGCAGGGACTTAGGATCAAGAGATAAAAGATATTGTCCGTGTACTTAATTGGAAGGAGTGATGTTCTATATTCTTTGGGAGGGAAGATAGTAGGGGATAAATGTACATGGTGGGTGTAGTGAACAGACAGACAAGTAAACAAGAGGATGGTAAGTGCAGAGAAGAGTAGGCCACCTTTGGGTGATTCTTTTTTTTTTTTTTTTTTTTTTTTGAGACGGAGTCTCGCTCTGTCACCCAGGCTGGAGTTCAGTGGCGCGGTCTCAGCTCACTGCAAGCTCCGCCTCCCAGGTTCACGCCATTCTCCTGCCTCAGCCTCCTGAGTAGCTGGGACTACAGGCGCCCGCCATCACGCCCGGCTGATTTTTTGTATTTTTAGTAGAGACGGGGTTTCACCGTGTTAGCTAGGATGGTGTCGATCTCCTGACCTCGTGATCCGCCTGCCTCGGCCTCCCAACGTGCTGGGACTTTGGGTGATTCTTAAAAGGTGCCTCCTTCCTCGGGATGGAGGGAAACGCAAACCTGGGCACATGGCTTGGCAACTGGCGAATGAAACACGTCCCCACCCATCCCTTCACCCATGACCGTGGACTGTGACCAAGCTGCACAACAGACCACAGCAGGCTGGATTAAGGATGTGCTAGGGAGAGATAACCAGTATACTCTGGGTGTGATGACAAACCGAAGCCCTGCTTTGGATCTTGAAGGATAAATGGGAATTAGCCCAGTCAAGAAAAAGGAAAGAGCATTCCTAGAAGAAGGAACAGAAAAAAGCTTGGAGGTCTTTAAAAACATGGAACATTTAGAGAGCTATAAAGGCGGAGAAGCCAGGTGCCTTTCTTCATTAAGTAACTTCCGTGATGCCTTGAATACAGCATGATGTTGAGGAAATGTTTATTGCTGATGAAATACACCAGTGAAAAGATTCCTGACTTTTTTCTTGCTTTGACTGCTGGGCTGTTCTTTCCCCCTCATGAAGTAGAGGATGAATGTAAATTATACTCATCCCCGTATCTTTGAGAAATGAGTTAAAAACGTCCTTTGGATTCCTGTTTCCTATCAGTGGCATGAAAGATTTCCCTCAAGCGTCATCACATTGGCTCTGCTTCCTCCAGTTTCTGCAAAGCTAAGGATTTCAAAGATTTGGGGTATGGTCAGACAGGATCAAGGGTCAACTACCCTGCTGTCCTTGTCTTCAAGGAATGCATTGCTGCTGAAAATCATGTCCCATAGTACCTCTGGGATGGCAGATGTCCTAGCAAAAGGTAGTAATAAAGAGGGGTTGTTATATTTTAGACACTTTTGAATAGAGTGGTAAATTGTTATTCAAATCTCATTTGATGGCCAGTGTGCACATTATTCTTCCCATGCTCCAGTTTTTTTCAGAAAATATGCACCTCCTTTCCCCCACTATTTCTCCTAATGAGCACAATTCCCATATCTGGGCAGGGTGGACCTCTCTGCGAAGAGCTTTCTGTCTCTCTGACCTCCCTGGCTTTCCTTCTGGACAAAAAACAGAAAGCTAGTGGAACCATCTCAGCAGTGTCATTTCATGTTCTATATGTGTACTTTGTCTGAAATCAGCAAATGAAGCCCTCTTAGCTTCTGGAATATAATCCTAATCTAAACAAGCTTGTATCAATAGCACAAGGGGTCTTTTTTTTTTTTTTTTTAATAGAATCAGCCCTATTTGGAAAACTCTTGGTAAATATTAAAATATCATAAGTAGTTGTTGTGGCAGGCAAAAACTAAATGCAACAAAGATAAAAGTGAAACTTCCTGTTATACCAGTAATCTGTTACAGAAAGTGTTAAATATAGATGCTACCATACTGTGCTTCTCTTACTATAATCCCCATTTTACAAAGAAGTCAGGAAACTTGCCCAGGTTTACTCAGTAAAAACAAATTTAAGAAATAGATGCCCCAAATCTCAATGGTTGGCCTCATTTTCTAAAGAAGAGGTGAACCAACTCAGATTCTACATGTAAATTTTTTGGGCTAGAATTTGGCTCTAAGCCTTTTTGATAGTCCTGATTTTTTTTTTTTCTGACACAACAGACACAGTGATATACCTCTTGTGAGAACAACGAAAGATATAAGATAGTTGGTGTGTTGTTTAGATTCAAATCTTGAGAAGTGGAGTGAAATAATTTATGTACAAGCTAAACTAGAGCAAGGAAAAAGTATATTTAGATACTTTTATTTGAATTTTTAAATTAAATATAAAAAGTAAAATTATAAAAATATTTTTAAGTATCGGTAAATATGTTTTTGGAACAAATACAGTCCTCATAGGCATGCAAGCAAAGGCAGAAACCATAAATAAAAGATTACTAGGTTGGATATTTTAAAGAAGATATTTATAGTAGAATTATTTTTAATAACCAAAAAGGTACAAATTACATAAAGGGCTATGATTATCAGTAAGTGGTAGAGCTAGTTTACATACACAAGAAACAACCTAAACAGAATTTAAAAGAAAAACTGGGGAGAAAAGCAACATATGATTAACTATACAGAAGTCTTATAAATTAGTGAGTAGTAAAGGACTAATTCCACAATACAAAAACGAGCAAAGATTATGAACAGGCAATTAACAAAAGAGGAAATACAAAAGTCAAGAAACTTAGACAACAGAAACAACATTTTTTTAAATGCAGACAAAACAGCATCATAGGTAAACAAATGTCAATTTTAAAGGGACACCTTTTTAGCCAATTAAATTATCAGGATTTATTTTTCATGATAAAGTTCTGTGTTGGGACAGGTGTACACTAATCTAGGAATTATAAATTGGTAAACACTTTTTACAGGACACGATATCTATTCAATGCTTTTTAAAAGTTAAACTTTCAAGACTGTACTTCCAAAAAAGAAAATAAACACAAATGCCAAAAGAAATCTATGTAACAAGGATATTTATAGTAGAATTACTTTTAATAACCAAAAAGTAATAATGACATAAAGGGTTATGATTATCAATAAGTGCTAGAGTTAATGTAAATTTTAATTATCTCCTAAAAACATTTAAAATATTTTTCTACATGTCCTACAGTGAATATATAGTATTTTCAGTATTTAAATGATGATATAGCCTTCTTAAGAAAGATATTGGAGTGCTTTCACAGTGCCACATCAACGAGGGGCAGGCATGGGAGTGGTCGGCCCAATAATTTATTTTATCGCTGACATTACTAAGAATTGTCAGCACAGGGTCACAATGAAAAGCAAGCCAGCTTTTAGTGGGGCTTTTTTATGCTTTTTAGGTCATTGCCTGCACACTCCCACAGCATTCCCCATTCTTGAGACTTGACTATAGCTGCTCATGCTCCTGGAAAGAAGGAGGAACAGAAAACATCTCAGCTGAAGCATGGAGTATATACAAAAACCACTTGAAACTGATACTTGATACAATCTCTACAATAAAATACAGAATCACTTCATAACTACAGACACGGAAGCATTTTTTCCAGCTTACCCACGTGATCCTGCTTTAAGTGTAGCATGGCATCATTTTCCCTTTGTAGGCGTTTATTTTACACACATGTGTGGGATACCCACAGGAGCCTTGTTTCTCATTATTATATAGGAACTTCACAAGCAGGAGTGTTGTTGGCTGACTGAGAAGTATAACTCTGTGTTTCTCTCCCGGAGGAGCTGTGAATGAGATACCATATAATATGAATGGAGATCCCCTTAGGCACCCTATAAATTTATTATAAAGCACTGCATTTTGAAATAACAAAAATAACGTGCAAAATTTGAGGGAAGTATAAAAATTAGAAATTTATGTCTCTTCAGGGTCACCCTAGACCACAGATTCTACTGAGTAACTGGCCTGGTTTTTTGAACACAAGAGCAGGCATTATTTTATGTAGAGCAGGCAGAATCACTGCAATGTGTGAGTGGCTCTGAAGTTTCCAGTGTTTGGGGAAGAAAAAAAAAAAAGGAGACTTGAAGGAGATAGCAAATGTAGATGACTCTGCAGGTTAAAGGAAGAAGAATAGATGGTTCAATGAGGTTCTGTTCACTTTTAACATCCACTTTGTAAAGGATCCTTAAAAAGGTTATATTTAGGGTTTTGGCTGTGCCTGGAAGAAGGGAGGCTTCACTTGAGCAGCAGTGTGGTAGACAAAGCATCTAACCTAGGCTTGTGGCTTTTGCAAAAACAGTTTGTTGGGGTATATGTAGCTCTTCGCTCTAGATGTTTATTCCAATGGGCTTGGCATTTGGTTATCTTTTAAGGAAGTCATAAGCAGAGGTAACATTTGTAATGTGAAATTACTCGAAATTCTATAAAAAGCAATCCATAGCAATTGGCGTTGCTTTTAGTTCATGAAAGCTTAACAATCTCTCGCCCTGTTTATTATGGCAGCCAGTGAAAAGTGAGAGCAGAACAAAAACCTCGTTCAGAAACCAGGCCCACATTTTTGCTCCCCTTACAAATCCTTTAGAATCCCAGAAAACAGTTGCCCTCTTTCTGTTGCCCACCCTAAATGCAGGTGATATTTACCTATTACATCAGTTTAATGAGCAGGCCATTTCACACTCATTATTTGAAAAATGATCAGAAGAATCAGGACTGGGTCCTCCGAGAATATAAATGCCTCTAAGGCTATATCCATTTTAGGAAAACCAGGTCTTTTACCTTTGCTCTGGCTTCACCTCAGCATTTTCTTCTACAGCAGAAATAATGCATTTAGTCATTTCAGAACACTGGTTTAATGCATTAATAATTGCAGGTGCTTTTCCTAGAATTTTGGCTCCGCAAGTGTTTCACGGTGAGTGGGTCAAAGGCAGCAAGCAAGGGTCATATAAAGTGAGTATTTTATGAAGCCAGGATACATTGCAGTGTAAGCAGAAGCACCCAACATAATTAAAATAAATGAGCAATACGAGCCATGTAGACTGTCAAAGGCGTATGTGGTGATGTGGTGGTGCGGTGGGCTGGGAGAAAAGGAGCAGAGAGTGGAAAGGCATTAAAACTATAGGAAATCAGAGAAAATGCTGTCCTTCTGTTCTTTAGCTTCTGGAATTACGGAGTTGTTATATAATCCAAGCCAGCAGCTAGAGGGGATTTGGCTAATAGTTAACTTAATTTTTCTCGAATGTCTTTTTTTTTTTTTTTTTTCTGTAAATCAGCCTGAGTGGAAAGAAAGTGGGACTCTTGTCCATGAATCATATGGTAGGAGGGACCAGCTGGGAGGACCGATTCCCCCTGGATCCTATACATATTTTACTCGGCTCCGTGGCTGTACTTGGAGTGCAGGTTAAATGAATTGTTCCCATTAGCGAGCTGATAGGACAGCTCCTTTAGATGAAGGAGACTCTGAACTTTGAATGTCACCGTGAGGAAAAGAAAGTGCTCATAGGAAAGTTGACAGTGCCACTTGTGGCAGGATTTTACTGTCATTGTGAAAACTATATAAAATGATGACTTACAGTAAGGCTCAGAGTTTCAGCATAACATATAATAATAATAAGACTTCTGTCAGCTTGTAAGTGATGTAGGAGTTCTTTGCAGCCTGGTGGTTTATCTGTGGCTTGGTGGTCGCGGGAGCAGTGCTTTGTGCCAGACTTTCTGGCTGAGGCCGATTCATCCTGTGACTGATGCTCCTGACTGAGTCCTGTTCACTCTGATTAGTCACTTTTGCCTTCATTTGCTGGAACTAAAATCCTGAAAGTTTACTTGCTTCCTCCGTGTACTTTCTCGAGCCATATTTAAAGCACCCTTCAGTTAGCCACAGGAAGTATAGCTGTGGGGGCGTGGGGGTGCGGGGCAGGAATCATGAAAAATGAGAATGTTGCGCTGGCTGAAAAGCGCCTGGCGTCTGAGATCAAAGCCGTCTGACCCTCATCGGTATTAGCATCAGGATGATGACTTGTTTTCTTTGTTCTGTTACCTTGGAAACTGAGGCACGGGTCTTATGTATGTAAATAAAGAGTAACAGGATCCGTTCTCTTCATCATATGGCAGTTGTAAGAATTATTTGGAATATTTAGATCCTGTAACAGGATCTGGTGAAATGCAAGTGAAAAAGAAATCAAGATGTTTGTAGGAGGAAATGTATAAGCCAGAAGAGGTCCCTGTCATGTACATACTTGGATGGATATTGGCACTCTCAAAAAACAGTCAACAGGGTCTCAAGTGACCAAAGAGGAAAAGAGAACATGCTAAGGGTTGGGCTAAGCTAGTATAGCCTGCATTCTTTTCAGTGTCCCTAAAATACTTTTTGCTCCTGAAAGCTTGTGGATATGAAGACCAGCGTTGGGGCTTCCCTAGGGAGAAGAGATGGCTTCTAGGAACGTGGGTGGGGCTGATGCAACATGTATGGGCAGAGCGGAATTTGGGTCACTAGCAGAGGCTTTGGCTGGTACTAGAATACGTAGGCCTTTCCTCCTAAGCACCCTGAGCGCAGGGATCATTACTATCTTGTCTGCTGTTGTTTCCCCGTCACCTAACATAGTGCCTGACTAACACGGGGCAGGGCAAGAACAAACGATTATGCAGTCAACCAGGGCTAGATGGCAAGCCTGAGATTTCATAGACAAATAAATCCCACTTTGCCCTGAAAGAGTAAATTGTTCATACATTGTCCATTAATGAGGTATTCAAATAATTTCAAGCTCCCTTTGGCCCTGTAGACCTGAATTTAAAGAGATTCTGGGACCAGTTAGTGACAGCTCTGAAATTAGAGGTGACTAAAGCAACCTCACTGCAAATGGGTTGATTTCCCCATTTATAAAGGCTTGAGAGTGCTATTTTCACATTATGTGGGGGAAAGCAAAGAGAAGGGAACACTTAGCTGTGTGTGGCAGGGTTGATCCACGTGCATTTGGATAATACAGTATCATAAGGGTCCAGTCTCTCACCCTGGCAGTGAGGAGTGTCCTCGAGGTTTGGGCGAGGCCTCTCCAGTCCTGGATATATCTCTTGCTCGCAAATACAAGGTGGCTAGAACTGAGGGACAGTTATGTGCACAACAATACACCATCGAAACTCTCATTTGTCAAATCCAAACTGCACAAAATGAGAAGAGACCACCAGGATGTAAAGTTAGGAGAGCCTGTTAGTGAAAGAGTTAATGCTGCAAGGCATGGAGACCACAGGGAGCTCTTTGAGCCAGAATTCAGATGCTCATCTTCCATCTTTTTGCCAGCTACCCTTGGCTTTTGATGTGGGCATGGGAGGAGCACTTCAATCACTGGGCCAATATCAATGAGGAGGAGGAAACAAGTTTAATGGCCACTGGAACCAAAAACCTTTGACTGAGCTCTGGCCCAGCTCTGCCTTACAGGGACCATTTGACCTTAAACATGCCCCTCCACCTTTCTGACACCCAATTTCCTCACTGAAAAATGGATCCAACAATATCTTCACTACTTACATCACAGAAGGAGATGAGGAAATCAGAAAGTAGATTGAAAACGTGCTTCCAACTGTTTTGGTTCCTGTAGCCTTGTAGTATAATTTTAAGTCAGGTAGCGTGATGCCTCCTGGCTTTGTTATTTTTGCTTAGGATTGTCTTGGTTATGGGGGCTCTTTTTAGGTTCCATATGAATTTTAAAGTAGTTTTTTGTAATTCTGTGAAAAAAAAAATGGTAGTTTAATGGGAATAGCATTGAATCTATAAATTACTTTGGGCAGTATGGCCATTCTCATGATATTGACTCTTCCTATCCATGAGGATGGAATGTTTTTCCATTTATTTGTGTCCTCTCTTATTTCCTTGAGCAGTGGTTTGTAGTTCTCCTTGAAGAGGTCCTTCACTTCCCCTCTTAGCTGTATTCCTAGGTATTTTATTCCCTTTGTAGCACTTCTGCATGGGAGTTCATTCATGATTTGGCTCTCTGCTTGTCTACTGTTGGTGAATAGTAATGCTTGTGATTTTTGCATATTGATTTTGTATCCTGAGACTTTGCGGAGGAGGTTGCTTATCAGCTTAAGAAGCTTTTGGGCTAACACAGTAGGGTTTTCTAGATACAGGATCATGTCATCTGCAAACAGTTTGACTTCCTGTCTTCCTATTTGAAAGAGTGTTTCTTTCTTTCTCTTGCCTGACTGCCCTGGCCAGAATTTCCAATACTGTGTTGAATAGGAGTGGTGAGAGAGGGCATCCTTGTCTTGTGCCAGTTTTCAAGGGGAATGCTTCCAGCTCTTGTCCATTCAGTATGATATTGGCTGTGGGTTTGTCATAAATGGCTCTTATTATTTTGAGGTATGTTCCATCAATACCTAGTTAATTGAGAGTTTTTAACATGAAGGGATGTTGACATTTATTGAAGGCCTTTTCTGCATCTCCTGAGATAATCATGTGGTTTTTATCTTTAGTTCTGTTTATGTGATGAATTACATTTATTGATTTGCATATGTTGAACCAGCCTTGCATCCCAGGGATGAAGCCAGTTTGATCATGGTGGATATGTTTTTTGATGTGCTGCTGGATTCAGTTTGCTGGTGTTTTATTGAAGATTTTTGCATCAATGTTCATCAGGGATATTGGCCTGAAGTTTTCTTTTTTTCTTGTATTTTTGCCAGGTTTTGGTATCAGGATGATGCTGGCCTCATAGAATGTGTTAGGGAGGAGTCCCTCTTTTTCAATTGTTTAGAATAGTTTCAGAAGAAACAGTACCAGCTCCTCTTTGTAGCTCTGTGGATTTACAGCTGAATTCTACCAGAGCTACAAATTCTGGTAGAATTCAGCTGTAAATCCATCTGGTCCTGACCTTTCTTTTGGTTGGGATCACTCAGACAGTTTAAGAGAGATTGAACCTTTTTTAACGTTTTCCAGTCAGCCCTTACTGGCTTGAATTGTTTATTATGAAAATTTCAAACATGAATGCAAAGAGGGGCAACAGTGGAATGAACTGCCCTGTACCCAACACCCAGATTCAGCCTAACCAACATTGTCACACTTGCTTCATCTATCCCTTTTTCCCTTTGCTAAAGCATTTTAAAGCAAACCCTAGACATCATATCATTTCTTCTCTACATATTTTAGCATGCATCCTGCTCAAAAGTAAATGCCCGGTGCTCTTACATTCTCCCTTGTTTCCTTTACAAGGCTGCTCAGAAATATTTTGTGATTGTTACTGTGTTCTGTTTTCTGGACCTGCTATGTTGCATGAACTCATTTTTCCTTTCTGTACTACCCCATAGACCTGCCATGTGGTCCAAAAGAGTATTAGACAAGAAAGATGCTGCATTGTTTTATTTAGGAAGAAAGACCCAAATAAGTAATAATAATTAAAAAACTATTTACAATTGAGATTATGCAAATGTAAAACAGAGCTGTCTTTAAAAATAAAATATATATTTTTTTAAATCTGCCAAAAAGAGTTTTGCCAAACTACGATTCCAACTCATCCCAGCTTAATTCAATGGCCATGGCATGCTGACTTTTATTATAAAATCACTTTGAATAGGAGAGAAATTGTTAAACTCAAGTTAAACTCTTAAGTTGCTGTATCTAAGAACTATGCATATTGAAATCACTGTTTCCAAAATAGCTTTCTCAATCTCAGAAATGGGAGAGTCATCCTGAATTGCCATGTAGGAGAAGCCAGCCACGCAAGCCCGGCTTCTTGCTGTCTGTAGCATATAGCTAACGGGAAAGCTTTCTGTAGATTCTTTATTATCCCAGAGCCAGTATGAGATTAGTTTTACAAGTTGGGTTATAACCTTCACAGCTTCCGGGTTGGGGATCTGCTAACAAGATCATAAAGATCTTTCTAACAGATGAGGCATGCATGCCCTGTGTTCAGCTCTGGTAATGACCAAATCAATTTTATCACAAGTATTTAAAAGTGCCATTTTAACTTTTCTATTGATTGCCTGACCTTTGCTTTGGGTCCTGGGGTTAGCGTGTGTTCTCTCCCCTCTCACTCTTTGTCCGTAGCCTTCCGGTTTCTCTTCAGCTGTGCAAACCTCTCTTTAGGTGTCCCCCGACTTTCTCAGTTAGCACTTGTCCCACCCTCTATACTCCTCTTGTCTTCTCTACATGCTTCCAGGAGCTTTGGAGTCACTATCGGTAAACTAGATGTGTGGCTTTCGGGAGTCAACTTCATTCACTTAACAATTTTTTCTGATCTTCATTCAACAATGTTTTGTGAGTATCTGTGTGCCAGGTACCATTCTGGGCATCACAAATACAGTGATAAACCAAGGATGGGAAGTACCTGCTTCAAGAATTGAAATTGTTGGGAAGACATACAACTATATAATAGAATGTCAGGAGGAGGGAACTATTGTGAAGATACAAAGTAAAGCAAAGTGGAGAATGGCGAGAGCGATTGTGGATGAGCTGGCTGGGAAGCATTCTAGCAGGAGATGAGAGCTGAGCAAAGATCTGAATGGATGTGAAGGAGACCTGTGGAGAAGTGGAGGGAAAGTGAGATGGGCAGAGAGAACTACAAACAGAAAGGATGTGAGTCTGGAGCAAGCTTAGAGCTTTCGAGAAAATTTAGGATGGTTAGTGTGGAAGAATGAGATGGGTGAGACAGAGAGAGAGGGAGACACTAGGTTGGAGAACCAGGGAGGCTGGATCATGTAGGACCGTCTCAACTGTGGAAGGAATTTGAGCAGGAGACTGATGTGATCAGATTTATAGTTCAAAAAGTCATCTGGCTTACATGGAGCTTCTAAGTGAGACTAGTGAAATTGTTCCTGGGTCCAGCAGAGGCGTCCTGTATGGTAACAGGAAGACTTCAACACGTCCAGACCTCAGAGCCCACAGAGCCACTGCTGTGTAGGGTGCTACTTTTTGCTCTGCTCTTAATTGGCTGGCTGACTTGGAACCAGTTGCCTAATCCCTCTGAGTCCCAGTTTGCTGTCCTTTTTCAGAGAGAGGCACAATTTCTTTAGTCTATTCCAGATCTAACATTTGGGGATTTTAATCTATAAACTAGCTATTTCCTAACCCTGTGTATTTGTTAGGGTAAAGGTTGAAAACTATTGTAGCAAAGAGACTCAATAACACAGTGACTTTCATGAGGTAGAAGCTGGCTTCTCTCTCCTGTGGTATTGGAGCCAGTGGAGGCTGCCAAGGAAGCTCTGCTCACAGGTCCTGTCTGGGTGCTCTCTCCTGTCTCCAAAAGTGGCCTTACCCACATGGCTGGAGCTGGGTTATGGCCTTATCCAAGTTCTAGTCCATGGGAATAGAGGGAGAAAGGATATCCAGCGTGAGCAGCTTCCTTTTAAGTGGCATGGAAGTGACATGACACCTTCTGGTCACATGTCCTGGTAAGAATCTAGTCTTGTGGCCATACCCAACTGCAAGGGATTCTGGGAATTACAGCCTCTAACTGGATGGCTACGTGTCCATCTAAAGCTTGACTGCCCTGGAGGAATGGGAGAATGGATTTGGTGGGGTAGCAAGAAAACAGCTGCAGTCTGTTTTTGGAAGATCCCAGAGTATTACCGCCAGGCACCTTACACTTATAACATTTCCTGGACCTTTGTATTAACTTCATGCAACCGTGGTAACAAAGTGCCACAACCTGGGTGGCTTAAAACAACACAAATGTGTTCTCTCACAGTCCTGGATGCTAGAAGTCCCAAAATCAAGGTGGCAGCAGAGCCTTGCTCCCTCTGAAGGCTCTAGGGAAGAAGTTCCTGAAGCCTGTCTCTCCTAGCTTCTGGTAGTTGCTGGAAATCCTTGGCATTCCTGACCTTATAGCTACGTCACTCCGATCCCTCCTCCATCTGCGTGTGGCCTTTTTCTGTATGTGTTGTCTGTGTCCCTGAATGCAGATCTCCCTCTCCTTCCTCTTATAGAGGTAGTAGTCATTAAATTTAGAGTAAATCTAAATACTTAGTTCAAGTATTCAGATGACTGGCCCCTGGACCAGTATTACTTCATCTTAATTATATCTATAAAGATATGATTTCCAAATAAGGTCACATTCGCAGGTATCAGGAGTTAGGACTTGAATGTGTCTTTTTGGGGGATGCAATTCAACCTGTTACAACCTTTTTAAAATTAAAATGTAAAAAAAAGAAAAATGGAAAAAGAATAATTTAAAAGAGAAGAACTGTGCTAGTTGAAATCAATCAAAATATAACAAGGTATATCAATCTCAAAAAGAACCCATAGTTTATTCTGAAGTTCAAGGCCACCTTCGTGTCGCAAACCAAGGACATATGGGCCTTTTTTCCTTCCCTTCTCTATGGAACATTCCAGTGCATTCTTGTAAGATGCATTGCCATCAGATAACATTGCTTAGATAACAGAACTCACTGACAGCTGACCACTTTCAGCTTTGCACTGCCTATACGTTTTGATAAGCACAGCAGCCTTATGAAAAAGGTATCCTTACTTCCATCCTACAGATACTGAAACTGAGGCTCTAGCTAAGTAGCTTGCCTCAAGTGAAATGACTAGTTGGTAGGTGAAGCTGGGCTTGCAACCTGGTTTTTTCAGACTCCAGGGATCCTCCTCTTTACGTTACGGGGCACTGAGTCCTGGAGATTTCTCAAGTGGTCCTGATGAAAGGGCTGGCTCCTGCCTTGAGGGGTTTGTGATCAGTCTCTGAGGTAGCACCTGTACTGCAGAGGTCTCCACGGGCCTTTGGTTGCTAGTATGTGTTGACACTGTAGTCATATGCCCTACAGTCATTGGCGTAAGCAGACACCTATCTCGTAGCTAAAGGATGGTGGTTTTCCTAGGAGTCAAAAGTTGTTCATGTCAGCCTCTAGGTCTCTCACTGCATTCTAGAGCACTACATAAAATACACGCACTAAGCAAGGCTTATTTTTCAGACCTTTATCAGCATACTGGTTACGATTACCATTTTGGCAAGTATTATCAGATTATCCATCACCATAGGGCCCTCCTGTAAGTAGCCAGCTATGCTATCACACTTTCACTTCAGACTGCACAGAGGGTTCTCTAGAAAGGATAATGCAATTAGTACTTGCTATAGGCAACTGGGTCTCCTAACAGTCACGGAGAGATGTTTGCAATATTAAAAACCAATATTTGGTCAACGTTGCCATTCTTTATTTCATTTTATCTTCACAGTAACCTTGTGGAATAGTTATTTAATATTAATTTTTCTTTCTTATTAAAATTTTATTTGTACAGATGTATTATAGAAATTTTAGAAAACATAGACAAAGGAAAATCAGTCATAATTCCTCCACCCAAAGATAACCACTCTCAATAATTTGGTGTATGTATTTTTTGTCTTTTTTCTATACATTTTTGTTTTCATTTTTGACAAAATGGTATGCTATGCTTTGGGACTTTGAATTTTTTTTTTTCTCGTAATGCAGCTGGAACATCATTGTCTGTGATTTATTTTTCTTTATTTTAATGATGGTAGAGTATTCCATTCGGTAAACATATCATGCTTTATTTGCCATCCTCTACTGCTAACATTTGGGTGTTCCCTTGAATGTTTTGCTGATATAAATAATGTTATGATGAATCTTGTGTATATTCATGATTAATTCCTACAGCTATATTTCTAGTGGTGGAATTTTAGAATGAAAGAAGAAATCTTTTTCCTCTCCTTTTAGTGCTGAGGAAACTGAGGCTTGGAGAGATTATCTTGCCCCAAATTATATAGCTGGTAAGTGGCAGAGCTAGGAATAGAATCCAGATTTGCTGACTCTCAAATCCCATATGAGAACATAGCTTATACATCTAATCTAACAATACCAAATTTTTCTTCATAAAATCTGTGAATGCAAGGTAAGTATGTTGTTGTTGTTTTGGAGACGGAGTCTCATTCTGTCTCACACGCTGGAGTGCAGTGGCAAAATCTCTGCTCACTGCAACCTCTACTTCCTGGGTTCAAGTGATTCTTGTGCCTCAGTCTCCTGAGCAGCTGGGACTTCAGGCATGCGCCACCATGCCCGGCTAATTTTTTTGGTATTTTTTGGCAGAGATGAGGTTTCACCCTGTTGGCCAGGCTGTTCTCAAACTCCTGACCTCAAATGATCTGCCTGCCTTGGCCTCCCAAGAGAAGTATCTTGATGGCTACTTTCTTTTCTTGAGTTTTTATCCAGCAATCACCAATCCAGACAAACTCTCTAAAATTCTGTGATCAGAAGGGAGTAGAGAGGCTACAAATAGTAATGATCTATGATTTCCTAATTTATAATTTAATCAGTTTTTCATGCATCTTCTTCAAAATGTTAATAATATTGTTACTCTAAGAAATTCTTTATGGACCCATGGTATTCTATATATTAGGGAATAACTGGTCACCACCTCTCTACTTTTTTTTTTTTTCCTTTGAGATGGAGTCTCGCTCTGTCGCCCAGGCTGGAGTGCAGTGGCCTGATCTCAGCTCACTGCAAGCTCCGCCTCCCAGGTTCCCGCCGTTCTCCTGCCTCAGCCTCCCGAGTAGCTGGGACTACAGGCGCCCGCCACCTCACCCCGCTAGTTTTTTGTATTTTTTAGTAGAGATGGGGTTTCACCGTGTTAGCCAGGATGGTCTCGATCTCCTGACCTCGTGATCCGCCCGTCTCGGCCTCCCAAAGTGCTGGGATTACAGGCTTGAGCCACTGCGCCCGGCCCACCTCTCTACTTTTAAATATTTGTTTAATACTCCATTGGATCCTAGGCCTTTTACTTTTCAACTGATCTGAGAGTGGGTCTCATTTCCTCCAAATTTAGAACCGCATTTCCATTGTCTCCACTTTGGCAGATTCCCTGTCTTCTCTAGGTGATTCAAGAATGAGTGAATGCATGGGGTTGTTCCTTCCTTCGTCGTAATGTAGTGATACCCTTGGTCTATCTATGTTTCTGCCATCAGTAGCAGACTTTGTTTTGGGGGGAGCTGCAGACCAGGTGATATTTCTTCTGTCTTTACTTGCCTTGACTTGGTATGCTGACCAGGATCTATGGTCGATGAGATATGATTTAGGTTGTCTATCCAAGGGCATGATACATTCAAACTTCCCATAATGTCTGACTTGCTTTGGGGCCAGCAACTCCATAATCTTTGGGCCATCCTTATCCAACCTGTTCTGGTAGCTTCGACTTTGGAGACTGCAGCTATAGCCACATCCAGGCAAGTCACCCACAGACAGTTCACGTCCGTACCTGCCCATATGAGTGGCAAAGATAAACAGATTTAACAGATTGCAGAGGCACATAAAGTAAAGCATTTCTGGAAAAGCATTGTGAAAGCTGCTGATGTTTACCCGAGCTGAATTATTCACTTATAAGATAAAACTGCTCAATTCTAGAAGGCTAAACTCAAAGTGTTGATATCAGTTCACACCTCTGCCCTCAGAGCTCCAAGATCAAATTTAAATCAACCAGGTAATATCTAATGGATAGCATCATTTTCCATACAGACACTCAATAAAAGGAAATCGGTTTGGAAAAATAAGGCTTCTTTATGATTCTTACTCTGCATGAGTCCTAATCATACACTGGGGCCAGTAAATAACAAGAGGAATTACCCTCCTTACGTACGGACTTTTCATAGTGCATTGAATAGTAATCTCTGAGAAGACGGACGTTTCCCAAATAAGTTTTGTCTGAAGATTTCTTTCTCAGATAGACTGATGGTCTCTTTATGTTCCCTTTGCTGGGGAACCCGGAATGAGGCTTTGTCCTTGGAACTGTTTTGTTAAAGATAAAGGCAGGACTTGAAAGAGGGCATACTTCTGGTCTGCCTGTCCAAAATTAAAAGATATTTCTGGGCACTAATGTCAGAAAATATGACCTGGAGATGGAGAGCAATCACAGATTTTTTTTTTTCGAATTCAAAAAACAGGAAAAATTCCTCTTATCCATTCCCATAACCATTTTTCAAACTAAAATGGAATTTTTTTCATGGCGTCAAAAGCACCTTGGTTGGTAAAAGAGCTGAAATATTATTGCCGAAACAGCTCAACCTAGGCTCAAATCGAACATAAAAGAAACCTCCCATTACAGTATTATTAATGTTCATAATTAGTATATCTAAATGATTTTTAAAGGCTTTTTATGCAATTACAAAATCTTTGATTGTCGTAACATTGCTAATGCTTTGATGCCTTCCACGTGTTGTCCTTGGTCCCTGCAACCCTGGCACATAATTTATTTCTCTTTTGAGTGAACTCTAAGCATTAGTGTCCATTAAGAATTTTTGAAACAAAGTCCAAAGATTACTTGGAGCACTTTCAGTAATATGTACTGATTATCATTAATAGTTCTTTTGTCCTAGACAAGGACATTGTTTTGTAACATCATTTTGTTTGGCGAGGCCCTACTCGGGCTGTGTTCCGGATCCGCCTCGTGCATAGATTTTCTTTTTTGACTATGCGTAGAATGGAGCAGTCTCCTGGGACAACTCAGAACTGAGGAGGAGGGGGACATAGGGCCAGCACAAAGTGATATTTTTTCTTTAGAAAACAATTATTAGCTATTCAAAAACAGAAGTCTAAATTCTGGGCCTCGTTTCTTAGCTAGTGTTCATACACTGCATATAAATGTGCCGTTTTAACTGCTAGCTCCTCACAATGAGGAAGTCAAAAAGAAGGAGACGGCCCGGCATGGTGGCTCACGCCTGTAATCCCAGTGCTTTGGGAGGCCGAGGCGGGTAGATCACGAGGTCAAGAGATCGAGACCATGTTGGCTAACACGGTGAAACCCCATCTGTACTAAAAAATGCAAAAAAATTAGCCGGGCATGGTGGCGAGTGCCTGTAGTCCCAGCTACTTGGGAGGCTGAGGCAGGAGAATGGCGTGAACCCAGGAGGTAGAACTTGCAGTGGGCCGAGATCGCGCCCCTGTGCTCCTGCCTGGGTGACAGAGCAAGACTCCATCTCAAAAAAAAAAAAAAAAGAAGGAGAGCGCAGTGGATCCAGGAGAGCGCAGTGGATCCAGGAGAGGATAACCTTTGCAACGTGCTTGTTGAGAATGTAGCAGGGAGTGGGTTAAGTGTTTGGGTTTTATTTGGAAAATTCTTTCCTGAGCTCTCCAATGCTGCCTTCCGGGATTATCCCGGTTAATAACAGTGCCTTAATGGGTATTGCCTGTGTCAAATCAAGGGTTGTCTCTCTGTTTATCTAACATAAAGTGTATTCGCAAGGTGTATGCAATAAGAAACATACTTTAGAGGGAAAGAAGTACTATATCCTGTGCCCCACGTGAATTTTCTTACATTTTACTGTAAACCTAGTCTTAAGAATTTTATTCCCATTTTATGGAATAAGAAAAGAAAGGCTCAGAGAAGTTAAGCTATTTGCCCAAGCTCTCATAGCTTAAATAATAGGTGTCTTCTTTTTTTTTTTTAATTTATTTATTTTTTATTATTATTATACTTTAAGTTCTAGGATACATGTGCATAACGTGCAGGTTTGTTACATATGTATACTTGTGCCGTGTTGCTGTGCTGCACCCATCAACTCGTCAGCACCCAACTACTTGTGATTTATATCAGGTATAACTCCCAATGCAATCCCTCCCCCCTCCCCCCTCCCCATAATAGGCCCCGGTGTGTGATGTCCCCCTTCCCGAGTCCAAGTGATCTCATTGTTCAGTTCCCACCTATGAGTGAGAGAACAACTCAGACATCTTGCAGGGAGGGAGAATAAATCTTATGAAAGCCTTCAGATTTGGAGTCCTCCTTTTCTAGGAATGAAAGGAGGAGTCAATGTGCAAGACTGGTGTAGAGACATGAGTTGGGCCAATTCAAGACTTTGTTCATTATCACTCAACACATCTCTTCCTCCCTGCCACAGTCACTTGCAATGTAAAAATATTGACATATTTTTAAAATAAAAGGAAATCTACATGGCATGGTTTTGAGTGGTTTGTTTGTTGGTTTGAGACAGAGCCTCGCACTGTCACCCAGGCTGGAGTGCAGTGGCACGATCTCAGCTCACTGCAACCTCCACCTCCCAGGTTCAAGCGATTCTCCTGCCTCAGCCTCCCAAGTAGCTAGGATTACAGGCACCCATCACCACACCTGGTTAATTTTTTGTATTTTTAGTAGCGACTATGGATTTCACTATGTTGGCCAGGCTGGTCTCAAACGCCTGACGTCATGATCCACCCACCTCAGCCTCCCAAAGTGCTGGGATTACAGATATGAGCCGGCACAACCAGCCTGTTTTTTAATACTAACAGAATTTTTTCATGTTTATAATCTCTCTATCTCAAAAGTTGTTTTCTCGTTGCAAGAGAGGACAAAAGAAGGCACACAGGCTGAATACTGGTGAAGTGGCAGAGTGGCATCTTTGTTAAGTCTAGAGCCTTGTCCAGGATGCAAGGCCTCTGGAAATGCTAGTTTGGTAATTGCCAAATTTGGGAAGAGGAAAAATGCCAACTCTTACTTAAAAAAAAAAGAAAAAAAGTAAAATTAACTGGATACCCAGAGAATTGCCTATAAACCAAGAGACAATTAGAGGTCCATCAAGAAAGTTAATGGGTCCAAGATTTGGCACTGATGGGAAATACCAGCTTACATTCCTGAAGTGCTCTGTTCTGGGATGGCTATAATGAAACTTCCCTACTGATAACCATGGCAGTGCTAAATCTGTGATATTTTCATGACATTTCCTTTGCTTTACTTTGAAGCATGGCCAGTTAAAGAGAGTCAAGCATTCTTGCTATATTAGAAGCCCGACTTTGCTTTGGACCGAATATTTATGGAGCCTTTTAGCCCTCTTAGTTTTAGGAGTTTAATTGGCAATTTAAAACTTCTGTCATATTGTTAAGTTAGAAATTGTGGTCAAGCATTACCTGCAAGTCTGGAAATACACCTGCCGTGTGTGTGTGTGTGTGTATGTGATCTGGGTAAAATAGAAGGAGTCTTACAGCTTTATCAAAAGGTGCCATTTTTCTCTAGCCCAGATAATTTTTAAAGATCACCCAAGAAAAGTGCATCTTTTACTTATATAACCTTTTGTGGGCACTGCCTTTTTTCTTCTTTGGTTGTTAAAGGCAAGAAGAAAAAAAGTTTCAGGGGGTTACCTTTTATTATGAGCTACATTGGATTTCTTACAGTGAGAAATAGATCTAACAGCCTGTTGCTTGGAAAGATGTGGTTTGGTTTGATAGCTTAGAAGCAGGGCAAGGAGCCATTGGTTGATGAACTGGAAGGCAAATTAAGAAATCACGTTGGCTGGGCACAGTGGCTCACGCCTTTAATCCAGCACTTTGAGAGGCTGATGCGGGAGGATTGCTTGAGGCCAGGCGTTCAAGATCAGCCTGGACAACATGGCAAGACCTCCATCTCTAAAAAATAGTAAACATTCTCTGGGCATGGTGCCACATGCCTGTAGTTCCAGCTACTAGGGAGGCTGAATTGAGAGGATGGCTTGAGCCTGGGAGGTCAAGGTTGCAGTGAGCTATGATGATACCACTGCACTCCAGTTTAGGCAACACACTGAGAACCTGCCCTGAAGAAAAAAGAAGTCACTGACTACCTCATTCTGCATATAAGAAAACTAAGAGCCAAGAAGTTAAATGATTTGCCCAAGTCATTCACTGCGTTCACTTCGGGCTCAGGGTGTATGTGTATTTTAGGTTTAGAAACTTGGTTGCACCCTGTCATTCACCACAACTCTATCAAGTCCCTATCTCCATAGAGAGCATTACCCTGCTCGTGGTCTGTTTGTGAATCTCTGGGGAAGGATCTTGGTGTTCTTCCCAGTCATTTGGAAGTGAATCAAAACCTGCACAACAGCTGGACTTGGTTCGATGCCCTTCAGTAGTGGGGACCAAAGTCCTTGCCTGTGCTGATCAGCGGCCCATTTGGATAATGCAGCCACTTGCTAGTGAGTAGGTAGCTTCCTTTTGTCTATTTTTTTCAATTTAAGACGGGGTGTCACTATGTTTCCCAGGCTGGACTTGAACTCGTGGGCTATCCTCCTGCCTCAGTCACTCGAGTAGCTGGGATTACGGGTACCCACCACCATATCAGGCTCTTTCCCTTGACTTTAGAGAGTAAAGAGAATGGAGTTTGAGATCTAGAATAGAGTACACTTACTTTAAGGAACTTGGTTCTCTGTCTCATGCTCTCTTCCGTCAAATATGAGGATATTTTCTAGTCAGAATACTTGATCTGAGAACCAGAGTGCTCGGCCATGAGTCAGTGTGAAACTGAGGGACATCATGAGTAGCAACGGCATAGCTTTCAGTAGCACACTGTAATTCAGTTTGGTTAAACTAATACTATGTGAGTTACCTACCCCTTACCAAAGTCATTTGTATCACACTGCCCAGTTTGTAAAGCTCTTCATACATCCTTATTTCCTTTAATTTTCACAGCAGTCTTTTAAGGGTCATCATGATTATATACAATTTTAAAAACCAAGAAGTTCAGGACTAGTAAAGTTAAGTAACTTGCTCAAGTTCTATCAGCCTAGAAGCAGGAAAGTGGGCTATAAATGCAAGCTCAGGTCAGTTTGACTCCACATCTAGTTACCTTAAGAGCTGCCTTTATTCTTTGATTCCTCAGTAGAATTAGAATAATTTAGACTTATTGTAGTTTATCTGTAGTAAGCCTAATTCTCCCAAAAATCTTGATTCAGAGCTACTGCTGGTGGTAGCATTAGGTTTGCATACGATTTTTTTTCTGAAGGCCTTTCTCCTTCCACTTGAGGACAAACATTGGCAATGTATGACTGCTGTGAGCTCACTGAGGATGAACTCTTCCTGGTGAGAAAAACAGGAATCTTGTAACCTCTAGGAAAATGAGAAAAAGAAAAGGGGAGACCCATCCCTATTTAAGGGTGAGAAAATGGCTGCTGGTAGCAAACCCAGGCATACACGCCTGCTGCGAATGAAGGCCTAAGGCAGGCAAGTGTGGGTAATTCAGACAGCTGGATTCCTGGCAGAATATTATGTTCTAGAATATTCCAGAACATTCTAGATTCACTTCAGTATGCTCTTCTAGTAGTAGAGACTGTGGTTTCTATGTGTTTGCATCAGCATCTCAGTACATCTTTCACCCAAACTCAGGATGAGTCTTCCTGGTTTAAATACGGCTGAGGGCACTCCCATGGGTTTAAATTATTTACAGAGCTGACTGCTCAGTGGTATGTTCCAAGGAGTAAAATTTGAGTATTTACTCTTTTGAGGATACATCTACAGATTGTAGAGATTTGCCATGAGTGTACTTCCAGTTTAATATAAGTTTCCACAGAGAAATGTTTTATTATGCCAATTAAACTTTCCTGAGCCTCAGTTTCCCCAACTGTGAAATGAAAAGGATGTCTTCTGCTTTTTTTGGTACTTCTATGGAATCATTTACTATGAAGTACTAGAGCTTCCATGAAGAAGTTAGGTTTCAGAGGAACAAAGAGAATTCCAATACATTTTCTGATTTTTTTCATTAAATTTGCCTTTTGTGTGTTTGTATTGTTTTTGTTTGTTCACTTTCTCTAGGGAAATAGACTTCTGTCTTCAGAATGCCTAAGTTAAAAAAAATTAAATATCATGCACAGTCATATCTCCATAATTAAGGAGTTGTAATGCAATTTTTAAAAATATTGCTCTTGTGTCAGGAGTGTGTCTTCTAAGCTTTTCTCCATAAAAAAATGTGTTTATTAATTGATTGGTATATCTTCATTGGCTATAATAAATATAATTTACATTCTTCTTGTGTAGGTTAAGGCTGCCAGATAAAATACAGAATGCACAGTTAAATTTGAATGTAAGATAAACAACAAATTAGCATCAGAATTCAAATTGTACTGGGTAGCCTGTATTTTATCTACTAAATCTGGCAGCAGCTCCAATATAAGTGTAGCTCCCAATTATTTATATTGATTATTAATTGACAGTTAAACAAAACTGAGGGACTGAGAGATTGTGTTGTTGCCAGAGTCATGCTTCCTCCTGGAGACAGATAATGAAAAGTTTTAGCTCCATGCCAGCTGCTGCGACCTCCGAGATCAAGCAGCTTTCTCGGGAAGATTTTCAAAATCTATTATCAATGTAATCGTCATGAAAATATTTGATGAGAACACTGCATCACGCTGTATACTAAATTTAAGTAGAAAAGTCAAAGCAGTGGTATTTTCATCAGGCCTTTGGATGTAAAGAGAAAATAGTTCCACACTCAGCGAATATAGATAGGTCTGTTTTGGGCTGTGTTAAATCCAATTGTGTGGAGGTTTTGAATAATCAGGAGAGACAGCCTAAGCACTTTCTCTTCAAAGTGATTTTACAGAAAGCACTATTTCCTAAGGAAAATACACATATAGCTCTCATAATGCTGAAAGTGCACTAATGTTATCAGTTTATTGGTGCTGGTGTCATGAGCTGGAGTTGCAAATTGTATTCAGATTTTAAACTTTACTCCCTGCTGCTGCTGGGGGAAGTTCCCATCCCACGATAAAGGTTATTTCAAAAACTTCTAGAACGCTTTTGTAGTTTTCATGTGAGACAGTCTGCAAGGATTTCTTTAGAAAGTTCTAACTTCACTTCATGAAGCCAACTCAAACATGATTTAAAAAAAACAAAAACAAAAACAAACAAACAAAACAATAGTTTTCCTCAATAAAAGTTGCGGGGTTGGGGAGAAGAATCTGAGTCGGGCTGTGTAATTTCAGCTTCCCTAAATAAGTCCTTTGGAAAGTGTTGAGGGGAGCAAGTGTGTGATTTTGGTCTTGGCTCACAACTTTGGAACCAACTTTTTAAAAAATGTCTGCCGTGGATTTTCATAACAGATTTCTTCCCCGTACGACATGTTCCCTAGCTAAGTAATAGGTCTGATGTGGCTGCCAAATTTTTCGACAATCTTTACTTTCCAAAGGAGGGTTAAATAGTTCCCTTAATAACTTGAAAGAAAAAAAAATTTCAAGGTTTACCACGACTCTTAGTCACAGGCTGAATGTCAACAGTTTTATGACTTTGAGCCTACTTAGTCTCAAGAACGTCTCCCAAGAAGAATGCAGCATAAAGGATTCAAAATGTAGTAATTCTGAAATGGAGATAGTGTTGTTTGCATCAAAGCATACATTCATGCTATCTTTATCGGGACTTATGTGCCAAATGTTGCTTAGTTCTATTTGTCACCTGCTACCTATAAATCATCCTGAAATATCAAGGGTGCTGACTCATGAATCGCTCGTGGTTTCGTAGTTTGTGTTCATACATTTCATTCAGTTGTGTTTCAACTGTATGAAACATTTGGGAGCCATTTATAGAGAAGTAGCAGTGATTCCCTTTCTGACCTTAATGAGTACAGACACATAGGTACATTTGGTGGATGTATTTCCCCCTCACCATTAAAAGTTGTGCTCCCTGGGAGCAGGAAGGGTCGTTTTCATTAAAGAGTAAGCACAGAACCAATGGCCATAGCAAATTAATTGCTCTGTTGCTCATCTTCCCCTCGTCTGAGCAGGCTGACATTGTTCTCTTGTGCCTTAAATCTTTCCCACTCTGCCTATAAACATGATCGTCTCCCCTACTTAAAATAAAAAATAAGAGTCTCCTCACACCCTGTTTAACACTGTTTAGTTACTGTCCATGCTCCCCACTTTTACCACAGAACCTCTTAAACCAGGAGGTGAAGGCCGCTGCCTCGTCATTCGTGGTTGCATGGCTTTGGGATTGGTGTAGTGATACTCCCATGCATTGTTAAAACTGGTCTTGCCTCTACATCACCATCTGAACTAAATGCCTTCCTGAGCACTCTGGGAATGATGGACATTCAAAGCAGCACACAAGGGCACTTTGTAACCTGTGTTATTGTTTCTTCTCTTCCAGGTATCTCAGTAACGAAGAAGACACATACATGTAAGTAATGCATTTTTTTTTCTGTCCAAAGTTTTCAGAAGAGTTGGAATTCACATATGTCTGGCTGCTGTGACCCTTCAAGTATAAACTAATGTTTCAGCTGTGATCCATGGTCAACAGAGGTCACTTTTTTTCAATCTGTGGTGGTCGGAAGTGGCACATCTCCACCTGTTTGTACTGAGTGTGTGTTGAAGAGAGAGGCTAGAGACATATTCTGATGAATGCCAGTGTTTCAAGCCATGAAGCTTTAGAAAAATCATGAAATCTAGCCAGGAGGATCAATTACTTACTGATCACCCTTATTCTAGATCCTTCTTAGAAGAGCTGGTATGTTTCTAGGAAACATCACCTTGATTTCTTTTAAACTTTGGTCTGCTTTTCCTCACCACTAGTTCACAAATTAGGCCGTTTCGTACTCATGTCTGTGGAGCAGAGATGCTGACTGGGAATAGAGGCGCTGTTGCTCGACCACGGGCATGGCCTGCGAGGGCCTGATAAATGGCATCGGTAGTTTGATGTGGAAACGTGTGCTGGATTTATGCTCTGTATTCATCCCACTTCTCAGGTTCAACTGCTTTCATCAATTGCCTTCATTTGAACTACACCATAAGTTACAAACTCACGTCAATGTAAGGTGTTGTGACTTGCAATCTGAGCAATGATGTTTGACTGTGCCTTGAACCTTAGGATGAAACAAGACATCATTGATGCAGGCAGTCAACTTTCACTGTACTTGACCAGCATATTATTTAGGCTTGAATTAATGGTGTCATTAGAATTTGATGACTATTTTAGACCACGGATACGTGCTACCTATGAGATATGTTTGGGCATTCTTCTAAGGCAAGCAGTGGAGATATTTATGGCACAATACAGGGACAACAAGGATGTATCCCCCAATTTTTCCTAATTACACTTTAAATTTTTTTATTTCATGTGAAACATTTGGGGAAAAACATCTGTATTACATCAAAGTAGTTTATCTTGTGCCTCAGTTGATTCTTGAAATCTGCTCTTGGGTTTGTCTGTCTGTCTATCTGTATTTGTAGAAAACAAAAATGAAAAAAATAAAAAAAAAGAAAAAACCAAAAAACGTCAAATTGGATGAGAAGTTGCCTGACTCTGAGGGCCCTATCCTGCAGTCTCTCCACGTGGCTCTCTCATGGCCTTCAATGGAATGTTTGCTTGAGGAATAATGAAAAGGTCAGGCCCGTACTAGACACATGATCCGGATGGCACCTCCATCTCTCAATGCACAGTTCCAGTTGGCTGTCCCTCCATCAGGGTAGTCTGTGACCCTTAGTTTTTTGGGGGTTGTTTTGTCGTTGTTGTTGTTCTTGTTCTTGCTGTTGTCGGTGCATAATTGAGCTCATGATGACTGAGAGATTGACAGTGCAGGAGACTGAAGTCCTCTGTATATCCGCAGGGCAGGCATGGTACAGAGCGCTTCCTTGCACAGCCTTGCCCATGAGCTCGTCCCTGGCCCGGAGGGACCCACTCTAGAGGTGGTAAGTAATTCAGTCTTTCTGCTAGCTCAGTCCTGGGCCTCTCCCCAACAGGGGCTGATGATTGTGCCTACTGTTTATGGTGGTTTGGGGTATGGACTCCTGGCCACCTGGCAATGTACAGAAAGCTACTGACTATTTGCATTATGACTTGGCTCTTAGATAAGTGGACAAAACCACTACTTCAGCTCCACTGGACATAAAGAGTACATCTCAACTAATAAGATAACATAGACAGAGACCTAGATGTTACCTAGTATACAGACAGTCCATGTAAAGAGAGACATTTGAGGAACTGTCATCCCTGAGAATAATTTTCTTGACCTATTGCAGAAACAATAACCTGTGGTTGAGTTTCAATTCATGGAAGGACTTAGGTGACAGCATGAGCGTGGTGGCTAGGGAGGAAAAATTGGTGTTCTAATAACAGACACTTGAACCAGGTGGGTCTTTTCACAAAGGCTTAAAGAATTTCATCAGCTATACTGGCTTTAATACAAAATCAAGATATAGCCACAGAGGGTGGACTTTGAGTGCATTTCTAACTATGAAAATCAGCAAGAAAATTCTTATGCATTAAGCTTAAAGTCAGCGTAGATAGACTTAAAGCTTCTTTTATATAATTGACAGAAAGATTTGGATCAGAAATCATACTGTTTTGGTTGATGTTTACTTTCATGATTTGGGGGAGAGGGCCCAGAATAAAAATGGCCCAAAGACAAATTGGAAGGAATAGCACTTGAATACACAGTTGACACAAAACTTTACACATGCCAAGGAGGAATTGAATTGTCCAAGTTACATGTTAGTGGGAGTCTTCCGTGCCACTTGAACATGGAGATTGTTTTTGTCATCCAGCTCAGCAGATAGCCCATTATATTTCTGATCTTAGCATCTCCACAGGGCCCACAGCTTGTGAGGAGAAAGACAATCAATCAGTTTTCTCTCTAATAACAGTCACCCAAATGACTTCTTCTTTAGCATTTGTTGAATTTTTCTTGAAAACTGAACTGTCCTAACTTGCCTATACATTTTTTTTAAGATGTTAATTCCAGCTCCTCTTAAATCATCTTGACATCTGTTCTTCAAGAAGTTTCACTATCAGTGAAGTGTATGAATTCATTTTTGTACCGTCTCAAAACTTCCATTTTTAGCCAGGGTTCTGGAAACCTTAGTCAAGACTTGACTACATAATCATCGACAGCTGAAGTCACCCGACATTATCAGTTTCAATCTTGGTTTCCTAACTGCCCTCACGGAGAGATTGTTCAACTTACAAATTAATATGTACAGCTGCAGAATATATTATCAGACCAGAGTGTCAGCTCACAGGTACATGGGACAGAGGTGCACATACTGCAAAATGAACCTGAATAGTTGTGACACCAGATAATATTTTAGTCCACCTTGTTATCTGGAACACACAGGTATTGTTCCTTTAAAAAAAAAAAAAATGTTTTGGGTGACTTGAGCCAGAAATTCCCATGAAAGGAAATTTTATTGTTAAGCTTCAGAGGAGTCCATGGACATAGTCTTTGGAGAACTCAGTTTCTCCTAAGTTCCTGAAAAGGGTACCTTAAGTGTTTGTTTTCTCTTTAGTTGGCCAGTGGAAGAAGACAAAGCTTTGGGACTTCTTGTGCTTCTCATGGCCAGATTGTTCCGGGAATTCTTATATTTGTGATGTTCTTCAGTTGTTGATAGGAAATGTTGCTGTTGGTTTTTGGTGTGCGAACATAAAAGAGAGTTTTTAATATTAGATCAATTTTACACTGTGGTGTGGAATTTCAATTTAATTTTCACGGTGATTATATAGCACATGTATTTGGTTGGACCCCTTCAAGATTGCTTTGCTTTGGTGTTTCACAAGTTTGTTCTGGTCTCTTTCCTGCTGAAATAGCCACCATGCAGATAAGTATCATTTTCTTGGAATCAGCTGCTGTCTTGGTTTTTATTATTTGCCAAGGACAAGGAGTCATTCACTCCGGAATTCTTAATCTAATTCTTCTTGGATAGTTCTGCATTCACTACAATGTTACAAGAGGATAAATATGGACGTGAAAAGATGCGACAAATCATCCTAGCTCTTTCCAGCTACTGGGAAGTGTAGCATCGTGGAGTCCTAACCTTAGAGGACATATATCAGACAGACACCACAACACAGACCCAAAAGATATCTGGTAGGCCCCTGAACCGTTTCCAGCGGCATCAGACCATTGCTACTTCCTTCTGTTCTCATCCTTGTTTACAGTCCTTGTACCTCCTGTCCTAGCCTGCCCTGCCTGCTTTCTCCCACACTGAGGGACAGATACAAGCTTCTGAAAAGCACAGGTTACTCAGTGAAAGCAGTCAGGAAAAATGTATCAGTTTACTCCCAACTTGAGTTGTTAATTTTCCCCAATAAAAACCCAAACAAGATATGCTTCTGAACCTTCTAAAATATTTTCATTTGACATGAATAGCCATTAAAAGGTAATCTAGTACATTTTCAAATGTTTGATTGCAGCAGGCTAATACTTATAATATAAAATTAAAGCACTGTGTTATTTATAAAAAGATTTAGATCTCAATAGTAAAATATTTTAGCACAAATCAAAATACTTCTTTGAGAACTAATCTTTTGCATCCATTTTAAAAAGTGTTTATTGCAATCATTTAAAATGGGATAGGTTAATGTATTCACTTTTCACCCCAGAGATTTGGCTTTGAATTTGACTTAGAGAAAATTAGTTTTAAGGCCTCAACCTCCTCTCCATAGGCATTTGTTGATATCACAAAATGAACCCAACAAGTTGTCACAATGGTTGCCATTCACTCAGGAGATCCAAAAACTAGAATAACCTTATTTTTTCCTTTTTTTTCCTTTCCTTGAGGCCATCCTTTTTTATTGTAGACTCTTAGCAACCCCAAACTTGGGGCTCACCCACATTGTTTTCACAGTCCAGGAAAACTCAGGAACCATTCTTGGCAAAGCTAATGGAAGGTGCTTTGGTGATATAGTTAGTAGGTTTCTGTGGCAACCCATGTGACTCACAGTGTGACTCACGGCAGTTATAATTTCAATTGCTGGCAGGGTGTTCCATTAGGACAGATGTGAGAAGAAGCCACGCTGAAGTTCTTTTAGTAGGCCTTCATCCAGATCCTGTCTGCCCATTGGCAAACAGTCAGGAAAAGGGATAATGTAGTACTCACAAAGTAACTGGAAGATTCATTGCTTAGCTTACCAAGCCTACCAGCTATCTCAGACAGAAGCCTTGCCGGCAGTGGGTCATGACTAAAATACAGGTGCTGGCCTCTTAAAGGGCTAATTAAGGGACAACTATTCATTGAGGACCTACTCTGCGCCGACAGGCTTTTCACCTTCCAGGCGTTTACAGACCAGTTGTAAGTAGAGACTAGAGGGAGACAGGTTGGGGGATAGGGTGGGACAGAAGAACCTAATTACATAAAACAATCTGAAAACACAAATGCCAGGTGTACCAGTTCCACAAGGCAGCTCATACCTGAAAAACAGACTAAGCTGGAAGTATGGGAGAGGAAAAGAAAATTAGAGAAAACATCCAGGATTCTCATATTGTGATCCCAGCATAAAATAGCAATGAAGCGAAAGGCAAAGATTGAACCCTGGGTGCTAAAACCTATCCCCACTGCTCCTCTCCACCCATTCTCACAGAATAACATCTAGTGTCTTCAAGATCAGTCAGTCTGAGAAAGTAAAAATCCCTCTGTACTGTCTGGAAGCATTTGCCTTGCTTAGAGGCAGCCTGCTCAGCTAGAGCCAAGCCCTCCTAAGCTTAACAGGATTTCTCTGTCTCATCATATTAAAAATAAATGGACTGCACTTGGCCCTGCCAGTCAGTTCCTCCAAAGAAGAAGATTTGCATAGTCTTAAAGCCCACAGTTCATGGTGAGGACCTGTGAACTCCATAGAAAAACTGAATACTTAGCTGAGCGTTTCCATCCCAACATCCAGTTGATTCGAGTTTGCCCAGTTAGTAGATTTGAGGTTTGTGAACTGAATTTGGACAAAAAGTATTTGTGTTCCACTTCATGACATAGGTTCCAAAGGGTGTGTTGAGATGGTGATTGGCTGTTTAAAACCCATAATCACTACCAGGGGGAAAACAAAAATGCCTAGCCTACCAGGGATTGATGTGGACTTGATAGGCTTATTACATACTTGATAAATGCTTAGTTACACATGATTGGATTGATCTTTAAAGAAGCGCTAGATGTCTATGACATAAGTTTACATTATGCTTAGTTTAATATTGACAATAATAATGGCGGGAGTCATAGCAGCAGTACCATTACTTGTAGTAGCAGCAGTAGGAATAGCAGGAACCCCACCTACCAAGCAATTTGAATATTCCAAGCATTGTGTTTAATGCTTTATGTGCATTGTCTCTTTTAATCTGCTCATCAGCTTCATGAGCTTTGTACTGCTTGAACCCGCATTTTAAATAAGAAAATGTACATGAGAGACAAGTAACTTAGCTTAGAGAAGTGAAAAACCTTGTTAACTCACCCAGCTGGGCAGAGCCTGGAGTCAAAACAGAGTAGATTGCCTCCTTGTGCACATGTAAGAGCCACACTGTTATCTCCAGTATTCACATTAATACTTGTGGGGCACTCAGTGCTAGGCACTTCTCTAAGCACTTTCTAAGTGTTCATTTATCTTTACTGCAACTCTGTGAGGTAGGTGTTGCTACTATCTGCACTTTACACATGAAAACCGAGGCCCAGGATCCTACAACTAGCTAGCATGTGGTGGAGCCAGGATGTAAAGGCAATCCCCAGTTTACATGCTTTTAAAATGAAGAACTTCATTTTTCAGAGTGGTTCTTCCACTCTAAAGTATAGGAAGAAAGCCAAGTGCAACACAGTCTTTCTTACAATTGACCCAGGTTTCCTTTGACCTTACAACTATGCTACCTCTGTAGGCATCTAAGCTTGAAGAACAAACTGATTATAAGAAAGGGGAATGTTATTCCCACTATGTGAAAAAAAGTATTTAAACAAAGTAGTCTACTGGAAACTATACAGCCTCCTTACTTTATTATTTTTTTTAGAAAGGGACTCGCTCTGTTGCCCAAGCTGGAGTGTAGTGGCGTGCGCATGGCTCACTGCAGCCTCAACCTCTCGGTCTCAGGAGATCCTCCTGCCTCAGCTCCCCAAGTAGCTGGGACCACAGGCATGCACCACCTTGCTCAGCTAATTTGTTTTTTATTTTTAGTTTTTTGTAGAGACAGGGTCTTGCTGGCTGGGCATGGTCGCTCACCCCTGTAATCCCAGCACTTTGGGAGGCCGAGGCAGGCAGATCACCTGAGGTCAGGAATTTGAGACCAGCCTGGGCAACATGGTGAAACCCCATCTCTACTAAAAATACATAAATTAGTCAGGTGTGGTGGCACACGCCTGTAATCTCAGCTACTTGGGAGGCTGAGGCATGAGAATCACATGAACCCGGGAGGCAGAGGTTGCAGTGAGCCGAGATCGTGCCACTGCACTCCAGCCTGGGCGATGGAGTGAGAGCCTGTCAAAAAAAAAAAGAGAGAGAGAGACAGAGTATTGCCATGTTGCCCAGGCTGGTCTCTGAACTCTTCAGCTCAAGAGATCCTCCTGCCTCAGCCTCCGGAAGTGCTAGGATTACAGGCGTGATCCACTGTGCCTGGCCAACCTTCTTACTTTAAATGACCATTACTCATCTTTTTAACAATTTAACTTACTTCATCAAAGAACTGCTGTCTACTTAATGTCGTACAACACAACTGATTCCATAATAAAACAATTGTTCAAAGTGGTTACTTCTGCTTCTAGGATAGCTATGTACCCCACACTAGTAATAATATATATTTCTTATAGCACAAACCCGTCTTCCTCTGAAACAAAACTTTTAACGGACGTTAATGACATTTATAATAAATCTATACTTTTTTGTTAGACCAACTTAGTAATTCATTTATAACTTTCATTTCCACAAAGCAGTACTATGATTCAGGACACACTGGTTTCTTTGAAACCTATCCAAAGCCAAAAAAACCCTGGAAGCTAACAGAATGTTCAGGAAACAGATATGTATCTATATCAAAGGGATATGTAAGAAAATTAACATCTAGATTTTGAGGATGTTTAAGCATATCTGAACTTAGGACTGGATTTACACTTATGTCAGCTTCTCTCTTTATTGCGATCTGTCTGCAAAGGAATAAAAATGTAGAAGAAACAGAGATGCCAATGTGTTTAAGACGAGAAGAAAGTGATCACTCTACATTAACTTTCATCAGTTACACTAAATTTTTTACACTGATCTCTTTTTTTTTTTTTTTTTTTTTTTTTTTGAGACGGAGTCTCGCTCTGTAGCCCAGGCTGGAGTGCAGTGGCCGGATCTCAGCTCACTGCAAGCTCCGCCTCCCGGGTTCACGCCATTCTCCGGCCTCAGCCTCCCGAGTAGCTGAGGCGCCCGCCACCTCGCCCGGCTAGTTTTTTGTATTTCTTAGTAGAGACGGGGTTTCACCGTGTTAGCCAGGATGGTCTCGATCTCCTGACCTCGTGATCCACCCGTCTCGGCCTCCCAAAGTGCTGGGATTACAGGCTTGAGCCACCGCGCCCGGTACACTGATTTCTTGATCAATTCTTTGGCCAGGCAGTTAGTGTATTTGTAGTCACATGGCCCTTTGGATTATAATTGACGACCACATCTATACATTATAATGACAAAGATTTTTATTTCCAAGCTATGCAATTAAATGTTTTCCTTTGACTGCCAGAATCCCTCACAATGGATTGTTCTCCACCCAATCCACTTCCACTTCAGGGAAAACATGTTTTCCTATGTAGGAGTGAGAGCTCTTTCCCTACTTGATTTTGTATATCACCTAGGCATCAACTCCAACTCCTAATGTCTTAAATAGTTAATAGCCAAGGATACTGATTGGAAGTCATATGGAGGAGTGGCCAGGCATGGTGGCTCACGCCTGTTATCCCAGCATTTTGGGAGGCTGAGACGGGCAGATCACTGAAGGTCAAGGGTTTGAGACCAGCCTGGCCAACATGGTGAAACCCCATTTTTACTAAAAATACAAAAATTAGCTGGGTGTGTTAGTGTGCACCTGTAATCCAGCTACTAGGAAGGCTGAGGCAGCAGAATCGCTTGAGCCTGGGATGCCGAAGTTGCAGTGAGCTGAGATCACACCACTGCACTCCAGCCTGGGCAATGTAGTGGGACTCCATCTCAAAAAAATTAAAAAAAAAAAAGAAGGCATATTGAGGAGCAAAAAAAAAATAAAAATAAAATAAAATAAAATTGGTAGGATATACTAGATTAAGGTTTGGATTCAGTGGAAAGGCCTTAATCCATAAATATTCTATTTAACATTTTCTTCTTAGAGGAAAGGGGAAGGAGATTCTATGGTGGGCAGTGCAGACCTGCAATATCGGGGTCTGAGGAACAGAGACTGGAAAGCAGACTGCAGTCCATACCTACAGAAGGATAGGGCGGGGAGCCAGGCAGATCTTCTTAGCTTAATATTTTTTAACCCTTGCTCTATGCCTAACATTGTGTAAGGCACATTGCAGTATAGGTAATCTAACTTGTATTCCTCCCTGTCTAATAGTTTATTCTGTATCTAGGAGAAAGGACACACACATTTGAGGAACTTTCAGTAACGAAAGAATTGCAGAAAAATGCAGGGCCATGAAATTTTGCCATTTCAATGGCAAAAACCACAATTACTTTTGCATCAACCTAATAGAATATGTGTTTAAATGCTGTATGAGTTGGGAACATGTGTGGTGAGCTGAGCTTGCTCTGGAAGGGTAGCAAGAATTAGGTGTGATCAGGGATGATTGTGTAGATCTGTCTGACTGGAGTAGAGTATTAGCAAGGAAAAGGGAGACCATTAAGAACAGAGAACGGGTTTTGGCTTTCTCTCATAACCAATGTGGAGCCACAGAATGTGTGTGAAAAAAAGCAGTGACCTATAAACAATGTTTTTCTGCCATAGTCATTTAGTTAGGGTTATATGAATCAGATGTTCCCTGCTTCAGTCCCTTCTCTGAACCCAGGTGACATTTTTATCCTTAGATAGAACTTCTTCTGTGGGTGCTCCTGTGACCAACTACACTAAAAAAAAAAAAATTGCTTATTGAGGAGGAGAGATCTGGTCGGAAAAGAGAAGGCTCTTCTGATTATTAAAGAAAAAGGATGTTCACTTTTTCTCTAACTCCACGGTGTTAAGGTCTAATTGTAAGACCCGTTCTTGCCATTTCATTAAAATCAGAGGCATGGAATGCACAGTGAAACTTGAAAAATACATAAGCACTTTGAATTCTGTGGCTAATGGTTCTCCTTGCTTTCTTTCATTGGAGCTGCTAATTGGCTGCAGGCTACTCTGCTACCCTGGGAGCCTCTGTCTTTCCAACCCTTTTAAACTCAGCTACAAATAGCTTTATAAAAATTTAAACCCCAAATTCCAAACCTTGCTCACTCCTTAGGTAAGCAAAGTCAACTGCAGTGATTATTACTTTTTCATCAGCACAAAGAATTATTTCCCTCATGTAGCTGGACAATTACGGTAAGAGGACAACTAAGCATCCTTTTCTCATTGTGGATACCTCTTAATTTCCTTAGAATACGTTTCTGTCGTTTTATTTGAAGAATACCAAGGTCCAGATGAGGCATTTTCATTGGCTGCGTGTTCTTAGTCTCCAGTATAATGAACCATATTGAGTTAATTTATCTCTCTTTCTCTTACACCACGTCTTTTTGTGTCGACAAAACTGAAAATTCACTTTCCCTCACCAAGTTGGGGTGTCGGGATAATTGATTGTTACCAGTCTCTGCTGTTAGTAGACAGGATGACACCAGTGCCTCTAGAGAACAGGTGAAAACTAAACTCTGTCCCCCGAGGCCAATGAAATAGCTGTTTGGTCCCTTGTGTGAAACTTCCTAATAACTTAACTGGGCAGCCTCTGGGTCCCTGGAGGGTTTCTCCACAAGAGTATTCCCTCTCTTTGTTAAGATTGCTTATTAAAAATGATTTTATAATGAAGTTGCCTCAAATAGCAGCTCTTTTCCTGGTTGTCCTTGAAGCTGTGGTGAAGAATCTTAGAGACAACTGTCTAGGGTTTTCCTCCTTGTTAAAAACTTCTCTCTTACCACTCTTGCTCTTGATTTTTAAGGAGACAAAGTCTAACTGACACAAGTCCCTCTCCGGCTGATTATGTCGCTTGAAACATTGTGCAAGGCATTATTGGTAGTTCAGCTTGTCATTCTGGCTCAGGAATCGAACTGATCTACGTGGAGTGAGGAGTTAAGTCTGCAGCAGAACGAGGCTGTCGGGCTTCCTCCTGAGAACAACAGCCAAGGAATGCCGTCGCGAACTCTGCCCCTGACTCTATCAAAACAATGATTTCCAATTATTTTATCTCTTTGGTCCTAGATTTCTTCTATCTGTAAACTAACCACTTTCCTGCCACAAGAGACTGTCATGAAGAGGAATTAAATTAAAAAAAAAAAAAAAATAGAATCATACTCTTTGGACTGGGTGCAGTGGCTCACACCTGTAAACCCAGCACTTTGGGAGGCTGAGGCAGGTAGCGTACTTGAGCCACAGAGTTTAAAACCAGCCTGGGCACATGGCAAAACCCCATCTGTGCCAAAGAAGAAAAAGAAAATTACCTGGGTGTGGGGGTGCATGCCTATAGTCCCAGCTACTCAGGAGGCTGAGGTGGAAAGATTGCTTGAGCCCAGGAGTTTAAAGCTGCTGCGAGCTGTGGTCACACCACTGCACTCCAGCCTGGGTGACAGAGTGAGACCCTGTCTCAAAAACAAAAAGAAAGAAAAAAAGAACTATACTCTCTGCTACCCATGCCTGTATAAATTCAAAAACTTCTAATAAATGTAGGCAGTTAGGAGAAAAATCAGCTTTTTGTTGTCCACACCATAACCTTAACCTCTTGGCTTGCAAGGGCTTAGGTGTGGTGATGTATTTAACATAAAGAATGACAAAGCCCGTGGCAGGGAGGCTGGCTGTCAGAAATATCCGCCTCCGATTTCATTTCTCAGTGGCCAGACATTCTCAACAAGCAACACAGGAAACAACAAACCATATGAAGTTGTTAGTGAAAGATTCGGCTTGAAATACTTTTCTAACTTTAAGGCTTGTCAGGCAGTAAATCTGCAAAGCAGAGAACTCAAGGTGTGATTTGGCACTCCTTTTTTTTTTTTTTTTTTTTTTTTTTTGAGACGGAGTCTCGCTCTGTCGCCCGGGCTGGAGTGCAGTGGCGCGATCTCGGCTCACTGCAAGCTCCGCCTCCCAGGTTCACGCCATTCTCCTGCCTCAGCCTCCGAGTAGCTGGGACTACAGGCGCCCACCGCCACGCCCGGCTAGTTTTTTGTATTTTTAGTAGAGACGGGGTTTCACCATGTTAGCCAGGATGGTCTCGATCTCCTGACCTCGTGATCCACCCGCCTCGGCCTCCCAAAGTGCTGGGATTACAGGCTTGAGCCACCGCGCCCGGCCTGATTTGGCACTCCTTTTGCTTTGCAGTGTGAATACAACAGAACACCAACAGTAAGAGGGACCATTGTGAATCTTTTAGGGAAGAGAGCACAGTCTTGTCTAGTGGTACCAAGACTCACTGTGTGCTAAGATTGTGATAAAAAGAAACTGTCTTGGCTAAATTCTAATCTCTGAGATGAGGTATATTAGAAAACACCAGCCTTACATTCAGTAATTCCTGCACAATAAAAAAGAGAAGTAAGGAAAAAGAAAAACTGTGGCCTTCTCTAGAATTCCACTGTGGACTTCTCTAGAATCTTCTGATTCTCCCTCAGGAACAACGTGGAATCTTCTCATTCAACCTCCTCTGTCACCTGAGGAGTCTGAATTCTAAGTATGGCATTTAAGGCCTTTTACAATCTGGTCTTAACCTTTCCACTGCTCTTTTCATGACTTCTCCCATGCAGGCAGTGTTTGCCATCCTTGATGATCTGTTCCCAGGAGGCTCCATGCATGGGCGTATACCTCGGGGCCTTTGTGTCTGTAGTATCTTGTTTGTCCTGGAATGTCCTTCATCATCTTCTGCACCTAGAAAGTCTTCCTGTTCCATCAAAGGCCAACACAAGCAGTATCTGCCATGCAAAGCCTTCTCCAATTCCACCTTGTTAATTGCTGCAGCTCCTCTGCCCCCACGTACATTATTAAGGCGACAGTATAAAAATGTATTGTAGAAGAGTTGCTGTTTATGTAGCTTTTTCCTACTAGATATTCTTTAATTTTTTTGGCTGAGTGTGGTGGCTCATGCCTGTAGTCCCAGCACTTTGGGAGGCTGAGGAGGGAGGATTGCTGAGCCCAGGAGTTCAAGAACAGCCTGGAAAACATAGGGAGACCAGGTATCTACAAAAAAAAAAAAAATTTAAGTAGCCATGCATGCTGGCACACATCTGTAGTTCCAGCTACTTGAGAGACTGAGGTGGGAGGATTGTTTAAGCCAAGGAAGTCAAGGTTACAGTTAGCACAGAGTGTACCACTGTACTCTAGACTAGACTACAGAGCAAGACACTGTTTAAAAAAAAAAAAATTATCTTTATATCCCTTGGGCTTAACAGAATGATCAGTATCTACTATGTGTTCAATTAATATCTGTAGATTTTAAATAAGTGTGTCTGTATGTGTGTGTATACATATACAATTTTATGACCAGACTCTCCTGTTGCTCATTTTAGTTTGGCCAAAAATAATGATCTTTTCATTGTTAACAGCTATAAGAAAGAATAGGCTGGGTGTAGTGGCTCATGCCTGTAATCCTAGCACTTGAGGAGGCCAAGGCAGACAGATCACCAGAGGTCAGGAGTTCGAGACCAGCCTGGCCAACATGGCGAAACCCCGTCTTTACTAAAAATACAAAAATTAGCCGGGCATGGTGGCAGGCGCCTGTAATCTCAGCTACTAGGGAGGCTGAGGCACGAGAATTGCTTGAACCCAGGAGGTGGAGGTTGCAGTGAACTGAGATCACACCACTGCACAGCGAGACTCAGTTTCAAAAAAAAGAAAGAAAGAAGAGGTATTTATTACTTGAAATTATATTGTGAGATTTGTGTTATAATAGTTTGGAAACTGATACTATAATTCAAAGGGCTTCTTGACATCTGACAATTTACTATATGCATTTTGAGTCTCAGTTTTAGGGCTGAATTTTAGGGCTGATACTTTTAAAGTTTCTTTCTTCAGTTTGTAAAGTTTAAGTCAGAATCTTATCCAGAGGTTTAAAAATATTTGCCTATCTCTCTAAATATGAAGAATGTATTAATTTTCTGAGTGACCTCTTGCACACCATTTGTTTGCATTATCCATGTAAGTCAGATGATCAGATGTATAGAGTAAAAGGTAAAGGGACATTTTCAGTTACCACTGGCATGTACATTTATGCAAAATAGGAAACTACCTACTAGAAAAGAGAATTGGCTGACCTTTCCAAGAATGAAGGGTATATCCTGTCAAGGGAAATATCCTGTATTTGTCCAGTCTAGAGAAGAAAAAGTAATCCTAAAATGTTTAACAGTTTCTAAAGTAGATGTTCTGATAATCCCAGATTACTTATTGAATTTTAAGGTAAATTCTGGAAAGAAATGACATTTATTTGTTCAAGGTCAGAACATGTGACTTGCTATGTTTGTCTGGTCTAGAATGTAAGTACGTTTCCTTAATTGAGCAGAAACCAACAATTTCAAAACTACTGTCCACCTCATGAGTGGCTGCACACAACCACGGTTTCCGTGCTCTTCTCCTTGGAATTCTGTTAAAAATGTCCTTTAAGCTTCCTATGCAGCTTCCCCCCTACTTTTGTTTGTAACTTTTTCTTGAGTCTAAACAAGAGGAGCAAAATTATCCCCTGCAGTATCAATTGCTTGAGTGGAAGCCTTGCTCATAAATGAGAGGATGAGATGTGACCCAATAAAAGAATCTATTTTAATTTTAATTTATTTCCTGGTGGCCTTTTATGCCTCCTTAGGCGATGACCTAACCAATTCCATCTTAACACTGATTTTCTTCTTCCAAGGTCAAAAAGCACTTTGGAATTATTGTAAGAAGAGAAAAAAATGTCCCTTGCCTGTAACGTAAAGTCCATCTCTTCTTAGGAAATTTAAATCCTGCTTTCTCAGCTTCACAATAATTCTTTTCTCATGAGGCATCTATTAGCAAGCTAAATGAGAACAGGATGAAGGAAGATCTTTTAGGCTTCTGAAGTTGATTTTTTGATAGAAAGGCCATCTCTTATAGCCTCCTTCACCCATTTTCTTTCTCAGATGGGAGTCTTTAATAGCACAGTGAGAGGAGCTATCTTCATTTTGTGCTGCTCTTTCACACAGCCAAGTGCAATCAAAGTAGAAGCTGTCCTAGAAGGCCTATGGTTTTTGATGTTGGAAAAGGAAAAACTGTTACTATCACGCACACATCCTCACCACCATCCTCGTCTCCTCCTGCTCCCACACCCCTCAAAAAAGAGTCCTGCCTGATATCTCTAAATCAAAGAACTTTCCATGGCCTGATTTGTGGAAGTTACCTAATCCTGTGTATAATTGGGGTGATTTGAGAGACAGGAAGATGTTCTCATTTTCACTAGTTGAGCCACTCAGGGACAGTATCATTTAGGAGAATATGTTTTTATTGCCCTAAATTGCTTCACCTGAGATTCTGTTGGTGCGTTTCTCTTAGGTTAGATTTCTAATGAACAAAATGACCAATATGGGTCTCATTCTCACAGATTTTCCTAATGCTTTACCTACTCTTTAGTGGTCAGTGTGTTCTTCCTCGTGCTATCCCAGAGTCTTACTTACAAGAATTCTGGAGAGTTGGGTTAATTATGCCCCTGAAACGTAGAAGAGCCAACTTCTCACATTCTGTGTATGACCAATCATCTACATACTGTACACGATTCTTCTATTATTTTCAATAGCAAATCCTCATCATATAATTTCTCATATTGTGGCCAGGTGCGGTGGCTCATGTCTGTAATCCCAGCACTTTGGGAGGCTGAACTGGGTGGATCACCTGAGGTCAGGAGGTCAAGATCAGCCTGGCCAACATGGTGAAACCGCATCTTAACTAAAAACACAAAATTAGCCAGCTGTGGTGGTGTATGCCTGTGATCCCAGCTACTTGGGAGGCTGAGACAAGAGAATCACTCAAACCTGGGAGGCGGAGGTTGCAGTGAGCCAAGATCACGTCATTGCACTCCAGCCTGGGCAACAAGAGTGAAACTCCATATCAAAACAAAAAAAAATTATCATATTGTTCCATTGCCATTAGTTGAGCTCACCTTGCAATGCTAAGAGTTTTTTAAAAACTTTTGGAACCAACCCTCTTGGCATAAAGGCTAAGTTGGGTCTACCTCACATTGAAGAAAGTGAAGTTCTACCATATTCTGATCTAAAATTCTTCATGCCCAGCTAATCACTCCACTAAAGTATCCTTAAATAAATGAAGGTATCTTAGATTGAATTCCCCAGAGAATAGATGCTGAGATTCTGAAATTGGCATGCAGAAAGCTTATGGGGCTGGGCTTATAGGGACAATGCCTATAGGGAGTGAGGGAAGCTGGACTGGGCAGAAGGAAAACTTGAGCTGCCATGCAGTTGCAGTATAGGCTTCAGCAGATGCCACAGGGAGATCAGAGTGGGGGTGGCCCTTCGGTGATGTACCCAATTGAAGCAAGGGGGCTGCATCTTTTAATCTGCATCAAGCAGCCATTGGGTGCCAGCTGCACCTAAGACAGGGCATAACATTGGGCAAGGCAGCTCCACTTTACCTAAGGACAAATCTCAGGAAGAAATTCAGCTATGAGTCACTGGCAGTCAACACTTGGGGCCTCAGGGAGAATGAGGGCCTCCATCCTAAAGGGAGGGACCTGTGCAACATACCGCAGCATCCACTACAAGGGGACAAAAATGGACAAGAAATTTAGCTTTTGTGAAAAACATGTTTTCTTTTATTTAAAATGACACATATTTTATTGCTTAGCTAGGATTTAAACTAATAAAATATATGCTTGGCCTCAGCATTACAGTATACCAGAATTGCAAATACTGAAGAAAAAAAAATTTTTTTTTTCTGTTGAATAAGGTTCTTCGTTAGGATTTCTGGTCCTGGAAGCATGCATTATAAATCATATGTGTGTGCAATTCCATATAATGTTTCATTTTTCCACACATGGACATTCCAGAGCGTTAACACATTTTTCTCAATTATAAAAATGAATAACACATTTCCAACCGTTTGGGCTCACATAAAATGTATTCACATAGGAACAAAAAGAATGCCTGCAAAGAACTAGTTATACATATTCCATGTTACTTTTCAGATTTTGACAGTTTGCTACTGTCTAATAATTGAGATACAGTATCTGAAATATTTTTGCAGGGCCTATTTCTATGCATAGCAAGCCTCTCTTTTTAGTGGTTTATGAGACTCCACCTTCATTTTGCCTGTTAGCAACTACTTGCAAATTAAGACAGAATTAAGTAGGAGATTAGTGGTGGCTGTCAAAGATGGGAACCATCTTAAGCTAATAATACCATCCCCCAACTGTTGCCATATGAGAAAAAGCTTCTCAGAAATAATTAATGATAAAGCACAAAATGAATTTTAGTTTCATTCGTCAAAATCCCAACATGACCTCTGATTTAGTGAAATTTGACTTCCATTTTACTTCTAAGAATGGGAGATCCCAATAGGAGAAAATAAATCCAAACCATCTTCATAAAGTGTGGTCGACTGAGGGAAAGAGGTTAAGTGTTTCCACTGTTTGGTCCAGTATACATCTCCCCAACACAGACCTCAGCATTCTAAAGTCCCAAGGTTTTTTTCATGCATTCATGGGATTTTCACAGTTCAAAATACCCCTGTTCCCTCTGGGACCAGAAGCTTGAGATACCAGGTAGTTCTGGACAAGGGCTTCTAGTTTCACAGGTGCTGAAGTTTCAGACAAATATCTGAACCTCTTGGGTTCAGATGGAGTCAGGGTTTATCTAAATGGAATTAAATCATCCATAGCTTTCCAGTGTTTCGTTCTCGTGCCTCTGCCTTGGAAAAGAGGGGGCCCTTTCAGGTTGATAGTGAAGTTAATTCCGATTGTTCTTTCCCTTATTCAAAGAGAATTAATAGATGGGAGAAACCCTCCACCTGGTCTCAAAGTTTCCATGGTTCCAACAGCTTCTACCTGGGAAAATCCCCAACCATTCTTTTGGAGATCCCTGTGTCTGAGTGAAAGGAATTCTGAAACTGCCCATAGACATCAATGGCAGCTTGATCAGTCTGCCCTGGGTATTACCATAATAATTACAAGGTCCCAAGCAGATAGCAGCTTTTCAAGTGGCAAAATCACTGGTAGGACAGTGTCCTCTAACTCATTCTTGGGCCAGGACTCCCATGTATGCTCTATCAAGTAACTCATCTAAATTTGCCATTTTACAGATTGTGTCTGGCCCAACCCATCCAATTGCATGCCTTGTGCAACTGTACCACTTCTTTACAACACTTGCTGATAGTTAGTACAAATTACAGTGATTTTTTTATATAAAGGTAGCTAATGAGCTGAAATGTAAAGTAATTGCTATTTTCAATGGACAGGATGAATCTGCTCTTTAATTTTTTCCTGAAAAAAAAAAAAAACCTCTATTTTTTTTTTTTTTTTTTTTTGCCAGAATTTCAGTGAGTGATTCACATTACTGTCAATTACACGCCCTTATTATGGATTACAGCCACTAGGCAGCTGTCCAGGAAAACACAAGTCTGAAAATGCTTCTGTTTTAAGAAAATTAAATTCATGGTTGCTCCTCCTGTGGGCATGTGCAGCAGGCAGGAAGCCTCCACTTTCTTGCCAAGGAAAGGGATAAGGCCTTGCCTACTTTATCTGGATTAAATAGCCACTCTGACCTCTTGAGATCTTCATACCAATGCTCAGATGCAGGGCTTGGTTTTGGTTTCTAAACAGTTTTTTTTTTTTTTTTTTCTTTCAGTGCGTGTTACAAAACACAGACTGGTGTTATAAAACAGTATTTCTGGTTATGAGTCACGGCAGTGCCTGTGTGTTACCAGAGAGGCCTCAGGGAGGCTGAATGGAGAAACTGTTCACCTCCCTTCTTCCCAAAAGTCAGAGTTGACAGTTTGAGGCTCTCAGCTGTTTTCAAAGATGGCCTCGTTGCCGCCATGTCCAGGTAGATTTCTTCTTAAGGTGCCGGTGAAGCTACAATTGAAAATGCTACCTATGCTATTAGGCTGCTCCACGGTCTAAGAAATCCAGCTTTTTTATATGGGCAAAATAAAAGCTGCGAGAGTCTGTCAGAGGTATTCTTCCTAGGAATGGTGTAAGATTTAGCAAAATATCTTTAAAGCATTCCATTAAGGTTGCCTAAATCATTTATGCATTTGGGAAAACTGAGAATTACTTGAGATTCTTCCAGTTCTGAGCCTTTAACTACATTTATATCTGATTCATAGAATAAGACATTTCAAATAACGTTGTGATGAAGCTGACCTTCATATTATCTGTGTTTCAGATACGTTGTGTCTAAGTAATGTTAGCATCTAAACTAAATATTTAAAAGACAAAGGATTGTAAATTGGGTGAGATCAGTTTCACCTCTTAGCTTGTTTAGACCCTGATTCAAGTCAAAAACTGAAGGAAGAAAAAACTTTAGATGATTGATGAAATTTGAATATTGATTGGTTCTTTAGATGATAGTAAATAATTTTTTAATATTGTCAGGTGTAATGCTGTCATGGTAGTAGTTTTCTAAAAATCCTGCTTCACTGACTGAAGTAGTTATGGATGAAATGACAAGATATCGAAGATTTACTTTAAAGTGCTCCAGAAAATAAGTACGTTGGGGAGGACTGGGAATAGATAAAGTCAGAGTGATAAAATATTGTTTTAGCTGGGGGATGGGAACATACTGGTAGATTATGCTATTCCATTTTTGTATGAACTCAAAAATGTTTGACTGAGTTCTTTTTTTACCTCCTTGTCTGTGATTTATAAGATGATTTTTTTTTACATCTGGGGTTTGATCACTTTGGGTAATTAGTATTTAGTGAGAAGGACGCGACAAGGATGAGCATATCAAATTCAGGCAGTCAATAATGATCTCTCGAACAATATAAAGTGTATGCATTGCTATGTAAATTATGCATTGATTGTTAGCATACGAGTAAGAAAAGTTGCCTTTTATAATAAGGTTGTCTGACCTTCCTTTCGGGTAGTGAAAAGGTGCGAGCATTACCTGCTCTTATTTTAAAATTTTTCCCCTGTTTTCATAGTCATTAAGGCCTAGATCTGAGTGTTGGATGGTCTAGAGGGTTAACTTCACCTCCCGTGTTAGAGATGAGGACATTTTCTCAGGGCAGTGTAAGGTGTCTTGTTCAAAGTCGGTTCGACTTGCTTACAGAAGTGGAAGCAAGACTAGGACCCTTCAAAACCAGTACCTTTTCAACTCTATCGCGCTTCCTCAATCTTGCCCTTTAAAACACTCATTAACAATCTACCCTCTGGGGATGCAAGCGGTTTTCTAAATCCAGACCAGTGGCTGCGTGTCAGATGTTCGTTCCAGGTAGTATGGCTCCAAATTATCTTTTCTTTTATTGAACACCATTTCCAAGTTGTGTGATGAGTCCCAGAAGTGATCCTTTTTCATTCTGTTCTTGTTAATGCTCTGCAGCAGGTATGCGGCATGTTCCTCCTCCTCGGGCTTACACAGACTTTCTGTCAGGGAGGGGTCAATATACTCAAATGACAGTCTAGGTAGAAAGGAGGAAACACTTGGCCAGATGATTCCACTTCTTTCCAAAAGGCACTAAAGAGACAGTGCCTTTTTTGTACTTTAAGCTGAAATTCCAAACGTCACAATTGAAATGGAAACATTTTTCTTCACATGGGAGAATGGACCCTGTTTAGCCTTTGTGGTCAAAGCTCTTTAAGCACAGACTCACCTGTAACATGTTATCTTCTTTGCACTTAATAGCAGTTCACTGAGATAAAGCAGATTGGGTTGGCATTTATAAAATAATTTTTCCAGTTTAAAAGAGGGTTTTTCAAGAGTTTTACAAATAGCAACCCTCTGATTTCTAAACACATAGTTGTGCAGATACGTGTGAAAATAGAAATACGTACAGAAGGGCTTTGCCCTGTTGGTATGGTCTATGGGGAATCAACCATAAAGTTCGGTCCTCTCTTCTGCCCATTGCACAGACTCTGGATTCTCTTGTCCGTCAGATTCCTGAGAAATGCAGATTTTATTTATTCATTCAGGAATCCCCTTGATCTCACTGACCTCCTATTATATGGAAAGCACCAAGGATAAAATAGAAAAAATGAGCCAGGCGCGGTGGCTCATGCCTGTAATCCCAGCACTTTCGGAGGCCGAGGTGGGTGGATCACTTGAGGTCAGGAGTTCGAGACCAGCCTGGCCAACATGGTGAAACCCCATTTCTATGAAAACTAGCTGGGCATGATGGTGCACATCTGTAATCCCATCTACTCAGGAGGCTGAGGCAGGAGAATCACTTGAACCCAGGAGGCGGAGGTTGCAGTGAGCTGAGATCACGCCACTGTACTCCAGCCTGGCCAACAGAGCGAGACTCCATCTCCAAAAAAAGAAGAAAAAATGTAATGTAATCTCCTCCCACCCGCCACTCCCCCCTTTTCCTTTTTTTGGAGGAGGCAGGGGTAGAGAGAGAGAAAGGACACGAATGCATCATCTAAATACTTTGGATAGAGATGCCAAGAAAAGAGATGATGTAGGAAACCCCACCCCCCACTGGTTGTCCTGGAAGTCACCGTGGATGAAGTGTCGTCTAAGAAATATTTCAGAGCGTGAAGAGCAGTGAAGGAGGAACCAAGAGAGCATCTCAGGAGGAGATAAAGGGAAGTGCAGTGTGAAAACGTGGCTATTTATCTGTGGCCAAGGTATAGTTAATCCTTAGGATTTTACAAACTGATTTCATCTTTTCCTTTTTTTCTTAAAGTATGCCTTATAAAAGACTTAGCTTACTTACAACCCAAGGTAATCATTCTGCAGAGAAGTCAACGATTGGACAAGTGAACACAGGGAGGTACTTTGTTTCCATTTCAGACTCCCAAGGAGGAGATTCTAAAGGGTCTGCGTGCTGGCATAGCTTTTCAAGAACTGGCTCTGTTGTCTATACAGGGAAGTTCATTCCTTTTCTGGGCCCTCAGATGCAACATAATCTGACTGGGGAGTAACTCCTTAAGTCCTCCAGGGGCAAAGGAATCTACTTACCTTGGTTTTGTTCACAGGAATATGGTTTGTCCCATTGTCCAGAGCTCTGTGGATTCTGTGTTGGTAGTTGTCATGGAGAGGGCCTGCTTCCCGAGGGGGTGGGGCAGGGGGGTATTGGCAGAAGCAGAGCTACAGTTAGACCCACCAAGATGCGATATCCAAAATGAGAGGAGAGGGAGGGGGAGAGGGAGAGGGAGAGGAGGCGGAGAAGGAAGAGACGGAGAAGGCAGAAATGCATAGGTAGCTTTAGAGCTCACCCAGGGGCTTCTTTTAAAAGCCAGCCGGCAACCTGGCATTCTGAAGACAAGGCCTTTTACTTTGTTCAAGAAACCCTGGAGATTTGTGGTTTCTAATATTCACGGTGCTGTGTGCCAACCCACATGGCCAATTCTGCAAGCAACTAGTGCTGCAGACACGTGACCCATATTTCTCCCAAATCCCACTCTTCAATGGTCTTTCTATTCTTCTCATTATACCACGAAGAGAGTCACTAAGGAGTAATAATTCTCCCTTTTGCTGTTACTTTGTAGTCGGGTCCCAAACCAAGGGCTTTCCTCTATCACAGCTTAAGTGTGGTATTTTTATTTTAGAGCAAAAGCCACCACTAATGGGGAGGAAAGAGGCCTTGGCCTCCTGGAGTGGTGGTCAACAGATTTATCCTTTACTTTGCCTTCCTTTTTAACTCAGTGCCTTATTTGATTTGGCTTGCCTGGACCGACGGGGAGATACCTGCCCAGCAGATTCCAACCAATGTGCATTGTGTGGTCTGGCTCTGTGGCTTCGTTTTCCAAATCAGATACTCAAATAGTGTGTGTTGTGCAATCCTTAACTAAGTTATATTCCAAGTACTTGGTTTCGAGGAATCTTGCAAAATGGAGGAAGTTCACTATTTCACAAGTTGGATTACTATTGTTTTAAAAAATGAAAAACAAAATCTCGGGGGACGATGACTAAAAGATTCCTTCTTAATCCATACCTGTCTTGTAGAGCATAGTGCTGTTTACTTTGTCTAGTAATTTTTTTATATACGTGTGTTATCTCCCCCGCTAGACTGTAAATGCCTTGAAGGCAAGATTGGTGTCTATCTGTTTTTGTATGCCTCCAAACTCTACACAATGAAACAAGGCAGACACATATGCATGCCGCATTGGGGACTCAGAAGGCCCTACTTTTGAGCCTGCTGTTTTCTGGCTGTGTGATCTGGGGGAAATTCCAGCTAGGCCTGGTTTCCTTATCTGTGAAGTGAGGAGGCAGGACTGCATGATCCCCTAAACCTGCCTCTTCCTAAATTCTGATTCTAAGGGTCAATCAGATGTTGACTTGGGGGAACTAGAGTTATTCCAGTCTTTATCATTAATTTTTCTCTGAACCCATATCTCAAAAATAGATCATCTCAATTTCTCCAGTTTGGTAGAAAATATTGATTTTTACCTCTGTAATACATCTAAAAGAATCCAAAGTGAGAAGTTACTATATATCACTAATATAATCACTAAGTGTTAAATTCCTTGGAATTATTCTTTAATCAGCTAGCATGGCCTAATTTATTTTTCTTTAAATTAAAAGGCTTACAAATACTGAACAAGGGAGAGGGTCTCAGAAAAGGTGAGGTACGTTGCTATGGTCTGCAGTCCCTGTACCCAGAATATGTGTGGCCTGTTGACAAATACATGTGTCCGTATCTGAGGTTGAAAGGTACTCCCCTTTGCTCTTGTTCAGCAGATATGAGTAAAATCTGATGAAAACAAACATCCAAGGAGATAGAGAAGGTAGAAGTAGTAGGAGACTGACTTCTACCGTAGGAAGCTTTAGGAGAAAGAGGTCACACGCTCTGAATGTCATGCATGCTAGCATTTACTTTCTGACTGCCTACTGTATACCAAACATTCGTCAAGGTGCTGGTATTTGCTAATTGTATTGTACAGTATTTGACACTGCCCCTCCTTCCTGCTTGTCTCCCTGGAGCTTTGAGTCTCTGGAAACACTAAACAGGTATTCTTAAAGCAACTGGCCACTAAGTGCTGTTTATCATGGCCTATGGTCTCCTTTACTTGCTCCCAGGAAAGAGCTTGCTAGGCCTGAAGGGCTAAAATACAACTATGTAACCGCTGGGGCCTTGCCATGGATATCTGGGTAGCTGTACACCCTTCTGAGCCTTAAAGGAATGTTCCTTTTATCCTAAGAAAGAGAACTTTTTAAATCAGAAAAAGTTGCCACGAGGGCGACAGAGCGAGACTCTGTCTCAAAAAATAAATAAACAAATAAATAAATAAAAATTTTAAAAGTTGCCATGAATTTGGTACGTTCCATTCTCATAACATCTTTCCTTTATATTTTCACTGCATTCAATAAATACTACTTTCCGAGTCCATGTCATATACCAAGCCCAATACTAGACACAAGAGATGCAACAAGTATATTCGTTTCCTATCGCTTTTGTAACAAAGTACCACAAACTCAGGACTTAAAACAATGCAAAGCTATTCTCTTAAAGTTCCAAAGATCAGAAGTACAGACCCAGTTTTTTTGGGCTAACACTCGGCCAGCTCCTTCAGGAGGCTCTAGGGGAAAATCTGCTTTCTAACTTCCAGTTTTAGAGGCTCCCTGTATTCCTTGTCCCATGGCTCCTTCCTCTGCCTCCAAAGCCAGCAGTGTAGCATCGTCCAGTCTCCTTCTGTTCCTCTGCTCCCATGGTCACATCACCTTCTGTGTTTCACCTTCTTGTCTACTTCTTATAAGGACCCTGTGATTACATTGAGTCCACCCACATAATCCAGAATAATCTCCCCATCTCCAGAGCCTTAATTTAATCACAGCTGCAAAGTCCCTTTTGCCTAAAATAGCATATTTGTAGGTTCCAGGGAATTAAGATGTGGACATTGGGGAGTGGGAGCGGGAACACATTACTCAGTTTACTGCATTAAGGAACACAGCATTTCAAATCTCAGAGAGCCTCGGGTCTCCTTGGTTGGATAGTGGCATAGCAAGGGAAAAGTGGGATGGGTTTCTGTTTGCCTGCTTGCTTGCCTGCTTTGTTTTGAATGCTTTATTCTAGTCATGCAGTTTCAGTGCAAACAAATGTGTAAAATGAAATATGGAAAAAAATGTTTGTTAAATTCAAATTGTGTCAAGGTTAAAAATAAATCTGCCTCTTCTAAAACTCTACTTTGAAAACAGTTCAGTGTACTATGGAACATTTTAGGGTCAAAATTAAAACAGTTGCATTACCCCTGTCTCAGGATGAGAAGATTGGAATCTTTATTTGCAAAGAGAAGAAATAAGACTTCTCTGTCCTTAGCCGGTGAGAAACTTTGGTCAACAAGTCTTTATTCAGCAGCTCCTTAGACTAACATGACAGACATGCTAAATCCCAAGTATCTGAAGAGGCAGCCTTCACAGAAGAAGAGGAGAAGCTGCTTCTTCATGTGAAGTGTTGGCTGCACAGGTCAGGGTCTCCTGATAGAATCCATACTCCTGTTGAGATTTTAACTGTCCCTAAAGCTGTTTGTAGTTCGGACACTCAAAAGATGAAAAATACCCTAGGATATTATTCAGATACCCTAGGGTATCTGAAACACAAATCATAACATTAGGCAAATAGGACAGTCAACATGGAGGAGGAAGAATTTGGACACTATTTGTAAGAAATATGATATCAGAGTAAAAAAAAAAAGAGAGAGAGAGACAAGGTGGCTGAAACAGAGCTTGAGAGGCAGATACAGTCAGACTCTGAGCTGAGAAAGCCTCTGAAAGTGGACAGTGCCATGAAAAGTCCACAGGCTTCAGAGGCTTTACCGTGGGCTCAACTTCCATCACAACCACCTATGAGTAATGTGGCTGTGGGCAGGTTATTTAATCTTTTTGAGCCTTATCTGTAAAATGGAGACAAAAATATCTGGCCGAATAAATAACATGTTGGTATAAGTATGTGCTTCCTCCATGCCTGGCCGATCAACATGCGGTCATTCATAGCAGTCACTTTGTGATGAGGGTGAGGACAGGAGCCCTAGGCTTAGCCCTCTCATCACTCCTTGTGGCACGAGGTCACTTCATCTTCTGTGGTTTCCCTTAATATTCACTTCGGTCAAACAGAAGACACTGGTTCGTACTTCTCATTTGCTTCATGACTTGAACATGTTCAAATACACACACACACACACACACACACACCTGTACACATTATGCCAAAGGACGACCTTGTATCTATGGTTCATATGTGGCAGCCAGTTTTCCCAGCAAACTCAAGCACTGTAATAAGGGTTTGGGCTTTGCCCAATCAGCTGAGATTTGTCTGCAGGCTCATAGGTCATTCCCCCTAGCAAGCTAAAAAATTCACTTTCAAAGTGGTTCATAACCTGTAGAAACGAAAGCCCACAGCGTAACATCTCAGGTAAAAAATCCAGTGTCACTCAGATCAGGCTTACAGGCTGAAGTCTGGTGATTATGAAGTGAACTCTGTTGTTGCAAACCTGTGTGAGCATCAAAGTCTGTCATCACTTTTATTGGCAGGTGCCATGGGCTCAGACAGCAAGAGGGCAGGATGGGAAAGTGCCACGGAGCCAGTCAAACAGAGAAACAATGGAGAGGAAGAGAGCAAGCAGCAGCATCGAGCATTTTGATTTTTCTAAAAATGGACCTATTTGTATAGTGGGAACTAATTAAAACTTATGGTCATGTGGTTTGTGTTAAATGTTAAGTGTTTCAAAATGGTTAAATGTGTTCTGTGCACTTGATGGAAATGGGATTCTCTACCAACTAATTGAGGGAAGGGGGAAAACATGGAAGGGATTAGTTTTCTAGAAGGAAAATGAAAATGAAAAAAATATGATGTCAATTTACTTTTCTTCCGCATAGGGGATTTGAGAAGATTTATCTTAGCTTTTCTGGAAGGACACATATGCAAATCATAGAACCATGGAATTTCAAGTTTAGAAATCCTTTGCAGTGGCCAGTCTAAACTCCTGTCTATTCTCGGGATCTACCACCCTGCATCCGGCTTATGCGCAAAACCTGTCACAGAGAATATTCACTTCTTCATTTCTTTTCAAGGCAACCCATTCTATTTTCGAGCCAATCTGGCTTTTAGAAAGTTCTTCTGTCTACTAAGTAGGCAATCTGTCTTTTTACAGTCTCTGCCTATTGGCCCTACTTATGCCTTTCTTATGCTTTTAATTATCTTTAATAATTTCACAGTTGGAAAAATGAGCTAAGTTGGGTTAAGTAACTTGTGCATTATTTCGTAGCTACTAAATAGCAGGGCGAGGACCTAAGTCAAGGTCTGCCAGAACTGCACGTCTCTTGTTCTTCCCATATGTCACCCAATCTTTCACTCTAGAGGAGGGAGGAAAAGGCAGTCTGCTACCTAGCACAGAGGACACCTAACAAGAAGTGAAGGTTGAGGTCAGAGGCGGGAAGGGAGAATTGGTGAGTGGGGTGATGGAACAAAGTAAAAGGACACCCCTCTCTGATCAGGGCTACACTTTCTTAAGCCAGGTCCCTGTGGTTATCTCAGTGTAACTCACATCCAGCTATTGACAGCTTTCCACCTGGTGACATGCTTAACGGCCCATGAAATTCTAGCCCTCAGGGCTCAAGCCTGATATTTATGGTTCCCCACATAAACCTAAAGTGGATTGTCAATTTATCTCTCTCAGATGTAGGTGGCTAAAGTTGCTGTTCCAAACTCTGCAAGGGATAGTCGACTTGATGGACATGTTGTACTAACTTTTAGAAAGATTAGGTCAGAAGGAGGGTGCAGAAAGCTGTGTGGTTTGTGGGAATGCTCCCAGAAGCCCCCTGGAGCGGAAGCCTTTTCAGATCTTTCAGGGAATGGATATTATGGGGGAAGGGCAGTTGGGTAGAGGGATGTAGATTGATTTTGTACCGTAGAATAGTGGCATGTTTTGTGTAATCAAAAATCTGTTATAACAAAAAAAAAAAACTAGGAAGGTTTGCAAAGGAGCAATCTAGAGAAGCTGTTCAGCTTAGGCAGGAAACTTTTCCTAAGCTCTAGAGTATGCCAAGTGGATACTGACATAGCTAAGCATGTATGTAGTGGGACATATCTAAATAGGACTACTCTATGTTGAAATTTGGACAAACCTTTCTGAGACCTTGTCCAGAGGCAAGCAACGTGTGGTACTTACATGAGAGTTGACACATCTGGAAACAGCGGCTTTTTCGTCTCTTGCTTCTCGGAGGTGAACTTGCACCATATGCAGGGTGTGACTTAAATTTCACCGGCAAGTTCTGACAAGTACGTTTAAGAGAAAACCTCCATATGTTTCCATGAAAGGATGGGGACAGAGTAACAACCGCCGAAGTGATAATATTTCCTCTGCCTCATATCCACTCGCTAATCAAAACCCTTCAGTATTCTACTCCAAAAGGTTCTTCCTCTTTCTACCACTTACAATATGGATTGTTAACGGAAGGGCGTGGTCAGGGGCTGTGTGGCATATTGGAAGGGACTCAGACATTAGAGGCAAAAGGACCCGGGTTTGAATCTTAGCTTTTCTATGTATTTATTGTATAACTCTGGGCTTCTTTCTTAATCTCTAAACCTCAATTTCCTAATCCATCAAAAGGGGATTAAAAATACCAACCGAAACATGGTTATGAGGATAAATGGCATGAAGCATTGAAAAGTAAATAGATTTATAAAACAAAAATATTGTTTGCAAGGGGTTGGCATAGTTCCTCCTTTCTTCTGGAAGTTAATTTGCTTGAAAATTCAACCATGTACTTAATCTTCCTCCCTAGGGACCAACAGAAAATTGCAAACTCCTGAGTGGAAAGCTTCATGAGGGCTCCGCAAATTGGTGCTCTCTTCTCCTGGTTCCATCCCACAGGAAGAGATAGTCTCCCTGTATGAATGTTCACACCATGAGAAATCTTTCTCATCCTCTCTCCGTGGAATTTCTCTCCCCAGTTTTTGAGATATCTTCAACTCAAGGCCAAAGCAGGGGTTTGAACGGTGTTTGGAAACCAGTGTGAACCAGTGTGCTTTCCCCTCCCCCACTCTGGGGGTGGGATTTTCAGGCCAACTTTTCTGAAGCTACTTGTGAGTTAACCTGAAGTTGGAATGCCCTCCTGAGGTCGAGACATAAAAGCCAGCAGCGTAAATAGAAACTGAAGCTGAAATAACCATAAATGTTCTCGAACAACTTCAATAGAGAAAACCTTGTTTGATCCTCTCTAAGCTTCCTGAAACCAAGCTGAATATTTGTTTGTTTTGTGGTAGCTCTACTTTTTTTTTTTTTTTTTTTCAGGCCTTTTAGTGCATGGCTGTTGGTTTCTCTGTTTAAAAGGAAAATGCTTTTTCTCAGTAACGATGTTCGCATTCTGAAGTTGGTGATACCCACTTCTAAAGGCCATTTTATTGTAAAGATAAAGTTCTGCTAAGTCTTAGGATGAAAAGATAAAGGATGTGGTCAGTTACCATGACTCGTGCTTACCTCCCAAAGTGTGTCATTTGGTGCACATACCTCAAAACGTGTGAACAGAAAGTTTCTAGGTTTATTTTTATACATGGAGATTGGATTCCACGGCAGACGGAGGGTGTCAAGGTAAATGACTGTGCAAAAATGACAGAACTGCATTTTGAGCTTTTGGTTGCCAGAGATACAAAGGCCAAGGTAAGGTGAGTTTGTTATTTGATTGCTTTTTGAGGGGTCTATTGGTAATTAGCACTACTGTTTAATATGGTAATATTCATGGGACCTCAGTGTTTTACACAGCTCCATGGATGCTCAATCCAAATTAAACACGCCCAAGAACAACACAGGGAGAAAACACCCAGGGGCAAAGTGAGGGGCTGCAGTCACGAGTGATCAGATCTTTGGCAGAAGAGAGCAGTAGAGGAGCCCTTCCTTTTGGCCTTCTTTCTGGCAGATGTGTTTCAACATCGTTAAACTACATATGATATTGGACTGATTAGCAACTCCTAACACAGAATGTTCTGAAGTTAGAAGAGCTAGGAAGTGGCATGGCAGGGCTGACGTGCTTGGCAGAGTTTTCAGATACGCATGCAGTGTTTTTTTCTACACCCTGCCCCCAAAATGTCAATGTCCCTAGGTTTCTGTTTGTTGCAGAGCCCCTCAATATGTGTGTGGGAGGCAGCACTTGAAGCCAAGACAGCAATGGCCGGATCTTCTCTCGGCAGCCATGGGAGAGTGCCAGGTATCAGGAGCAAGAATCTTATATGCTGGTTTTGTTTTTTTTTTTCCTGGAAGCAACTGGAAACCAACTTAGTGACACTTAAGTCCTTCACCTGCTACATGAATGCAGCCAGTGTATGTGAGTCAGAGTGGTACCAAGAAGGGCCCTCATCTGAACAGCCACAAAAGTGACGGGCTCTGGCTTGGAATGGGAATGTTATACTATGTTCAGAGTCATGGCAACTTGAACTTGGCAGCTGTATCGGCTTCTGAGATTACAAGTGCCCCACGGCCAAGTGCACCTGTGAGGAGCGTTGACTGTGGAGTGGGATATAGACTGAGAAACCTCTTTCATAGCTGACAATCCATGTAAACTCCTTTAATATATGAATGGTTAAGTAGCAGTTTAAGTGTTGGAATTACCTGGCCCTGCTTTACCACCTTCTATATATTCAATATAAGACACACTGGGAATTACTGAAAGCTTACCTCTCCCCACTGAGAAAGGGTGGGTGGTGCTTAGAATTAAGAGGATGTTTCCAGGCTGTCTTTTGTTTCCATCATCAAAAGAGATAAAATTAACTCTATTAGAAACTGAGGCCTCCTCTGTGAGGTATGTTAGTGATAAGTTCTCTTTGCAAAAAAGCTGGTCTTCAGAGGATTGTTAAGATCAGATTTCATGACAGACATGTTTCAACATATTTGTACTTCTCCGAACATGCTACATTTGCTCTCATGTGTTGTGATTAGCTGGTTTCAGTGTTTAATCCGTGGCATGTGGCATTTTTCTGTAGTAGCGTTTCTGTGGAAAACTTTTATCCTAGGCTTGTGGGAGACCAGTTACAATGCTTTGGGTAAAGTATGTCCAGCATTTCTAAAAGCTGCAGTTTCCCAAGAAAATGATCTATGGGCACCTAAGGTTAAAATCTTCAGAATTATTTTTTGTATTTTCTTAAAGTGATTTTTAAAATGAAGTTGAGAAATGGTACTAACGATGCATCCAATATTGATATAATTAGGATATGCATCATATTCTACTAAAGTCAGCCTTCTTAAATAAGTTCATATATAGACATAAAGAGGTATGTGGTTTATTGTATATCAGATTTTTCATTTATCTGCACATTCTTCAGGATCCTATTTGGAAGGCACCTACGTGTTCGCTTGCAAACAGATGAGACACCGTCATGCTTTCTAAAGCATGTTCTCTCCTGCCCTCTTCCTCCTCCCTCAGTCTGCCTCATATTAAGTTAGCCAATCGAAGTCAGCATGACAGCCTCCCCTTTGGCCTGTGTTCTCCATCCTCCTTATATAAGCCTTGGTGGCCCCACACCTCTTCACAGCCACCTGCCCCGGCAGCCTGTAATAGCTGTCTCACTCTTCTTCCTCCTCACCTGATGCCTGCGGCTGACTCAACTGCCTCTGGGGTATGATCCCACAGATTCTGAAAACAGCTGCAGCCAACTGAGGGTGACTTTCTGGTCATGCTCATCCAGGGCACACAGAAGGCTCTATATCAATAATGGGCATCCTCTGACGTGTACTTTTCTCGCAACAGTAAACACTTTACATGACGTTTTTCAGTATCTCCTGAGTATAAGGTGCTGGGCTCTTCTCTCTTTCTGAACAGTTTTGGTTCTTTAGTTCTAGTGAAGAGACAGCCTTTGTGATTAAAAGACAAAAAAATATACTAGTAATAATAAGATTTTCCAAGGCAATCACCCAGTCCCCTCTTCTGGTTTGTTTTTCTTTCTTTCACTCACCTCCTCACTCTTGCCTTGGGACCAGTTGTCCTTTTGCTCAATTCTTTCAGCAAACAATTAGCAACAAAGCTGCAGGCTCTGGCAGTGATCAAAACACTGGCTGAATCTGCCAAGGTCTTCCAAGCACTTCGAAGAAAGGCCGGGATCTGCAAAGCCAGGCAGATTTAGGGTGTCACCTATGCAGGGCTTCATAATTCTCTGTCTTTTCTGGCTCAGGGAACCACCCCATGGAGTCACTCACAAACGCATATGCCTTCCCTCAGTCTTCTGTCTGAGTGTGGCTTAAGGCTATAGGGACTAAGGAAGAAGCTTCAGCCATCACAGCATATCTGAGTATAAAGGAAAGATAGAGAAAGTCCTTGTACAAGAAAACTGAGGCCTAGAGTTGGCAAGCTCTACCCAGAAAGTTAGCAGGAAGGGCCACAGAATGTACTCGAACAAAAGCAAGAATGACATGGCCCATTTCCCAGTCAATACCAAGTGAACCATTTTGGAATGAGAATAGCTAGTTACATCTCTTGCTAGTCTTCTCTTCCAGGTCATAAACACCTCCTACCACAGGTTACTGAGCCCAAAAATAAATATGGGAAATTGGTGTGTATGCCACACTTTGTATTTTCTGCCTTCTTCTCAATCCTTAATTAAGCTCCGCAGCAGCCACCCTGTGAAGCCGGTCATTATCACTGGGTGAGGAAACGGAGTCCCACAGGAGCTATGTGACTTGCCCAAGCATACGAGCCAGACAGGCTGGGCAGGGTGAGACTTTCCAGTTTCTGATGCCCACGCCCCATGTGCAATCCAGCCTCGTCACCCTGGGTCTTGGTGCAGGGAGTAAATAAACAAACAAATGATCTCATTGCTTTTACTTCTGGAGAGCAATGGGTTCTTATTCAAAATAGGAACAAGGGGCAAAACAAATTGGCAACCAGTAACAAAATTATTGGAGGACAGTGGTGCCACCATTCGCGGGCTTGGAAGTCTGGTCTTTCTGAAGCAGTGCATTCACTTTCAAGTTTCCCTTTATTGCTCACATACCCGGGTTTTATTCAGCAAAAGTGACACATGTCTCACTAGGCAATGGGAATTCAAAAGTGATGCCATGAGGTCCACCTCGTATTCAGGTTCAAAGCCATGTGACCCCATGTGATACGTGCTGTCATAGAGAGATATCTGGAGAAATACAGAAGTTCAGGAGAGGAAAATTACCCTCCCTGGGGGATCAGGGAAGGCTCCATAGATAAGGTGACATTTAAATAGAATCTGAAAAGGTGAGTTAAGAGTTTGTGAGTTGGAAGCAAGGAAAAAGAGCATTTGAGCAGCTATGGTAGAGTTTTAATAAATAGTGACTTAAGAGTCTACCCCTATATTCAAATCATGTTCCCTATAACTTACAGGGTAAACCTAGGAAATAATCAGCTCAGCTCTCAATTCTGGTGACAGACTCTCCCTGTCCTTTGAGATATCCCTCAATGTACTTTCCTAATGCCAAATGAAGGTCAAGACCTTGCCAGGGTGTCTGAGAATTCCTAGCTTTGAGAGCATACGGGGGAGGCCCCAAAGTTGTGTTTTCATGCTCACCTATGGTGCGGAATTTCTGCTTTTTACTGATTTGTGTCAGTTCATCCAGATATCTTTTATATAGAGAAGTGTGTATATGCGTCTGTGTGTAGATGGCACATATATGTATATGCTATATATGTGTATGATAACATATATACGAAATCAGTCCCTTAATTAAAAAAAACAAAAACCCTATTTCACTGAACATTTTACTGCAGTGGGAAGAAGAGGATGGGTAGTAAATAATGGGCTTCCTTCACCTTAACACAAATGACTTCAAATTGATTTGTAGGGAAATTGGTCACCTTGGCTGATGCCTATAATCCCAGCACTTTGGAGGCTGAGGCGAGTGGATCACTTGAGGCCAGGAGTTCAAGACCAGCCTGGGCAACACAGTGAAACCCCGTCTTTACCAAAAAATACAAAAATTAGCCAGGCATGATGGCACATGCCTGTAGTCCCAGCTATTCAGGAGGCGGAAGCAGGAGAATTGCTTGAACCCAGGAGGCAGAGGTTGCAGTGAGCCAACAGAGTGAGACTCTGTCTCTAAAAAAAAAATAATAATAATTATCTGTCAGGACCTTGTTGTTAGAATCCTCTAGCAGCTGAGCCACTGTAGATGTTTTTTTTCATCATAGCCATTTTGCCACATGCCCTTTCATCTCCCTCCTTTGTCCTTTTTGCCACTCTCGTCCATCTCTCTCTCCCACTCTGAGATTCCTACTTCCTCCTCTCCTCCTTCCTTCTCTCCTCCCTCATGCCACGATCCTCCTTGCCCAACAGTCTCTTGATTCCTGCCACTCATATCCTCAAGGTCATAGCTTATCATGGAATTTTTGTAAACCAGGACAGTTCCTTCCCTAAGAGAGATTTTGGAATTACAGTGTTTTTAGTTTCTACTTGTTTATGTGACTCATTATATCTCAGCAATAGCATACTTCCTGGCAATTAGGGGGAAATCAATATTATTTATTCTATAGATGACTCAATTAACGAAATAGTACTTTAAGGAGGATTGCCTTTTCCTATTGTTTTACTATACTGTAATTCTGGCCTTGAATACTGAAAAAAAGAAGGCTTAGCCACCTTCATAAGACAGGCCTAGTGACTGGTCCCCGCAAGGGGAGATCCTCCAGCCACTGAAGTCAGGCTACCTAAATACTCCAAAGGTCATGTTCGTTAGGCCAAGTGGCTACTTGGTCAGGCCTGCCTAAAAATCCAGGAAGGAGGACACACACCAGCCACAGCACACGGCTTGTCTCTTTGCGAAGAGAAAGAAGGAGGCATGGAAATGTGAAGGGTACAATCATAAGCTTACATTTCTTTTGAAATGACCTCAAACAGATTGGTCTAAATGTAAAACAGTTGTGAAAATTGGGGAATAAGGATGTGCGTTTACTAAGTCTCTGCATGTTTATATGTTAATACTTGGTCGTTTAAAAAACATTCCGTAATTATAAAAAAAAAAAAAATCCCATGTCAAGGATGCCAGTTGAAAATGAAGTTGCCCTTCTAATGAAGAGACATTTCAAAATATAATCCTCTTCCAATAAGATACATACCTGGGGTGGTCAGCCCCCCAGAAAAGAAGATGGCTTTCACTGAATGTTACTAGCATGGGGCAAAAACCTCAAGTTTCACAAGAAGTTCTTGTTGCTTAAGTTCTTTGAGGCCTTTGCCTCTTACCACTGTTATGTGTTTAAATCATTAGGGGCCTGTGTCAACGACTCACATACCTGTCCACAGAAGCCTTCCCTGGTTGTTTGAAAGCCTTAAAAGCTTAGTAAAATAGTCCTGTCTCCTCTCCCTCATGCTGCCTGTATAAGAAATGCTACAAAGAGCTGTAAGGAATTTTCTCAAATTAGTCCCCTCCTCAAGTCTTTTTCAAGGCAACATGGAAATAGTATTGCAAAATCAATCATTTTTTTTTAAAATCCCAGTGGCTTCCTGTGCTATTCTAGTAACTTCCTGGGAAGGTGAGAGAAATGCACAGACATTCCCAGAGTCACTTTGGTTACTAATAAGTCTCAGAGAAGCCCTCATCACGAGGTTCCGTCCAAGCTGCCACACACTGTCCTGAACCTTCCTTCTCAGTTTTTTATTTATTTTTTCCCATTCTAGAACAGCCAGCAAATGATTTCACACCTTTTTGTTTAGCTGCTAAAAGCAACACAATAACTCCCCTCAGGGCTGCCTCTGTGGGTTCCAAAAATAAAATGGGCTCATTTTCATGCTAAGCATTCAAAGGCTCATAGGAATTCTAATGAAAGGCAAAGGAAGGAAAGAAGGAGAAAAGACGGGGTCAGGCTAGGGGGTGTCGCCAAGCAGGTTCAGCTTCTGCCTGGAGTTATAAGCCACCCCTGCTGAAAGACATAGGTAGAAAATAACATAGTGCCTAGGCTACAGATTAAAAGGAGATCTAATACAACTCTTAAACTCTCCAGCCTTATCTTCTTATCTTCTATCCCCAAACCCAAGGTTATTCTTGGAACACAAACTATTGTTCACCAAGAAGAGTAGTAGCCTCCTTCAGCCTTCCAGATGAGAAATCTCTTGAATAGGCCAGTGACTTGCTTCCAAGTCAGAATATAAAACCATGAATCTCTGAGATTCTAGGTTAACTTTTGAAATTCAGAGTTATCTGGGCCTAAATCATTAGCAATAGCAGACTTACCATATTCCACACATGACAGAGTAGAAAGAACTCTATTGATGCAAATCAAATAATATTAGCCAACATAGAATACATAAAAAGATTTCTTTTTTAGTTTAATTTAATGTGTGCCTGTATGTATGTATTTATTTGTTTTGAGACCAAGTCTCGCTCTGTCGCCCAGGCTGATGGAGTGCAGTGGCGCGATCTCGGCTCACTGCAACCTTCGCCTCCTGGCAATTCTCATGCCTCAGCCTCCCGAGTAGCTGGGATTACAGATGCACTTTACCAGGCCCGACTAATTTTTGTGGTTTTAATAGAGATGGGGTTTCGCCATGTTACCCAGGCTCATCTCAAACTCCTGGGCTCAAGCAATCCACTGACCTCAACCTCCCAAATGGCTGCCATCGGGCCCAGCCTGTATTTATTTTTTAAAGACAACATCTTACTCTGTTGCCCAGGCTGGAGTGCAATAGCATGACCATAGCTCACTGCCGCCTTGAACTCCTAGGCTTAAGCAATTCTCTCACCTCAGCACCTAGAGTAGCAAGGACTACTGGCATGCCACTACCACACCTGGCTAACTTTTAAAATTGTTTTGTAGAGATGGGGTCTTTCTTTGTTGCTCAGGCTGGTCTTGAACTCCTGGACTCAAGTGATCCTCCTACCTCAGCCTCCCAAAGCACTAGGGCTACAGGTGTGAGCCACTGTGCCCAGCGGTGTGAAGAGATTTCAACTGAGAGCTTCCCGGAGTGTGCATGTTACCCACCTACAATAAGAGGAATCCTTGTAGGAAGGACATTGCTGACTAGCGGTTTACTTGCTTGAAATTTTAACATCCAGAAAAGGCAGCTGCTCATTATATTTCCAAACAGGGCTTTACTTAGGTATGAGGCCAGACTGTTGGAAATGTCCCCCACTGACTGGACCAACTCTGCCTTTCAGTAGCTTCTACTCACCGGTTCCAAATTTGTCCCATGGAATGGCACCAAATCTGTCTTTTCATGAGAGAGCTGCCAATAATTGACAACTATCAGGTCTCCACCGTCCCCTCCTTTTAAAGTTAGGCATTCCCGTTTTCTTTTTTTCCTCCTCGCATGGTTTCTACTTCCTTCCCTGGGATGTGATCCACTTTACAGTGTCCCTCTTAAAGCACGGCCCCAGAAGTGGTCTCACGTGCACAGAGCACAGTGGAAAGAATGACTCCCTGAGCTAAAGGACATACTATTCACACAGCCTGAGCTCACCTGAGCCACTTCTTTCAGCAGATGTGCTGCATTGTGGGGTCACTTTCCTTTTCAAGATCTGTGAAGAAAGGGCATGCTAAGCAAACTCTAAATAGGTTTGCTCAGAGAATTGCAATGCTACTTAAAGGTACAAAATTTTTAAATGGGTTAGAAGGCTCCTTCGACATACAAATACTTGACTTGCAAAATGTAAGTCCTTATTATTTTTTTTTTTTTATTAAAGCAGATACCTGAAGTGCCTGTACTTGGTAAACTTAATATGAGTTACTATATGTTGAGTGTTTGAAAATTTTCTAATTGCATTTCTTTAAAATTATCCCAGGATTTAGTCTTTCTGTCCAAGGAATTATAGAATCTTTAGAAACGGAAAGGAGGCCAGGTCTGGTGGCTTACACCTGTTATCCCAGCACTTTGGGAGGCTGAGGCGGGTGGATCACCTGAGATCAGGAGTTCGAGACCAGCCTGGCCAACGTGGTGAAACCCCATCTCTACTAAAAATACAAAAAATTAGCCAGGCATGGTGGCATACGCCTGTAATCCCAGCTACTAGTGGCGCTGAGGCAGGAGAATCGCTTGAACCCAGGAGGTGGAGATTACAATGAGCTGAGCTCGTGCCACTGCACTCCAGCCTGGGCAACAGAGCAAGACTCCATCTCAAAAAAAAAAAAAAAAAAAAAGAAATGGAAAGGACATAGATTTTTCAAATCCAGTCACCAACTTGCAGGACAATATTATTACCCCATTTTACATATTTATTCAGAATCCACTCATCATATGCTCCCCAAGGACCTCCTAGGTACCAGGCATTGTTCTAGGTTTATTCAGCAATGAAAAGCATAATCCCATGCCAGGTGTGGTGACTCATGCCTGTAATCACAGCACTTTGGGAGGCTGAGGCAGACGAATCACTTGAGGCCTGGAGTTCGAGACTATCCTGGGCAATGTGGGGAGACCACATCTCTTCAAAAATACAAAAAATTAGCTGGGCATGGTTGTATGCACCTGTAGTCCCAGCTACTCAGGAGGTTAAGGTGGGAGGATGGCTTGAGCCTAGGAGGGGCTGTAACAGAGAGCTGAGATCACACCACTGCACTACAGCCTGGGCAATGGAGCGAGATTCTGTCTCAAAAAAATTGAAAGAAAAGAAAAGCATAGTCCCCTTTTTTCATGGAGCTCACATTCTCATGGGGGAAAACAGAAAATAAACAGATAAACAGTATTTAAGATACTTTCACATTCCACATAATGACAAGTGCTATGAAGAAAATAAATTAGGGCTGTGATAGAGAGTGACTAGGTCAAGGATGACAACTTTTAGGAGGAAACATTTGACCTAGGAGAAGGTTTCAACCACAGGAGAATCTGGAAGAAGCTCCAAGCCATGGAAACAGCAAATTAAAAGGCTCTACAGTAGAAATAAACTTGGAGTGTTCTGGAAACTGAAAAGGGCCAGTACCGCTGGAAAGAAAAAATATTAATAGAAGAAAAAAGCAATAGCAAGTGGAGTCTAAAAGGAAAGCAGTAGGCAGGGACTTAATCACATGGGCCTTTGAAGGCTGTGGTGAGGAGCTTGGATTTTACTCTAAGTTCAGCCACGGGAGGGTTTTAGGCAGGGTAGGGGCATGATGTGATTTACATTTTTAAAATGCTCTCTCTGCCTGCTATGTGGAGATGGATTGCACAGGGTTTAAAAACAGAAGGAGGGAAACTAGTTAGGAGAGCGTTGCAATGGCCTACACGTTGGACTGACATGGCAGCAATGACAATAGAGAGAAGTGGATAAATTCTAAATATATTCCAGAGGTAGAACCAATAGGACTTGCTAAGGGAGATGCAACTGATGTCCAGGGTGCTTAAATAATTTGCCTAAAAGGGGAGAAGGGGAAGGGCACCAACAAATGCTGAGCGCTTAGTAGTGCCATGTACTTTACTCCTAACGTGTATCCTAATGATGCTGTGAGGGGAATATTATTTTACCCACGTCTTCTATATGAGGACTCTTAGGCTCAGCGAAGTTAAGTAACTAACTCCAAATCAAACACAGGGTAAGTGATAAAGCTGGGATGCCAACCCGTGCCTGGTTGGCTCCATATCTTCCAATCTCCCTCCACTATACAACAGCGTTTTCCAAAGCAATGGTAGAGGAGAAACTCTGAGCACAGACTCCTGGGGTAGGGTTCCTCCTACCCTTTTCTTGCAAATTATTGATGCTTTATGACATTGTAAGCAAATACCATCATCAACTGCACATCTTCCCATGTCGTTATATTTAATCAAAACAAAGACGCCTTTCTCTCATTACTCTTCTACCACCTTCCCTTGTTCCTCACAACCCGTGAGTCAGGGTCGGCTCAGCTTTATGCACTTTAACTATCAGAAATGGGAACCCGCCTCCCCTCCTGAGGTGCTGTAGCTGGAAATTGCTTGTGCAACCCGATGACAACTTTTCTATATTTAGCAGAAAAAGTGGTGGCAAGGATCTGTCCAGCTCAATTTTTTTTCCAGTTTCAATGTTCGAAATCTCTCAGACAGTCTCCTGAAAGGCACATTGGCCTTGACAGTATCTGAGCGGCAGGAAATTTCCCCCATCTCACAGGGCTGTCCACTGGAAGCCGGGACGTGGAGATCCGCTGTACAGCAAAGACTTGACATACCGAACGCTCCTCCCACACCTTGCTCTACACCCCACGAAACGGGGAGACGCTGGTCCCGTTGAAGCTTCGATGGCTTTTAAGTGTTATTCTAAGAAGGGAAAATAAGCATGAAAGATTCAAGGGGGAAATGGACTATTACTTGTTTATGCCTTTAATTGATGTGTATGGCGCTTGGTTTTTATTTCTTTTCAATGTGGCATGCAAAAAAAAAAAAACAAAATGCAAAAGCCTGCTTGTGGTTTAAAGAACAAAGATAAACTTGCTGGATTGAAACAGGGGGCAGGGGGTGAAAAAATTGCAGCAGGTATTTCAAGTGCTTACTATGACAAAATCATTGTCACAGAGACTGCCCATCACTTACACTTAAAGTGACTAATTCGAGAAGGAGGCACGGTTTCGCTGTTCTCAAGCCAGACTAACGCAGATGTAGTATGTTGCCCGTGACTCTGACCCTCATCCCCATTGGTCAGCCGGAGAGAATTATCTACTAATGAAAAGCATAAAAATTAAGAAGAGTTAAGAAAAGGGGAAAGTAGAGACCATTAAAGTAAAATGGGAATCTTTAAGACAATAAAATAGTGCCAACTGTATCACAAAAAAGGGAAGGAACGGGGGAAAAAATTATTTCCATTGAAAACTTACTTATAGTCCTCTGCTTTTTAACATGCAAGATGTATCAATTGTTGGTTGTCAAGGGAAAAAAAGCCCACTGCAAAAGAATTCCTATTAGCTTTAGAAATAGCAGGTTTAAGAAGTAGTTTTTCCATAACTTCATCCAGTCCCCAACCTCATTTTGGGTTAAATCTTATTTGGAGCAAAAGCACTTGGTTTAGATATGTCCTGTCTCATTTTCACAAAACCTCTTCTAATGAGATGAGTTTTAGTGTTGCTGTGTCTATTAAGGTAAGAGGTGAAGAAATAGAAAATCCACTTTTTGTAACTTTGCACTTCTTGGGACTAATGCTTCCAGTACTGGGTTCCAGATGTTAATTAACAGGCCATTATTAAGAAAAAAAAGCTTTTATACAATTTGACCAAAAAAAAAAAAAAAAGAAAATACAGTTAAGTAAGAACAAGAAAAAAATCACCTGTAATCCCATCACCCTAAGCTATCCACTGTTAACAAGCCTTAAAAAGAAAACAAAATTATTTGGCACACACCTTGTAGAACCCCAACAGGACTGTTGTAATTCAGGCCTTCTCTCATTTTTTATTTTGTGACAGTTTCTGGCAATTTTCTACAGATAGATGAGTTGATATCTTTACTCGTGCCCTAGAAGAGAAAGGATCTTTTTAACATTAAATGTCTCAATCTCCTCACTGGAAATTTTCTTTTCTTAAGATGAACCAAAAGGTACCTAATTCTTCTTTATATTACTGTTTCTACAAATGTCCAGAAAGTCCTTTCTGATTTTCTGTGTCATAGCATGAACCCCACCCTTTATAGACACAAGAGCTAACACTGCATCGTTTTCACCTAAGACCTAAAACTTTAAAGGCAAAGATTCTCTTTCTCTAATAATTTTAGACAGCCTTCTGGTATGTCATCTTGGCCACCTTTTAAGTTGAAAGAAGTAAGAATAGCTAAAAGAACTTTAGAAAAAAAGGAAAGAAAAAAGAAAGAAAAGGACTAGGGGTGGAGAAACTACTGATAAATGAATAGGCAAAGAGATCAGTAAAGTGCTGAAAGAAAAGCCCAAAACATAATCTCGCATATGTAAAAATAGTCTTGCATATGTGTCAATAGAATACATATATAAGCTGTGGGGAAAAAATAGTCGACAAATCCGTGTGCGTGATGATTTTTAGCTTATCAGAGAAAAATAAATTTTTTTCATGCCATATAACAAATTAAGTCCTAAATAAATTAAAGAAATAGTTTTGAAAAATTAAATAATGAGAACATATTTCTGCATATTTATCTAGATACAGGCAGATTTTCTATACTTTACAGTAATAGAAGAAATTACCGAATACAAAGGTCAATACATTGAAATATAGAGAAGAGTAAAATTTCTATATGTCAAAAATGATCATAAACAATCAGCAAAAAGGACAAAAAGCAAACTTATAAGAAGATGTATTTTTTCAAATATTAAGGCAGAAAGTTAATAACCTTAATATGTAATGTGTTTAATTAGTCTGTAAACAATTTTCAGCCTTACCAGTAAATACAAAGTATCAGAGGCCTAACAAGATCGCATGATTTTTAAATGACATTAAACAATTCAGTCAGTTTCAGGAAGACATTAATATACTGTTAATATAAATTGATACAGCTTTCTTGGTGATAGGTACTAAAGTCTTGAAAAATGATGATAATCTTTGATTTGGTAATCCTACTTCCAGTAGATTATTCTAAGGAAATAATTTAAAAAGTAAAGATTTATGCACACAAAAACCATGTTTACTTAATACTATTTATAATGGCTAAAATTCTAAACACTCTGAATGTCCTTTATTAGGAAAATTATTAATAAATTATAGTCATATGATGGCAAATTATACTGCCATTAAAATAATATTTAAAGAATTAGTAAACACATGAGAAGTTACTTTTGATTGAACAAAAAGTAGTATGTGAAATTCTGTGCACAGAATGATTTTACTTGTGAAGATTTTTAAAAGCATAGGAAAAAATAGAAAAAATACTGGCAAGAACCCTCCCTGGATGTTAGTGGTGATTGCATTTGGCTAATAAGGTAATATGAAGTGGTGATATTTTGCATGCTTCTTTTAACTTCTTTCTAAATTTCAAATTTTCTACCAGGTATTTATGTACTATTTTTAGAAGCTTTTAAAAAACAAGAAAAATCAAACTACAAAAATGAAAAGGAGCCAGTGGTAGGCCTCCTTTTCCTTCAGAAATCTATGTCTTGTACTAGTTAGTAGGGATAATCAGATACTTCTAAGCCAAGGGTGGGTACTATTACCTACTTTTAGTCTAGTTTACTCCAGAGGCCAGATTGCTAGATGATTTGCGGGGGCGGGGGTTCGCTATTAAAAGTAATTGCAAAAACCGCAATTACTTTTGCATCAACCTAATACTTCCTCTTCTTCCCCTTTCTCAAGTTTTAGTTTCCTCTTCTCTTTTATTCCTTCCTCCCACATTTGATGCAAGTAGAAGCCAGGGGAATGTAAGCATCACATCCCTACCTCTTTCTAAGAATGGAAAGATGGGATTGTTTTCACCTGTCTTCCAAGCCTGGGTGGACAGACAGACAGAAGACGAAGAACATGTGTTTCTTGTTCGGGAAAGGGAAGAAGTGGTTTCTGTGGGATGCGGGTGAGCTTCTTTAGCTCTCTCTTTCTTGTAGAACTAAGGTTTCTAGAGACGCACAGAACATTCTTCCTCAAGGAGTTCATTTGAGAATCAGATGAGAGATTATTTAACCTGAAGAGAGCTTTTGGCGTTTTAAAAAGGTAAGTCTTACAGACTCCATGACCACTACCACTGCTACCACCACAACCACAGAGAGCGCCAAATCTGAAAATACAGGAACTGATCTGAAAATACAGGAACTGAAAATTCAGTCAGTCAAATTTGGAGCTGATTTGGGCAGAGGATAAGAGATGAACAGGCTGAGGATGTTTCTCCAGCCAAGACCACAGTGCAGCATTTTTTTTTTAGTTGAAATTAAAAAGAAAATGCAGAGTGTGCTTTGTCCCACTCATTTACCCTAACGATCTTCAGCATGTTTCTGTTTCTAAGGAAATGGAGGGCCCAGGTCTGTGATTCATTTCCGGAATGCCACATAGCATCCTTGGATGAAAGCTCCTCTATCCAAGACGACTTTGGAAACGCCTTTTAAAGTGTTCTTTCCCTCTACATCTTGGAGGTCCATTTTGATTGCAGAAAGTACATTTTAATCAATAGAGGCAAATGCAATTAAAATCTGAGTACACAGATTTTGAATATGTCTGGTAAGAAACACCTTAATAAAGATGACAACTTGACAACCTCCTACAATTTATTACAAAATTGACTGTGGCTATTCTTTAAATATCTAGAACCCAGGAACCAGGTAACTCTAGCTTTTAAAATTAAATTGTCTTTGCATTCAGTGATCCCCCTTTCTCCCTTCTCCACACCAAAAAAAAAATCGAATTTATTCCAAAACACAGAATTCAGCAAGATGCTACCATCACCCTAAGGTTTAACATTCTTTCTACTAAGAATAAGTTAAAACAGCACATTATCCTCAAATTTGGAGGTTAGGAAGAGAAATATATGGGAAGATATAACCTAACAGCTATCCTTAAATTGCAATTTGAGGGCCATCGTCATTTGCATTCTTCTTGCCCTGAGGCGACACATCAGTGTGCAGAGTCATGGTGGCGGCAGCCTGGCCTGGGTGACAGAAACCATTAAAGGGAAGCAGAGGGCCAGGCCATGCTCCCTGGGATTCATTAGCTTACTCCTTGTGTAGAAGACAAAAGGTATCTGCAGGGCTCTGGGCTTGCTAACCAAACTGTTAATCGCTTAGAAACAGCAAGAAGTTCACTAGTGAGATGTTTATCACATACCTGGAACAAGAGTTGACTTTTCTGTGCAACATCATTCTGGAATGAAAGCCAAAATCTCTCTGCTAGTCAGTTAAGGCTGAAAAAATAATCACGTCAGAATTAGTAGGGCAAAAGAAAAGAGAGAGAAATGAAAACAAGCTGGTATTTAATAGGACTGGGGGGAAAATTACCTGAGCTTCAGTAATTACAGAAGAGTTGGGGTTTCGAGAAGGTTAAAAAAAAAAAAAGTGGGCCGGGTGCGGTGGCTCACGCCTATAATCCCAGAACTTTGGGACGCCAAGGCGGGCAGATCATGAGGTCAAGAGATCGAGACCAGCCTGGCCAACATGGTGAAACCCCATCTCTACTAAAAACACAAAAATTAGCCGGGTGTGGTGGCACGCACCTGTAGTCCCAGCTACTCAGGGGACTGAGGCAGGAGAATCACTTGAACCCAGGAGGGGGAGGTTGCAGTGAGCCGAGATCGCACCGCTGCACTCCAGCCTGGCGACAGAGTGAGACTCTGGCTCAGGGGAAAAAAAAAAAAAAAAAGTGGTAGCACTGCTTCTCTCAGAAAGACAAATGTCTGGAATACCCAAGCCGCACTGACTGTCTCGGGTCATTGAGAGAGGCTGGACAGAGGACTGTGGGAAAGTGCAAGTACTAGGTGACTTTAAAGGACATCCCAAAAGTCCAGGTTGAAGTGATTTTTAATAGAATGTGCATGCTTTGTATCTTTTTTACTTATTGTAAAAGTAATAGACAATTACAATTATTTTAAAACTCCATCATTACAGAAAAACATAATATTAAAAAGACCCCACCAATTTCCCTAACCCAGAGATTATCACTGCGAAAAGCTGGGGGTATTCTTCATATTTCTAAAGAATATACTAACATATATTTTAGTCTGTATAAGTGTATTTCATTCTCTGCTTCAACAAGCCCTTGAAAAGGATACTCAGTTTGCAACTTCACAGCCATGTGAAGAAGAAAGGAATATTTAGGGATCATTGGTATATAATACCTTGCATCTCTCTGCAGCATATGAAATTGAGCTTCAATCCTATTTAAAAAAGAATTTCCCTGGTTAAAAAAAAAAAAATACCTTTATATACATTTCTCAGGTTGGAGAAAGATAAAAGAAACTGTATATGAGATTTGGGCTGGGCAGTTGATTTTAAGCATGGTTCCTTTTAATTACTCAGCAATTTCAGGCAATCATCCACTTTGACACTATAGTTTTCCCTTGTCTACAATGGGAAGAGGGATAGAAAATCTGAACTTGGGGACTTGGTCTCTGAGCACTGCTACCAACTACACCTGCCTTTTGGCGAATACCCAACTCTTCTCAGCTGAGGTCACACGTTCTGCCAGCTCTCAGGAACCAGGAGGCTTAATTACCTGTATTTTCAAAGACCTCTGAACTCTCTTAGGAAGGGGGCTATTTAAGTTCAGCGTCACATTATCCAGTTCCCGAAGCATTCATTTTATAGAGATAGAGAGGAAAAGTTCAGAGATTGAGCTGTGCTCCAAAGGAAGTTTGGAAAAACGTTTTCTATATATTATAAGTTAAAGAAATGCTTTGTGGTTTGAGAAAAATCACACTGTACTTCCACACAAATAACATACATATCGGAAATAAAATGCTTACATTAAATATTAATTTAAGACTATCAAAATTCACACTGGCACATGTTCACTTTCTCTTTCCTTTACTAGAAGGTGCTCTATGGTTACCTGCTACCAACACAAACCTGTGTAAAGTGCAGTATTGCTGCTGTCCTTTTATAGGTGCTGCTGTGGCACGACCAGGTCTGCATATTCTCAGATCCCAGAGCCAGCACCAGATTGTGATGAAGTTTCCACAAAAATGAGGGCAATCCATTGTAAAGCTGCCAACTTTATTTAAGAAATAAAGAAGAGTGCGTCCTTCCTACTTTTGGGGTATTGAAATGTTGCTTTCTTTTATGAATTAATGGTAATTGAAGATGGTGGCTGTGGGGTTTTTTTAAACACCCTTTTTGGATCAGATTTAAACTTGGCAACAGTATATTGATCTTCTCACAATTTCCCAATTTCCTTTTCTTTTCTTTTTGGATTTTACTGGCCTGCAAAATCCAGTCTCTGGAAAACATCGGTCTATGGCTAATTCTGTCCATATGGTAATAGAGAGAATGCAGATAATCACCATTTTTAGCTCAAAGTAGCAAATCCCTCCCCTCCCAAAACTTGTGCCTCAGCTAATGATAAGTAGGACACCCGATGCGTGTGAGTTGTATTTCTCCCTCCACCCTCTAATAGGAGTCCTAAAATTAAGCCACAGAAGGTCAGAAAAGAAGGAAGCAAGGGGAAAAATAATAATAATAAATAAACCAGCTGGCTAATGGACTCAGTGTCGATGAACAATGAATAGAAGTATGTCCTATCATTATTTGGAATATACTAAAAAATTATTCATTATGTATTTAAAATTCAAATTTAACTGGGAACTCTGCATTTTCTCTGGCCAACCTACACCCAAGTCTATCTGACCCATTAGAAAATACATAGGTCGTGAAACATGCATTTAAGTAGCTCCTACACATACATGGTTATTAATAAAATACTCTTTTGGTTCTCTTGGGGCTTTCTAGTTTTCTTGTCTACATGTGAAATATTTAGATTATTTGGTTCTTATAAAAGTGTACCCACCTTCTATTAAACCCGGAGAAGAGTAAAGCAAGTTAACTCGCCCCCGGTTGGCTTACCTTATAAAGGAATTGATAGCCAGTGTTTACAAGCAGGCCCGGCCATGTCACCCCAGCAGCCCACCTGTGAGCTGGCTTTCCAGGTGCTGCAGAGTAATTCCCTGTAACCCACGCTGAAGCTTCAGGATCTGAAAGTTTGTGGGTGGGAAGTGAGGAAAGCCAGGATCCTGTGAGGCTGCCCTTAGCCGTACTGGGCATCCGGCCAGCACACTTATTCTTTGTTTCTTGTTTTCCCCTCTGATGTTAAAACTAATACAAAGTTAAAAGCTCTACTTTTTTTTTTTTTCCCCAGTATTCTACCTGGCAAATGCACAGTCCCCCACCTTAGCGCAAAACAAAAGTAATAATAAAACTGTCAAGTAGTGCCAGTAACCTCTCTGGTAATATTTGCAGGCAAATAACTTTCCATCTACAAAGCTGACACCTATTTTCTGTTAGGGAAATGAATTGATATGAGCTGGAGATTGGCAGGGAAGTAGGAGTCTGGGTCAGATACCCGGTGTGCATTTCATTAAAATGCCTAGGAATGTCGATGGTGTTTTTTCTTTTCCTTGACCACCTCAAGGTTGTTATAGAAGTAATATGAGGGGGGAAAATGTGAACAGTGCTTATACATTGGAACACATGGGAGCAAAAATCAAAATGTGGAATCAGAGGCAGTTTTAGTGGTCCGTCAGTCACATAGCCCCAGATGGGCTGCTCAGGATTGGGAAAAGAAAGCTGGGTTAGAAAGTCTCATGCTGCTGGCCAGGCGCAGTGGCTCATGCCTGTAATCCCACACTTTGGGAGGCGGAGGCAGGTGGATCACCTGAGGTCAAGAGATGGCGACCATCCTGGCCAACATGGTAAAACCCCATCTCTACTAAAAATACAAAAATTAGCTGGGTGTGGTGGTGAGCGTCTGTAATCCCAGCTACTCGGGAGGCTGAGGCTGGAGAATCGCTTGAACCCAGGAGGCGGAGGAGGTTGCAGTGAGCCAAGATTGTGCCACTGTACTCCAGCATGCTGACACAGCAAGACTCCGTCTCAAAAAAAAAAAAAAAAGTCTCATCCTGGCCCAAATGCCATCTACCAGTGTGACTTTGGGCAGTTCGTGTTGTCCTCTGCCCATCAGTTTCCTCCTTTGCAAAGGAGGGGCTTGGACAGGCTAACACCTGGGCTGTCTGTTAGCCCTATATCTCTAAGGAGGTATAGAGGAGAAAAGGAGTTCCTGAGCTGTATATGAGGTTCACCCACTTACCTGCTGGGACTTGAAAGGCTATAGATTTGAAATAACAAAGACACACTCCTTGGTTTCTTGGTCTGACTTTCAGAAACACAAGAGCAGCCATTCTTTTTGCCTTTCACTGCCCACTCCTACCTTGTCAGAAGACAGTTGGTTGGACCATGTGCTTGATCCTCCCAGGAGCCTGGTGAGCTCCATTGCTAATGGTTCCCTTGGACGCTGTACACACAGGTCATTGTTATCTTTCTTTTTCAAAGCTGTTACTTAGGTTGGATGAAAAATAGCAGACTTCAGCCATCGTGATTATTTATACGGGCATACAAAGATGAGACACACCACTCTTCTTGTTACTAAATCATACTCTGGAGTCTCAGAGTTTCTTTGCCATATGCTTTCCAAGGCTTTTCCTGCTGGGCTAGTTCTAGACAGAATCTGTATAAAACACTGCCCTTTTGGTCAGCAGTTCACAATGAACTTGGATGGGAAAATATATACTTTCCGAATCAGGGAATGTATATCCTGATTCTGTCCTTTGCATCAGTGTAGAACTCATGGTGGAAAACATCAAAGATTTCTATGGGGTTCTTTCCATCCTGAGCCCTGAAGCTCATTATTTCATTTTTCCAGGTTTCCTCATGTGATGGCTGTCCTTTATCATAGCCCGATAGCCAAATCATACGTCTTCATTTTATCTTTGTTATTCAGAAGTATTCACCAGAGTTCCCTTTTTCTTCTTGGGTTTGTGATAACACCATGGAAGTTAAGCTGGGTTCCACACTTGCCTTCCAACAGCTTTTGTGTTACTTTCATTCGTGGAATACATTCTCAGTGTTGATTTATGCAGACACTCCTATAGCCCTTGCGTCTCCCTTGACCTCAGTTATTCCTAATCCCCCCATCTTTGTCCTGTGAACGCTGGCCGGCCTTTCCATGATGGAAAATCACTGGATGACCCATACATTTGTGCAGCCCACACCTAGTACATTGCTGGCCTTTGCTCAAATTATGCCACCCCATTTGGGATGACCTGACACCATTGTGATCAGTCTGATGACCTGGCAGCACCCCATCTGCCTACCCAGTTCAGTCTTGCTCCATTTCAGTGCCTCTTACAGCAACTCCTCACGTATCTTCTTGTCACTGTCTCATGCCTTCTCAGTCTCAGCCAACATCAGCCCATTCATTGATTCACCTAGATAATTTGAGAACCACTATGTGCTCTGCCAGAGTGAATAACAAAATACAGTTCTTGCCCTCAAGGAGCTTAGACTGTAATGAGAAAGACAGACAATAAAGAATAAACAGTCGGCCGGGTGCAGTGGCTCATGCCTGTAATCCCAGCACTTTGGGAAGCTGAGGTGGGCAGATCATGAGGTCAAGAGATGGAGACCATCCTGGCCAACATGGCGAAACCCCATCTCTACTAAAAATACAAAAATTAGCTGGGTGTGGTGGTGCATGCGCCTGTAGTCCCAGCTACTCGGGAGGCTGAGGCAGGAGAATCGCTTGAACCCGGGAGGCGGAGGTTGCAGTGGGCTGAGATCATACCACTGCACTCCAGCCTGGCAACAGAGCAAGACTCCATTTCAAAAAAAAAAAAAAAAAAGAATAAACAGTCAATCCTTATAAACATTGACAAAGCTATGAAGAAAACAATCATTGGGGTGCTGTGAGACAGAGTGGCAGGTGGAGCCTATCTTAGATAGTGTAGGTCTGCAGAGGTTGCATTTAAGCCAAGGCCTCAAGAATGAGAAACCTGCCAGCCATGAGAGAAGCCGGGTAGAAATACTTCTGGACTTCAGGCTCAGCATGTGAGCAGACCCTAGCTCAGGGAAAAGCTCCTTGTGCTTGAGAACTAAAAAGGGACTCTCTAAACCCACCCCCTTTCCAGACACCTCTTTCGCACAGATGCTGACTTCAACTGTTCATTCTGATTAATTCATCTCCTGAGCTGCCATAGGTCATTCTCTGGGTTCTCCTTACTTGACATTTGGGTGCATACTGTCTTTTATTATTCAGCTGTGTGGAAGATCTTTACAGGACTTGAGTTCCTTTCTTCACCTCTCCAAGGGCATCAGTCAGGCTTCTATTTATATAGAAGATGCTGAAGAAATACTTGAATTCTATTCAGTTCAATAAACATTAATTAAATGCCTGGTCTGTGCTAGGTGGTACATGCTGGGTATTTAATTCAGTGCTGGTGTTTAAAAATAACCAAGCCTGGGCAAGATGGCAAGACCCTGTCTATATTTTTAAAAATGTAAAAATTAGCTGGGTGCAGTAAACATATCTATGGTCCTAGCTACCTGGGAGGCTGAGGCAGGAGGATCCCTTAAGCCCAAGAGTTTGAGGCAGCAGTGATTTATGACAGTGGCACAGCACTGCAGCCTGGGTGACAAAGCAAGACCCTGTCTCCAAAAGAATAAATAAATAAAATAAACAAACACCAGTCTAACCATGAGAAAAACATCACACAAACCCATTGAGGGATATTCCACAACACTGCTGACCAGTACTCCTCAAAACTAGCAAGGTCATCAAAAACAAGGAAAGTTCGAGAAACTGTCACAGACCAGAGGAGGCAAAGGAGACATGACAGCTAAACATAATGTGAGATCGGATGGGATCCTGCAACAGGAAAAGGGCACCAGGTAAAAACTAGCAAAATAAACTGCGAAATAAACAGTAACATACCAATGTTGATTCCTTAGTTGTAACAAACATACCATAGTAAAGCAATATGTTAACCAGATAATAAAGTCATAAATAAAGGAACTGTCTGTACTATTTTTACAACTTTCTGTAACTCTGAAACTAACCCAAAATAGTTTATTTAAATTAAAAAATAAATAAATAAATAAGACATGTTCCCTGCTCTCTATAAGCTTATACTCCAGGAGAGGAAACACACATCTAAACAAATATTTGCAACTCAGTATGATAAGGGTAACAGTAGAAATGTATGCCAAGTACGAAAGTAGTCCATTTGAAGGCATGATTATCTCAAATTTAGGGAAGAAATCACTGAGGAGGGCAATGCCTGGAGCTGGGTTTTGAGGGATTAATAAGAGTTTGAAGAATGTGAAAGACAAGCTTGGAAAAGGCTAATTTGAGCCTAGGAAAGGGCATTTAACAAAGCATGGAATTTTTTCAAACTATTTGGTATTGAAAGAGGGAAGAAATAAAAGAAAAGAGAGGAGCCCAGCTTTGGAATTTAGTCACCAGTTATGGGAGACTTGTTAGTAACCTCATTGTTTGTGGCTGGGATTCCACTGCCCATGGCAGCAGATTCACAGGGCCTCTGAGCATTGTCCCCCAGACTCCTCCCCATCATTCTCCACCCCGCTGTTAGAGCCATCTGTTTGGTCACCTTGGACTCCATGGTACACTGGGGCAAGGCACAGCCCCCGTTTCTGGAGGCAGATGGATAACCAGGAAAAGGCATGAATGAGGGGACCCCAGGAGGCAGTGACTTAGAGACTGAGGCAAGAGTGCTGTGGTCAATCACGGGTCATTGTCTTTGAACTGGACAGGCCAAAATGTCTGCCACACCCACACCTGCAGGTGAAGGAGCCAGAAGGTAAGAGCCACTGAGAGCAAGTCCTTTGTTCTGCTGAACACTGTGTACCCTCCCTCCACCGCCCACAACCCAATGTCTGGCTTTAAGTCGATTTTCCAAGGATATCTGATGAGTGAAGGAAAAGATGAAGCCCATGAGGACTGTTACCCTCCATCCACACAGGAATGAATCAAAATGGGAACCCAAGGTAGGATGCCCAAGCCAAAGGTCAGGAGGTGACCAGTGAAGTGGTTGGCCTCCAACAGGATGACCTCTCAAGTCCTCTCTTGGGGAAATCTGAACAGGAGGAGGCAGTTAGGCAGCAGCTGAAGCACAGAGATTTGAGGTGGAGAAGGTCATGAATCCTTCTGTAGAAGCTGCTGTTTTTTTTTTGTTTTTTTTGTTTTTTTTGTTTTTTTTTTTGAGACGGAGTCTCGCTCTGTCGCCCAGGCTGGAGTGCACTGGCCGGATCTCAGCTCACTGCAAGCTCCGCCTCCCGGGTTTACGCCATTCTCCTGCCTCAGCCTCCCGAGTAGCTGGGACTACAGGCGCCCGCCACCTCGCCCGGCTAAGTTTTTGTATTTTTTTTAGTAGAGACGGGGTTTCACCGTGTCAGCCAGGATGGTCTCGATCTCCTGACCTCGTGATCCGCCCGTCTCGGCCTCCCAAAGTGCTGGGATTACAGGCTTGAGCCACCGCGCCCGGCCGAAGCTGCTGTTATAAGGAAGCAAAGTCTATGACTGAACTCAATGGTGGTGAGTGAGTCAGTTACTATCAGAACTGAGAGGCGAACATCCAGGGAAAGTCAGTAACCTTAAGACAGAGAAACGGTTCTGACCAGGGACAGCAAGAGAGCAGCAGATTTTCCCCACCCTGTTTCTGTGGGGCCCACCCACTCTATGGTGACAGTGACCTCTACAAGCCTAAATGTCCTATAAAATGGGGGTAATAACAGCGACAGCCTCATGGGTTTATGATGGGGTTGAAAGGAGATAATGCACACAGAGCACTTAGCACCATGCTGGGCAGCTAAGTACTTCATCAATGGTATTTTTGAGGTTGTTGTTTTATTATTCTTATTAAATTCCATGAGAACGCGTTTACTCGTATTGCTCCATGTGCATTCTTGCAAGAATCATCCTTTAGTTTGGTGAGTCTTTGTTCCTTGCAACAACAACAACAACAAAACCCAAATTTCAGAACGATCCCTGGTCAGAGTTGCAGGAACTATGAAATATGTCTGACACAGCCCCGTGGAGGCCCTAATCCCTAGGGATCATTTTCCCTGTCCATCCCAAGAGGGGAATTCCCTGTATGCTCAGGTAGATGTTTGACAGTGAATGGTATAGCTTGCAGGCTTCCTGGTGTGGGGAGGGTGAGCTCAAACAGACACCAGGCTACCCACCCTGGGTTGAAGTGTGGGGAACTAGAGAAGTCAGAGGCAGGGAAAAAGTCATGAGCTAACACAGGCCAAGCATTCCTGGCGTCGCTTGGGGCTCCCTGAGGCAGCAGGGTGCTGAGAAGCCTGTCCCGGCTAAGGAAGGAAGAACATGGGAGCTCTGAAGATACACCTCATCGACCCCCATCCCTAGAAAATGTTACAAAGCTCATATTTTCACTTCGTTGTTTAATCAGTGGTTTCATACACATTACCATTAATTTGTTTTCTGAATAGGACACATAGGTACGTGATACAATATTCAAAAGATACGAAAGGATATAAAGTTAGAGGTGTCAGCCCTATGCCTTAACCACAGTTACCAATTTCTTATGCAGCCTTCTGAAAATCCTTTCTATGAATATATTAGCATGATGAATTCAAACATACATATTCAAATATATCTGTTTGTATACACTGTTCTGCATCTTGATTTTTTTCAATTCACACCACATCTTTAGAGATAATTCCATAGCAATTTTGTACAGAATTTCCTTGTTCTTTTTAACAACTGTATGATATTCCATTTTAACGATACACCAGATGTTATTTAATCCCCTACTAATACATTTTTAATTTGTTTTCAGGCTTTGCAAATACAAAAAAAGCTACAACGAATATCCTCAAACATGAACCATTTTGTACAAATGCAGATAGAGGTACAGGATAAATTCCTAGATGCAGAATAGCTAGGACAATGGTAAATGCATTCATAGTATTATTGGACATTGCGAAGTGGTCGTTCATGGAGACTTGGCCAGTTTATGTGGCCACCAATAACGTATGTGAGTGCTTGTTGCCCTACAACCTCAACAGACATAATGAATGAGTTTTTTACCTAACAAAACAAAAAAAGATTTGTTTTTGTGGCAAATATAAACATGGACAAAAGCCTTTTTTCTGTTTTTTTTGTTTTTTTTGTTTTTTTTTCCGAAGCCCAGTCTGTGTCTTTCTGTACGTCTCTCTCTCTTAAGTACATGCACACCCACAATCCCTTGCCCTGTCTCCATTGGAGCTTGGTTGAAAAGCTTTAATCTAATTATTTCTTTTCCACATTGTAACAGGTTTTAGTCTTTGGTGGTTTTAATTTGCAAACGAAGAAAAGTAGTTCTTGGGCAAGTGTTTTCACTAAGCCCTACATTTCCCAGTGTAGGGGGTCTTTAAAGCTTCCAGAAGCGATTGCTGCTCTCCAAATGCCAGGGCCCATTTCTTGGTTAATTTTTCCAACGCCTTGATAATACTGAGGGGAATGATACTGGGGTTGCTAATGCTCAGTATTTACAGAGCTTCTTTGTCTGAGATCTCAAAGCACTTGACAGCATTAAATCATTGTTCCCTTGGCCCTCTCAAAAGCATCTTTGAACACAGATGGATGTTACACAGAAATGAAAGCTGTGCTTTCTATCCAGATTGCCTGAAAGGTGACCAGGAAGAAAATACCAACTAACCAACATAGTTTCTAGCCATAGTAGCATGTCCCTTTATTTACCTCAAACAATTTACCTTTTGTAGATACATTTCCAATGAATAATTGTGTGTGTGTGTGTGTGTGTGTGTGTGTGTATACAGCAAATATATATATGCAGCAAATGGAAGAGGACCTCTTCCATACACGTGGTAAGGAGGTTAAATTATATCAGGGGGTCGTGTCCCTGGATTCAAAGGAAGATATGCTAAGGTCTTTAGGCCTCTTGACTCACTATGGTCTAAGTCTCTGCTAGTCTTTTCTATTGGATAAAATGTATAACTATGACCCAACATTGCTTCCAGTGGCCTAGGAAAAGAAAGGAGGAAGAAAGGAAGGGAAGAAGAGAGGGATTTAGCGAAAAAAAAGAAGGAAGGAAAGGGGGAAAAAATAAAAACCCTAATTCAGATCTGATGTTTCTTTCCAGTGTTGAATAATATCTTATAAATAGAAAGCCCAGCCTGGCCTCATGCATAACGTTTGATTCCACCAGTGAGTAATGTTCCTATAGAGTATTTCTGTAGTCACCACACCATAGGCCTCCCCACCCTTTCCCACCCCCTACTCTCCACCTGCTCCATATCCTACCCATTCCATACACAGAATTTCAACCTTCAAGCAAGAATTTTAGTGGGAAGATGTTGGCAAATACTATGTCATATTTCAGATACATAAACCAAGTCACAGAGAAGCTATGACTTATTTAGTGATAAAGAATCTATGTTAGGCACACATATCTCAAACTGCATCTCCTGGGTCAAAAACGATCAACCAATAGTTTTGATTTTAAAAAATTATTTAATGCATAAATAACACTGAACATCAAAATAAAAGTAAACGTTACTGCAGTCCTGCCACCCCACCGAATCATACTGCTTTCATCTACCTCCATATCCTTTGTCCATATTCACATAAAGTGGTAACCAGAGCCTATAGCAACATAATATTGTGGGCAAGAGCCTGGCTCTGGAGCCTAGCCTCCTGTGCTTATATCCAATTCCACCATTGACTAGCTGGGCCTTAGTTCCCTCGTCTGTTAAATGGGAACATTAGCAGTACCTACCTCATGGCGCTTTCATGGGGGAATCAATGAGATGTCCATGTTAAGGAGTTAGCCAAGTGCCTACAGTATAGTCAGTACTTGGTAAATATTAGCTGCTGCTCTTATTATTTTTAATTTTTGCTTTCTGCTTTTGAAAATGTAACATAAGCAAGTACAATAGAATTGTAGTTGCTGATAGATCCCAAATCCTTGCTAAGCTGACTGCCCCCTCCTGGGCATTATTAAAGAATTTTAAATATTTTAGACTGACCACTCTCTAGATTCCTAGGGGTCGCTCCACTGCAGAGAGGCAAGCAACATCTTTTGGGCCCTTCTCTTTCAGGGACTTTGCAGACCACACCTGTGGTGGGCTTCACTGCTATCCTGGCCCTTTTACACTATAAATCTCAAGATTTCAGGGGAAAAAAGAAGGGAGTGAATGAGGCAGGACACACGGAAGACATGGCATTCCTCAGGGTTTCCAGGGTCTCACTGGGTAGCTGCAACCTTGCAATCAAAGATTATGTCCTGGCCGGGCATAGTGGCTCATGCCTGTAATCCCAGCACTTTGGGAGGCTGAGGCGGGTGGATCACCTGAGGTCAGGAGTTCAAGACCAGCCTGGCCAATATGGTGAAAGCCCACCTCTACTAAAAATACAAAATTTAGCCGATATGGTGGCACATGTCTGTAGTCCCAGCTACTCAGGAGGCTGAGATGGGAGAATCACCTGAGCCCAGGAGGTGCAGGTTGCAGTGAGCCGAGATTTTGCCACTGCACCCCAGCCTGGGTGACAGAGCAAGATTCCATCTCAAAAAATAATCGTTTTAAAATTATGTCCTGAGTATTGCTGATCCTTTTCAGAATGATGGTAATAAAAGGCATTGGCATCTTGGTATTTTATTTCTTTCTGTTTGAGACAGGGTCTGGCTCGTCACCCAGGCTGGAGTGCAGTGATGCAGTCTTGCCTCACTGCAACCTCCGCCTCACTGCAACCTCTACCTCCCAGGCTCAAGTGATTCTCCCATCTCAGCCTCCCGAGTAGCAGGGACCACAGGCACTCATCACCATGCCCAGCTAATTTTTGTGTTTTTAGTAAAGACAGGGTTTCACATGTTGCCCAGGCTGGTCTCAAATTCCTGAACTCAAGCGATCCGCCCACCTCAGCCTCCCAAAGTGCTGGGATTACAGGTGTGAGCCACCGTGCCTGGTCCCCACCCTTTACTCTTTTCCAGTGTAGATTTCCTAGGAACATGGTCTTTCTCTTCCATGACCACAGTACAATGATCATAATCAGGGAATGTAACATTGATACAATACTGTTCTCCAACCCACAATCTGTTTTTGTATTTTCAAAGCCTCGCTTAAAAAGCAGGTGTGGGACAAAGATGATAAATGTACATCACAGCCTAATTAGGCCAGTTGTTCACCTGGTGACCTCCCCACTGGAGTCATTCTTCAAAGCCCAGCTCTAACAAGGCACCCCTGCAAGCCTGTGCAGGCTGCTGTCCCCACCTGGCAGAAATAATTCTCTGCCAGGCAGCTCTCTGTGTGTGCCCCGGTTATAGCCCTTCATGTCATATAGCAACAATTTACTCTCTGGCTCCGCAGTGGACTATGAGCTTCTCTGAGTTTCCAGGGCCTAGTTGGGCAGCTGACAGATAATTGGTGCTTAGGAGATGTTTGTTAAAAAAAATGGATGGGCAAATAGACAAATGGAAGCCTCTGGTGGGTTGAACTTGATAAAGAGGTTTTTTCTTAAAAAAAAAAAAAATCTATTTGATGAAAGTTCAGAGATACACAATTCAGTGAGTGAAATTATGAGTTCTTCTTAGGAACGTCTCAGGGCAAGGAAGACATTGTGTATGGGATCTTGGCTCATGCCTCACTGCCACTCCCTCAAACTTTTGTCTCTTCCCTCTACACCAAAGCATAGTAGCTGCTGAAAGAATACAGTTATGCTCAGGAAGCGTGTATAGACTAGACTCCCCGAAGAGCCAGTGCCTGTGAGCATAAGAAACACAGCCCGGGATTGCAGCACTTGGCAGCCCTGAGCTTTCCATCATTCCTGCCACGTTCGCACACAGTAACTTTCCGTGCCGGCTCTGAGCTGCTACTGGGAGGCGGAGCTCTGGGCTGTCCCCCTCTCCCCAGCAGCCACCAGCGCCAGAGTGCCCCGCAACTGTGCCTTAGGCTAACCCGAAAAGCCACACATCCCAGACCTGGGAGCACTCCAGCTAGCTAAACGAGTTTGTGGCAGAACCTGGTAACTCCCAGGGCCTTTGAACTGGAGTGTGGAGCTTACTGCTTTCCCAAACGCTTCTCCTGGAAGGTACTGTCACCAGCCAGCCCCTTTGTCCCAGCTGCTGCTCCCTCCCAGGTCCACTGCTGGTGCAAGTGTCACAAAACAGACAGTAGTTGAGTTCAGCCTTTATTGAGCAGCTACTCTGTGGCAGGTACTATGCTAGACTTGGATATTACCACGTTACTTAATTTTTATTTTCGTTTAAAAACACATAGCATTTGCTGCCTGCCAGACACTGTTCTAACCACTTTGCACATATGAACTCCTTTGATCCTCATGACAGCCTATGAAGTAGGTTCTATTATGATTTCAATTTTTTGGATGTAGAAACTGAAGCACAGAGAGATTAAGTCACTTAAAGGATGAAGATGGGGTCCCTGTCCTTATTTGAGCTAATACCATGATGTCTTTTTCCCTTTCACATTTTCTATGTTATTTTCACTTACTTTCCATTTGATGGTTATCTCAAAAATATTATTCAGATCCATCTATAAATATGCATTAATACTTCCTGTGCACCAGATATCCTGGGACTCTTGAGAAGTCTAAAGTAGATTCCTCACTCACAGAGTTTGGTTAGTTACACATCTGTACTTTAGCAACAAAAGGAGATAGCGAGAGATGATGACCATGGGACATTCAGGAGTTGAAGGGACGGGAAGAATCTTAGGGTTAGGAGTGGGATTGGGGAAGACATCAGAGAAGGTGGATGGAGCTCTTGGAAAATTGAATAAATGAACAGAGAGAATCAGCCTTGTGGACTACGGTTGTCTGTCCATTGAGGCCTGCAAAAGCAGGCAAAGATGCAGTACACTGTTTGCAGAAAGTGCCTCAAATAATGCCTGTGGTTCTGGATCTTAAAAGCATAAAGCCCCGAAATCTTGAGTGGTTTGGTGGACCTGAAAGCTCCTGAGCCACAGTAAAGTGGTCAAGATGGCTGATCCTCGTGCGATAATACGTTATGACTCATTATGATAAAGTGGCGATACAGAAAATGTGGGGACCAACTTGTAGGCAGAATTCCAGCTTGTATGCAGACAGATTTCGATGCTATGGGATGAGAGGAAGGAGGGAAGCAGCTAATGTGTTTAGTGTTACAGGATTACTACTAAATTTCTCAATTGACTTATATGTTATGATATTCCTATGCAATAAAATGTTCAAAGATTTTAGAAAACAAATCCACATTTCCTCAGCCCTGATGATTATGAACAGACGTAAAAGGCATCATCATGATACATCATCTGTGAATACGGGTTGCCGTATTTGTAGCCCCAAGATAGTCTGTCCCCAGATTGATCAAATGCAGCTGAGATGGCTGCTGACAGTGCATAAAACTAAATCCAATCCTCAATAATAGGAGGAGTCAGAACTTGTCTTTGTCTCCGAAGAAAGATGATCTGTTGAAGAATGTGTGTCAATTTTTGTAATCATTTTGTTACCACAATCATGCTTTAACTCGAAGAAAGCATCACTGAATTCTGGAGTGCACTTTACATTATAAAACATTACAGTAAGCAGCTTATGTCCAACATGACTGCAGTTAGAGTTTCGTGAAGCACAAGAAGGGACAATCCATGTAGGATGCATTAGTGTAACTGTGTTTGCCAGGAACAAGTTTTAACCTTTTGCACAGCTGTTGAGGGAAAGGTGCCAGTATTCCCTGTGAGAATACCTGTCAAGTTTGCATTTGAACAGGGAACACCTAGTTTATGTTTTTGAAGACCACTCCCTTTTTAAGCTGAGCACCTTTGGGCATGTGTCAGCAGGAGGTGTTAAGGCAGATGGGAAAAACAAATGCATGAGCTTCAAACCCAGCAGCTTAGCAAGATTTGGAGAAATGGCAAGGCAGGAAAAGTTACAAAGAAATCGCCTATTCCCGTAACATAGAAATGTTGGAAAGTGACATTTGGAGAGTGAGAAGGGGTTTATCTTTAAAAGGTAAAACTCAAAGGAAAGATGACTTTCTCCTATCTTGAAATGAGAAAATACATTCATTTTTCTTTTTGTCATCAAAGTAGAGAGAACATGTTACCTATGTATCCTGCCTCTTATAAAGCTCCTGGAGAATAAATAGATTTTTTTAAAGTTGTGTTCACATATTTTATAGTGAGTTGAAATTTGGTAGGGGCAACTATAACATGAAGTAGGTATCCTGCCTCCTAATATTTTAATCCAGTCATCCAACATTTGACACATTTTTGGGGCACTGCTGTGTGCCAGGTGCCTGGGGTGCAATACTGAACACAAAGGACAGGCTTCAAGATGTGTGTGTAAGGGATCTGTGTCACCACCTGCTACATGTATCTGTAGGGACTGTGTAGGTAGGCAGAGGTCAGAGAGGAGAGCAGTGTAGTGGAGGCTGTCCCTTGGCCTTGGCCAAAGTTGATTGAATCTTGAATGCTGGTACCCAAGCATTACTCTGTCACTGTTTCTGAGGATGGTGTTACTGTCAGATTCTTCGAGTCCCCAGTCACCTCTGCCCCACCTCCAGAACATAAGAGAAGAAAACCAGCCAAGTTAAGTGCTGCTGGCCAAGAAAAGAAAGATACGGGTGACAATTAAAAGAACATCTGTTTAACACCTTATCTGCAGCCTGTAGTAGTCTATTCCTATCTGATAATTAAAAATTGCCCTCGGTTACAAGTCCCATTCACTTTTCTATGACCTCTTAGTTTTAAGAACCAGAGTTTGGCTTGCCAAGAGTACAGCAAACTTCTCGAGCACCTCTTATCCCTAGCTGCCTCTCTGTCTTTCCCCCATACCCACAGCAACACCCTGACATAGCCAGGCCCAGCCTCTGAAACAATCCTGCCCAGACTTTGGCTTAGCAACTATTGTCAAGAACTGGATAAACTGAGGCTTCCTTCCCACCACAGGGCAAATCTGCCCATTGCTAGGTTTGAAGTTCTTAATGAAGACCAGGCTGTGAAGAAGCTCACAGTTTTAGGTTTCTCTCTCTCTCTCCTCTCTCTCTGTGTATTTTTTCTTTACTCTTTCTTCCTTCCTGATGAATATAGCTCATCATCCACTGTGCTATGAATCTGTAACACACATTGAAATTGGCCAATGACAGTTCTGCAGGCAGTCCCTCTGGGGGAGTCTATGGATAGGATGTTCTCCAAGAGGAATTCTCACTGTCACGTTCTGCCTCTTGAGCAGTTGCTTCCTCAGACCTTGCTGCCTTCAAAACTCAGTACAGAGTTCAGCCTTTGGTCCTGCGTTTCTGTGGTAAAAATAGGGCCCCCAGATTTCAATGGACCAGGTACGATTTCTTTGCCTCAATTAGTGGATAAGCACTTATTGAAGACTGGGGCTGGGTTCTCTCCCTTGTATGAATGATTGATTGATTGATTCAACAAATATGAGCAATAAAATGGCACCTACTGCATACCAGGCACTGTGATGGGCTCTGTGACTTTAACACTGAGCCAGACAGACACACTCCCTGTCCTACTGGGCTCACTAGTAAAGAAAACATATCATCATATCACTCCTGCCTCTGATAAGTTGTGCTAGGATAGAAAGGAGAGAAAGCCTGGGGCTAGTGTGTTGTCGTGGGCTTTTTTGTTTGATTGATTTCAGAAGCAATTCTATATTGTGCAAGTCTTCCCCCAAATGCATCGTCTTTTATATGAATCTTGCCCGTCACAGTAAAAGCATGTACATGAAGTCTTCTTCAATGTATTTTCTCTGAGAACTCAACCTATTACTTATAGAGGTAGGTGTGAGGCTGGTCTGAGAACAAGGGGGGTTTTGAGGACCATGGGGTTTCCTACAGCCTTTCCCCTGACTCAGCAAACCTTGCGGCTAGTCGGGCTAAACCTGGATGTACCTCAACCACAGAACGCAGGTGTGGTCAGTCTTATTTGTGCAAAGCACAGGATTACTCGGGGGAAATCAGTTCATTTGTACCTGAGAAACTTTCTTTCCTGAGCTCTTTCCCTGAAATGTAGTTCTGACATGTTTGGGGTCTGTTTCAGTGCCAAGATCCGAATTTCCTAAACCCCGTGACCCCTGGAATTCTTCACAACTTCCCCCAAACACCGCTTTGCTGCCCTTCCCAACTCTTGTTTCTTTCTGAGCCTTCACAAGGACTCAAGGAATATTTTCTAACTTTTGGTTCACAACAGATACCAGTAAAACAACAAACAAATCAAAATTTCTCAATCCTCACCAACCAATGACAGCCCGCGTGCAACTGGGAGGTTGCCTGGCAGGTGTGGGAGACGAGATTTTAATAGACAACAAGGTGAGAGATGAGAGGGCAGACGCATGCGCTGGCATTAGTCTCACACACACTGAAGACGCGTCATAGCACCACCCTGAGCACACACACCCTTACGGGATTTGATCAACACTTTTATGAAATTAACACTGTCAATTCACATGTTCCCTAATTTACCTTGCTCTTGGTTGATCCCCAAACCACAAATACATATGTGGGCGTAAGTTTGTGCATGCATACTTTAAACAGGACATAAAGTGTTCGATACGTGTGAGTGTATATAGGTGGACAAAGTTTGAGGTGTTTTGTAATGCTCTTCACATTGAGTTTTATAAGAGTCCAATAGAGGTGCATTTGCTTCTCCTGGAGCAATAGCACCTTTTGGAGGAACTAAATTCAGCACCCCCCAAATGAGACATGCCCATAACAATAATGCTTATAGGTTGCTCACATGTGAAGAGCAGGGTCACATGGGTGAATGGAGAGTGAGAAGACAGAGTTCTTTTTGAAGCAACCCTCTCAACCTCCATCCGCAGAACTCCACGCAGCTAAGGGATTTCAGGCGGCAGGGCCTCATCAGTCATTCCTTGCTCATTAACAAAAGGACTTGTCATCTGAAGAACTGGTTGCCATGCATTGATTGTTAGGAGTTCAGGACAAACAGGTTTCAGCAGCACACAAAGGTTTTTTGGCAAACAGAGAACATAAACAATTTCCTTATGAGCTGGGCTGGCAGGGAGCAGCTTCCCCGGACCTGGGCTATCGTGAGCTCACATTCTTCCTCCGCCCACTGAAGATTGCTCCCTGTCGGTTTTGCTGGGTAAACTCAAATCCCATTATCAGCCTTCTCCTCCCCGGCTGCTGCTGGAGCCCCCGGTACAGAGTTACCTGCTTAGCAAGCTCCCGATAAGTCCTGGGAGGCCCCATCTCTTGAAACTTTGGGGTGAATCTTCCCTCCCCTTCTCATTTTACACTTGTTGCAAGGTGAGGGTTAGAGATACCGGCTGGGGTGTTATTCTTTCCTATTACTGGTTTCCCAGATAAGATAGGCAAACCTTCGGGACTTAGAAGCAGTCGATCTCAGGGCTCAGTGGAGAACAGAAGCCACCCAGTGCCCCTTTATCTATATCCCCCGACCCCAAGCGTGGTCAGCATGGGCTATTACAGGATTCGAAATACAGGAATCAGAGCCATCAGCTCTGCCAAGTGCACCAGCACTAAGATGAAGAAACACAAGAGAGCATTAGGACTTGGGCTGCTGTGGATAGTGGCAGCTGATCCACCACGAGGTTCTAGGAGGCAGAAAGGGGGCCGTGTGTGGGGTGGTGCTGTTCTGTTTTCCCTGACAGCTCTTCAACCTATAGCTCCCTGAGCAGGCTGTTCTGGCCTCAACTTGAGCACATAAACCGGGATGGAGCCACAGCCGAGAACTTTATTAATTTATGGGAGTTCTTCTCTTTTCTGCTCCCTGTATTGAGAAAAGGTGCGTTATTTGAGAGCTTACTATGTTCTAGGCAGTTCATACGTATGTAAGCATGTCAGTGTCTGTCTGCATGTGCATGTGTATAATCTCATTTAAACCTTATGATAACTGTAAATATTAGGTATCCTATTTCTTGAGAAAACTGAGTTTCAGATGTTAAGCCACTTGCCCAGCACACATGGCTAATGGGTGGCAGAGATGGGTTTGAACCTTATTCTGTCACGCCCTGAAGACCTTGTTCTTTCTCCTGTGCCATGCTGCCCCCTCCCCGCAAGGGTTCATAGAACCAACGCAGAAGCCATGTCTTTATAAGCCAGATTGTCCGTGAACTGCATTCCAAACTCTTGAATGCTTTTCTTGGGATCGTCTCACCAGTGCGCCCTATGAATGCCTCTTTTTCTCAAAAATACACAGGAACAGTCCAAAAGAATCAACCTTAATGCTTTCTCCTACACAACTAGAACCTTCCAGAGGTTGCATTTGTACTGATTTGCCTTGCTGCTCCAACTTCTTTATTTCCATTTAGGGTCTACTATCTCCAGGTCTGCTCCCCTAAGCTGATGGCCCATGCTCCAAAATTGTCCTTCCTTCCTCCTCCCCAGCAGTCAATGCCAATGCTTGCATTTCCTCTGTACGATTAGGAGGAAAGTACTCCGTTAAGCCAACCGGTACTTAGCTTCCTGAGATATTATCTTTTTCAACCGATAGGCTTGGTAGCCTGTCTGCCTAAAAGGATGAATTTCTAATCACACAATTCTCTATTTTCCACTTAAGTGTTCAAATGTCCTATAAGAGTAAAGGATTTTACAAAGGAAAAAAAGTGACCATTTTTTTACTAATCTACCAAAAATATTTCCAGTTTTCCTTTTTTGTTTTTTATCATATACCTATATCATTTTCATGGTTTTGCAATTATGGCATAGACGCAATGTTGTTTTCTTTTTTCTCCACATAATTTCCCCATATCAGATATCAGTTGTTTGTCTGAAAGAAAGGTGACTGAGGTTGCAGCGGCAAATGTATTGTCCCATAAGGCCTTCCCATGAACTATCTACCTGAGATTTTGAGGGTGCCCTTTTACCAAATAGCAAGAAGAAAGTCTTTCTCTTTGACATTTTTTTTTCAGGTGACTTTGTGGCTGTAATGCTAACACACACACACACATACACACACACACATACACACACACACACACACACACATACACACACACACACACACACACATACACACACACACACACACACACACACACATACACACACACAGAGATATCAAATTGAGAGATTTTGTGGTTATTTTCTCTTACATATTAGTAATTTTTAGGATTTTCAAAAGAGTTCACAAAGAGATACTCATTTAATGAATGCCAGACATGCCTGGCAACCTGGTGGGCATTTTACAGCAAGTTATTGTAGTTAATACATAGAACAACCCCATGGAAAGAAAGGTACTATTACCCTCACCGGTGAGGAAACTGAGGCTCCCAAGGATGAAGCTCCCTGCCCAACTAGCAAGGGACAGGACAAGATTCAAAGCTGGATCTGACTCCAAAGCTCTTTTTAATTTGTCACCAGACTTTCTCTCCTTAGAAAAACCTTCACTCTATAAGGGTTAGTCTACATGTCATTTCCAAGGCACACCACAGAGAATGTAACAAAGAGAGGGAAATAGAGAAGGTTTTATGGTCAAGTGACACCCCTGTATGTTACAGGCACACAGAGATATGAAACAAATGTAAATTTATTCAAATATTATGAGAGAGGCGGTTGTAGTGATACATGTTAACAGGAGACCTATTACTCATAATTGATTTTACTAATATTTTAGCATCTGACCTGTTTCTCTTAATTGAATTGAAATGACTTATGCAACACATTTGTTTTACTGACTTTGGAAAGATATAATCACCTTCACCTACACTTTAAATAGAATTAAAAAAAAAAAAATTCCTGAACAGTGGCCTTAAAGATAAGTAAAAAAATACAGAGTTTTCTTCTCTAGGAAATGCCTAGAAAATTGCAGTTATTTTGTTTTAAGGAGGAAAAAAAAGAAAAGGCATTTTGCACAATGATCACTGAGGTCACCCTGAACGAAAATAAAATATGTCCATTAAACCCTTCCCAAGAATCACAGATTGAGTCACTTGGGAAAGTACTAGGAGACTGCTCTGCCCTTTTTAACTTAGTCAAAATTAGTAATTTCAAAGCCCTTAAAATATAAACTAATTTCATGTTTGCAGAAAATACTTTACCCCTGGGACAGAGTAAAACAGAGAGAGAGAAAAAAACAGAGAGAAAGAGATTCTTCTAGGTACAGAGGTGTCTCAGATTTCAGCTTCCGTAAGACAGCAGGCTTGTTCTACCAAACTGCAGAGAATGCCATTCTGCTGGGTTTGCTAATGCCTGGTCTAGCGATATACCAAGAATGACAATTCAGGAACATACCAGGGAATTGTTCGCGAAAGGAGGTAAAAATTACGACTCTAACCTCAGGCTTCAACTGGGCATACATCCACTAGTTTCTGCCTGGGGTTAGTTGAGGCTTGGAGGAACATGCCGAAATGAGGGGAGGTTCATTTTTGTTTTTCAAGTTGGCAGGTCTTGTCTTGGAAAGGAAGCAGAATTGGTATACCAGCTTTAATGGATTATAAGATGATTGGGCATTGGACAAGGGCACAGGGGAAAAAAGGCAAGCAAAAAGAAAAAAATTATTTTTGAGAACTTGCAAAAAATCAGTCTTGCTGGCCAATCCTGGCCCTAGGTTGACATCTGTTGTATGTTAGTTTCAAATGTGTCTGTTTCTTAATACATGATCTCAGAACTTCAGTGATAGCATCCAAGGAAAAATTAGAAAATGAGCTTGAGGAAACATTTCTCTGGGTTCCTTCTCCCTGTGCCCAACAGGGAAAGAGCCGATAGAAGCCCTGCCTAGTCTAACTTGAGGCCACCCATTGGCTGGTAGGACTAGGATGAAACATCAGCACCTTTAATGTGGGGTTGAAAAACGGAATGCCAGGAAGTTAAAAGGACTTAGGGGAAAATGTCCTTTGGCCTTCCGCTGCGTGACAGGATTCTGAAGTGGCAGCTAGTGAGCAGAGTAGACTCAGTTAGTCCAGTCAGAGGAAAAAAGCAGCAAAACCAGAGGACCAACATCAGTAATATCTTTGAGTGCAGTGATGAAAGAGTGAGGATGGCTCTGCCAGAAAGGCGGGTCTCTCCATCAGGTTTCCCAAAGCAGCTTGTGTCTAGGGCCAGCTCTCGGAGGAAAGGAGCCCTGCCTATTGATGGGAATTTATTGAGCACCTACTAGGTGCTAAGAGTTCTCTAGATTCCTCGTGCAAAGAAGACTCCACCTTTTTTTTGCAAAACTCAAGATTATTTGAGGTAAAGATAGATGTTGATTTTGTTTTCTACCAGGACAAAGAAAATGCAGAACAGAATTATTAAAAAGATGCATTTTCATATCGCTAGAAAACTCGTAGTACATAAACACAGAAGACTTTAAGGAAGGTTAAAGCTATGGCAAATCGAATCCCTTTTTCATTCGACTCATGTCCTATTCTGGGGCTGATTCAGTCCTGGAAACATGGTAGGATATGAAATGAACAACCAAGGGTTACAGACAGAAGATATTGAAACAAGGGTCTAGTCACTCCTGCTACGGAGGTTCCCTTGGAGATCTTCTGAGGTCTGAGAGACTGAACCCGTTCAAGAGGAAAGAATTTTCCATTCCCCACTGTCTATGTAATAATACCCATCCTGGCAAAGTGAAGATAATTGAGTGGGAATAGAAATTTTATTTACCTCCAAATGCAAATTCCCTTTAACTTGTCCCTACTTAGAATACGTTCTTTCTCCCTTTGTTTGAAATTAAGAAAGACCACTGGCCCGTACACTTTAGGTGACATGACCTCTTAGCTTTATCTACTACGAACTTGTTATTATCTTCTGATTTTTCTACCTTGCACAAACCAAAACACTGTCAGTCCTGAGGAGTTATCGACAATGATCTGCATGAAAACAGAATCATTTTCTAAAGTCTCTATATTTTATCTCCACAATGCAATTTATCCACATGACACTTGAATGAAATTCAAAGTTTTTATTTGGATGGTTGCCCTGGATTGGACACTGTCCTAAAGAGACTCTCTGATCCTTTCGTGTTTTGTTTTGTTTTTTTTTTCTTCTCTCCCTCTCTCTCTCTCTGATCTCAGTGTTATTGCTCAATTGTGCTGTTTCTATCACTGCCTACTTAGTAACAGCAATGGGGAACGAGCCTGAAAAGTGATCACCTATCATATATACATATATATTTTTCTTCTGCTGGTCTCATAGAAAACTACCAGTCATTTATTTCATCTCACTTATTGTCGATCAGTCCTGCATTTTTTCACCTCCTTACCGTGATTTTCTTTGTGCTGTGGTTCCCAGCCACAGCCCGCTTCCTGCTGAATTAAACTGCAACCCAGACAAAACCAAAGAGCACATCTCTCCCAAAGTTCACTCAGAAGGTCACCCCTGGTGAGATGGACATTGCAGATGTGCTAGAAAGATTAGAGGCTGCTTTGATGAAACCTGCGTCTGTTCTTTGCTCCTGGTCCTCAGAGTGGAAGATCGGATGGATTGCCATTGCCTTGCATTATTTAAGACTTTTGATGAGCACCTCCCATCAAAATTCCCCACAGACCCTGGACTGTGTGTGTGTATGTGTGTGTGTGTGTGTGTGTGTGTGACTTACACGACACTTTAGAATGATTGAGATGTTCAAAAGGACATTGCCACGTGAGCTCTTTGCAGGGCTCACATTCCATTAGGTTGCCCTTCCTTAAGGTCTCTTGGTGGCCCTTCTGTTCTATTTGATGGCAATTTCTGTTCATTCCAGATTGTATTAAATCTCTTTAGCAGCTTCAAACGGCTCTCTCGAGCTGCAATTTTAGCATGTGGGTGCTCATCACATCAGTCCTTGGACTTTTGTTATTTTTTCACGCCTTTGATGGTTTTCCTCCCTGCTTGTGTTTTCATTGGCTCCCACTTTCATCTCCACTGTCTGTTCTGCAATGGTGCTATCTATTCATTCGACAGAGTCCAGCCATTCAGCCCTCTGAAGAACAGGCCATTCCCTCACTTCTCTGTCCCCACTGTCTCAGTGGGTAGTCCATGATTTGTGCCTTTCATCAGGCAACCGTGGAGACCCCTCTTTGGGCAACCACTTTGGTGATAGGATGAGGATTCGTGTATCATGATTTCATTTTTATCAGCCTGTTCTGTGTCTTCCCGTTTTGGGTTGAGATGCGGCGGCTTCTGTTATGGCAGGTATTTTTATAAATGGCTTTGTCTGTGATCATTGCAAATGATGAAAGGTAGGCCACCTCATTTCCATCTCATGGACTTTCCACAGATATATATTTATTGTCTCTTCCTAGAGTGTGACCAAATGATCAGAACATGGAGCAGGTATGAGACACTGAGGATTTTATTCCTGGGTCTGTCATTCTCTATACCTGAGACTTTATGTAAAAGTCATATAACCCTAAGGCTGCCACGTTTCTGTTCCCTCTAAAATCCTTGCCATGAATGTTCCATGTTATTTTGCCTGATTAAGTATCTCACGTTTTAATTCAAAAGCCCTAGTACCTAATCATGGTTCTTTTCTAAATTAATTCAGCATTCCATACCAAGCAAATGGTGTTAAGAGCAACTATTTGGAGCAGAGATGCCAAATGATAATCCCTTAAGTGTGGAAGGAGGTCAGTTTTAGATTTAATCATAGGAACTCCTCCTTTCTGCTATTGGTAAGCAAATATGAATCAGCCTGCCTAGACCTCCCCACCATGTGAATGGATGACATATTAAAATGTACAAGAAAGATTTAATGAAATACTGGGCCATAAAAATGAAGAGACATAACTGCAAGTATATTCTTAACTTCTAAGGCCAATGTCATGATAGACCCCGGGGCCCTTTGTAAACTATGTGTGTTTCTCGGTCACACAGAAAGGACCAGAGACTGTAAAACCCCCATCAAATGACCAGGCTTGGTATATGCTCAACATCATATGATCCGGTTTACTGTAGATTGTCATGAGGCCTGATTTATTGCAATGTGTTTGGTGATTTATTGGTGGCATGTTGTTGAAGAGTCATGTAAATGATCTCTTGTGGCAGGAATGATTAGATAATATAAAAAATGTATGAACAGAAAGAAAGATAGAAGTGGTGACAAAAAAATCTTCTGAAGGAGAAGTAAAAAACAGCCTCCTGTTTCCTTTTCAAAGTCCTACCATGGAAAACTTTCCTTACACTTGCCAACCTGTGTTTCTCAAAATATAAATTCTTCAGGAACAGGAAATCAGTTTTCAATACTTAGCGTGTTGCAACATGTAGTGAGCACTAGGGTGGGAGTCAGAAACCCCCGTTCAAGCCCCAGCTCTGCCATCAGCGGTGTGATCCTCTGAGCCAGAGGCCTCTCTGAGCTTCACTTACCCCATCTGTGAGTGGGGATGATTCCTGCCTGCCAGATTTTTGGCCATTTGTTTAAGTGTCAAACTTAGCCTTTCAGCTGCATTCTCATTAACAACAACATAATGATAATAACAACAAAATGTAAAAGCAACTTGGAGGTGGCCATGGTGACTTTAATGCAAAAAGTATTATTCTGCATCCAGGACAATATGTGGAGTGAAAGAGACAGAACACCCAAAAGCATCTGATCTCCACGTCCATGTCCAGGACATTCTCAGCAATAACGTCCCTTTCCTCCGTCTATGCGGGAGCCGAGAAAATTTATCTCAGGACCCTCAGCTCCTGCCATTGTAGAGTCTGTACAATGTGTATCTAGCCTGGCAGGTGGAGAGGCAGCAGTTTCCATGCCTCTAACCAATTAACTAGTTTTCACGGATGTTTTGCAGCTGCCTTGGAAACGGGCTAGCAGTTTTGAAAAAGAATTGTTGCAGCCATGATAAAGGTATCGGTATCATGTGTGTGCATGGATAAAGCGTACTTTTCAAAACCTGTCACTTCACCTGCACTGAATAGAAACAACGCCAAGTTGTGTCTATGGCTTTCTTCTTTTTTTCCCCTTTGAACTTGCTTTAACTGCTAATCTTTCTTTCTCCAGAATTCTGGCAGGTTAAACATTATTGTATAAATAGCATCTGCAACAAATACCTTCACAGAATGATATATATTTAAACTTGAGACCTGAACACTCATCATTCAAGTAAATATTTACAAAAACATTCTAGCTTTAAATAGGGGGAATGGGTTGTGTTTAAAGAGTTTTTACTTTATTGATATTTGGCTAATATTAGAATTAAATAAAATACCTGTGTAGAATGCAGGTGGCCTCCTATGGAACACTCTTTATTTTTCCAGTGTGCTTCAGAACATAGCTTACTGAAACAGGAACACCTAAGTCCTTGAGTGTAAGGTCTTACATAGTTAGGGTTATTATTTTAGGTATGTATACCATGTCACACATTCAAGGCATTATCAGAAAATGAGGTACATCATAAAAAAGTTAATTTTCTGCAGCATGTTTCTATAAGTGCCTAAACTATATCACTTTATAGGGGGAAAGGGAGCTTTCAAAATATATTATGTAAGTCCCTATCTTCTTAGAATTCGTGGGTTAATACGTCCTTCGTGATTCAAAGTCATTATAACCATTCATTATGATGGTGTGTACAGTATGCTGTAATACAGGATGCACTCAGAAACTCGGCAGGTGCGGTTGGCTCTTTGCCCCTATGCTAAATGGCTCCATGCTGCCTTACTTTTTGAGTTCTTATGTCTAACTTTTTATCATTTTTAAAAATCTCTTCCTTCAATATTTATTGTCTGTCTTCCTGCCTATGAGCACAAGTCTCTGTTGTGCTTCTGAAATATCTCCTGTATACTGGAAGTTCAGATATCAAGGTTGTCAGAATTATGTCTTACACGAGAGAAAAGAGCCTCGGAGTAAATATCGAAGGGATGCTTTTTAAAGCACATATACAAACTTTGGTTCTTGGAGTTTTAGTGGTATCTTTGCTGATCTTTCTTTCTTTCTTTTCTTTTTTCTTTTCTGTTTTTTCGGCTTCTATCTTCCATCTCACAAGGCTTTCATGTGAGAGATGTCTGATTGAAAAGTATGATAGCAATTGTTTATACTTCTCTGATAGCAGTTCTAAATTAGTATTTCTTTAGATAACCACTTGCCTTACTGGAAACTGCGTACCTTCTACTAGTGTTAGTTACAATTTTTGGTGCACATTCAAGAATAGGACTTTTTCCTTTTAACTATCTTTTTCAAACATTTCACGTAGTGCCTCACCCAAAGTCTGCTCCGAGAAAATATATGATGATTAACTGAGATTTAAAAATAATTATCACACACAAGCTACATACAAATGAAACTTTCTACAAAGTACACTGGTCTTTCATGTTCTAGAAAATGCTTCTGTGCTTTTCACATCTTGGTTTAAAAAAAAAAAAAAAAAACAAGAAAGACCAAGTTGAGCATAAATGATAAAAATAATTTGTAAAGGAGCTGAAAATAGAACTCTTCGTAGATATCAATTCCAAGTACATTGCAGCTTTCCTATGGGATTATTTTGTTGCTGGAAGAATTTGTAGCTCATAATTAGGAGCCCTTTATTCATTCATTCGTTCCAACAATAGCATTTACCGAATGCTCGCTGGGCCCCACCAGGGATGCACAGGCATATCAGACACAATCTCAGGAAACAGACATTTTGGCCAGAATTTGAAGGTTGCTGTGAGTCAGAGCCCAGCTGCCATATGTTAGAAACATTCCTCCAGTTAAAACTGAAAGCTTTAAAGTGAAGCTTAACTTGTTTTTTCAAGCTAGCCTTGATTCAATTAGAACAATCCCAAATATTTCATGTTCTGGGAAGAAATCTGGAGAAGTGGTGTCATAATGTTTTCCTGTTCACTGACAAGTCATTCAGTAGCCCTGTCCAAGATCATTTAAAATAGCCTGGGAATAATCCGAAGTGATGTGCCTCTGCGGAAAACACTTGGAGGATGCCTGTCGGCAAATGATGTTTTAAACCGTAGGTTTGATTTAGAACTGTTGTCAGGTTCCTAATGACAATTTATATGTTTTAAAAATGTCGTCTCCAGAAAAGTTAATATAAATGTAAGTTAGGAAACAATGAAAGTTTCGTATAATATAGTCATGATTGATTCTGTGGTTTTACTTATCTGTTCTGCTTTGTAATCAAATATACAAACTTTCCATCTCTCCCTCCCTGCTATTAGCTTGCTTTGTCAGTGAGTCATCATGTTTTGCTTCTATTAAAGACCAATAATCTTAAATCGTGTCATTAATCATATCTGATCATCGTAATTTTGTAAGAAAATCATTTGTATAAATTTTGAGTGAAGTAACCTTATGCATTGTTTATGTAGTTTCTTTCCACTATACTTTAACATTTAGATTACGTTGTTAGCCTTAGTTATATGCGGGAAGATTGACATCGTTTTATAAAAATTATTGGTTTTTATTGCCTTGAAATCTTAAGGGATACAGTAGGTTTTTGTAAGAAAGCATTTCAGACAGAATCATAATAAGCTTCTTAACTAAATGTCCTTGTTTGTCTAGGAGTGTTTGAAAGAAAAAAAAAATCTTGTTTCCAGAGAGTACAAACTCTAACTACACTACTGAAGAATTGCATTTAAACATTCAGGATTTTTTTTTGAAATGGAGTAGACAAATTATCAGTTTTTATGGTGACATGTACATAGTATATAGTGTGTGGAACCTTTGAGCCTGAAGAACATAGCTAGGTTGACAGAATCACAAAAGATCTACTTCTAAAGTGAAAAATTCTCTTAATTATTTGGGTGCTCTGAGTATATATAATGCCAAATACATGGAGAGTTAGCACTATCTGTATGTCCAAATAAACTTACTATTCACACTGTTTGTTAGTACATTTTATATTGCTCATACAGTTATAAATGTCTAGTGGTAGGTCATAAACCACTCCAATCCAGTGATTATTGAGTATCAACAGTGTGCCAGATACTAATGGTTTTCATGTTTATTGCCTGACTTTTAAGATCTTAAAAACATCTATAAAGATAGGTGTTAGCTTTTCGGTTGTACAGGAGAGGAAATTGAAGCTCAAAGAATATAAGTAACTTGTCACCAATCACAAAGCCACTGTTGGAACCAGAATGGAAAACCAGATTTTCCAACTCCAATTCCAGTGCTTTTTCTTCCATATATGCTACTTCCAAAGAAGTATTCACTGATTCAACAAATATTTACTCAACATCTATGTATGCCAGGCACTATGGTAAGCCTTAATGACATAAGGAATACAGTGGTGAATAGGCAGGTATGTTTCCTGACTCTAGTGTGCAGGGTCTAAAGAAGGCGGCAGAAAAGATAACAAATGATTTGAAAAGAGGGTGACGAATCAGGTTTACAAAAAGAGAAGAACAAGATGTCTACAGGGCAGTGACATTTAAACTTAGACCATAGAATGGCAAAAATAAGCAGATAAACAAGGTCAGTCCATTCGCCTTACTGGAGGATTTTGTGTTTACAAATTTGCATACTCACTAAAATTTATTTATAACCCCAGAATCAACACTGGCTATGCGGTCATTGGCAGACAAGTATGTGCACACAGCGTCCTAGAACAGGTTCCCCACTGAGGTCCATTGAGGTAATGTTCTGCCCTCTTGTTTCAGTTGTCATATTATAAACAGGTGTCCTTTTTAAAGTCTATTCAATGCCATATTTTTCTAATGTTCGTGCTTTTTTTTTTTTTTTTTTTTGAGACAAAGTCTCACTCTGTCACCCAGGCTGGAGTGCAGTGGTGTGATCTCGGCTCACTGCAAGCTCCACCTCCCGGGTTCAAGCGATTCTCCTGCCGCAGCCTCCCGAGTAGCTGGGATTACAGGCGCACACCACCAAGCCCGGCTAATTTTTTTGTATTTTCAGTAGAGATGGGGTTTCACCATGTTGGCCAGGCTGGTCTCAAACTCCCGACCTCAGGTGATCCACCCACCTAAGCCTCCCAAAGTGCTGAGATTACAGGCGTGAGCCACCATGCCCCACCCTGTTTGTGTTTTTGGTTGGTAGTCTCACTGTTTAAAATGATCCCCAAGCAGAGTGCTTGCTGAAGTGCTGTCTAGTGTTCAAGCGCGAGAAGATTGTGATGTGTCTTAATGGAGACAATGTGTTACATAAGCTTTCTCTAGCCATGAGTTATAACGCATTGGCTGCCAGTGCAGTGTTACTGAATCAACAATACATACTAAATAAGATGTCTTTAAATGGAAATACACATAAAACAAAGTTATATATTGATTGGTTGACCAAAAAGTTATGAGCACAGGCTCACAGAAACTTAACCCTGTATTTCCTCTAGGAGGAATAATTTTGTCTTTTAAAATTCAGTGTTCGTGGCAACTTTATAGAACTCAACTATTTTGAAGAACCAAAAATCAACAATGAATGGATAAATATTCAACACCACCACATGCTGGAGAGGATATGGAGCAACTGGAACTCTCATACATTGCTGATAGGAATGCAAAATGGCACAGCTACTCTGGAAACCATCAAGCATTTAGTATAATTAAATGTATACATCCACCCCATAGGATCTAACATTCCCATTCCTAGGTATTTACCAATATAAATGTAAATGTAGGTTCATACCACCACCTGTACCATGAATATTTATACCAGCTTTATTTTTGATTGCCATAAAATGGAAACAACCCGACTGTCCTTCAGTTGGGGAATGAACAAACTCTGGAATGGAATATTACTCAACAATAGAACGGAGCAAATTATTGTACTCAACAACATGGGATGAATCTCAAATGCTTTATGCTGAGTGGAAGAAACCAGTCAACAGGCTCCATAATATACTATTCCACTGAAATAATATTCTTTAAAGGCAAAGCTGTAGGGACAGAAAACATCTCTGGTTGCCAGGATTTGGGGTGGAGGGTTGGCTGTAAAGGGGTATAGAGCAATATTGGGGGAGAGGGGATAGAACTGTTCTGTGTCTTGATTGTGTTGGTGGTTACACAATTCAATGCCTTAGTCAAAACTCAAAGACCTGTATCCTAAAAAGGGGGAGTTTTCCAATATGTAAATTATGTTTTAATAAGATTAAAAAACTGAGATCTGAAAGACGAATCAAAGTGCAATTCCTCTAGTTTGACACGGTGAAATCAGAAAATACCATTAAAATAGAGAGCACCCTATATGTTTTACAGTAGTTCTAGTTGATAAAATACTGTTAGTGTAAAATAACCACTATGTAGTAATTTACATTATACTGCAAATTGAGCAGCGATCTCTCTGAACATATAAAACATGTTTTCTTTTCCCTTGTTTTGTTGTGCCTAAATCTAACATGGTGACAGGAAACAGTTTCTTACTGCTTTTTTGACAAGTGCTAAAATCTGCAAATCATAATATGATTCCGATATATGCATTATTCATAAGAGGACAAAACTTTTGTTTGATTTGGATTACGCAGTTAAATGGCAGTTGACCTTGGGATAATATAACAAACATGACAACAGAGCAAATATGATAATATCACTTATCTTGCTTGTATATGATTATTTAATGATAGGCAACTGTCAGAAACAGAAAGTTTAACTGTTTGTGTTCTTGGACACAGAGAGACTTACCATATGCCCTCTTTGAGTGTCTTGAACTCTGACATTTCCCTTTTTTATTCTTCCTTGTTTATAATGGCCTTGCTACATCACCTCTGTTATATTTCAAGGAGCAAAGATGTTGTAAATCAAATCACCATTGCATTCTGGTTTATGAAAGTCAGTTTCACCATATAACATGTACCTAACCTTTGAAATAATGGGCGAGTCGGGCTTTCTGAGACTATTACTGTACTAAGGCTTTACAACAAATTCAATAATGCATATCAGGAGTTTCTCAATAATGTATACTGTAGCTAACACAAACTCTTTCTCACTTGTATTATATTTTGAAAATTTTTTACCTATGTTTTACTTAACATGTGTTGTCAAAACATCCCAAGGCTATGTATGTACTATGTTCTTTTATAACTAACAAGACTATGCATCCTACAGTCACTTAATAAACGTAGACAACAGTTTACTCAAAGTACATTGAAAATAAATGGCTCTGCTTAAGATTATTGTGCTATCAAAGCCATTTGTTGGGTGATTAAAGTAGGTGAACAAATTGCTATATTATATATGTTGCAAAAACGATGAAAAGAGCAGCAGTGAAACAATTTGGAAAAGTAAAAACAGTAAATATATCTTGTGCTTTTTCTGTAGAATATTGTCAACTATGAAATCGTTATATTTTACCTTTTTAACAGATGTTATTTGTTTGGAGTCTTTTAGGGATGTCAGCTTTGGTTTGTGTATTTTTTAGTTTCCTTGTAATCCTATCTAACATCCATTAACAACATTTAGAGTTGTTTGATTATTCCAAAATACAAAATAAACTTCCCTCAAGAGTTAATTTAGTATGTAGCAAGTGTTTCTGAAATGTACAAATGGCAACATTGTTTTCCAACAGGATAATTACAACCATGTACAATATGTTTCCTCATTAGTAGTAATTAAATAATTTACTAAATTGTGCAATAATTCATAATGACACATGCTAACCTTGCTCAATTACAGAAGCCAGTGATAAAAGAATTTCTCGCACACATGCCTAGATGTTATTAGGGTAGTACTTTTTGATTTCTGGAGAAGTCAGCTTGCTATTTTCAAAATACTAAGTAGTGCTGAATTGAAGGAAAAAATAATTCAACTTCTGAGAGTTGCAGCATAATGTTTACAAGTGCACATGCTAGAATCAGTGTACATGGATTTTTTCTTAAGGTTCCACCAGTTATTGGCCCTGTCCTCCTGGACAAGTCACTTAATTTCTCTGTGCCCCAGTTTCCTCATCTGTAAAATGAATGTAATAAAAGTACAGAATGTTTTTCAGTAAATGAAATGATTTTTTAAAAGAGCATAAAATCAATGCTTGCCACGCAGGAAGTTCCAAGGAATGGTTAACCAGTAGGAGAGGTAGTAGCAGCAACAGTAACGGTATTATACAATGATTGGAAAGCCATTTTGATTTCACAAAATTATTTTTGGGGACACGAGGCTTCACTAGATGCTAAAAATCTAACATGAATTTTGGAACTTCTGACTGGAATGCCTAATTTAATCTACCTCTATCTTACAAAATGTAGGAAGAGTTTTTAAGAGAAGATTGATTTTTTAAAATGTGGATCTAATATACTGAGAAAATTTTAACCTTTTTTATTAAAATGAAAAATACCCAAATCTATTCTTGTTTTAGCGCTCACAACAGACTGCCACAGTGTAGGACTGGACATAAATAATAGATGGACTTCTGAGAGCAGAGAATAGACTTCTGATCAGACACTGTCAGCCCAGATGAATCCCATCCTATAAGCTGGAGCTTAAATGTGAGCATCAAAACCACTATTGACATGTGACACAACTGTCTGAAATGTCAATAGTTATAAAATGAGTATTTCATAATGCAGAATAATTGATTACTTTGCTTGACTGAACAGGAACATATTTTCCCTGTGAAAGCAAAATAATGCCAGCATTTGCTCCTGGAACACTCCTAGCCGTGAGATTCGGATTTCCCAATGAGGCCCACGTTACTCTGCAGTCCTTGATCATGCATGACAAAAATAGGGAAAACCATCTGTAACCGCTTATCTTTTCTCCATTATTTGAAAATATATTTTTAAGATAGTTCTTTAAAAAATAAAATATGGCCTATATATGAAGCATCTATATTAATAGAACTGTCTCAGATAATTTTCAGAACTGAAATGGATGAGATACAAAATCAAATAACATTCCATTTATCTTGTTCATCCTAAAATGCTCTGCTTAGCTTTTCACTCTGATGAAATAACATCCATTTCCAGTTTTATTCTTCCTCGGTGTGCTGTGATGTGGAACTCTTTTGCTCTGTGTGTTTTATTAAGTGTAATTTAACTTTATGACTATCAAACCAACTATTAATCCTTACAATAAGACTCTGAAATAGGCAAGCTGCAAAGAGATTTATTTTCTGAAGCACAATTCCCTTCTTCTACCTCCAATTATTTTTTCAAAAATCATTCTCTGAAAGTGTATAGTTTGCAGAGCTCTGTACTGGGCACTGTGAGGGAAGGCAGAAGAAATAGCTACAACCTACGTTTTGGGCTTTCTCCCCTTCTTATCTGTATTTTATCTACGGTAAATGCTCACTATTCGTTTCCTTTAGTGAGAAATGCATTTTCTGTCTCTGCACTTTTACAACTGTGTTCTTTTCTTTTCTTTACTTTTTTAAGACAGAGTCTTGCTCTGTCGCCCAGGCTGGAGTGCAGTGGAACGATCTCGGCTCACTGCAGCCTCTGCCTCCCAGATTCAAGTGGTCCTCTTGCCTCAGCCTCCCGAGTAGCTGAGATTACAGGCACCTGCCACCACACCCAGCTAAGTTTTGTATTTTTGGTAGAGATGGGGTTTCGCCGTGTTGACCAGGCTGGTCTCACACTCCTGACCTCAGGTGATCTGCCCACCTTGGCCTCCGAAAGTGCTGGGATTACAGGCACGAGCCACAGCACCCAGCCTGTACTTTTACAACTGTGTTCTATCCTCCTTTTGAGAGGCTCTTCATTTTTACTTCTATCCACCAAGATGTGATTTGGCCTTTAAGGTCTAACTCAAATCTCCTTCATGAAGTTCCTCTTCTCTTAAAGTTTCAGATGAACCCTGCACACAGTAACCACTCTTATTCTTGACTTACATAGTACTTTATTTCTGGAACACTTCGAGTATGTGCCACACATTCGGCCTTACATTATAAGCACTGCATTTATTTTCCTACTAGATTGCAAGCTCCTTGAAGGATAGACTGATGTCTTGATCTTTGTCCTTTCCTCTTGACATACTAGCACAGTGTAATGCACACAGAAGGTGTTTAGTCATTGCTCATTGGATGGGAACTTCATCTCCTATAGGAAATAAGACACAAAAAGTCTGCCAGACCACAGGGCCTCTTAGGCCAATGGGCAATTTAATTCTTATCCATCTTTGTGTCCTCAATACTTAGCAGGTGCTTAATAAATACAGTTGATCCCTGAACAACGTAGGGGTTAAAAGTGCTGACCCCCTTATAGTAAAAAAATCTGCATATAACTTTTGAATCCCCCAAAACTTAACTACTAATAGCCTACTCTTGACTAGAAGCATTGCCAATAAAATAGGCAATCAATTAACATATATTTTGTATGTTGTATGTATTATATATTGTATTCTTACAATAAAGTAACATAGAAAAAATAAAATGTGATTAAGAAAATCGTAAGGAAGAGAAATCATGCTTACTATTCATTTAAGTGGAAGTGGATTGTCATAAAGATCTTCATCCTCATCGTCTTCACGGTGAGTAGGCTGAGGAGGAAGAAAGGGTTAGTCTTACTGTCTCAGGGGTGGCAGAAGTGGAAGAAAATTCATATATAAGTGAACCTACACATGTCAAATCAGTGTTGTTCAAGGGTCCACTATACTTGTTTCACATACACCACACACACACACGAGTTTCAAAATTGTAGAACGCTCAGCAAAAGTGCATGCTGAGAAACATTTCAACAAATTGTGATTAACGGTCAACGTTTTATGTCAGGCACAGGCTCTGTGTGTATAACAATGTAGGGGCTGATGGCGTGGTGATGGCACTTCCACTGAAAGATATCACTTTTTCCTTTCTGTATATTGTTTAATCCTCCTAGTGACCCTACAAGGCTCTACCCTCCTTATTTGACATATGGTGAAACAAAGGTTTGCTCAAGCTCATACAGCTAGTGAGTGGGATGTAGGTTGGTTTTGAGCCCAACTTCATCCAATGCCAAAGCTCATTCCACCATACCATGGAGTTCAAGCAAACAAAGAAGGCTTCTTGGAGAAGTAAGCAGACATGGCACAGTACAGAGAAAGGGAAGAAAGTGTCCCTGCAAAGTGGATGGAGAGTAATTCTGAAAGCAGTCACAGAATGTTCAAGTTGTAGGGGCCCGTTGCAGTCAGTTCCTACTCCATCAGGCTACAGTTGAGGAGCCTGATGTCCTCAAAGGTAAAATGGCTTGCCTGATGTGATGTAGAAAGCTAATGACAAGTGTGAAACTATCCTGGACCCAGGATTCCAGATTCTGAGTTCACTTGTATTTCTTGTGTTCGCTTACCTATATATATATATATATATTCCTGAATGGCCTGTTCCGCTGCCAGGTATAGGAATGGGGTGAGGGCACAACATGGGGACATAAAGGAATGGAGGTATCTCTTGGCCTTGGTTTGCATTTCTCCCCTTCCTGCCTTGGCTGGTGTGTGTGTAGTGAGGCACCTGCCACCTACCTATTCTGTGGCGGTTGCTCAGCTCTGTATGCCTGTGAACTTTACCCTTTTCCTTACTGTGATGATTACAAAACATAAGCCAGTCCTCTGAATTTCCTAATTGGTGGATGAAATATATGGTTCCAGAAACCCCAGAAGCCCTGCACCATTGTCTCCATTCAGTCAAATCTTTCACCTCCAACATCCCATTACACTAATAGCCACACAAATGATTTGCAGTCATCTATCAACTGTTAGTGAGTGGCAGAGTGCTGTGCAAACATCTTTTCAATGGGCAACCAGACACGGTACACCTTTAGGAATGTTCAGACCAACTCATGGAACTCTACAGTTTTCAGAGCACAGGTCAGCTGATTTGTTGTGACCTTCTCAAAATCAGAGCTACTGTCTTATTCTTGTTCGATTCTCCATCACAGTGTCAGTATAATACCTACTCAGTAAGTATGGCTGATTATGAGAAATACGTGTGGGGGGGGTGGGTGTGAGTGTGTAAAATTGTGGGTGTCTCTTTGCCACCCAAATGTAGTTTATTTCACCCATATTTCATGGACTATGCATATGTATACATTCATGCACATTTCAATCTACATCTATATTTGTTTCAAAATCATGAAAAAGGCAGATAAACCACATTAATCCACTTGTCCCCTCCCTCTTTACACTCATAAATAGCAGAGCTCCTTGTCTTACTGTTGGCTTCTGGGTCTCACCAGTATTACTCCATTTGTAAGTGTTCCTTTATGAGAAACTGGCTCCTTCTGGACTCCAGTTTAAGTAAAGCTGTGATCTCTTCTAGGTTAGTTTGTGACATGTCTATAGCTTCCCAAGTATCCTTGCTTTACAACTCTCTGGGTCTGACCCTATTTGGTTTATGGGAAACCTGGTCCCCTGGCTCTGTGTCAACCAGAATGGCTCAACTCCTAAAGGTCACAGTGCAGTGGTGGCTAAGGACTCCATTGAATCAAGCTGCCTAGGACTACATTAACCTTTCACTGATCCCTTTCTTGTTCAGCTATAAGGAAATTAATTGAATGAGCAAGCAGACGCACACTGGAGAGAGAGACGCAGGGCCTGGGTGAGACAAAACCAAAATGCTATGCCTCACATGCATCAGCAAACTTTGAAATCACCTTTGTCCTAGGAGCCACTTGCAGATTCGTGATAAATTTGCCAGTCCACTGGTTTGTCATTCTCCCCAGTAGCATTATATCTATGATTTGGGGTGGCAAATTATGAGATCAGAACTTGTGTGGTGAAAAAGAAAATATACTCTTACAAAGTCAAGTATCATTTAGTTAACCTGTAACATAGGAAGATTGGCACCAATTTACTAATAATACTCCAGTCTAGACTCCTACAAAAATGCACCAGTCTTTTCCCCGAGGTGTTTTTGGGAACAACCTGGCATTAGAAGTGTCTCTCTACTTTCTCGCTAAATGACAGATTGAATGTGGAACCCAGCACACAGGAACACCACGTGGGGCTATGACCATCCTGGGAGACTGAGATGAGTTACATGTGTTTATAAGTATGTTGTATGCCTTCTTTTTCTAAGATGAGCCAACAGAAACCTTTGAGCTGCAAATTAATATATAACAAACTCCCATTCCTGGTAAAGAAGTCCCATTCTGTTTAATTATCTTCATGTAAGCAATATTTACTTTTTTTTTTTCAGAACACTTGGTAAAAAGAATATATTCCTTAGCACAGCGTTCTCCCTTACTCATAAGCATTTGTTTAATAAAATCCAGACAATTATTCCTACCTATTTATTGCATTTTAATGTTTTATTGTATTTCTACAATTGTATACTTTTTTTTTTCCTTGAGACAGATTCTTGCTCTGTCGCCCAGGCTAGAGTGCAGTGGTGTGATCTTGGCTCACTGCAACCTCAACCTCCTGGGTTCAAGCAATTCCTATGCCTCAGCCTCGCAAGTAGTAGCTAGGATTACAGGCATGCACCACCACGCCTGGCTAATTTTTGTGTTTTTGTAGAGATGGGGTTTCACCATGTTGCCCAGGCTGGTCTTGAACTCCTGACCTCAAGTGATCCACCCGCCTTGACCTCTCAAAGTGCTGGTATTACAGGCGTGAGCCACCATGCCCGCCTTTTACATGATTGTATTTTAATATACAGTGGATAAAAGTTTGTACTAAAATGTATCATTTATGGCTCCAATTTGGTATTACTGCAGGGAGATGTCCCTTCAATATGGCAGACGGTCCCTTTTACTCCTGATTGATCTGTTTGGTTGGGACCTTATAATGTCATAGAAAATGTGCATTTTGAGTGGTTAAAAAAAAAAGTCTCTAGTTTTTACTCTCAAAGAGCTTTGTGTTAAGATAAAGAACAGTAATATAACCTGGGTTAAAAGCTGAAGACATTTAATAGAGGCATGTATTACAAATAGCATCTAGCTACATTGGAAGGTTAGGACTTCATATCTCAAATTCTGTTGCTCATTAGTTGTAGGAAGTGAATGAAATACATCACTAAAGGGCAAGGTCAGTATTACATTATTCTGGAAATGTCTTTGTTGAATAAATGTGTAAATATTTCAGATAAGTACTTGAGATTATATTTCTATTGGGGACATATCTATAGAATGAATGATTCTACTTGTAACTACAGGAGCAGATGTCACATTACATGTTGTTCCCAATGACTGATTTCATTTGAAATGATCTGGAAATAAATACTGATTACTAGTGATGTCAGACTATTCACCTTGGAGTCAGATGTCTGACAGGCAGGCTAGAGCTAACAGATTTGGTTATTTTGAAAACATTGTTTTCTAAAGCAGGATACTGTTTTAAAGTAGCATTGTGAATTCTCGGAGTTGTATATCTGGGTTCATTTGCATTGAGTATGGAAGAACATACTTAAGAGGATGCAATCTCCAATGGTTTTCCATCCTTTAACGATAAAAAAGAAAGAAAATTGTACCTGGGACCTGCTTATAGGATAGTTTGGCATTAGTCACTAACACAAGGGAAATCAAGAACCAAATTTGAATGATGGTGTCAGTGTAACTGAGGGGCGTTGCCTCATTGGGAGATATAGTTGCATCATAGGAACATGGTGTGATTTAATTTCATAATTGTAAACATTACAGTGGGTATGGTTGATTCATTTGAAACTCCTGTCCACTTCGCTATGGCTGGACAGCTGAGTTAACATGGGTAGGTCCTGGGTTCACATTTTTACAATTTATTTTCTTTGTAGTTTTACTTGGGGAAAAAAATCTAAAAGAAAAAAAAACTATATTAGAATGAATTTATCTGAAATCAAACTTTTATAAAGCCATGGCTTGACTGAAGGACAATGAACTTTATTGACCTTCTAAATCAGAGCGCTGTATAAATGCTTGGAAGCCTCAATTTTGCCTTGAAAGGGGGCTGGGGAGGGAGTGTTGTATGAATCCTTGTTTTCTACAGTGCTGATTATCTGCTTGTGTTTTAAATTGTGGCCCAACTCAGGGGCAAGAGCAACTCACATGGAGAAAAAAATATGCTAGAATTATCCTTGTTTAATCATCATGAATGCAACAGCTAATAGCCATCTGATTTTTAAGTTGTGAGTGGAAACTGACCAACAAAATAAAGCAGCATGAAATTTCGCGAAGGAACCGCAATAGGTACGCAAACTTGGTTTTTCAGAATTTTTTCTGTTATGCTCGGTACTATAGACTGCCTGACCAAAGTTTTAAACAATGCAGATTCTGGGTACGTAGCATCTGAAATTCATCGTAAAGAGATTGATCTGTAAAATAATAACGTCATGATTTACAGTTCCATAAGGACAGTAAAAAGAAGTAAGCTTCAAAGTTTAGAGGGAATTAAGTCTCAGTTGCATGTTAAAATGTACAAAGTTCACCTTTAGAGGTCTTTATTTTCTGTCAAAAATACCACAATGTTTCATTTCTAGGGTATGAAAACGATAGCTTTTCCTACTTGTAGATGGGTTCTCTGGAGAGAGATGGAAGAGCCTGGGAATTTAGCGGCTCAAATCAGCTGGCAACTGGAGTTCATTTAGGTGATTCACGTACAATTTCCGGCTCTCCTTGCAGGTATCAGTGGTCTTGGACGCGGGGAAGGGGGTCGGGGGAACAGGTGTAGACCAGGACCTTGGTTATTGGTATAACTGCCAATATCCAAGGGTTGCCAAGGGTTGGGTGGGCGGAGTTCCCCTGCTCAGGCCGAGTCTCTCCAGAAAGACTTCGGAGGAGCTTACTTCACTCCCGGGACCGTCCCAGTGGCTTCGTTCTTCACGGCCCAGGAGGGGGCCGTACCTTCCGATTAGAGCTGGGGCGCTCTAGGAAATGAGGGTGACCGTAGCTCCCCAGATCAAACTTGTCTTTTCCATCAACGAGCTGGCGCATTCATCGCCTCCAAGGGCTCCGGGAAGGCAGCGGGAGAGTGGCGTCGGGTTGCGAGCCTCTTGCCCCACTGAGTGGGGGGAGAAAGTGGTCAGAGGCGCGTTCCGCGGGGCGCTGCGTGCAGAAAAGCGACCGGCGGCCACAGGTGATCCCGAGGGCGAGGGGAAGGCGGGCGCCCGGGCGAGGGCCCGGGGCGCGGGAGGGCAGGCCCGGCCGGGGTGGGCCAGCCGAGCCGCAGCTGCTGCTCACCTGCCCGCGGGGGCGGGGCGGGGCGCGGCGCTGGGGCGCGCCTGCCTCCCGCCTCCCGCCTCCCGCCTCCCGCCCCGGGAGGAAGCGGAGGGGCGCGGTGTAAACAGAGCGGCGGCCGTGATGTCAGCCGGTCACATGGAGCCTCTTATGGCTCGGGATGGCTCTCGGCGGGCGGGCAGCTGCGGCAGCTGCTGCTGTGGCTCGGGCGGCGGCGGCGCGGCGGCGGCAGAGGGGGCTCCGGGGTCGGACCATCCGCTCTCCCTGCGCTCTCCGCACCGCGGCTTAAATGATGTATTTTGTGATCGCAGCGATGAAAGGTGAGCCCGGGCGCCCCGCCGGGGCCGGGTGGGCTGGCGGCTCCGGGGGGCGGGGAGGAGGGCGCGCAGGGGGAGGGGTGGGCGCGCCTGCCCGAACGCACGTACGGCCCGGGGCTCGGCGCCGGGGCCCCGCCAGGGCCTTCTGGGCCACCGCCGCGGCGCCACCTGAGCCCGGCCACGGGATCGGCCTGCCTCCGATTGGGGGCAAAGGCGCACGGGGTGGATACCTCTGTGCTGCCCCCTCCGGCTCCTGTCAGTCTCCTGGGTCCGCTTGGCACCCAGCGGGGCTCCCAAAAGAAAGTTTGCCGGGAGTCGCCGCGCTTCGGGAAGGAAGGGGAGGGTCTGCGGAGTTCAGAGGAAGCCGGGGACGCCCGCGGCCGGTCCCCAGGGCCCGCACCCCGGACAGCTCCGGCCTAGGTCGGGGAGGCGCCGCGGCCGGGCAGGGCCGTGCTTGCGCGCGGTCGCGATGTCATCCCCGGGGACTGGTCAGCGCCCCAGGCCTTGCGCCCTCCCCCTGCGGTCCCGAGCTTCTTAGCGGCCACCGGCCGGGCAAGTGCCGCAGGTCCGCGCTGCGTCCCGCGCTGTGTCCCGCCGCGGCCACTTCCGAAAGCGCGCGGGCCGGAGCTAGACGGGCGCCTCGAGCGTGCCAAGACGCCCTTGGCGGCCCAGGGAGCAGAGGCGCACCCCCGCTTGACACTTTGGCTGGTGGATGGAGGTGGGGAGGAACTCGGCAGCCCACGAGATCCGCGGGCAGGGGCGGAGGTTAGACCGTGGTGAGGGCCGACGGGCGCGGGTTAGTCGCGGCCAAGCCTCCCGGCCCGGCCTTCCGCCCTCATCAGGACTCCGTAGCCGGGCCGGGGGCGGGAGGGGAAGGGGATCCGGCTGGAGGGAGGACTGGTTCGAGGTCCTCTCAGGTGAGAAGGAGAGAAACCGTGGCAAGTCAGGGAACTTTCTGATGGGAAAGCTAAAGTTTGGAGGTGTGCAGGAAGTCGCCTCTGCTGCCGGAGAAACCGAGACTCGCTCTTGGGACGGTTGCAAACAGCTCCGGAGAAACTCAGCCCGCAGCACGCCGCCCGCTTGTGCGCCCGCAGGTTCGTCGCCGTGGATAATCTGCCCGAACGGCTTGGCAGGCCCAGCCGCCAGGCTTGGGGATTTAGAGCCCCATCTTTTTGTGGCGGACGCGGCTTCCCTAATGCGCAGCAATTGTGCTGACCCAGACTGTCCTGCGGGTCCTGCCCACCCGTGCGGGCGCCAAGCGCTCGTTAAACGTTTGCTAGGTTCGGGTTTTGTTGCAATCTGGAATGAAGGACACCAGTTCGGTATCTGCGCTGGGTTTACTTTCAGATCACCGAGCTTTGCCTTTCTTCACTAGAGATTGGGTGGCATCTCTTTTATTAATTATTAACAGGCCGAAACGTTCTGGACGTTAAGATGAGCTACTTGAGATGAAATCTTTCTATATAATGTGCCCACAGCAAATTTTCTCTTTTCCCCTGTGGCTTGAGGGAAATGGGATTTAATCATTTGTGGAATATGCAATTCATATAAGTAAAAGAGAGGAAACCTCCCGTGATCCGCGCTCTTAAGTCCCTAAAATTATTTGGGAGGAAAAATTATTAAGGTTTCTTACCGACTTCTTATGTTAAAAAATATATTCTCCCCTGCCCCCCCCCCAAAAAAAAACACTTTTATGCTATTCCTGCATTTCATTAGCCCTGTAAGTGTAAAACGATTTAAATGCCCTCTGCAGCTAAAGCATTTTTTTGGTCTTTAAATTATAAAATAGGTTTCGCTATTTGGAAGATGTCAATGCCAGTCTTTATCCACTTTGTCTAATATAATTTGTGTTGATTGGAGGAAAGGCAAGAGGCTGAGACATTTTAAACTGCTTTCTCCCCTCATGAACAGTAACCACCCACCAAACAATAAGGAAAGTACGTTTTAATATTTTTATTTAATGTTGATGTTTCCTAGTACATAGGGCTTTTGCTTTTGTAGTTCTACAAAGTGAAGTTCCATACTATCCCTTACTAATAGAATAATGAGAATCACACACTACCCCCACACATTTGTCTTGGAGTGACGTCTGTCTGCCATAAAATAATAGATTCCTAGTATTGTGCTTTGAAAAAAGTGCCTCAGAAGTACTGGCAATGCAATTTTTCTATAAACTCAGCTGCCTGAGAGAGAGAGAGAGAGATAGGGAGAGGAAGAGAGAGAGAGAATGCATCTGGACAAGTAGAATATTTCACTCCCAATATCATAACATCCTGAATTTTAGTGGGATTATTTGGCTTTGTTGCAAACTTAAGCTGAAAAAGAAAATAGTTTGTGGGAAAGTGAGGGATGCTGTAAATGTTTCCATATCAGATTTAAGGGGAAAAAACTGGCTTAGAATCTTATTAAATACTTCCCTGTCGCCTCTCAGTTTTGATAGTTAAATTGGTTCCATGTGTAAGAGAGTTTGTATAATTAGATTTTTCGTGCAAAACAAATACTATTTACACTATAGCTTTTTGGTATGTGGATGCATGTGGACAAGGGAGGAGGGAACAAGCCACCGTAAAAGAGAAAGATTCTCTTTGTTGGCTGGTTTACTTGTTTTTTAAACATCATTAAATCGGGCCCTTTGAACTCACCAAAGAAGAAAATCCTTCCTCTGCATTAGTTGACAGATAAGTTCAGGCTTAGTTTCATGCTCAAATGTAATAAATCTTCTTTTGAGCAACTCTAGTCTCATCCTTTAATTTTGCTTTTGTTTAATTAACAACAAAATTCCAATACCATTTGGATTGCTTCTTGGGCAAAAGGAGAGAGCCAGCTATAACATTTATAATCAGGGGAGCACTTGTTCTGCTCATCATAAAAGTGCATTGGCCAAATGTCACGCGGCAGCAGAGTACTGAAAGGAAATGTAAGAGCTTCATCAGTTTCAGTAGATTATATACCCCTTTGCTTCATATGAGTGCTCACCCGGTGTTCGTGTAAATGGAGTTATAAGAGCACAGAGAGGCTTAAAGGGAATTTCTGGCCCGTAGATTCTTCCTCCGGCCTGATTCATGTGCAAATGCGAGACTCCTCACCACTTCGAAAATACTGTATGTGTCGGTAGTGTGTCCAACTCTAGTAAATACGATTTTATAGTTTTGAAGAACTCGGCCTTTCTTTTTACCAAATGAAATTGGAATTCGATCTCTGATCTCATTGTAAGGACACTTTTCCTGGTATCCCTTCACTGGGATTTTTGTACCATTTTTGTTACCTGTGATGGGAAGGATTGGGAGAAGGTAATGGCTGGATCTTGAAAAGAGAAAACCCAAATGGTTGCCACTACTGAGCAGAGTGCTTGTCTGGCAAGAAGGGATCAGTTCTTTTAAAGACAAAGAGGATTTCTGAATCCATTTATCCATGGGAGGAGGGAGAAGCCTGGACCTTCCATGAAGTAGACAGTATTTTAAAAGCACCATTTTCATGGGCAGCCTCTTGGTTTTATATATTTCAATCACATTACTTGGGATACAAAGCAACATCATGCACAAGTAAACCCTTTTGCCCTCGATTTGAATTGAGAACCGTATAATTTATTTAATGCTGCCCAGTCATGAAATAATGTAGTTTCTAAACAGAAATAGTCATTTAAAAATATACAATATGTCATCTAAACCTTCGCTCTTTAATTTGTAGTAGATATACTTGTAAATATATTAATTCTCATTAGTGTTCTTTTTCTCCTATCTTTCCCTCCCACTCAAGTGAGACACAATAAAAACGAATGAGATCAGCAAGGTGATATTTGCAGAGCACCTACAATAGCACCCAGCCACTTTGGTATTTGCTCTGGGGTACCTAGGAAAATAATATTTATAAATGACCATTTACTGGGGAAAAGAAGTTACTGGATGGATGGATGGATGGATGGATGGATGGATGGATGGATGGATGAATAGATTTGCAGAGGTAGATGTGGGGTTCAGTTTTCTTAAAAATCTCTTAAATTATAGGGATCAACAAAACCGCTTATATGGAACAAATTTCCTAAGAATACTCTGTCATGGAAATGTTTTCTGCATACATTTTAACTATTTACAGCATTTATTAGTAAGAAATCAAGGCTGCCTTTATATATTTCATATTTAATAATTTTTAAAACCATAATTAGGCACTCAGAGTCAGCAGCTACACCATTTTTATGTTTCTCTACTTAAAAAACAGTTTTTTTTTGGAGCCATCTACCAGTGACAACTCAGGTGTGAGTTAACATTTGATGGTATCTCAAAGACCACATACAGACCCTCTGAGGAATGATTTACAAGTTCTGTCTCCCCCATCTAGCTATTCTACTGAAGATAACTCCCTTACATCCCAACCTTTTGACTCATGAACTGAGAGAGCCGTAGTCAGAGCTTTTTTCTATCCGTCAGTATTTTGTGTGACATGATAGAACATGATTTTTCTGTTAATTGTCAAGAGATAGGAGGTCTAAATAGATGGATGATAGCATGTATTAGCCAATGGGCAAAATGCAAGGAAGCAGCTGAAATCTTTGATTTCTGGATTCTCTTTTTGGAATGAAATTTGTTAGCCCTCATCATATTTTCAGGAAATAATACGATAACTTTAAAAATCTTTGCTCCTGTGGGTATAAAAAACGTCAAGTTTATTCCCTAGGTTTGCCAGTTATTTCGCTTTTTAAAATGTTACTGCTTCTGAAGTTTACTAGACATTTCATAAACAAATAGGGAGATGATGCTAATCTATATTTATTTTGTGCTTTATGGTTTACAAACACTCTGACACCATGTAATCCTCCATAGAGAGTCACTGATAGCCCCATATTTTTTAGCTGAAGAAACTGAGGTTCACAGAGGTTGCATTATAGCCTAGCTTTTCCAGCTGATACATGGTGAAACAAAAACTACAACCCTAATTTCTATCTTTCTATCTTCATGCCTCCCCTGGAGGAAGCTGTGAAAAACGTCCTGGATATAACTTTGTCTCTAGTTAGTGGAAGTTATAACTCTGGCATTTATATGGGAAAAAAATAGATCCAATTATGTAATGCTTTGCTGAGCCTAATATCTTTAAATTACTATTTAATAAAATCAATTTGGTGTACAAATGGGGTTATTCTTATTTGCTTATCATTAGCTCTCTTCATCCATGATTTTCATTAAGTCTGCTTGTTGTAAGAGGATATGAGTGAAATGTAAGCATTATTTTCCTCGAGAATACAGAATACCACGAAGTACAGCTAACCTGTGTAACCAATCCCCATTAAGATAGAATTGAGAGAGACATCTATATGTCCCACTTACCTTAGGCAAAGGGAACATTCACAAATGCATCTTCTAATTTTAATGTGACTTTGTGTAGTATAAAACTTACGCATTCTCGTGCTTGTGAGTGCTGTCCTGTTTGTTTACATGACAGTTTAGGGGCATGATTGTAGATATATTCTTGAGAAATCATTTGTCTTTTAGAAAATCACCTGAAGTCTAAAAGTTTTCAAGTAGATCTGAAAAAGCTCATTTCTCACTTAGTGGGGACTGGCCTTAATGACTGCTGGATTAAGGTGTGTTTGTCTGAAAGCAAATAAGGATGATTTCAGTCTCAGACGAAACCTTTAAAGTCACTCAGATGAATGTCCCACTGGGATTTGGACCCTGCCCACAGTATTTCTGCCAAGTAGTTATCTGGTTATGCTTGAACACCTCCCACAAGGGGAAACTCACGATCTTTAAAGGTAACTTATTCCATCTTGAATTAGAAAAGTCTTATATCAAGCGTAACTCTCTCCTTTGTACTTTTAATCCCTTAATTTTGATCCTTTCCTTTGGGGCTGTACAGAACACATTTAATCCGTCTTTCAAATGAAAGACTGTCAGTCATTTGAAGACAAGTAGTATAACACACACACACACACACACACACACACACACCCTAACACGTAATCTCTGCTGTCCCTCTCCAGTCCTTTTTGCTGTAAGTGTGGTTCTGCCTTCCCACAATCTTGGTCAGTTTCTTCCTCAAACACACTTCAGCTTGCCTAGAACCACTTGAAAGTTTGATGCCAAAAATGGACCCCAAGTGCCAGTTGTGATATAATTGACTTGGCAGTTAACCCAGCACATAGTAAAGAAGAAGCTGTGACTTAAAGATGAAAAACTTTTGTTTAAAATGTTTAAAGATAACGTCAGCTAGGCTGTATCTCTAGCACCTCTCACCACCGGTCTTTGTGGTATCATTGTTTGTGAAAGTGGACTTTTGAACTGTTTAGGAATACCTTTAGTTCCATTTGAAGTTGATTATTAAGTATCCAGGAAAATCAAAGATACTACAAAAATAATTAAAGGAACGTTAGAAGCATTTGAGGTATTTTTCTGCCGCGTGTCAGATATGAAATAAGGCTGCCCTCTAGTGGTTACTCGCCCATGGACAGCTAAACCCATAATGGTGCCAGTGAATTTCCCATCAGGCTAGTGGGAAGGTCAAAGGTTGTAGTTATTTTCTCAATTGGAATGAGACATTCTACACCAGATTCAAAAGTTTAACTCCTTGTTTTTCATGGTTATCAGAAATGTAACTGTGGAAGAGATACTGAATTTTTAAAGTTTGCTTTGGCAGGAAGTAAAGGAAAACATTTTTTAACTTAAGATAAAGCTGATTTATTTGCTGTTTGGCTCAATATTAAATTTAAGTGAAATTTGGTTTGTGAGTAAACAATTATTATGACATTTATAGTAATCCTTGTATTTTTTTAAGTTTCAACCTCCATTCTATTTCCCAGCCCTTGAATATATTTTAAAAAGAGGTCGTCATTTGATGAGCTAAATTCAGCATTTCCCCTTTTTAAATCTAGAGCTTTTCTTTTTCAAAAATGATAAACATTTAGAAAAAAAGTAAACTACAGTAGCTTTTCGGGGTAATAAAACAATTTTAAACATGGATGAAAAAACTATTAACCCCTTGGTTTCTGAAGATTTATGGTTAGATCATTTGGTTCACTTAAGTATATACAGTTTGCCTAAAAAAGAAGATAGAGGATATGTCAGAAACTGCATGAGGTAGCAACAAGCATTCAGTTGCATAATTTTTAGGATAAATAGATAATACAAGTGGATTGTCGATTTGAATTTTGGTGTTGTAACAAGTGTGAAACAATCACAAAACAATCTGATTTCTGTGTTGGAATCTAAGGGATGAATATAGATCTTCCTAGTTGCTTAAATGTTATTTGTTCCTGATGCTACACAGAGGTATAAGAATGCACATTTATATGAATTTCGCATTGCTGAAGAAGTCAAAGCTGATCTGAGCTAGAATAACCAGGGTAATAATAATGACAAATAGTCACCAGGCTTGTAAAGGATAACAGTGCTTACCTGTTCCTATTAGAAAGATGAAATTGCAGCATTTCATGAAAAACAAGGGAAAAAGCAAGGAAAACCTGCTGTTTGAACCTTTCTGTCATAGAAATAAGGCAGTGGTTCAGAAGTGAAGACTTGTGGTTAAGTTTCAGATCAGTTATTGAAGCCAACCGTTTTACAAACTGCGCCACCCAGAAGTGTGATTCTTTTACCACATGAGAAGTATTCTCTTTTTCACAGAATGTTATTTTCATTTTTCAGTTGTTGGAAGGGTTTTTGTCTCCTTTTTATTTGTTTATCTCACTTCAAATCTTCCGTAGAACACTGGGTGAAAATAAGTAAATACATTTGTTTCAGCAAATACTTAAGTGCCTATTGTGTGCTAGGTAATTGAGGTACCACCTTTGTGCTCTTATAATAGAGCTGAGACACCTTCCTCCCAATCAAGTGTCTTAAGCCATGAATCAGCGTTTAAAAAATGCACTGAGAAGTTGGCAGCCACACTTAGTCAGAGAAGGCTGCTTTATGACTTTTGGGCTTATAGGTTTGCATTTGCTATAAGCTACATGCCATTTAAAACAAAGGAGATTTTTGTGACATGCCAAATAAAGCAATGATGAACATGATTTGCTTCCACATAAGCCATAAGTTAGCTCTAAAATCCTGCCTGAAACAGTGGGTCTGAAACTGTAGAGTACATCGCATATCCAGAGAGTCTTAAGAAGGCAGATCCCTGGGTCTCCCCCAGAGTCTGATTCTGTGTCTGGGGTGAGGCCCACAAAGGCGTGTATTTACACAGCATCTCTGATGTTTCTGATACAGCTGGTCCTTAGGCCTCACTTTGTGAAGCTCTGTCCTAGCCTGTCAGAGCTGGGTGGACCGCAAAGTCCTCCAGTCCTTTAGTGGTTCCCAAATGCCGTTGATCTTCACGGTCATCTGGGAAGCATCTAAAAAATAAATGCCGTTCTCCAGCAACACCTGCTTCCAAAAGCCTAGGGGGAGGCCAAGGAATCTTCTTTTGTAAAAGATCCTCTCTTGAGGACAAGACGGGTTTGGGAACCACTGCTCGGGGCTAACCCATTCCTCTTACTCATGAGGAAAGAGAATCTCAGAAAGATAAATTATATTAAGGTAACCATTCACTTCCCTTTAGTTCACTCCCTTCGGCATGGAAGAGGTGCCAGATGTGAGCAATTTCTGGCGTTGTTATTAACACACTTGAAATATTTTTCTGTTAACTTTGGCCTTGCTATCAACCAGCATGCAGAAGAAAGAGGGCAGACCGTTACCTCAAATCTCTTACCCCAAGTGGCCCAAACGGAAGAGAACCCTGAGGCTGTTTTGGTGCTGGAGGCGGCTGTGAGACTTTTCAAATCCTACACTCCTTTTCAGCATAAAGTCTTGTCCAGAATCCCCAGCCTCTGCATGTGACGTAGACACAATGCATTTTAGCCTTCAGTGTGTGCCTGGGCTGGGTCTTGCCAATATTGTGACCACTTAGCAGGAGCAGGCTAGGAGTTCTACTGCAGAAGTCAAGGCCAACTCAGTGGAAACAGTGATGTCTTTTCAAGGTTGCTTTATTCAGCAACAAAGTAAAGGTTTCAGTGCCCTGGAAGCTGATCAGGGCTTCCTGCTTAGCACATGGCCTTTCTCAGGCACTGAGCATCTGCTGTGTATCTGCCAGTGTCGAGGCTCTGGAGGTGACGTCCAAACAGGGGAGACCAAATGCTGCCTTCATGCAGCTTAGATTCTAATCTGGTGGGATAGATCAAAGTAGACTTCCTCTGGCTGGTGTGGAGAAGGACCATGTGCCCGCTTCCATACTGCGACACCAGCCCCCTTTTTCTTTTGAAAATGCTGGTGTGTTATCTCATTTTTGTGGCAGATGTGATGCTGGCAGCCGAGGGGACAGCAGTTATCGTGTCAGTCTCTGGTCTCTGTGAGGGTACATTCTGGTGGGAGAGGTAGATAATACTTAGGTAAACATATCAATGAACTAGATAAATGCAGATAATGACAACAGCTAGGCCAATGTAAAAACAGTATAAAGGTTTAGAAATGCTTATGGCCTCATGGGTCAGCATCAGGGAACTGAACCAAAAAATTTTCCCAACTGATGGTGAACATGTTGCAATAGACCTCATAGGTCATCTGCTCCCAACCTGGTCTGCACATTAATCTATCTGGAGAGTTTTTAAAAGATATACAAGCCTTGGCTATGCTCCTGCAGATTTCTGACTTTATTGGTCTCAAGGTGTAAAGCTCAAGTATTGCTACATTTTTACAGATACTCAGATAATTCTGGTTGAGAAACCTCTGAAGTCCAACACCCTCACTTTACACGTGAGTCACCCTGTCTGCAGCGCAGCAAAACAATGTTGAGTAGTGGAAACCCCCCTACATAGGGTAGGGGACGATGAAGACATGGGTTCTTGTCCCAGATCTGCGATGCACTAATTGTCAGGTTAAACCTCAGTTGTTCACTTTCCCTGTTTTTAAAGCTAAAGGGTTGGACTTGGTAGCCACCAAGATCTTTTCCATCTCTACCATTCTCTGAAAGTGTTTCTATTACAACAGAAACATGGTCTAGTTTCTTGTTTGAGACTTGGGAGAGGCAAATAAATGCCTCCTACTTTCCTTATTCCCTGTCTCTACCCTTAATTGCTATAGGTGCTTCGATCAGCTAATCAGTTCCTTTCGGAAGTGAAAATTTAAGGTAGAAAGAGGTCATTGCTTTATGCTATTTAAATAAATTTAAGAACAAGCCAGTTTTCATTAGTATTAATAATAAATATGCCCAGACTTAGTTCTAGAAAATTACAGTCATACCTTATTTATCAAATTCTAGCCCAAAGCTTTTTCTGTTTTTGATGGTTGATTTAAAACCAAGGGGTGGGGGCTGTTTAAAAATGGAAACCATGGAATAGCCTTAACCATTGCACACCACGGTAATTTTATTCTTTACCAAATATTCCAGGCCAACAACCCAAAGAAATTGAGTCTCTCCCAATGTATCGTCTGCAGTTTATTAGCAAGCAGAAACAATGTATCTCTTATGATGCCATCTTATTTTATAAAAAAAAAAAAAAAAGGAAAGAAAAACTGAACTAAACTCCAGCATGAAAAAATATCATTTAACTTCCTCATTTGAGACCTGGCATCTTTAAGAACTTGGATTTCATTGAAACATTTATTCAAAAAGACAGCAGTTCATTATAAACCACCATGGTGTGATGTAAGCACCTTAAGTTTATTTCGTTGTATGGAATTTCCCAGTGGGGTTTGATAATATTCAGCAGTTTCAGAAGCGATAAAGGAGTTTGAAAAGAAAATCTGATGGGAGCTGGTAAATGAAATTAGAGCCATATCTTTTTCAACAGAGATCTTTACAGATTTGCATATTGCCTAGTTTGTCTGTATATATTTAAGAAATTGTACATACATTGCGTTCACAGGCACATGTTTGCCCTAGACACAAGATTATGAAAAATCATCTTCCTCTCACTTAAGTAGCATCCGTAATAGCAAGCCACTTTTGAAAATGATATTGTTTAACAGAACAATTGGTTTGATAGAAATCCATTTCTAAAGCAATGTTTCTACCACAAGCAAAATCTTGTAAAACAGAAGCATTTTGTTTCCACCATTGCAGAGAAACAAAGTTGTTTAAGATGAGTTAAGACATCTCAGAGTTTTGGCAGTCTTTCTCAGCCCCCTGCTGCTGTTGCGTTCAGAATCCCTTTTGAAGTGGCTTGGAAGTTTCTATGCAATTTCAGTGGCTGCTTAGGGGAAATATTGGCTAAACTACTCATTTTGACTGTTAAAATGGATTGAGTGTTTTCAGAATGTTTTCGTTTGCTAGAAATATGTTTTGCACTCGGGCTTCTCTTGTTGAAGAAGGTTGGTTACCAGCCATCTGATGATGCCTCAGGGTGTTTACAGAAAATGTGGGTGCTGTAGTTATATTTGAGCACAGCCCTCCCCCAACAAAGATAGTGTGGTAATCAGCAGGAATGTGAAAACATGTATTTAAGGATTGATGCTTGTAAAAGAGGTGCTGTAAAGAAACATAGTTGTTCAGATGTAAGAAATGACTGACAGCTCCCCTTGTACGCATGCTAGTAACAATAAAGTCTAGAAGTTCAACATCAAAGCGATCACAGCTTACTCCACCAGTGACTTGCACATCAAAGAGGGAGCACAAGACAAAGGAAGTGCACTGAGGTATGTTTCTGCCTCATAGCCAGATCCTCAGGGGGAGCTCCCAGAGCTCCTTTCATGAATGCATAGTGATTTTTTGCAGATCAGCGTCTTCATTTCATAAATGACCAGGAATATAAAAGCAGGGCAAATGAACACCATAATTGCTCCCATCACTTTAAGTTTGGTTCGGAAAGATTCATCACAGGAGCGACTGGTCTCTCTGGTTTCCTTGAGTAGTGAATTCTATACCAGTGTGGGCAACTCTAATTTCACCTAATATAGTACCGGAAATTATTCACAAAATAAGAGAGAACAAAGTGGATACATTTCAAGTTGGTGGATTGGAATTATGCTTGAGAACATAAAACTGGACCTAAGTTAGTGTGCCTCTTTTTTCTTTCCTCTTGATTGCTTAATATTTTTGAATTAACATTGTGGGTGGATTTCTGCTGAATCAGGTGTGCATTACTTAACAGGTGTGTGTGATAATGAAATTTAGACCTGTTAAACCTGCTCTTAATTAATCACCAGATCTATGCCTCAGTTCTCCAGTTCAAATCATGTGTACTCCAAAATGCCAAAAGGAGAACAGGAAGAAGAATCTGGGTTTAGCTTTCTTCCTTCTCTCTTGATATTACATTGAAAATAAAATTAACCATGCAAGTATTATGAGTGGTTTTAAATAATGGGCTTTTTTTTTTTTGCTTGCCTTTGAAATTTAAAGTTCTTTTATAGTTCATCTTCAGTAATTTACTCATTTTTAAATGCTATTGAAAAATAGTAGTGCTCTGTGTAGTCATTAATAAATACAAAGCAGCTTTCTCAAGGCTCTAGGGAGACCTAATAAACAGAACTGTGTTACTAATTGATGCTATATTGAGCTGACAAAAGCGGTGCATCAGTAAACAGAAGTTAGAAAGCAAGAAGTTAAGGAACTATAGGGGATTATGTAGACATCAAGGGTTGGAAATTATAATAAGGCCTCTTTAGAGGAGCGTTAATTTGCATGGGGCTGAATTAGGACAACCAGTTATTTCTGAGGACGCTACTAAGAGCTCATCCAAAATAACCCCCAAAGTGAAAGGTTTGGGAGAGAGTTGGGAGTTAGGTGAGATGGAGGGGGGACTGAGCATGTCATGTTTCCTATAACTCATGGTAGTTCAATCGTTTTCTCAATAGCATGTTAGAATAGCTAGCTTTCTTTGTTAGGAGAAAATGCTGATGAAATCAAGAGTACTGTAATTTCTTTGTTCTATACACACAATTTATGTTGAACTACCACAATGGAATTTTTTTTTTTTTAAGCAGGAAGGGCAGGAGAGTGGAGACGGAAATAAACCTTTTAAATCTTCTTTACGTGAACCCCACAAGGACATAAGCATTTAGCAGATTAGAGAGTGTTTGGATTTATAGATACTATCCTCTACAGTAGTGGTCTTCAATGTGTGATACAGGGACCCCCTGCGAGGCCCCAAGGCCCTCTCAGGGGCTCCAAGAGATAAAAACTAGTTCCATAACAATACTAAGGCATTGTTTCCCCTTTTTACTACGGTGACCATTTGTATTAATGGTGCAAAGCATTGGCGGGTAAAACTGCTGGCGCCTTAGCAGGAAGCAGAACAGTAATGCCAAGCTGTACCAGCAGCCATGGTATTCTTCATTACTGTGCAGTTGCTGTTAAAAAAAAAAAAAAAAAAAAAAGTTTCATTTAAGAATGTCCTTGATGAAGCAGAAAATTAACTTCATTAAATTTTGACCCTTGAGTCCACACCTTTTTAATGTTCTTTATGACAAAATTGGAAGTTTGCATAAAGCACTTCTGCTTTCTACCTAAGTGCCATGTTTGTCTCCAGGGAAAAGTACTTGTGTCACTGTTTGAGTTAAGAGCTGAACTAGCTGTTTTTTTAATGGAATGCCACTTTACTTAATAGAGTAACAGACTATAATTATTCAGATGTGGATATGTTTCATATATTTTCTCAAAAATGAACTTTGAGTCTGTTATCTCAAGAAAAACAGTTCACACTATTTACTGCCCATACATTCAGGCAAAAATCTGAATTCTGGAAAATTTGTATCCAACCCCATCAGTCTGACAGCTTCCCAGTACTTACAAACTTTTCTGATGATATGGGTAGGGATATTAATCAACATAATTCCTTGATATAATCACATCTAATAATGAAATGTGTCAAAATCTGGAAGATATACAAAACTCAGTGAACCAACAGTTTCCAAGTGACCCATGTATATATTATAATTATAATTATAAAAATATACATAGGTAAATGATCCACTCAAAGTGCAAAATATACTGGTGTATTTTAATTTAGCAAAGTACAATAAGTCAGTGATATGGTTTCAGGTTCCATATTCGAACTGATCTTTAAGAAACTGCCACTTGTTGAGTTTTAGTGTAGTACCACAGAAGAATATCCAAAAGTATCTGAAAAGGCTATTATAATACCTTTCCTTTTTCTAGCTGCATCTCTTTGTGAGGCCAGATTTTCTTCACATACATCAACCATAAGAGCATAACACAACAGATTGAATGCAGAAGCAGCTATGAGAATCTACTTGTCTTCTTTTAATAGCCAGATATAAAAAGATTTGCAAAAATGTAAAATAATGGTATTCTTCATGCTAACTTTTTGTCTTATAAAATATACTTATTTTTATATGTTAGTATGCAATGTGTTTATTACTATTATTTTAAGATGAATTATAAGTAAATGGTGTAAATGTTCCTAGTTTTAACTTCTAATATGGTAATGATTGATGTATAACCCACAAAAACAAAAGCTGTTTGCAGGTTTTTTTTTTTTTTCTTTTTTGGAAACAAAGTCTCGCTCTGTAACCCAGGCTAGAGTACGGTGGCACGATCTTGGCTTGCTGCAACCTCCACCTCCTGGGTTCAAGTGATTCTCCTGCCTCAGCCTCGCGAGTAGCTGAGATTACAGACACGCACCACCACACCCAGCTAATTTTTGTATTTCTAGTAGAGACAGAGTTTCACCATGTTGGCCAGGCTGGTCTCGAACTCCTGACCTCAGGTGATCCGTCTGTCTCAGCCTCCCAAAGTACTGGGATTATAGGCGTGAGCCACCACATGGGGCCTCTTTGCAGTTTTTAGAAGCATAAAAGTATTTACAGAGACCAAAAAATTTGAGAGCTCTTGCTCTGCAATTTACTGTAGGAGACGTAGTCTGAAAATTATATGACAAAGCACAAGGTAACAATAAAAGCTATTTAAACAATAGCTTTAAATTCAGACAGATTTATCAGATGAGCCATAAATTATATTAAACAAAGCACTTTCAAACCTGAATTCAAGAGCAAATTTTCTAATCCTCGTTTTCTTTATAATGTCTTCATCTTTAATAACAGTGGAAGACCAGAATCTTTGCTGATATTCTATTTTCAGAGATTTTTTTTTCTTTATCAATATAGCAAAGATCTGGGCATAAAATTTGTGGTTTACAGAGACTTTACAGTTTATCTTTAATCATCTGCAACCTATATTAGCAAAAATAGTACTAGTAAATGATGGTCGTTTTTCTTTTTTTTTGGTTTGGGCTTGCATGGAGGAAAAAGCTTTGATACAATCAGTACAACTTCCAGAGCTATCCCAGCTCCTGAAAGATGCGACAGTTTTGTCATGAATGTAGGCACCTTGGAGAATTTTATTCCTGTGTGTACAGATGGAAAGCCCTTGCAGGCCCTGCCACCATGCAAGTGATGGGCACCTTAACACACACACTCCCCTTCAGACCTTCTCCAAGGGGGAAGAGTTCTGCCCAGATAGCTGTCAGCACCTGAGCGTGACAAGGAGGCTAAGCCCTCAACTAACAGATACACTTGGCAGAATCAGTTCCATTATACTAATTAAATATGTGAAAGCCCAACCTGCCCTGAAATTTCTTGTGAAAAATAACATGCAGTTAGAAAGCAATGCCCAAATACTTGTCCTTAATTTTATAATCACTTTGTTGGCATCTAACATATAGACATTCACATTGCCCTTTGTGGCTGGGCCATCTGCCTCTTTTTTATTATCAAATAAGGGGCATGCAGGTCTTGCCTTCCATTTGGTTTCCTATCAAAAGGCTGTCAGTTGCGTGGGAGCAAATGTGTTTTGGCACGTTCCGCATTTCCAGGGTCTTGCTTCTGACTCTTATAACTAAGAGAAAAGTTGGTGCCCCCAGAGCCAAATCAGTCTCAGAGTATCGGGATACATTGCTCCCGGCATGGTTTTATTAAGCCAGTTAAAGGGATAGGCTGAAGCATACTCACTGTATAAACAGAAGTTGTGCAATGGCCCACAGCTACCCTGCCCATGAGAAAAAGTACCTCCTGTCTTCTGTGGATCTGCCCAAAATTAGGAGGGCTGAGGAGAATGAGATGGCCCCGTTTCAGAACAACTCGCAGTGGTGATGTGGGGGAAGGACGGGAGTGAAGAGGAAGGAAAGCAAGGCTAGCCATCCTCTATTCTTGGAGAGGGTGTTGGGAAGGTGCAGCTGAGGAAACCCTGGCTGTTTAAAGGGTGAGAGAAATAACTACATGCCCACTCATGGTTAAAAAGAAAACAAAACTTCTAACTTTCCAATTTGGGAAATAAAAGTGTAAGATAATTATTCTCTTTGAAGTAAAATGGCTCATGTTTAGGCATTGTATTTTCTTAAATTTTTAGCATTTTCTGGCTAACTGAACTTTAAACAATAAATGTTATACGCTAAGTCTTGCATTATTCGGTGATTTTGACCCAGGCATGGAAAACTATTTTAAAAAACCAAAGGGACATTTTTTTCTTGATCTGGGAGTATTGCCTGTGAACATTCATAAAGCTTACTTTTATTATTTGTGTCCGTTTCTGTTTACATGTTGCACTTCAATAAAAAGCTTACCAAAGGGCAGGAGGATTCTAGTATATACATACATACATATATATATATATATATATATATAGTAAATAATATATTCTCAGTACTGAAAATATTCTCTAGACCCGACTTTGGAATTTTTCACTCTGTCATTTACCAAACATTTTGTTTCTTCTCAGTTCCTTTGTACCACCATTTCACTAAAGGTAAATTGGACCTACGACCTTACAGTAGGGAAGCTAAAGGCATTTATACTTCAAGTACATGTACAAAGCCATAACTCCGTATCATGAAGGTCCAGTATCAACTTTTACAGGATTGTTTTCTTGCTTTATAACCATTGGCTTTTGAATGACCTGCTAGTCAAGTGGGAAGGAAAAAGTGAATCCGAAGATATGGTGACGTTGCTATAGGAATAGGAAGGTCTTCTAAGACTTAATGCTGTCTGTGCACTTTCTAGCTCTTTGCTGAAGGGTCTGGCCCTAGGTTAAGGCTGGCATTAGACACACGGAGTTATGTTTTCGAAATTTATCATCTCCTCTCTCAGGGCTCTCGGTGGCCTTCTGGTTTAGCTGGGGGCAGAGTTGCCTAATCACCATATAAAAAATCAAGCAGTACAATCTCCAGACCTCCTCCTCTTCTCCTGCCCCTGACTCAGTATTTTGATCTTGTGTCCCATTCTCTCCTGGCTCTTCCGGGTGACACAAGATACAGAAATAAGAAAGACTATCAGAAAGTTGGCATAGGCATAAGAGCAAGCATGGATCTGGAAATTTTTCCAAATATAAGGCTTAAGTCCCAGAAATGCCGTGTATTAGCTGAAGGATCTTGGGTAAGTCATGTAACCTCACTAACCTCAGTTTTATCATCTATCAAATAAAGATGATAATAACATCTACCCATAGGGATTTTTGGAAAGAAGGAAGTAACACGTGGAAGGCACTTAATGCAGTGTCTCACATGTGACAAGCACTTAGCATATGGCAGGCACTGAAGTATTGTTATTAACATCCTCATCCTCTCATCCTCTTGTACACATGGCAAATGGTACACATCACGTATTCAAGTTTGAAGTTAGGGTAATGAGTTCATCCAGCCTTAGCTGGTACACATTGCATTTTAACAGGGGCCTTTGCCAGTGCCCAAGCGTATGAGTTATGTGGTCTGGTCAGATGGGGGATGATGGAAGGAGAACTTGCATGAAATTTCCCATCATATGACATAAGAGGCTTCTAATTCTGCATTATCCAAGCCCTGCTATTTGTAACCAGTAATACATGTTCTGAGCCTGTCATTTATAAAGCGCTTCCTGTGTGCCAAGCACCGTGAAATAGATTACCACATTTAATACTTACATTAGCCTTTCATCCCCTTTTTACAGAGGAGGAAGCGGAGACTCAGAGACGCAGAGCAACCTGTCTGGGATCACAGGGCTAGCACATAGCTCCAACTGGGGGCTGAGTCTGCCAGACTCGCAGGGCTGGGCTAACCCTGCTCTGCTCTGACCCGACAGCCCCAGCACCACCGGAGTCTCAGAAACACACATTGTTCCAGATTCCGATATTAGGTCATCATGCAAATTGAGGTTAGGGGCTTTTTCTGAACACTGCAGTAGAATGGGAGTAGACAAAATACACATAGAAATGGATGGAGCATGTGATGTGTGCCAGGCACTATAAAAAGTGCTGGAACCAGAAAGATGAAAAGATGTGGTCCCTGCCTTCAAGGAGCTCACAGGCCAGGGAGGGCCCAAGGTGGAAATAAAATCATGACACAGTGTAAATGCCAGATTAGAGGAATGCAGGAGATGGTAGGAGCACAGACGAGGAGCACACATCAGACTGAGGGGTTAGGAACAGCTTTTTGGAAGAGGTGAAGGCTTAGCTGAGCTTTGAAGCAGAGGAAGGTTGTTGCCAACAAATGGTTGAGCTTGTGAAAATCCCTGAGAGCTAGACAGCAAGGCAAGGCGGGGACTGCAGAAGACGAGGCATGTAGAGGAGACCGGTGGGGTCTGAACTATGACGGGCTCTCGCCCTCATTCTATGGGAGTTGCTGGGAGGCCATGGAGGGAAATCGCCAGATATTTTTAAGGCACATGAAGAAACCCGAGAAACAATCAGGTATTCTCAGTATCTTCCTTTCCCTTAATTATTTCAAGGGAATAAAAAAGCTTTTTGGACGCGGCAAAGGACTCTTCTGTGGTATGATTTGGGTTTCTGGGCGGCCGCTCTGCCTCTTGTATGGTGTTGAGAGATGTATGAAAGGCATCCGCCACAAGTCTCCTTCAATGGATTTCTGCACTTTGCTTGTTAGAAATTGATTCAGGGACTTCATTATGATGTTGCCAAGATGAATGGGGCAGTCGTGTTTTGGCTTAACGCTGCCAGAAGGAGGGAAAACAAGTTCTGTGGTGCTGCAGTTCAATCACGCTGCTTACAGAAGTAGGGCCATGAAAGGATGGAGGAATGTGTCTTTGATACTAGAAACCCTGTAGCCCTGTTGGTGCTACAAGCGAATGCTTAAATTAAAGGTTGGAGCCAGCTTTCAAGTATTGACTGTCGAGCAAAAAGCTCAGCCCACACTCATGTACTTACTCAGGCTTGTTAAAATAAAAATACACTCTCGGCTGAGCTCGTGTCACAGCCAGTGTAATTATTACATTAAAGATGGTTGTTTGGATTAGAGTTGCTGTGGTACACATTTATTTAAAGATACGCTTGGTAATTTAGTACATGTTAGTCAGGACTCATGCCCAAACTGTGAAGAAGTATTCGTTGCCAGCTGCCTCTCAGGTTGCTTTTGTATGCAAGGTAAACACTTGAAACTTGGTAAATTGGTTCAGAATAGTGGTGATTTGACTTCCTTGCCCCTGGACAGTGGCTTCACTCACACAGCTCTCATCTCCTACCGAGGATGAAAATGGCATCAACCTCACTGGATTATTTTGAGGTTGTTAAATGAGGTAACACATTTCAGGTGGTTGGCCCATCAGTAAGTGCTTCTTCATAAATATAGTTTTGTTATCTATATTATGTATCGATTTGTTTTTAAAAGGTAGTAGGGAGTATGACTAAAAAGCCATTCTTTTTTTTTTTTTCTTGCTGCCAATGGTAAAAGCAGGATGGTCCAGTCGTCTATAAGAGCCATGCATTTATTAAACCCTGTGGGTTATATTCCCTATATTTCTTATGGTTCACTGTACCCAGAGCATTCAAGTGTTTAGTAAAGCTGTAAAAGGTTAAGTTGTGAAAGGTTTTGCAAATATGAGGGATGATGCCCATTTTCTGGTAGGTTTCTTATGGGGTTCTTTCCCCCAAGGTACACATTTCTGAGTGATTCTCCCTTCTTTACCCTTTGCTGGCCATGTGAAATACAGGACCTCATCTTCTCCAACAAAAGAATCCACATTAAAGCCACTCATGGACCTGCTTTCTACATTTAAAGCTACTCAACTTTGCTATGTAATTGTAAGGCTCCCAAATTCAAAGCATGGCTATTGAGCAATGGATGAGGGTATACCTAGTATTTTTTCCATAGACTTATGGAATCTCATGCATGGAATTTAGATGTCAGGCCTCCCTGTCCTCATCTGGGAGTACTGGGATTCATGAGCTACTCCTCTGTGCTCTGCAGGATGTTCTGGTGTGTTTAAGGTAAGGTATTATTCTGTTTACACAAATCACCCTCACACCTTGTACTTTTTCATGGATTATTACTTTTTTAATGAGGTAACAGAAATGCAGTGAGGTCAATTTATATGTTGGCATAACATTCTAAAAAGTGAATTTTGATAACTTCCCAGCAGGGAAGAAAATTTTCATCGTAGAAAGTGACATAGCTAAATACAACAGTCCCATAGCTAGCTGGGCATTTTATAGACTATTAGACCTGTAAGAGACCTTAGCAGTCATCTAGTCCAATCTGCTAACTTTATAATCAGGTAGTTGGGAGATTAAACACCATGCCCAGGATCAGTTAGTGGCAGGGACTAAAATCAGGGGCCCCTCAGGCTTCTGTCACGATCTTTCCATAGTTCATGCTTCATCTAAGAGTGCCACAGAGAGCTCAGGTGTAATATTATGATACCAAAAAGTGCTGTCAGTGATGTCTTAGGCCTCTTTAACTCTCTTAAAAACTAGGCTATTCATTTCCATCAAAAGGTTTAATTGGCCTGCACAGTTATTTGTGTTTTCATAGAAAAGGGAAAAAACTAATTCTAGTTAAGAGTAACAGCACACAGAAGGACTCCCGTATGCACTGGGGCTTTAATTTAGTCTTTACAGGCACACACACACACACACACACACACACACACACACACAAAAACACAGGAAACCACTTCAAATATACCATTACGATGAATTCAAACTGTGTCAGGGACATCAACAAAACAGTGTCCCTTCATGCTGAGTATTGTGAAAATGTATCCTTGTTGTTTGCTGTGGTCTTCTGTGGGAGGCACGTAAAAATTACTACACCCCCCGGGGAAAAAAAATAGCAAGCACAGTAAATAACAGCCTTCAGATAATACCGATGGGTAAACATTTCCAGAATTGATTATAGAAACTACTGTTGACAAGCCACTAGCAGGCAAAATGAGGAGAGAGGAAAAAAAAGAACTTTTATCTGCCATTCAACACTGGGCATACAAGGCAGGATACAGACAGGGCGAAATAGCTGATTGATATGGTAATGTACCTCATTGCACATGTAGGATCGTGAGACAGGCCTGAGTTATCTGGTCCAAGCCACTCCTGTTACCCCAGAGAAAACAGAAACTTGGAAAGGTTAAGTGGCTGGCCCAGCATCACACACTTAGCAGCAAAGCCAATTTTGGAACCTTGGTCTCTTGACTCTCAGTCTAGTGCTCCAACTACTGTACCATGACCCTCTAATTGAATCTATGATGGCACCTGTGTCAGGGGTACAAGATGAGGCTCATGGAAATTTATCCAAATGAATAGCTGTTTTAAAATCATCATTAAAACTGTCCATGGGCCAGGCGCAGTAGCTCACACCTATAATCCCAGCACTTTGGGAGGCCAAGGTGAGCAGATTTTGTGAGCCCAGGAGTTCAAGACCATCCTGGGCAACATGGTGAAACCCTGTCTCTACAAAAAAATGCAAAATAATAATAATAATAATAATTAACTGGATATGGTGGCACACACTTATAGTCCCAGCTTCTCAGGAGACTGAGGTAGGAGGATAACCTGAGCCTGGGGAAGTCAAGTCTGCAGTAAGCTGTGATCATACCACTACCCTCCAGCCTGGGTGACAGAGCAAGACCTTGTCTCAGAAACACACACACCCACCCCCACACAAAACAAAAATAATACTGTCCATGGTTTTAAGCATTCTCCTGAAGACAAAAACTTGTTAATATGGTACCGTATAAAATCTCAGTTTATCTTCACATCCAGAAAGGAAGGCATTTTTCGTGCATGTTTAGTTACTCAACAAATATTTATGAAGTGCCCGGGTTGTGTTTATGTCACCGACGGCCCATGATCGGCTATCTTCTCTCTTGTGTCTGAGTCAAATAAGCAGGGGGATTGTTGAATCTGTCCCCCCCACCTCCCTTCTGTCTAAGGATCTCATGATCACATTGTCTTACTTTTCTCTAGTTTTTCCTATCCTTTTAATCTGATCTTTAAATGTCAGTCTCTGTTCTCATCTCGCTTTTTAACGAGTGTGGGTTTCTCGTGTTTATCTTGCTCTCCTTTCGCTGATGTATTTGCATCACTTTAGCTGCAGTTAATATCTGCTAAATCAAACCATATTGGCTTGAATAGCTTCCATTGATTTGTGAATATGAGAATGCTTCAGCTGCCTGGCCCTGCTCTCTGTACGTTCTTTGTCGCCAGTAGGTTTAACTTACTCAAAACCTTCCTTGTCTACATCCCTCTTTTACCCCTGTATTGTTCATCCTCCCCTGTTCAAGCCATTCAGCCTTTTGAGCTGTTGTTACTGTAAGGGAGTGACTGCTATTTCATTTACTCATTATTTACTGAATTAGGAGACTGTCAGTTTTCTTTGCTGTTGCCCTGTTTCCCCTTTTAACTACCACCCTTCTGCCCAATTATCATGAGGACCAGAATCACTATTGTCATGAGCTAGCCTGTATTGAGCATTTACTACATATTTACTAAGCATCATTCAGAAGACTTGAATTATGTAAAAATGAGTCCTTTGGGTTTTTTCTTTTCTTTTTCTTTTTAAAGAGACAGGGTCTCACAGGCTGGAGTGCAATGTTGCGATCATAGCTCACTATAACCTGGAACTCCGGGGCTCAAGTGATCCTTCTGCCTCAGCCTCCCCGGTAGCTGGGGCTACAGGCATGTGACACCACACATGGCTATTCTTTTTTTAATTTTTTTATAGAGATGGAGTCTCTCCATGTTGCCTAGGCTAGTCTCGAACTCTTAGGCTCAAACAGTCCTCCCACCTTGGTGGTTTCTTTTGAGAAAGAGTACAAAATGAACAAGCCACTTTCGTTGATTAATTTAATTCAACCAATTTTCTATATATAATACCTCTGACCACAAAGAAATGATTAGATTCTAAATGCCAGAAGATGGAGGTGTGAAAAGACACCACAAAAAGGCCTTTTGTAAACTGTATTATCAGCCTATTTTACACTCCAGGAAATGCCATAATCATGAGATTTTTTTTTTTTTTTTTAGTGCAAAACCATCTAAACTGAAATCCATATGAAAAATATCAAAACTATTCAGTCAACTTTTACCTACTTCACTTTGTCATTCAACAACTCCGTTCCTTCCTTGCAAAGCAAGGAAAAGTAAAAGAAGCTCTCAGGTGAGTGAGCTCTGGGTCAAGGCCTTTCGAGTGGAAGGACAGGAGGTCCTGGACCTTGGTCTGATGTGTTCCAGGATGTGTGTCTGGCCTGCTTCCTGCCTCCCAGTGATAGCAGCAGCAAGTCCTGGTCTCCCCAGTGAGATCTAGACTAGACTTCGCAGTGAGATCTAGACTAGACTTCCCAGTGAGATCTAGACTAGACTTCCCAGTGAGATCTAGACTAGACTTCCCAGTGAGATCTAGGCTAGACTTTCCAGTGAGATCTAGGCTAGACTTTCCAGTGAGATCTAGGCTAGACTTTCCAGTGAGATCTAGGCTAGACTTCCCAGTGAGATCTAGACTAGACTTTCCAGTGAGATCTAGGCTAGACTTTCCAGTGAGATCTAGGCTAGACTTTCCAGTGAGATCTAGGCTAGACTTTCCAGTGAGATCTAGGCTAGACTTTCCAGTGAGATCTAGGCTAGACTTTCCAGTGAGATCTAGACTAGACTTTCCAGTGAGATCTAGACTAGACTTTCCAGTGAGATCTAGGCTAGACTTCCCCAGTGCCTTGTCGGAGGAAAGAGGCTTCTTCCTTCCTCAGAAGTATTCTGACACCACACTGGGCCAGGTTATGCAAACATGGAGGTGTGGTCTTGAGAGTAGCTCATGAACATTTCTTTCTTCTTTCCCTTAACTATATCAGCAGTAGAGAGCAGAGAAAGAGAAGTCTTCACTGCCATGCAGCCTCATGGAGGTGCTGAAGGTTCTCCCAGGTAGGAGAGGACTTTGGGCTTCTTTTGGCATCACTACCCTCAGGATGCCTGGCTGTTCCACCATTCTGTGGGTGGGACAACCCTTGTCTGGCAGAACAGAAAGGTGCACAGGGGCAGAGGTAACAGCAGGAGACATAAGCATTGTCCTATCCATTTTCCAGCAGAGGACCACTCTCCTATCCAGAGCTTATTTTCCTGGAAACCATTCTCTCCATAAAACAGTGGTTCTCAACTGGGGGCATTTTTGACCCCCAGGGAACATTTGTCAGTGTCTAGAGAGATTTTTTGATTAATACAATTAGAGAGGGCTATTAGCATCTAGTGGGTAGAGGCCAGGGATGCTGCTAAACATTCTACAGTGCCCACGACAGCCCCACAACAAAGAATTATCTCACCCAAAATGTCAATAGTGCCAAAGCTGAGAAACCCTGCCACAGAGCATGCTTTCTACCTTCTGTTCATCATAGGCCCCTTACATATGACATCTTCATTTTCATTTTCAACCCAAACACATTTTATTTAACACCACACAACTTCAGTTTTAAGTAAAGGAATAAATGGAAAACTTTATTGGCACGAGAAAGAAAAAAAAGGGAAAGTAATGCATTACCAAAAGAAGCTGGAGATAATCGGTATGTATGAACTTATGCAATGGTAGAATTATTCTTACTAATAAAAGAGGGTATCGGCTGGGCCTGGTGGCTCACACCTGTAATCCCAGCACTTTCAGAGGCCAAGGCAGGTGGATCACTTAAGACCAGGAGTTCCAGACTAGCCTGGCTAACATGGTGAAATCCTGTCTCTACTAAAAATACAAAAATTAGCTGGGTGCGGTGGTGCATGCCTGTAGTCCCAGCTATTCGGGAGGCTGAGGCAGGAGAATCGCTTGAACCTGGGAGATGGAGGTTGCAGAAAGCCGAGATCACACCACTGCACACCAGCCTGGGTGACAGACCAAGACTCAGTCTCAGAAAAAAAAAAAAATAATAATAATAATAAAAGAGGGTATCTCTCTAAAAGAAAAGATGCAAACCCAAACATTTAGTGCCCCTAGGCAGATGGTATGAGTGTGGCAGGTAGAGGAGGCACTTGGACCATCGGATGGCACGTATGCTTTGAAGAGGGAGCACCTCCCTTGGCTCTGTCGCCATTTGGAATAACTGGTCTATCATCACCAGGTCTTTGATTTTTTTTTTTTTTAAGAGAATCTATAAATCTGAACTTTAATGTGAAATTCCCTGGTTATTAATGGCTAGAAACATAATTTAAAAACTCACAGGCTAGCTTGTTATGGAAGCAGATTAATGGTTGTGGCTAGTTCATCTTTGTTAGTATCTTTATCATTATTTAGATTCTGTGGTTGAACATTGGACAGATGGGCTCTCACATGTAATCTAAACAGACTCCTTTCTGTTCTGAAGGCTTAAGTCACCTAGAAAATAAGTCCAAACTCCTTAACAGAGTATTCAAGGCCTTTTAGGATTAGGTCTCGCCAACCTGGCTACCCACTTTCCATCCTTATGTTGAGCCATTTGCTCCACTCTACCCTGCCTTTGAGCCTCTCTTTGAACACATCATGCATGTTCATGCTGGGACCTCTGCTTTGCTTTTCCTCACTCCCATCGCCACTTTCACGCCTAGGGAAATGTGATATTCATTCTCTGTGGCCCAAATCAAATGACAAATAATCTTCCCAAATTCCCTAAAAATAAATGTGGTTTGGTATATTCTGTTATTATGATCTTTATAAGTTGCTACCATGTATTCATCTAGTCATCTCCCCAACCTCAAGTAATATATAAGACTTGGAGGCTAGGAACCCAACTTTATTGCTCTATTTTTCATATACACCTAGCTTTCAATAAATTTAAATCACCTTCTGCTTATCCATCCACCAATATGCACTGTGATTAACAAGGTAGTTTCTTCATTAACACCAAACTTTCCCTCTTCCCTTCCTATGACCAAGTTTTCAAAAAAAATTAAAATAACATTAAAATGTTATTAATGGCAAAAGGGAATTATTTTTTGAATCATCTATGATTTTTTGCTAAGAGAGAAAAAGTAAAACTTGAGTTATGAGTAATACTTATTAAACATTTGGAATAGCATTAAAATAAGTATTTTTACAGAGTTAAATATTTGCGTCTATACTTAGATATATAAATTACTATTCTTTGAACTTGATTTTGAACTGTGCTCTCCATAATTATAATAATCATAAGCTTATTTATGTATAGGTGGGCTATATAGACATTAACCAATTAATCCTTGATCACATCACCTAATAGGAAGACTTTCCTTGATACCCTATTTTTAGAGTGCACATGTAAGTGTATGTTAATTATAGACCTCTGTTATTAATTTGCATTATATTACCCAAATGCTTACTTAACAGTTTACCAGCATCAAGAGTGTAGGTGGGCAAGAAACTTGTATCAGAAATCACTTCTGTTCAAGCCAGGAGGTGAGTAACATTTACAAATCCGTCAAATCCCTGGCCTCGAATCCAAGGACTATTCATTTTCCTTAAGTGTTTAAGTGGTTCTTTGAGAGGATGTGTTGACTTTATCAATTCAGGCCACATCATAATTAGCTAATTAAAAAAAAAAAAAAAAGCCAGGGGTGGTATCTATATATGTTTGTACCAAATTGAGTTTTATTATAATCCTGGTTCTCTGTAGGTGATATGGCTAATAATTAAGTTATCCCCATTAGGTTATGCTTTTGGAAGCTGCTGTTACCTGCTGCCTATTCCATTAAAAACTACCTTTATCACTAATTTTAACATGAAACAGATCTATTTGGAGAAAAATCCATTATGAATGAGACAGAGTTGGCTGTTGAATAACATTGGTGTAGGCTCAAGTCCGGATATAAATGTGATATAGATGGGAAGATATTGGACAAATGCAATTTATTTCATTATTCAGCAACAAGGTATTCCAAATGTCTCTGCTAATGAATACATGAAAATAGATTACATATAATGTGCACACTGTGAGTCGCATTTGCAGAATTATTTTTGCCACCTCTAGCACTATCTGAAGCCAACACTGAATAGCAATAGTACTTGAGCTTCTAGTTGCAAGAAAAAGCAACTTTAAAAATTAAAAATCAAAAATTTAAAAAGAAAAAAAGTAAATGTGTTATCTGGGGAATTTACCTTTATGGAAGAATTCTTGGGAATATAGCAGTTTTCTCTCAATCCAATTGTGTTGTCCTCTGTTAAACCTCTGTAGTCCCTTAAAATCAGCCCACATGAAAAGAAGACAATGTTCTTCTTCAAAGCTCTGATGGATGACTTTAGAGACTGTTTCAGGAACACTCTGTCTTTTTGCTGAGATGTTGGTAGAATACAATAGATAGCATTTACCGAGCTCACAGGGGGGTCGCTGCTTGCCCACAGCAGTTTGTAAGCTGTTGGTTGTGGCATTAAATTTAAAGTTCCACAAAGTGAAGCAAAAATGTATAATAATGCTATTCTTGTACTGGTTGCAGGGTTTTAGTTCGGGCATTATGGGGGTATTGAGTTGTTTAAATATCAATACTTTTATGTTCTCATATAATTGTCTTAGAATAATCACTGTTTTGTGCTGATAAAATACTTTTAATCTAGGATTCTCGCAGATTCCCTATCCCCCACATATATTTGAGTGATAAACTTGTTGAAAGTTCAACATGTCAAGGATGACTTGCTCTAGCAAGCTGTAGTCTTCCCAGGCCCCCACCTTTCCTGGTTAGAGGATTGTCCTGATGAGACCAAAAGATCAGATTTAATACAGCGCAGCAGACTTAGAACACAAGCAAATAGTCTTTTGTCGCCCTCAGTTTACCCCATCCCTAGCCAGCTCTCTCGTAAGTGAAGGTAAAAGCAACTAGATGAGAGTGTAGATCATTCTCACATTCACTGGCAGTGAAAAATGGCTCCAAAAGATGATCTTATTTAGTGGGCCAAATGTGAAGAGTATTATGTTAAGATAAAATCAGTAACAATTGCATCATAAGATGCCATTTATTACATTTTTTCTATATGCCAAACACTGGGCTAAACACTGAACAAGCATGATCACTTTTACCTTTCAACAACTCTAGGGATAACCCAGAATGGGGATAAGCATTCTACAAAGGAGGGGAACTGAGGATCAAAGAGGTTAAAATTTTTGCACAAGTTCACACAGAAGATTTGAATTTAGGTGTCTCATCCCAGAGCTTCTCAACCATGTCTCCACAGCCGTGCTGTATACCAATTGTAAACATGCATGTTTCTCAGACTTTGGATTCATTATCTGGATATAAAATTCACAGACTAATAAAAAGAAGTATGTAGTGAGAAGTGTGCTCAAGCCAAGCAGCCCATGAAAGGCCGTACAATAGAGGGCAAAGTGAAAGCCGCATGCAGGACTGTGGAATACTGTGGGGATGTTTCATACAATACTGAATGTCATGTTTGCTGGAAGACATTGCTTGAAAATAAATATGTAGGCCATCGCTACCTGTGTGTGTGCTTGCTGTCATGGAGCAAACTTCCAATGACCACCAAGAATGAACCGCAGTGAACTAGAAGATGTGTCCTCTGATAAACAATGTCTGTGATGTAGCCACACAGGAAAAGCCTTGGTTTGAACCTCTGGGGAACCTGTTTCCTAAGAGACTCTGGGGCACAACAATAAGAGCTGCTGTTTACTGAGAGTCTCCTGTCCCCCCAAGCACTGTAGCTATCTCAGTGTGGTTTTAGGTGAGTAAGATCCCCATGCTACAAATGAAGAAACTGAGGCTCAAAGAAATTTCCCTAAGGTCAACCACATCAGTGGCAGAATTGGAACAGTAAGTGTTCTTGATGACTAAAATAGTTGGAAATACACATCAGGGCTAAAATCTCATGAAGGTTCCCTAATTAAATTCACAAGGTAGACTTTGCTTTGAAGTGAAGTGAGATACCTTCTAAATCCAAAGTCTGTTTAATATTTTCTACCATTAGAATAAATGCACACTTAAGCCAAAGTACAAGAGGAATTCCATGTGGAAAACTGCAGGTGTGTCTAGTTAGGCCAAGAGGTATAAAAGGCTGAGCAGTTGTCTGGCATACCTGGTGTTTGCACCATTAGCATCTTGCACTTAGTGGATGCTAAGCAAATATTTGTGATTTGTTTCAATAGCAGGGATGTTTGTCTGAATATTTAAATATTCACCCTAGTTTGGTTTTACTTTGGTAGACTGACTCCATGTTCACTCTGGCAGAATTTCAACTTATACGTGTCAGCCTTAAATAACAAAATTCAGAAAATATGATAAAGTATAGCATTTATTTGAGCCCAGACTTGAGGATAGCCACCTGGGAGTACAGATTCCAGTTGCCTTGTACACTCGGATTAACAGCAGTTACAAGTGAATTTTTAAAGGAAAAAATAAGAGGCAGTTCCTAAATTGTTTACCAAGAATTTATATTTAAATAACATAAGCTGTTGGCCAGGCACGGTGGCTCATGCCTATAATCTCAGCACTTTGAGAGTCTGAGGCAGGACAATTACTTAAGCCCAAGAGTTTGAGAGCAACCTGGGCAACATAGCAAGACCCCAATCTCTACAAAAAATGTAAAGCCAGGCATGGTGGCTCACGCCTGGAATCCCAGCGCTTTGGGAGGCCAAGGAGGGTGGATCACGAGGTCAGGAGATCGAGACCATCCTGGCTAACACGGTGAAACCCCATCTCTACTAAAAAAAAAATACAAAAAGTTAGCTGACCATCCTGGCTAACACGGTGAAACCCCATCTCTACTAAAAAAAAAAAAAAATACAAAAAGTTACCTAGTTAAAAAAAAAAATACAAAAAAAAAAAAATACAAAAAACACGCCTGTAGTCCCAGCTACTTGGGACGCTGAGGTAGGAGAATCGCCTGAACCCAGGAGGCAGAGGTTGCAGTGAGCCAGGTTAGAGCTAATGCACTCCAACCTGGGCGACAGAGCAAGACTCTGTCTCAAAACAAAAACAAAGCTCCCCCTCCCACCAAAAAATTTAAAAACTAGCTGAGCATATTGGCACATGCCTGTCGTACCAGTTACTTGGGAAGCTGAGGCAAGAGGATTGTGTGAGCCCAGGAGGTCAAGGCTGCAGTTAGCTATGATCGTGCCATTGCACTCCAGCCTGGGTGACAGAGCGAGACTCTGTCTCAACAAAATTTTTGTACACCGGCTGGGCGCGGTGGCTTATGCCTGTAATCCCAGCACTTTGGGAGACCAAGGCAGAGAGGTCGGGAGTTCAAGACCAGCCTGACCAACATGGCGAAACTAAAAATACAAAATTAGCCAGACGTGGTGGTGCACACCTGTAATCCCAGCTACTCAGGAGGCTTGAGGCAGGAGAATTGCTTGAACCTGTGAGGCAGAGGTTGTGGTGAGCCGAGGTCACGCCACTGTACTCCAGCCTGGGCATCAAGAGCAAAACTCTGTCTCAAAGAAAAAAATAATTTTTTTGTAAACCCAAAAGCTATTGTTCTTTGTACCACAGATCCCAGTAACATGAAGATAATGGAGGCAGCATCTAGTCAGAAACCAAACGGCTTTAAATAGTTCCCCACCACCACTCCTGCATGGGGGGAGCGTGACTGAAGTCCCATATCATGTCTCTCAGGGTGTGATAAATTTTGCCTAACTCGTATAGCTCAAATGGTTCTGAGCTATTTTTCTTTTCTCAATGGATAAAGTTTTAGCTTGAGATGTACTTTCCTTCTGTATTTCTTGACCCTTTTAAAAACTGTATTGGTATTTTACAATTCAGAATCTATTACATTATGGAAGGGGGTCCAAAAACCTTGAGAGCCATCTTGTAGTTAAAGCATCTTCCTCACGTGTTCCTGGATCTACAACATGGGATAAAATTCTTACGTTAGTTTCAGAGTTAAAGAGTTTAACTTTTTTTTTAATTGCTTTCTTGTCATCACAATTACAATTACGCCTCATTATTTATTATTATTTTGCATTCTCCAATATTTAAAAAAACACAATTTAAAACTTCCCATGTATAAAAACACTTACATTTTAAAACATCACTGCCAGCATGTGTGTGTGCTCATGTGTGAGGACAGATGTGTATAGACAGACATGTACATCTTTAAAGACTTAGTTGTCTCTGAAGTGAAGACAATATGTTTTATTTTTTGTTCCTTATACTTCTCTGTATTTTCTATATTTGCTTCAATAAGCTGGTGTAACTTTTAATTTTTTTAATTAAAAAAAATTTTAGCCTAAAATTACACTTAAACATTAGCAGCTGCTGCTGGGGAAAGATGGACAAATTGCCCAGGCAGCCACATTAGAAGAAGAAAGCCATTTGAATACAGTTAGGTACTTATTTTTATTGAGACAGCATCTTGCTGTGTCACCCAGGGTTTTGCTCTGTTGCCAGAGCTCACTGCAGCCATGACCCAGGCTCAAGTGATCCTCCCACCTCAGGCCCCTCTCCCCCGCCAGTAGCCAAGGCCACAGGCAGGCACAGACTGGCACCACCACACTCGGCTAATTTTTTTTTTTTTTTTTTTGAGGCAGGGTCTCACTATGTTGTCCAGGCTGGTCTTGAACTCCTGAGCTCAAGTGATCCTCTCATCTTGGCTTCCTAAAGTGCTGGGATTACAGACAAGTCATGGCAGCTGGCTAAGTACAGTTATTCAGCATAAGCATAACAAAAACAGGATAGTAGCCCAGTTCCTGTGTTAATGAAATAGTAAGGGTGTAACTAGGGCAAGCTGGCCCTGTTTATGTCACATGAATTTGTTATAGAAAGCACTCTTGAGAACACAAACAAAAGAAAACATTTTAGAAACATACTCACATTTTAATATAAAATGGACTGTGTTTTGTGGCTGTCTGATAATTTTCAACATCAGTCTCCTGAAGAAGGGAGTCAGATGTTCTGGAGAGATCCAAATATAATACAGTCTCATAGGGAACAAAATAAGGAGTTGCCGTGATAAACTTTTTGCTTTGCCAGGTGTGTACTACAATGATTGGTTGACATCATCCAAAAATGAACTAAAATCACAAATTCATTTTCACAGATTTCTTGTTAGAACTGATGTTGTTTCCTTAAGAAAATGCAACTATATTAACTCTTGGCTATTGCAATCAAGAATAAAACAGTCAAGGGGAAAAAAAAAACAATGGCCAAATTTAGAAAGTTATGTGTATTTGGCTTTGAAATATTTTTGGAACGTGACATTGGCCTTGCTTAAGTAAATAATCAATTTGCCATGTCTTATATCTTTTTGAAGGCATTGAGAAGAGATCGAGAAACTCTCAAACTGAATGTACTTGTGATAATTATCAAGCCATAATGCAAATAACAGAAAGGTGATTGTCCTATTCCCTGCACGACATCTTTCTCTTGGTAATTTGAAGAACAGGGTCTTTCAATTACCTTTTTTGCCTTCCTACTACAGCAATAGCTCACCTGTGATGGATCTGTCCTCTCGCAACCTTCGCTGTCACAAACCATCTGAGAAGTTAGGAAGTCAGCAAATAGGCCTTTAGGTTGCCAAAACAGAATCCCAAAGTTCAAGCACTACAGTGCATGCACTTGATTTCAGAGAAAATCTCTTTAGACCCAGTACATCCTATTTATAATTGGTTTTTACACAAGCTTAGTTATCTGGTTGGGTTCCAAGACATAGCTAATTCTAAGACAAAATATTAATTACAAGTAGAGGGAGGGCCTCATAAGATCTAGCATATGACTACAGAAAGAAGGAAAACAATAGATGAAGGAGGAAGAAAAAACATAAAAAGGAAAACAACCAGGGCACTTAGTGTTGGGCCAAAATGTCATATAAATCTTAGAAGGCCTTCAGAGCATTATAGTGTAAACAATAATTTAATACTTTTTTCATAAGTGTCTAGTAGATTTTTTTGAGAAGAGTAAAATACTCTTTATTTGGTATTACACTTTGGTGTGTAATATTAAATTTCTTTATTTGATTTTTATTAGATTTTGTTATTTATAAGATTTTATTATTTATAAAGTATATTTGATATTACAGTACATGCCAAAGTGTAATATCAAATAAAAAATATTTAACTCTTCTCAACTATCACACTTTAGTGTACAATATCACTCTAAATATTGCACTTCTCTAAAGTCTACACTAAAATACCTTTCTATAAGTAAAGGAAACCATTTTAGATACAGGGAATTCTAATTAGATTGGCATAGTCAAAGCCAAAAATATAAAGTAGACATTGCTACCTTATCTTCAGCCCTTGCCTGTAAGAGGCAAAAGAACACAAAATACAGGTGACTCTTGCTTGATTCTGAGACAGTGAAGGAATTTCCCCAGTATTTAAATATATTCACATAACTAGTTATATAAATCTAAACATAAAACCAGTTTCCAATAGGTTTTAAGGTGGTATTCATCTTTATGAAAAGTTGAACATTACTAATGAAGTCCAACCATATCTTCAGAAGGGGGAAACTGACAGCAGTTACTGAATCAAAATTACTATCAAAATTCAAAGAAACATCGAACATACTCATTGAACCACAATCCAGTCTTAGTTAACAGAACTGCCCAACAAAAATATTCTGTCAGATATTAATGATCTGAATTCTGGTATATGAGATCTATTAAATCATGGTACACATTAAAAAGTCATGAGATGTTCCTGTTTTGTAATAAACAAGGCAGTGGCCAACTAATTAATGCTCGTTAGTTTTTTTGAGATAGGCTATCAAGTCTGCCCTTTCTGCTTTCTTCTTAATGCTAGTGAAGATCAATTTTGTTCCAGGGATGAACTTTTTGGGATTCTTCAAATACTCCATCAGTGTTTCCTGTCCCCAGGTGATGCTTTTGTTTTCACTGGCATCTGTGTAAGTGAATCCAAAGGCCTGAGCTGTCCTCTGTCCAGAGACCATGGAGATGTGGCCCAGTCTTGTGTTTGCCTCCCTTTCCCACAGTGTGGCACTGGGCATACTTCTAGACAAAAATCTTGCTTTTCTCAACATCACCCATATTTAATTCTCTCTTTCATCATTGGCACTACTAAGGTTCCCATTCAGAGGCTAGACATCCTGCTCTCCAAATTTCTAATAAATTTTAAAATAAAATTTCTGATGACTGTTTATCATCAGGAAAGTAAATTCTATTCAAAATTCTCTAAAAAGAAGAGAAATATGTCATAATTTAGAAATATTCCTTTAAAAATATTTATGATAACTGCCGTCTTTGTTTTCATGTGTTTACTTGGATAAAAATCCAGCTATTTGGATATTCAGCTATCCCAATTACTTACTAAAGCTCTAATCAGCTGAGATTCATTGCTATTTGCTCTGGTGATGTTCTAAAATACATGATCACAGAGATTTCTGAAGTTCGGATTTACTTCATTATATTCTTTGAGAGAACTATCCAGAGAGTAACTTCTATTTCCAGTTTGCAGAATGTTTCTCTTGTAGCCCAAGGGAATGAATGTGTTCCTTATGAATACAGGTAGACTTGACCAACTGGAGGACCAAGTACAGAATTTCCTATGTTTATAATATCTCCATCCCAGAGTTTTTAACAGTTCATTATGGTTATTTAAACTCAAGCAAGGCTGAACTTGTATCTCATTACATAATAGTACAAAGTAACTCAGCCAAAACTTTGTGTTCACTCCCCTGGCCTTTTTTGTCTTGTAACCACCACCTCTGTGATTTTTGCTGCTTCCAAATAAAGGCCAAACCACATGTGTCATCTTCTACATCCTCTTGTAGTGCCAGAAAGCCTCACTCTCTAGTTCTCCGATAACCATAAGAGTTGTGAGCATTCTAGATCTTATTTAACTTAAGACAGTGGGTTAATTTTAGGTATGACTATAGAGGGATAATGCAAATTCTTTCACAGCAACTGGAAGTTCAGCCTTCACAGAAGCAGAGAGTACTACAGGTGGCAGAAAGTTATTCCTGCCAGCAAATAGTAGTAGAAGTTTCTTTAGAACAAAAGGAGAAAAAGACACATCCAGTCTCAGTGGGATTAAATTAGACAGTGGGAGTTGGCTACCTAAACAGTACTTTTTTGGGTACTTATTGCTGCTGAAGCGTTTGGGGATGTGCTGTGCATAAATACATGATCTGATAAATCTTTTCCTTCTCCTTTATCACTGGATTGGGGTGGACAAACAAGTGTTCCTCGAGGCAAAATGGCAAGCCACTGTATTCACAAAAGGAAGATAAGGAAGTACAAACTAGATACATGAATGGTGAGGGGAAACATCTATTGTAATTTGCAAGGTTTCTTCATTTACGAAGGCTTTTAGGAAGAAGTGAGGTTTGAATCAAAGATGGAGCCTCCCGCAGAACCTGAAATGATGAAGAGAAAGGGGAAGCCGTGAACTTCCAGGCACAGAGGATCTCTTTCCTGGCCAATAGACTCATGAAACAGGGTTATACCTCTTTTATCACAAAAGATGCCACCTTTGGGTTATGGTCCACAGGCACATTCCCCAGTCAATGACAGTTATCTTCACCTGCAGAGTGAACACGAGAACTGAGAAAATAGCCTGGACACTCAGAATAGGAAAAACACTTCCCTAAAATATTTAGACAAGTAATACAAAGTTTATTTTAGGTAGCTGCCTTAGTTCTCTGCTTTTACATGACGTGTTCAAAAAAGAGAAGAGGCGGGATAGAAATGGGGTGGAGGTGAGAATAAATGGCTTAAATTCAGAAGTTGTCAAGCCAGATTTTTCTCCTGCCTGTTTCTATTTATGAAACTTTGCACAGCACCCTCAATTTTGAGGGTAGATTTAGAATGTATTTTCACTTGGCGATGGGGAACACAGATCCCCTTGTCCACAATTGGGTGGGTTTATAAGAAGAGAAAGCATGAAATAAAGATGAGAGAGACACCCAGGATGACATCCGGTTTTTCCTAAACACTCACCTGAAATGCCAGACACTCCAAAAGCTTCTGCATTTACAGAGAGTGAGAAATCTCTCTGCTGTCTGTGCTTCATTGGAAAGTAGAGGGACTATTGCTCTTTCAAGTGGGGGAGATTTGTGTAACAGAAAGAAACAGCAGAAAATAGGTCAGCAAAGTCAAGTGACCTGCACAGATGGGTGTTTTGAGATGTGTAAGCCGAGGTTCTACAGTCACTACCCAGATTCACTTACAAATATCAGGAGTAAAGGCCGGAAATAGAAACATTTTCCAGGCAGGAAGGAGTGGGGAAGAGGGAGAAGTGGGTTATCTTTTTTCCTTCAAATCACTACCATTTCCAGCATGTGAAAAACCATTTTCTTAAAGTCACTTTGCTCAACAGATGACAGTATTTCTTGGGAAAGTAGTAAAAAAAAAAAAAAAAGGAAAAAAAATTCAAGCAATTTTTTTCCCTTTCAACCACCACCTTCCTTTTCTTCCCACCTGTGAATATGAATACAAGACAATTTCATTCTTAGGGTACTTTATTGGCCCCATTCTCCTTGAATATCCCAACATCGTGTAATCACTTCTTGTTTCAAGCAGTAACCCTAGTACCAAGCAGAATTTTGACATCGCCACTAATTCTTTTGAACAAGGCTGTGTTGGCAAATATGAAACAGGGTAGACGTTGGCAAGTGCTTTCAGAATAATTATAGGGTTTCTCGAGTAGTACAGTATAAATAATTGCTGGTTTAAAAGCGTTATTGTGAACGGCAATTTATACTAAAATTTATATTTGCTCCTTGAAACCAATATATGTCGAGAGTGCCTCACTCCCTCTCCTACCTCCCCACCTTGAGCTCTCAAGGGCTTTGGAAGCTTTTGATTTTATTACACTTTTAACTTAGCAAGGCAACTACAAGGCATGTCTAGGCCATAGTAAATAAGGGTAAGAGTAATGCATTTAATCAATGGCCGTGAATGAAGTAATGAAACTGTTTCAGCTCTGGCCACCTGGTGTGCTCCCAGGATACTGATGTACAGAAAGGCCATTTTGGTACAGAGAGAAGCTAAGAACTGCAGTGGCATCACTTTTGCCTGGCAAGTAGGGCACACTGAAGATTATCACCTCTTCTTTGGCTTATGATGGCGTGGATGCAGGGCACAGAGGACCAAGACACCGGAAACTCTTGGAGATAATGCAGCTCTAAAATGGCCACAGAGACTTATTAAAATATATATTTTCCTGTCCGTGGAAATTTTAATTTTATCCTATGGTACATTAAAAATGGGTGGCTACATCAGAAAAGCAGGGGGTGAGCATGGGGGAAAGAAAGCCTTGATGGCTGGGGGAGAATGGTTTTAGAAGGGCTCTTCTCTCTTCTCTTTGGGTGAATGCTAAATAGCAGTCCTTCTTTTCCAAAAGGTGACCGTATGTGTCATCTTCTTGTCTGTTGATCCTAGTGGCTTCTCTTACCCAGCCTGAGAACTCCCCTGAGATTTTTCACATCCTGAATGTTTCTTACCAAAGTAGCTAGAGTTCTAGGATAATGTGTTTTTTGTTTCAACTGCGGTTCCTGGTTTCTGCTCTCTAAAGCCCTTTTAAGCCATATTTTCCATGATTGTTCAGTGCTGGCTTTGGTATTTAAATAAGCCTTTCAATGGGTCATTAGCCCTGTAATTAATTCTAGCTATTTTTAAATGGTGCCTTGGTTATTAAAGAGCCGCCATATTCACGACAGTCTTGTCTTTCTTGGAGAATTACTAAGCATTTGCTGATTTTTTTTTTAGTGCCAAAAATATTACGATTTTTTCTCATTGTGAATATATTTCTCATTGATAGGAAGAGTCAATCTTTTTGAATGAGGACAGAAAATATTTAACTGTTACAGTTCCATATAATAGCCTTGTGCTTTTATTTTTCTTTCAAATAATCACAAAAAATACCCATCCTGTACCCCAGGCCCTGTCAGAGCTGTATGTATTTTACTTTACTTACATTTTAAAAAATCAGTATCAGCAAATCACAGTACTTCAATTGGAAATAACTTTACAGTGAAAGAGCAGTGACTGGATTAAAATCACTTACTCAGTGTTAGAGAGGAAAAAACCCAACTTCTTCCTCTACCCGCTTATATTCAGTGTCTGGGGCCCCACAAAATAAACTTACAAAAGACAGGTTAACAGGAGAGAAAGGATTATTTTATATGTATATGAGGGGGCCTCACAGAAATTAAGTGAAAACCCCCAGGAAGGTCATCAGATCTGGAGACTTATATACCATTTTAACAAAGTGCAATAAACTTATGGAGAAGTGACAAAATAAAGGTAAATGGTTTGAGGCTTCTAGGGGCCATAAATTGTGGGAAGGTAAATGTATGTGGGAACTAATAGAAGACAAGGGTTACTTCAATAAGGTTTGTTTTAGCAGATTTAAGTCAGTGCCCATCTGTAGTGATAAGTGTTGTCTCCTCTTCCTGGTATGGGTTGGGGCAGAGGGTACCTTTACAAGGGGAAATGTATGCCTTGCTTATAGCCAGATAGGGGGAGGGTAGAGAGCTTTTTCTGTTGTTTCTCAGTTGCTTTCAGCTCAAAATAATCTTCATGCCAGAGTGTCATAATTTGGGGTAGCATATTCTGATCTTCTCACCGGTTAGTTGAAGAGCTAAAATTAGAACTTAAACCATCTGACTCTTAGCCCATTCTTTTGATTTCTCTATGCTTTATTATGTAATATTAAAATAGCTGTTAGTCTCCGTGATACTACTACAAGAGGCTTACCAATTCTAATATTAGAACCAACCAACAAGCCTGGCTCCACACCCTTGGCACATGTCACAATCAATCACAGCACAGTGCATCTCAACCAGCCCCCAAGCATTCACTTGAAATCCATGTGACTCGGAATATGAGCTGAAACTCACTTGCCATCTTGACCTTATAGTAATCCCAGGATAAAGCAGTAATTCCTGGTTCAGAAAAGCAGATGGAGATTAACTTTGATTATTGAGTATTATCTGGGATCAGATTAAAATATCAATAGCTCATATAACAATAGTAATAGCAGTTACCATTGTATGCCAGGCATTGAGCTAGTTGCTTACATATATTCTTGCATTGGAGCCTCATAACAGCCCTGTGAAGTAGTTACTGTTATCTCTGTGGTAGAGATTAGGAAATAGAGGTTTGGAGAGGTTAAATAACTTGCCCATGATCACAGTGCTAATAAGTGGAAGATTTAGCACTGGGGTCCAAGGCTGTCTATCTGTAAAGCCAGTCCTTGACATCTAACAACATATATGGAGAGGTCCATGTGCTGACCACTTGCAGCCCAGCCCTAGATGTCGCAAGAGTAGTTATTAACTTTCTCACCTCCAGCCTTTTCTTTTAATCCTGTGAATTCCTTTGACATCTGTGGGTGGCAGGCTCTAGTAAATGTAGTTCAGAAGAAGATGCCTGCCCCAATTGATTTTTTAGACACTTTAATTTGTGTTGGTTCTTGCCGTAGACTTTCCACACTAGAAGGAAAGACCTGAGGCTGTAATTGGGTATTTTAATAACCCTTTCATTCCACTCCAGGGTAGTAGATATTACATGCTAGAAGCAGGCGGTAGGATTTCCTAATTTATTTATTCCTTTGGAGCACCTGCTGTGTGTCAGGCACGGAGGCAGGCACTGGGAAGATAGGATGGAGAAGAATGACAGGTTCCTGCTCTATACATCTTATTCTTAATGTGTGGAGACAGCTTATAAATATGTGGCATTCCAGGGAGTGATAAATGCTTCGAAGAATGAATGTAGGTATTCATAGCAGGTGACTTGCGGGGAGAGGACTAGGGATGCCTTGAGTTTTTCATTTCCTGTGGACCCGAGGACAAATATTAAGAAAAACTTTTCAAAAAGCAAGATAAGCTGTATCTCTAAATATGACTGCAGTGCACTTGTGGCTAGGACGGAGACTGAGGAAAATGTAAAATAGACATGGTATAATTTAGTGTAATTTTCCTGTTTGACACCACTATCATTTTCCCAGTCTTCTGGGCCCTTCTCTCCCGGATAACTCATCGTGTTCTACCTACGGTGCAAGGCTCATTGCCTCTCCCTAACACCACCACTGTGAACCATGAAGGATCCTGTGTTTTGTGTCCTCAAAGTCAGGTCCCCTGTGGCTACCGAAGCTCAACCAGCTACATTGATAAAAGAGCCTCGGCTCACTCTTCCCAAGTGCATTGTTTCTGTTCACACTGGTTCTGTTTTTCTCTGTGAAATGAGGAGGTTGGGATAAACCCTAGTTGAAAAGGTGGCAGGAGAATGAACAGATGGTGGCAGTATCACCTTGGTCTTCCCCAGCTTGGTAACCTTGAGACAGTCATGTTACCTCTCAGCCTCAGGTGCCTTGCATGAAAAGAAAGGGGTTTGATTTGTTAATCACAGAGGACTTTAGGGCATGGTTTTGAATGATTTAAAAGGTTCCATGTAGCTCCTTAGAGTACACTAAACAAAACAAAAACTATAATTTATTAGAGGCTGTGCATCTCTTTCCAGAGGAGTTTCAGACCAGGAAAGAGGACAGTAGTACAGTATCATTGTGGGGCTGTAGTAAAAATTATTCAAGGTCTTTTAACTTTCCTTCCTGAGGACAGTTAGTGAGGGAAATGAACTCTTATGAGGTTGTTAATGAGATCAGAGCAAAGATGGGTCTTTGTACTCCCAAACTATGTTTAATTTCTTAAACTTTAGAAATGGCAGGTTTTAACTAAGTCAGCCAGATCAGGATGTGAGAACCGAGCAGGGACCAGGATGAGCCAAAGCATCAGAATCACTTACTTGTGAAACTGACCGGCTTCTGCTTGTTATCTGTCATTTTACTCCATATTGAGGTCAGAGTGGTAAAGCTATTATGCAGTATACATTTCCTTTTGCTTAAAAGACATGAGATTATCAAAACAACAGGGAAGGGACGTTACTCACTGTCACCAGTAATTTTCAAATGCTGAAAATAATTGTGCCTAGATATAGTCTCCATAAATATATTAATGTGTTGCATATTCCCTATATAGCTATAGTTATTTCTTAATTGATTTCACTCTGGAATACTGTGAAATCGCCTTATGGAAATGTGAAACATAAAAAGATACTACTTACTTTGTAGCTATCCTGTTTTCTTCTAAAGGTGTTGGGTAAGTGTGATGAAGCATCAGTGGTCCACACAGTGACTCTTCCAGACAAACTAAATTAGCAGAAGGAGCAGCAAAACCAGCAGTTATGCAAAATGTTCCTTTTTGTTTTCTTTAATTGTGGTAATGAGTTCATTCAATTTTGAAAGCTTATTTTTATATGCCTATCTTCCACGAAGTTTTGAGGTGTAAATTCAGCCATTCATTGCTTGAGCTTTTATTATTTCAAAATTAGGGTAGTATTACTTCTGTTCCCTCATCATCCCCTTGGAGAGTCACCATCTACATGATAATATGTACTTCTATTTACGTCTTTTGCTGAGTGTCCTTGAGCCTTAAGGAAAACAAACAACATCAAAACATATTAATTCTTTTCCATTGAAAGCTGATCCATGTGTGCGCTGACAATAACTTTAATCCTTTTAATGTCCAAGTGAGGAAGATTGAAAACTGGTAACACTTTCATTGATACTTTTTAAATATGCTCTTATAGCAAAAAAAAGTTTGCTATCTTTTTAGTGACCACTTAAAGGAGAAACTATAGATGCATAAGTTATAAATTCTGTGGCTTTTAATATTTTTTGAGATGAATGTGTTTGGGGTTGAATACTAACAACTTAAAACTTTAAAATTTCCATCTAAATTTCAAGTCTTAAATGTTCCCCTTTTTTTTCTTTTTTTTTTTTTTTTTTTTTTTTTGATACGGAGTCTCGCTCTGTTGTCCAGGCTGGAGTGCAGTGGCGCGATCTCGGCTCACTGCAACCTCCATCCCCCAGGTTCAAGAAATTCTCTGCCTTTCTGTGCCTCAGCCTCCTAAATAGCTGGGACTATAGGCGTGTGCCACCACACCCGGCTAATTTTTGTATTTTTAGTGGAGACGGAGTTTCACCATCTTGGCCAGGCTGGTCTTGAACTCCTGACTTCACGATCCACCCACCACGGTCTTTCAAAGTGCTGGGATTACAGGCGTGAGCTACCACGCCCGGCCCCTCTTCTATACTTTTTCAAGGTCATAAGCAGCTCAAATACAGGCAATTACATCTTCAGCCACTTAGTTTTCGAATATCACCTTTGTTTCATAAAATGAGCTATGTTGTTCTTACAATTCGATTGATGGCCAGAAGAAAATCAGACACTTGATAAAAAGTAGGATTTTAAAAAACACTGGTATCCTATTGTAGGCTGTTTCATAATACACATAGTAAAATATGAATTTTTTGTTTTGTTTTGTTGATTGGGAAGGAGATGGGAGAGGGTAGAGAGTGACATTACAGTTTGAATTTATAATTTGAAAGCAGAGAAAATGGATGAAATAAAAAGATTACCACATAACTATCGCCAGATCCCCCCTCCCACACACACATACCTATCCCCAGGCAATCTTTCTGTGGGAATTTACCTTGGTGTTTAAAAATCATTGCAATATAAAAGTGATATTAAAAATAGTATACTGCCACTGTAGGAAGTATGACAAACATGTGAGATCCTGAGAAACTGCAGAATATTTTCTCATCCAAAGTTTAGCACCTTGGTCTTATAGTGTTTGACACCAAAAAACATAGGAAATACTGTTTCATATTTAGCCTATTCCCTGATGCCTTGTTTCTTAAATTAATTCATGGGCAATGAATTGGGGAGGTAAAATAACAACAACAAATATGCCCTGGTGATATAGTAAATGCCACTTTCCAACACTCACTCCCTACCTAAGAAAATCGCTTTATTTTCTTCTCTCGTGCCCAGCTTGATTGCAGAGAGCAAGAGAGTAGATGGAAACTGTGAGGTTTTTTAACGTTATATCATTAACTCCATCCAACACAACAGGCTTCATTCCTTCTTTCTCATAACTCTGGGATGAAGCATGGTGTTTTGTTACCTGTTTACAAAATAGGCAACAGACACAGAATGTAAGAGCTGCTACATATCATAGAATATATCGAGAATGCCAGAGATTTTTCCTGTTTTCTTCCACAAGACATGTTAAACTGTGTGTATCAAGTTTAACAGGAGCAATGTAAAGCTACTTGATTACATTTTTATCCACAACATTATTTTAAACTAATGCTATTTACTGTGAAGTGTAGTATTTATACTTCTTGCCTCTCAGCGCTTGAGGGTTTCATCATTACCTTACAGTATTTCTCAGAAAAGAACACATTCGCCCCTGGAAATTGTTGGCTGACTTTAGCAAATTCAGGCCACCTATTCATTTAAGACTGTTGTGTGTGTTTGATTATCTAGAATGAATTGCCTTAAGAGTCTCTTTTGGAAAAGTACTAGCACAGTGCCCGAAATGCCAGGGAGTGGAAAGTCATGGTCTCAGTGGGGAAATGACTGCAGTGTTCATGGAGACAGTGTTTTCGCTTGGCTGACATTAATGACAACCCAATGCTGCGCACTCACTGAGTGTTTTCATTTCAGAAGAGCATCAAAACCACTGAGTCCTTTCAAGTCGTCTTCTTTTACTGTGAAACCAGAAACCATGCCGACGACTACTTTCAGTAATAACCTATGTCCCAACTGCAGGCTGAAGTTAACTTTTTGTCATATAATTTTCTAATTTCTGTGTAGGGTTAGTTGTAGCAAACAACTTAGTTTCTTTCGGAGCATGACATCAGAAAGCGTATTTTCATGCAGCAGTGATGGGTAATGAAATCAGAATTTCCACAAAGTCTGCCCTAATTGAACAGCATTGTCAGGAGAAATAAAACGTGAGACTCAGAGTTTTCTCCCCAAGTCATTTATGTTATTAGGTAATGAAGCTGATTTTATTTTAACAAACATACTAGGAGGTAAACTTCCATGTGAACACTGCCCCTTCAAAGCAGTCAAGTGGGAAGGCTGAATGTCCGTGTCCATAATGCTGTCACTGCCAAAAGCTAATATATAACTCCTCTTCTGAAATGGCTTTCACCTCCTTTAGCAATGTTTTCATATTCTCCATAGTGGCCATAGTTCTCCTGGAAAACTGAGCTTGATATTTGAAAACAACCAATAGTTAATGTTCTGAAAAAGGTAAGTGAAGAAACCAAACCAGGTCATTTTCCTTAAAAAAAAAAATAATAATAAGCCAGGCATGGTGGCTTACACCTGTAATCCCAGCACTTTGGGAGGCCAAGGTGGGAGGATCACCTGAGGTCAGGAGATCAAGACCAGCCTGGCCAACATGGAGAAACCTGTCTCTACTAAAAATACAAAAATTACCCAGGCGTGGTGTTGGGCACCTGTAATCCCAGCTACTCAGGAGGCTGAGGCAGGAGAATCCTTTGAACCCTGGGGGAGGTGGAGGTTGCAGTGAGCCGAGATCACACCACTGCACTCCAGCCTGGGTGACAGAGCAAGACCTTATCTTAAAAAAAAAAAAAAAAAAAAAAAAGGAGAGGGACTATAAAGTACAACTGTGTCTTATCTCATTGGCACTGAGAGCAGCTGCATAAGAAGTAGCTCCAAGTAGTTTGGGGCAATGACAACATCAGAACTTTGACACTCCATCCTCATTTTGGTGTCAAGGTTGGAGCCAGTGAATTTGTTGGAAGAAAATATTGGCCACTAGCTTTCTTCTAGAAAATTAATAGAGTGGATGACAACAAAGAACATTCGAAGGCTATCATCCACCACAGCATAGGAGTATCTCCACGCCCACAGTATATGTCAGATATCCAGATTACCCCACTATTGATCATACACATTTTCAGTTGTGTCAGAATTGCTACTCCCCTGACTAACAAACTTGTACGCAAGCAGTGAATGTGGGAAGCTGAATGGAGGGACAACACAAGGGAAAATCCTGCTGCTCAAAAGAACACAGAATGGTGACTTCATTGTCATAATCTGATAGTAATCAAGGACAATTCTGACTTCAGCCACCAGTTCAGAAATCACTAAGAGGCAGGAGGGTTTGGTCATGAGGCCGTTTGGTGCTTTTACTGCAGTCACACAGAATTCCCTGTTCCCAGGCTCGGCAAATGTCCGTTACGCAGCCTTGGGTTGAAGACAAGGGTGTGCTGGGGAATTTGATGTAAATTTTAGTTGTGACATTGAAACTTTCCCCATTGAAACTTTCCCCACAGGAAGTCCTTTGGAACTATCATTTTATTCCATTTTATGTTTAAAAATATAAAAATGGGCTTTATTAAAAGCCCATTTTTTTAAGGTTTATGAGCTGTTACTGAAGACTATACAGAACTGCTACCTATTTTCCCGTCTCTATCTGCTTCTCCTGGGGACTGTTTTGGCTGCAGATGGGGGAAAGAGCCACGCTGGAGTGAAATGAATGATTACATTCCTGGAGAAGTCTCTCACGATCTCAAAATCCTTGGCCCACTGGTCATTTATAGCCATTGCTAAAATATGTGACCAATTTCCTTTAGTGTAACAATTACTCTCTCAATAGACAAATATCCATCCAAATAACAATTTGTCCTAAATCAAATTCCTGGAATGTTAAAATACATCATTAGTTTAGGAAATCTGTTAGTTGGCCCTCAAACTTTTTCATTTTTTCTTACATAATCCTTTCTTGCTCCCCATTGTTCAGTTAAAGTTGAATAAGAAGTGGGGCCTAGCAATGTCAACCGTGATGGAGATGCCACATAGCATTTGTCAGGTTCGGAGAAGGGTGAGAAACCATGTAGCAGGTGGAACGGATGGCTCCACAGCCCCTTGACTCCCTGACGTAGAGGAGACTGAAGGCAACGTGATCACCACGTTCAAAAGTTGGCTTTCTCCATTTTAAGTTCTTCCTTAAAGCCTCTTTAAGGAAAGTCCCTGAAATGATACAGTAGAAAAATCACACAGACTTATTTAAAATGAATTCTATCACTGTTCCTGAGATCTCACCTGCCCCATTGAGGACGTTTTGTTTTTGCAAAGTGCTTTGAAATGTGATAAAGGATCTTAAAGAGTATTTGTAAAATTATGCCCAAAGAAGACATTCTTTGAGGTTACTTTGCAGTGTCTGAAAGTCAAGAATGAGGAAGGAAAGGAAAATAATAGATTCACTTGAAAATGGACCACGCTAATTGGGCAGTGAAATATCCTTCTGTCACACCATTTACCTTAGCAGACCAGAAGAGGGAAAAGGCTCGATTTTTCTCTCATAGATACCACGATTCACTCTCAAAAACATTCCTAAAATGGACTGATATTTCTCTGGTAGAGCACCTGTTTTGCTACCGACAATGTTAAGTTCCATACTAATCAGCTCTTCCAGCCTAACTGACAACTCAAAAAGCTGATTCCAAGAACAAGAAACTGGCTTCAGTAGAAATACTGTGTATTTTGAAGGGTGGGGACAGGTAAACAAATTTATCTTTGTGACATAGTTTAAAGGGTATTTTAAATGAATAATAATTCCTCATAAGTGCTAGCCATTCTTCTCACTGTTGGTGGGTGTGTTTGAGGTTTTTAAAACAAATATGCCAAAGGTTATGAACCCCCCAAAAATTCTGTTCCATTCAGAATTTATTTGTAAGTCTACACACTTATCAAATAATTTTTTTCTAAACTTTAATTTTCTTTTTTTAACTCGATTTCTTGGAATTGCTTTCAATGACTGCTTCAGGCCTCTGAATAGCAGTGAAGGCAAAATCAGGGCAAGTCGTGGTGAATAGTTTGGCTTTTCTGGAACACTGAGCTGACGCCAGTCACCCCACTGGGCTTGGTTCCCCAACATCTCACAGCGAAAGCTCTTGTCTGATGAATATTATGCTTTTATGTTACCACCAGGGCTGCCTCAGAAGTTACTCCTCTATATCCTGATGGTCCTTGACTTGGCCTTGGACTTTGTCCTTGACCTCCAATACCTTAGACAGTTGCAGTTGGGAACAGTGTAGCTTGAGGTTCTAAAATGCTTTGCTGATGGAAAAGGTTTTGTACTGAAAAGTGAATTACAATAGGAAATGGATTTGCATTACTGACACTATCTGCCGTGGGCTTTGCCTCTATTGATTTAAAGCAAAAGGGCACAATTAGTGGCCTTCAAAGAGAGAGGAAAAAAAAATTAAAACAACCTAACTCTGTCCTAGCACATTCAATTAAAATTATTTACTTTGAAGGGAAAAAAAATCTTTGACATCAACACCATATTAGCATGGTGTTGCCTTGTCTCATCTGTAATGGCAAGACATGGTTTTGAAAAAAAAATTCTCTCTGTTTCATAGTAGTAATGTTATTTTCTAACATTAAGAAAAAAAAAAAAAAAAAAAAAGCAGGGGGAGCACCCGGAGTTAGGTGTGTAAAAATGATGTACTAGCTGCCAGAACTTTTATTTTGCATCTTGAAGAGAACAGTTCATTGTGTTTCCTTTCCTCAGCCAATGAAAATGAAAACTTAGTTACCAGGTAGAATTCTCTTCCACGTTCTATCCCTTTTCCCTGAGAGATGACACCTGCTGGGTTTTGCCATAAAAAGAGGTCCCTGTTGGCAGGGTGCGGTAGCTCAAGCCTGTAATCCCAGCACTTTGGGAGGCCGAGACGGGCAGATCACGAGGTCAGGAGATCGAGACCATCCTGGCTAACACGGTGAAACCCCGTCTCTACTAAAAATACAAAAACCTAGCCGGGCGAGGTGGCGGGCGCCTGTAGTCCCAGCTACTCGGGAGGCTGAGGCAGGAGAATGGCGTGAACCCGGGAGGCGGAGCTTGCAGTGAGGTGAGATCCGGCCACTGCACTCGAGCCTGGGCGACAGAGCCAGACTCCGTCTCAAAAAAAAAAAAAAAAAAAAAGAGGTCCCTGTTGTTGGGGAAATGAGAGTTCAGTTCAGCTCACTCTTCACATCACAGTGTAATACAGCAGGGCCGGCTCTGGAAGATTATTCAGTGCAGCACTATGCCTAAGAACAGATGAGGAAGCTGAGCCATGGAGAAAGAGGACCACAAAGTGTTACGGGCGTTTGGTGAATTTCGCTCACTGCACGGACAGTTGTGAGAGCCTCCGAACCCTGTAGTTCAGTCTTTTCCCCACTTTACCACCGTGTGTGAGGCCTCTCTCCCACTTCCTCCACTTATCACCTCTCCAAGATGCCAGCCTCACTGTGGGCTTTCCCTAGAAAGAAGCACTGGTTTCTTTCCATCGTGCCCTGGTTAGTGTTATTTCTCACATTAGGCCTCTGTGTTAGAAATAAAGCTGCGAAACTCCATGTCGTTATACAAAAGGAATACAGTGTCCTATCCTTCATTCTTCTGATAGTTCCTTCAACTCCAGCTGCAGACCCTGCCAAATTCTATCATCCTGAAAAGACAGACAGTGATCCCAGCACTGTGGGAGGCCAAGGCGGGCAGATCACTTGAGTCCAGGAATTCAAGACCAGCCTCAGCAACCTGGTGAAAGCCCATCTCTACTGAAAAAAAAGAAAAAAAAAGCCAGGCGTGGTGGTGTGTACCCGTAGTCCCAGCTACTCAGGAGGCTGAGGTGGTAGGATTGCTTCAGGCTAGGAAGTGGAGGTTGCAGTGACCTGTGATCGCACCACTGCACTCCAGCCTGGGTGACAGAGTGAGACCCTGTCTTAAAAAAAAACAAAAACAAAAACAAAACAAAGACAGTGACGATTATAGCTAACATTTATGGAGCACTTACTATGTGGTAGGCATTGATAATACAGGCACTTGTGTACCCTGTAATAATGAGATAGGGCTCGTTTTAAAGGTGAGGAAACTGAGGCACAGAGAGATTAAGAAAGTGTCCAAGTTCTCATAGCTAACAAATGTCAGGGTAGAGATTCCACCCCAGACTCTAGAGTTTGCAAATCAGATCCCTACACTTTACCTTCAAGGTTATAATCAACTCTTCTTTCTCCTTAAAAAAAAGTTTTCACTTTCATCCTTAATTCCTATGCAGTGAAGCTAATGTAACAAGATGAGGTGCGCTTGTGCGTTCTGTGCATCCTTTTTGTGTCCTTGGTGCCCAGTCACGCAGGTTCTCAGCAAGTGGTGGCAGGACTTGCAGCTGGAGGGACCCGTGTGTAGACCCATTTGTTGGGGGTGGGGAGTAAGGTGTATGTGTAAGCATGTGGGGTGTCTGTGTAGGGTGTGTGTGCAGTGTATGTGTGTGGCATGTGTGGTGTGCATCTGTGGTGTGTGTGGTGTATATGTGTTGTATGTGTGTGGTCTGTATGTATGTGGGGGGTGTGTGTGTGTGTGCTGTCCTTGGTGCCCCGTCATACAGGTTCTCAGCAAGTGGAGGTAGGACTTACAGCTGAATAGACTTGTGTGTGAGGTGTGCCTATGTGCCATGTGTGTGTGTGAGGTGTGCCTGTGTGCCGCGTGTGTGTGAGGTGTGCCTGTGTGCCGTGTGTGTGTGAGGTGTGCCCGTGTGCCGCGTGTGTGTGAGGTGTGCCCGTGTGCCGTGCGTGAGGTGTGCCCGTGTGCCGTGTGTGTGTGGGGTGTGCCCGTGTGCCGTGTGTGTGTGGGGTGTGCCCGTGTGCCGTGTGTGTGGGGGGTGTGCCTGTGTGCCGTGTGTGTGGGGGGTGTGCCTGTGTGCCGTGTGTGAGGTGTGCCCGTGTGCCGTGTGTGAGGTGTGCCCGTGTGCCGTGTGTGAGGTGTGCATGCCGTGTGTGTGTGGGGTGTGCCTGTGTGCCGTGTGTGTGTGAGGTGTGCATGCCGCGTGTGTGTGAGGTGTGCCCGTGTGCCGTGTGTGTGAGGTGTGCATGCCGTGTGTGTGTGGGGTGTGCCCGTGTGCCGTGTGTGTGTGGGGTGTGCCCGTGTGCTGTGTGTGAGGTGTGCCCGTGTGCCGTGTGTGTGTGAGGTGTGCCTGTGTGGGGTGTGCCTGTGTGCCATGTGTGTGTGAGGTGTGCCTGTGTTCCTTGTGTGTGAGGTGTGCCTGTGCCGTGTGTATGAGGTGTGCATGTGTCCCGTGTGTGTGTGCTGGTGTGCCTGTGTGCCGTGTATGTGAGGTGTGCATGTGTCCCGTGTGTATGTGTTGGTGTGCCTGTGTGCCGTGTGTGAGGTGTGCATCTGTGGTATGTGAGAGCATGGTATATGTGAGTGTGGTGTATGTATGTGTGGTACGTGTGAGCTACGGTGTGCATGTGTGGTGTATGTGTGTAGTATGTGTGTATGTGTGGTGTGTGTGTGCCTGTGTTACCATTTAAGATGGTAGCAGCTATTGGCATTAAAAAGGACCTGCTATTCTGAGCTCTGGCTGTGACAGTAAGATGTGCCCACAGCAGCTGTTAGCAATCAGAGTGTGTTTCTATCCTATGTGAAATGTGCTGCCACCACGTGTGAAATGGATTTCAAAACCTTGCCGTACTGAAGTACCAAAGTGTGTGAATGGTACACTTTTACTGCAAATTAGAAAGATTCACTTATTGCAGTGATAATGTCACACTCACTCAAGCTATTTTAAGTGACAGAGACACACATTGCCAAACAGTGGATAGCTGATAGCAGTATTTTCAGGACAGTCATAGAATGTCATTGGAAATGTTTGTCTCTGCAGGCAAAAGCAGCACCTTGGACTAGAGGAGCAAAAACTGAAAATGGAAAAGGAAGGACAGTGTTGCCGGCTTCGTTCTGATATCTTTACATGGCTGTTGTGTTCTTACTTCGCCTCCAGTGCATGACTTACATAAAAATAAGTAGCTTCAAGATAAACACACAGGCTATCCATTTCGTTTTCTTGGGAAAAAATGACATTTATGAGGTGTTATAATGTGTGCATTGATGCTCAGATGTCAGACCTTCTTAAAATAAATCTGACAATCTCTTAGCTTGGTCCAGAGCATTTCTTCTCCTTATGTCTCACAACTCCTAAAATCCCCAAGGCTCTGCTGCCTCTTTCTGTATGTCCCTTTCCTAGTAAGAAACAGCCACCAGCTCCTGCTGCTTCCCCTTGGGAAGAGACATATAAACAACTGTGCTTCAGCTATCCACAAATATTGCTATCCATTCTCAGGCTGAGCTTTTATGTTGTAATTAAGAATGGAAATGTTTCTTTAATCAGCAAGTTTAAAGACCATGCATTTAGAGAAAGAGTCAGAAACAAGTCCTCAGGTTGTCTGGTCATTAGTATGCCTGGCTGAACTGGTTGTCTTAGAAAAGCATTATAAAAGAGAATTTTTTGAAATACCATTGAGCCACAATTCAGAAATACATCTGCGATGTATTTGAAAGGCTCAGAACTTGCCATATTTTTTGTTTAGATGTTACTGACCATGTCCTGGAAACTGGAGGTGGAGGAACTAGTTGAATTTCTAGGAGCTGGTCACTAATTCTTCAAGATCTTACAGTCTTAAAGTGGTTAATATGAAAACATTTACACTTCCGCTTCTGGCAAGCCTAAATAATTTGCCTGTGATTTTTAATAAAAACTAGACCCTTCCCTCATCTCTCATCCAAAGCTTCATCCTCTTATTAATTCTAAAGACACTTTTTTGAAATGGAAAAAAGCACAGAGGTGGAGCAGAGATACAGGCTGTGGGCTAATCCTCTTAACAGTCCTCACCCACTAACATGATCTGTGGACCAAGAAAGTTTTGGTGTCATGACACCATGTTCCTGTGACTATAAATGTGTTGTCTTTTTAGTGTTCTGGGCTTGCTACAGAGGGATATAAATGCATTTTCAACGTTTAATGTTACAAGTTATTTCCAATTTACCATGAATCCAGTTTATTTGGTTGGGGAATATTCCTTGAGTGACATCTACTATTCAATGAGCAGTAGCGGATCTTCAGAATGCCATCAAAGTTCATGGAAAGAAATGATGGGTTCCTTTGCCTGGTAAGCTTTTATGACTTAACCTGGATTCTTGTTATTTTGACCCATTTCTGCACATCTTACTTCATGCAGCGGGGTTTTGTGACCGCACAGTTATGGGGGTCATGGAAATTGTGCAGGTGGAATTAGTAATCAATGGTTGTTAAGAATTTGTGGGGTTATGTGAAATGTGGTGTGAAGTTAAGACATCTGGAAAGTGGAGTGGTTTTCTGGTGGGCTTAAGTGTGAGAATGTTGGGGGTAACGGGGTAAAGTAAGATTGTTTCATAAAATGCTGTAAGAATAATTCCGATGTTTTTGGTTGAGCAGAAACTAGATAAGATCACCAGATTTGGTTTGGTTTTAAAGATGTTCTTTTTTGTTGTGAAGAACAGACCTTGAGCAATGAAAGCAAAGAGTTGACCCCACTGCTCTCAGCTGTAAGGAAGATTTCACCTAAATGTAGCGTAATTGTTCCTGTAAAGGAGAAAAAATGGAATTGGTATCTAGAGTGAGGTTGATCGTAAGAAAAGATTACATGGAGTTCTTTGAGTCAGATGACTTTTTTTGTCTAGTATTATCCAGAATTATGTAAGGGACACCATTGTTGGAAACAACGTTATTAGGAATTTCCCTTGAGCATAGTCTAATCACTTAGCAAACTAAATGGGTTCTCTTTCTTGCTGATATGAAATGACATTTAACCCACCCCAAGAGATTCTAGAGAAAGAAGACTTTTGTTAGATGTTACTGATCCCAGGGTCCTAGAAAATCTTCAAGGACTTTATATTTTAAAATGTAGTTAATTCTAGAATCTTAGAGGGACCTTACGCCAACTGAGAACCATTGGTTAAATGGCCAATTACTTTTATCTTAGCCCCTGATATCACACAACCCCACAAATCCTTAACAATAAATACGTCTGCTGTTTACAAAGGCAAAAGTGAGGAAAAACAGAAAAAAAATAAAAGGATTATATTGCTGATCATGGTGGCATCATTTATTGGGTGAGAACTTATTTAGTATTTGAGCTACTGGATGAGGAGGATGAAGTATTAGGAAGCTTATTCTCTTGCTGTTCAAGTCTTTCACTCAGGGTTTAAATTGGTTACCAGGTAGATACCAAAAAGGGTAAAGAGTCAAATGCCTTAAATTTAAACAGTTTGTGCATTACTATGTGATAGGAGAATTCTAGAGAGAAGTGGATCTAAAAATCAAAGCCACCCACTGTTCTTCTATATGAAAAATCTGTTTCCTCTGTGATTTGACAGAATTTCCCTGTCTAGGGATAAAAGTGCTCATTTGGATTTGGCTTTTAGCAGAGATACATATGCATCAGGGAATGTGAGTCAGTTCTCTAGAAAGCTTAATCTAGTAGGGATGGAAACATATTACAAAGGATTAATATTCAGTTCCCATTGTCAGAACCACCTGCATATTCACAGAAAGCCACATGAGAAGATGTGCCTGGCTTCCTTATTCTTCAGAGATTTCCTGCACACACAGCTCAGCTTTCTCTGAATTCAGATGGGGCATTGTGGCCCAGTGTTTTAACTCTTGCACACCTAAGTCATTAAAAGACTGAAAAAAAATTGTCAAAGTTCCAAAACTTCAATTTTGTCTTATTTTAAATTTAGTTCACAAATGTTTGATCTCTTGATGGTTTGAGGAGTGTGTGTGTGTGTGTGTGTGTGTGTGTGTGTGCATGCGCACGCCATCTGGCAGGTATACTCAACACTTTTTATTGAAAAATGATTTTTTTAAAAGCCATTAAGTTTTCAGGAGAAATTACAATCCAGTTGAAGTTTTTTAAGAAGTGGCTTATTTAGTAAGGTGAAGAACTTTTTTAAAATGGCTATAATTTGATAGAGTCGTTTGAGTCAGATGTCAACTTAATAATAAGGCTTGGGGTGTCAGAGGGTGACATATATGTTTATTATGTTAACAAGTGGGAATTATGCCATTTCCGTGATGCCCCAGCAAGACTGTACAAGCCCTAGATAAAGCCAGGTCAAGGACTTTGCATAAAGAGGCGACTTGTCCATCTAAGTGCTCTTTTTCTTCTAAGTTGTGAGTAAGATAGTTACATCTGGACCCATGAGTCCCTCGGGAAAGCATCTTGGAAACCAATGATTAAAAAAAATTTAAGTAAATCTAGCTAGCAGAGGAGAATTATGGTACTGTGTAATTTTTATTCTCTTTGTGGCATAGTTGGATATAGGTAATAGGACACAGCGTCGCAATCTTTGCCACGAATGATATGGCAGGCTTCCTGAAGCTTCCCATGTATATACGTTTTTCATCTTCAAAGAGCTTTGTGAGCACTCATTTACCACCACCTGCCTGGGAGGTAAGAATTACTCCCATTTTATAGATGGAAGAAGTGGAGGTGTAAGTGAGTTGCTTGAGGCCACCCAGGGAGTTTAGACTCGGAGGCAGACCTGGAAGGCCCAACTCTATCTCTTCGCTGTATTGACTCCCAGTGCTTTCTTTTTGGTGTTATATCCCCTGGAGAGCCCCGGATCGGCGATGGCATAAATCTAAACACATCAAATAATCCTGAATAGGAAAGAGATACCAAGTCTGTCTTTTTTGTGGCTGTTTCTGTATCAAAGCCCTGGGAAATCTGGACATAGAGAAGAAGCCATTTAACCCTCCTGAGGCTCATTTTCCATATCTGTAAAATGGTGATGATAATACCTATCTGCCTCCTTTAGGGATGCTGAAAGCACCAAAATCAAAGCAAGCTAACAGGCTCAAAACTTTGAAAACTAGAGAATTCTGCAAAAACTCAGGCATTATTATTGCCAAAAATGACTATGAGACTGCTTACTGAAAGAGTAGGGCTTTCTAATTGGAGATCTAATTGTTTTGGTGATGTTCAGCAAGGATGAAATACTGTCATGAAAGAATCCAAAATCAAGAGAAGAAAATAATATACTAGGGAAACATATTAGTGTTATATTTAAAATATACTTAGCAGACAAAGTGACCAAACAGGTTGATCATTAGTTTGCATAGGATGCAGCTAAAACTCAGCTCTCCTCATCCCTGAGGGCCATTGAACATGCCTGGGCTATGGAACATACCAATACTCTATTCCAAGCCACAGGTCCAGGTCGATGGTCTGTTCCCCTTCCACATGGAGATGTAATGAGAGCTCTCTGCAAACCCTTATGGTGGCCTGGGGCCTCCCATGGCAGAGTGAAGAGAAAGCATGCTACTCCCTGAACTCTCCACTCCTAGCACTATAGAGAAGGGGCACCAACCCTGGAAGGAGGGTTTGAAAAAAGGCAGCTTGTCTGGGTAGACAGATTGAAGAAAGGCTTCCTCTCTCCAGGCTGTTGCAGTCACTCTGCAGCAAGGCTCACAGCCAGGTGCATTTCAGCCCCTACTTTTGCCTCCTCAGTTAGGCCGCACTGGGCAGAGCACAGCCTGCATGGCCATCTTTAGAAGCCCTGAAATAAGAGGGCCACAAAATTCTAGAAACCTGGTGCTCCTGAAGTCCCTCCAGGAATCAAGGTGAAGACTCTGCAGCTCTCCCCCGACTAACCTTGACACGCAAGCCAGGCCGCCATTCACGCAGCTGCAGAAGCCTTTAATACCCTGGCAGTTTTAAACAGGGGATAAAATAAAGTGACTAATCCATAAAGGACTCAAGCCATTTTACTGAAAATAAAATCAAATGCCTTAGGGTTTTTCTTTTTAATCTTTATTGATTTTTCTGCTTACAAAAGTAATACATGCTGGTTGTAAAAAATTCAAACATTAGAGAAATATGTAACATAGCAAGTGAAAAGTCCTCCATATTCTCTGCATTCCAGAAAAAAAACACCGTCAACAGATTTGTGTAAAAGATAGGCTTTTTAAAGCACTAGTTTTTGACCGTTTTTGCAAGACACACAAAATTGGTTGACATTCATAAGCATGACAGACATGTTCTCATAGGTGTACTCAAGGTTCGCCCATCGGCCGTTTCCTGGCAAGCCAGCAGTAACCCCACCCCATTCGGTCCAATTCAAGAAAATATATGATTGTGCAAGTGAGCTAGAGTGAACGATATTATTGGGGTAACCTTGGGTCCATATTAGTTTAGTTTTTATGTGAACAAATAAAAAACTTTAATTTTGTAAAACTTTTATTGGTAACCAATTCCCCGTGATACTCCTGCAACTTAATGCAACATACCACTGTGTTGTAGCAAACAGTTAGGCAGCAATGTTGTGAAGGACTGCTGTGGTAGCTGGTAGGAACTGCCTGTCATATTATTTGGAGGATAAGCAGCTTTTCTCTATCCCCACCTCAGAAAGAGCTTAAAGTCTGGAGGAAAGAATTTCATTTCACTATAAGGCAGGATTTCTTATCAACAACAACCATAATAACTACTACTATTTATTGAGTGCCAACTATTTCTAAGAACTATGTGATGGGCATATAGAGCAAATACATATATAAAATGCTCACACAGATATCATATATATGGTATGCATTTATGTATCACATCCTTGAATCTTCAGGTATGAAACTGAGGCTCAGAGAGGTTAAGTAATTTGCCCGGCCTTAAGAACTGTCAAACGTTGGCATTGGTCATTTTAGGGTTAAAATTCTAACCAGAATTTTGTGAAACTGCGATCAGTGGCCTAGAAGGTTGATGGTTATTTTTAGTTATAAACTAAGCGGATAACTGCCAGAAAGAGATAGTGACATCAATTCCTGAGTAGTGTGTTAAGTTTAAACAAACTACTTAGGGGATGTCTTTTGAGCCCCGGTTAGTGATTGCTTAACAAGAGTGCAATGATGATGATGACAATGATGACAGTAACAATAAATAGTGATGCCTACCGCATAGGGTGTTGGAGGAGTGAGAGAGATATAATGCATGACACATTATTGGCACAACTACATGTAGATGTTATTTTAAATTAGATTATCATTGAGAGATCACTACTCACAGAATGAAGTACTGCCTCTCATACAATTTTTATTTTATTTTTTTAATTGTTTGGGAGAATGGGCATTGTTCTCTGGACCATGACATCTCCTAAGATAGGTCCTGAGGAATAAATGTCATCTTAAGAATGCTAGTGCCCAAGTTCTTGTTCCTTTTATAATTAAAAATTCAAAGCAAACTTTTTATAGAAGTGCAGTGCTAAATGACAGCCTAGCCCCAAGGACCACTTGGTTAATTAGCACCCTTGCATTCCAGGATTTCCTGACGCCCGCTGCCACTTGTTGTCAGCTCCTTGAAACTGCAGAAATTTGCCTCTGCAGGTGTGGAGAGCCTGCTTGAATTACATAGGGTGCATGAGAGAGCAAATTATTTAGGCAATAGAGCTGAAAATGTGGGCAAATTAGAATTTTTCATAGCAAGATTGTTCATTGTGAAGCCAATTCATGATTATTTTGCGCATCTTGCTCCAGATATTCCACTACACAATAAACTTCTTTGCTGGGATGAATATGTATGTGGGCTAATTTAATCAATATACTTGTGAACGTTGACAGTAGTGCTGTCTGACAGAACTCATCCTTTGAAATGCTGGCTGAGTTAATATGTGCAGTATATATATGGGCCAAGATTCATAATTTGTGTTAAAAGAAGGTTTTGAGAAGACACCACACTACCTGGTGGGAAACCAAAAAGCCTACATGATGAAAGGCAAAGGGCAGAGGGATTTTTGTCTTCCTCCTTCTTGTTGGACTGAAAACTCAAATTCACAAAACTAAACTGCCTCCTTTTGAAAAATTTGCAAGGCACTGACTGCATTTTTTTCTCATGGATTAATTTGAATTCTGGAAATTGACTAAAATGGGGGATGGAGAGGGCTTTTGTGCATTGTTGGATTAAATGAAGGGCTGAGCAAGTGCCCTGCTCCCATCTGCAAATGCTCGCTTTCTGGGAATTTCAACACGTGTGATCAGATCACATTCAGAGGGTTTGCTTTTGGAGTAGGGGGATTTTAGTCATTTCCTAAAGAGCATTTGCAACTGAAATTGTCATCTGAGATAAGAGAGCCATGCAGGAGGGAGCCTAGGAGACTAGGTTAACCAATCAGAATACCTCAACTTGCTATCCAGAAACCCTTCTACCACCTTACCGTGAGATTCCCAGTGAAGCTTGTTTCAGTTAATTCTGATTCTTTAGCCCACTGGAACTAAGCACAGACACCATGGGGACAAAGATCTAAGTGAATGCCCCCCCCCCACCCCCTGCCGTTTGGAAATACCAGTCAATCTACAGTGAGTCCATTTATCCTAAGCTTCTTGGCCTCCACAGATCTCATGACTGTCTCCGCTCAAATATCCTCCAGATCTGAAAACCCCTGCGAGCTGAAGCCTGACTCAGGCCATCAGTCCTGTGTCACAGTGGCACCAAACTCTGGGGTCTGTAGTACAACTGCTCCCCACCCGCACCTACCGTCACAGCCGCTGGGCCATGAGCCATTCCAAAGATGGAAGTGCTGGGGCCAGCATGGTACTCCCAAGGCCACTCCCATCATGAGCAGTCCTCCACGCCAGACAGGCATCTTGGTCACAGCCTTAAACATCGTTACTTCACTTCTCAGTAGTAATCCACTGTGAGTCCAGGCCAACTGGACAGGAATACTGCATATCATTTTCAGTTTGTCCAGATGCAGTTCTACTCAGTGTTCTCAATATGCCCTGCCCAGGGCCTTCATATTCTTCTAGAGGACTAAGTAGACATGCTTGATCTCCCCCATTGTTAAGATGGAATGAAGATAACTCTTAAAAGGCCCAAGTTTAGCGTCAGGTAGTTTTGATGCTGACTTAAATGCTAGGACCTAAAGAGGTTTGTTCATCCCTAATTTCTGTCATTACACCTTGAGGTGAGACATGGGGAGAAGCAGATCCAAGTAGGTCTTCATTTCATGTATAAATTCTGTTTAATGGGTGGTTCAAGGACTTTATGTTGCCTAATTATTATATTCCTAAGAATCAAGGTAGGGAGGCTGGTTCTTATTCTAGCCTACTCAATTCATGTAGGGAAGAGTAGGCAGTAACTCAGCTGATAACACCTTTCACGATTTCTCTACTTCCACTTGCCTTTTGTGCGTCTCTGCAAAATGTTAGGCATAAGTCGCTTTCTCTAGAGTTGCAGATCTGTGGCACAAACCTTTGCCTTGACTATATTAAACATATCGGAGGGACTGTGAAGTATGAGACATTATTAGATTTCATATTTCATAAAGAATTTTTCTTGAAGAAATCAAGCCAAGTGTTAACATGTGGCACACTTGCAAATGACAATTTTTGTTGAATGCAACCTTAAACATATTAAGTTGCTTAACTCAAACTATACCTATTAGTGTCCACAGTCACCATTATTGGGGTACTAGAAAGCCTCCAGAGTATAGAAAATACACTGGATGTGAGATTTGGAACAATCTTTAGATTTGGACAGGAAAGAAACTCAGTATGCAAGCACTAAAAAAAAATGGATAGCTTTTAGAATAGCTTGCACTCCCTAAGTCACCACAGTACTTGTATTAGGCCCTGAGAAAGGGAGTTAGCAGTACACATGGTTTATAATGAGGTTAAATCCGATAGTTTCATGTGTGCTATAAGTACTGAACACAACATCACCCCAAATCCAAAGTAAGTGGTTGTGGAATTATCCCAGGATATGGGATTACATTAGAAGAAAGAGTGGGCTGTGTGTCTCTGTGTGGTACTTACACTGTGTGACATATTCTTTGGACAAAGAAATTACTGTGTATAAGGTCTGGGGCTAGGTAAGGGCTGTATAAAAATGAAACAGACTTGGGCACTTGCAACTGTGTTTCTGTGTGTAACTCAGTAGATAATCTAACATGATACCCAGTAGTGAAAACCATAGAAAATGAATTTAGCGTCATGACACATTCCAGGTAAACTGGTGACTGTTCCCATTCTGTCTATACAGCTCAGCATTGGTCTTTATTTCACATCTAAATTCTATTTAATAGTTTATCTAAGCATTTTCTTTTGCCTAATTATTCCTTATTTTTTATCCTTAATTATGCTCTTTTTAACTTTGAGATATAATGTGTGTGTTCCGAAATGTGCTTTGCCTTATTTGAGAACTTTGGTGTGATACATTTTATTTGCTAGTCTTCTAGCATGAGGCATCTTTAAGTAATCAGTTGGGTAGACACACATGCCCTCTGTACCAGGAACTAAATTTCCAACGTAAAGAACTCAGAAGCAATACATCCTATTTGTCAGGATTCATCATTATTAAATTCAAACAGGATATTAACTCTGTGGTTGAAAGGTTCTGATTGTACACAAATGGACTAATTTTTAACACATGGCAACTGCGTTAATTTTTTAAAAGATAAGTAAGGAATTCTTACCATCATATATAACTTATTAATATTTTGAATTGAATCATTTTCCTAACTAGAGCTGACTTTTTAGAGTGTATTTTTCTCTAGCAGTCAAGCTATAAAGCTCAGCCAAGACAGATTTATGACCTTTTAAAAATAATGATAGAAAATGAGATTGGAGGAAACATTTCAGTATCTGCTTTGCTCTGAGGCCTAAACTGCGAACTCTCCAGTTCTTGAAGGCTTTGAAATGCTGATTCCAGTCTTCTTGTGGGTTCTTAAACACCTTCTCAAATGACCCATTTTAATAACCCGAAAGCTATTATATAACGAGCAGCCATAATTTAGTCCAGGGCTCTAGGGGGACCCTCACAGTTCAGCAATGAATAGTTAATGCAGTATAATGTTTAGCAGGTTATTAGTTTTCACTATACAAATGCTGATCAGGGAACGCTTTTATAAGGTGTTTAAAAGAAAATGTAATTAACTGGTTGCGTGCTTCTGTTGCAGCTCAAATTGAAATTATTCCATGCAAGATCTGTGGAGACAAATCATCAGGAATCCATTATGGTGTCATTACATGTGAAGGCTGCAAGGTAAGCCTTTTTAATTGTTGTTGTTTCTATTAATGTTAAAGTGTATCTTCGTGATTTTTATGCCTCCACTTATGTCTTAAAATTCAACTCCTTAGAATTTTGAGTGATAAGAAATGACAGGACAGAAGAAATATTTTGGTGTTAAATTACACTTAAGGAAGTTATATATATTTTTACTCCTTCCTTCAAAATAATAGACTACAAAAAGGTAGTTGAGCATTGCTTGTCACTTTCAACCCTAGAGTTGAACTGATGAGCAATCTCTGTGGTAACCTTTTTTTAAAAAGAGCTAACTCCAGACTTCTACAATGTCCCTGTCATAAGCTTATAAAAAGAGATCTCCAGTAAGTTTAATTGGAATGTCATTGAGTCTTATTGTTAGCACACATATGTTAACACATCTGGCAAAACTGTGGGAAAGCTATCAGGAAGACCTGAGTTCTAGTCCTGCTGCCTCCACTCGTCCATATTGTTTTAAGTGTGTCTTCATCTCTTTGTGACTCACTTGCATCATTTTTAAAGTGGGTATAACACCTGATCTTCCTACTGTTTAGGACTATTCCAAGAATAGAAGAAGAATCTGTACATAAAAAAGTCCTTACAAATGGAAAAGTGCTATTTAACTCCAAATATTCTCAGTATTATTTCTGCTATGACTATTTTTACTATTTCTGACCTTGATCATGGGGCAATGTGTACAGCACAGGCATAATGTGCAAATGGGAAATAGAGATGTTTATCCCAATAATTCAAGACCCCCCAAGCCCAGATTACCTCTATTATTCAAATCTCAATTTATTAAGATTTAAATCCTCATGCTTATATTGGAAGGGCCTTGAGACAGCTTACAGGATAAAACAGTGCAAAATAAACAGGAGAGAAGCTATTTAAACATTCAGGAGGCCTTTGAGACAGCCGATTGCTACAACCAGGCCTGAATCAGCCCTAAGGCTTTTTGAGGCTGAGTCAAAAAATAAAATCCACAAATTGGGTTAGCTTTCCTTTCATTAAATTAGAAAATACAATGTTGTAAAATACCTATAGACACAAATGACTACTGAGAGACTTCAAGGAAATTAACCTCATAATTTCCTTAATTCTTCATTTTACTGTTAGTCATGGTAACATCTGCTAATTTGTACATGTACAGATGCTTCATGTTGATCCCATCTTAGCAAAGCTTGAGATTTCTGCATACTACAGAACCATCTATGCCCTTTACTTCCAAAATCTGCCCTCCCTCAAAATTAGGTGACTAAATAAATAAATTAAGCAAAATGAGAGGCCAGGCATAGTGGTGTGTCCCTGTAGTCCCAGCTACTCAGGGAAGACTGATGCAGGTTTATCACTTGAGTCCAGCAGTTCAAGGTTACAGTGAGCTATGATCACACCACTGGACTCCAGCCTGGGCAATGGAGTGAGACCCTCTCTCCAAAAAAGTAAATAAAAATATTGAAAAACAAAACAAAATGAAATAATCTGTCTGGCCTATGCCATCCCAGGTTATAAGGTGAGAGTGAGCGGCCCGTGGCCACTGTCATCGCATTGATTTTTGGAGTTGGTTTGGCTGACGTGGCCAGGTAGCCATTGCCTTTCACCCTCACCCTGTCTGTGTTCTGCCTCCCAAATCTGTGTCCCTGGTAGACATGCCATGGCCTTTCTCAATAGAGGGTTTACAGACGGCAGTGCTTGCCTGCTGGGAGTTCCGGTGCTTTTTGTGCATTGCGTATCACCTGGGTGTCTTCTTAAATGGACAGGGTTCTAGGCAGCATCCCGGATACCAGTTCGCTACTTGTCCCTTCATTCTGCCCAAAAAACTGATCGCTTCCTCTGGGTCTGTCAGTAAGGCAAGTGATTATCTAGTAATTGATGGAAGTGATTATCAAGGAATCGAGTCTGGGAAAAGGACAAGGTAGGGGTAGGGGCTACTTCATATAAAATACCCCAACAATTTGGAAGATTAATTAACAACATGCTATTGAGTAAAACCTAAGTTGACTGAGTACCACTGTTCACATAGGCACAATGTGAATTTTCTTTTTACCCTTAATATTTATGATGACAAAAATAAAAGCAATAAGAAAACAAAAGGTATCCATTATTCCAAAGTTGTCATTTTTCTAGATTCCCTTCCAGATCTTGTCTGCAGACCTCTTCAGTGCCAAAGTGATTTTCAGTTATCTGTGGCTCTGTTCCTCTGCTCTGTTGACTTTATCCAACGAAAACCACAAAACAAATAAAACATAATTTTGTTAACAGATTGGGCCTATGCCTAGCCAGGGACTTGAACAATGTTATATGTTTATATTTGATACATATGCTATTTGTTCTCCATTATAATTTCCCTCTGCTGTAACACTTTTATTCCTAATTATAAAAATAGAAGTCAGACTTCTATTTTTGCCATTTTATGTTAATTATTTATCATGTTCTAACCAGGTAAAGGTGTTTCTATCATGATCAATTGTAAATAACTTTGCTGTGATAGTGTAATTAAACATAAGAAAAATTTCACATTAGACATATCAAATAGATACCTAATGAAAGAAAAAAGGTGATCAGTCATCTTCTGAGCTAATCATTTTGTGAATGTATTTTAAACTGCATTTTTAAATTAACAACCTGAAACCATAAGAAATTAGAGGACCTGTTTAATTGCTGAAATGATGATTTTGGCACATAGTTGCTAAGCATTGCACATGAACAGCAAAAATGGTAGAAGCTTTGGTAACTTTTTCTGTCGTTTCTGGCTGTTCCTGGCTCATCTTCTCCCCATCCCCTTTGCTGTCTGTAGAGAGACAGCAGGTGCCATGCTTCTGCTCTGACTCTGGAACCAGACTGCCCAAGTTGAAATCCCAGCACTGCTATTTACCAGCTTGAGCACCTGTACCACCGCTCTGTGCCTCAGTTCCCCCATCTGTAAAATGAGGACTGTAATTTTAATAACTTCATAGGGTTGTCATATGCATTTAAGGAAAGGACCTGGAAGAATGCCAGATGCATCAAAGCACTTACTAAGTGTTAGCTGCTGTTATCACTGTTACTACTAGGCAGACTTCTTGGTGGCTTGGTAATGCTGCTCTATATAGTCAGATATTATTTCTGGGACATCTATGGGTGTAGTCTTGATTGTTGTGACCATTTGCAATATGTTACGTAGAATCTGTCAATAAAAAGGAATACTAAGAGCACTCCTTTGGGCCCAAGCACTATGTAAGCACTGTAAGGGATCCAAAGGGAAGACTGAATCTTTCCCTCAAGCAGTTTATGGTCTAGTTGTAGAGATGAGGCCTGTTTAGGGAAAGCTAAATAGCAATGCAAGAACTAACTATAGAGTAAGGCCACAATCTATGATATACATAAGAAGCACATATAAGCACATATAGGCTGGGCACAGTGGCTCACACCTGTAGTCCCAGCACTTTGGGAGGCTCAGGTGGGAGGAATATGTGAGCACAGGAGTTCAAGACCAGCCTGAGCAATACAGCAAGACTCCATCTCAACAAAAAAATTAAAAATAAAAAAAATTGACCAGGCATGGTGGTGTTTGCCTGAAGTCCCAACTACTCGGAAGTCTGAAGCAGGAGGATTGCTTAAGCCTAGGAGTTCAAGGCCACAGTGAGCTATGATGGCACCACTGCATTCCAGCCTGGCAACAGAGCAAGACCCCTGTCTCAAAAAAAAGAAAAAAGAAACACATATCCACTAGGCAGCATACCTCGGTAGTCTAGAGGAGAGTTGGCCTAGCAAGGTTTCACTGAGGAGGAACCAACCGTGGGCTGGAGCTGAGGAACGATTTTCCCAGAGAAGGTGGCTGGGAGGGCATTCTGTGCTGAGGAAGGAGGAGAACAAGGAGTGGCAGAGGCAAAAGCCCAGAACTAGGGCAGTCTTGGTTGTATTAACAGGACAGCACATAACTCAGTTTGATTGAAGCACAGGGTCACTTTCTGTGGCTAGTGGAAGATGAGGGTAGACAGGCACACCATCCTCAAATTTTTAAGGACTCCATTATGCCAAGGTTTTAATTATAAACGTATTTCACTTGTTCTCTTGAAAGAATCAGGGAACAATGTATTGGCACTGCTTCAGCCTGAATATTGCAATGCCGAAGAACATATGTCAGAATCCAGGCCTGCAAGGTTTTTAGTTCTGTTCCTAGAGACATTTCTGAGCTCTTAGAAAAGAATTTAGTTTCAGCCTTGGGTGAGCATGAGGGGGCATAACATGCGCTGGGGCAGGCCTGCCAGGGAGGAGGGGCAGGTCGTGCCCCATGCCAGCAGAGGAAAAGGCCATAGTAACACTAGAGGCTGTAGATGTTAAAGTTCAATCTTCAAAGTGAATAAAAATATGAAGTGTTAGGAGGAAAATAATCATTGGTTAAGGTTTGCTTTTGAGAAATCATCTTGTTTGCCATTCAACTTCTGTTCCTAATTTCATCATGAGATACAGTGGTTGCTCAGATGATGAGGATGAACATTTGATCTCAAGACACACATACACAGACACGCACACACATTTTTTAATCCATATCCTTTTAGACATTTTGGCTATACAATTTTAACTGCAAGTTTTTTTAATGATAATGCACAATCCAGTATTGGGGTTCGTGAATTGGTTTCTGATTACATTTAAACCCTTTTCCTCTTGATAAGACTAAGAATAAAGTGGCATTCATTTGTCCAATATACAGTCATCAGTCAATACATTTAAGATGATGTCTTATTCAAAGCTTTCTCTTCTACCCAGTAAAGATAATTTGAGATAATGTCTCTGCATTAACAAATATATTTTGTTAAACAATAAAAAAGCCTTTCAAAAATATCTAGAGTGTATAAGTGACACCTTCCCCCACTGAAGCAGTTAACGCCATTTCTGGAGCTTTTTATGTTTAGGTTAAAAAAGCAGCTTTTATGAATGTTCCTTTTAGGCCCAAATTGTCTTTTAGAGGATTCTAATATTTTTATCTCGCTTGTGAAATGTCGCTAGCCGTGAACTAATTCTGTCCACTTTTCACCATTGATACATTCATGCTCAACATTTTTATTTCAACGCTTTTTAATACGTGGCCCCAGTATTAGAGCTAGGCATTTAAAATGAAAATTCGACTTGGGGAAGGACAAGCTGTTATTGCATCCTTACGACGCCTGAGTTTCGGTTCGGTTATACACAGGTGGTAAGCGAAAATTTTTGTTTAGGTAAATCTTCCAGTCCTGTGATGAAATGTGCAAGTGCTGGGTTATGTTAAACCCCAATTTGCATCATGATGATTCAGGTTTTTTTTATTTGTTTGTTTAGATCTTAATCATGTCTCAGTAACCGCTGCCCTTCCTCAGCTCACAGAAAACCCCAGGCTCGAGGCCATGTTGTAGATGGGGCCCTGACACAGCACCTGGCTTGGGGCAGGTCCCACGTGCGTGCTAGGGAATAACCATTGCTGAATGTCTTCGCTTGGATTGGATCTGAGTACGGCAAAGCACAGTCAAAAGCAGACATCGACACTTACCAAATACAACACGTGGGCCGCTTTAATCAGAGACCACTTGCGCATACAATTCTGCAGGGAGGCCAGGCACTATTGAACAAAAACGTAGCTCAGGAAATCTGAATTTCTGTGATTTATTGCTGCCACATGTATGAGTGTAGGGCTGGACCAGCTAACTTTTGTGAATGAGGCTGCCTACCCTTTCTAAAGAACAACTTTTTTTCCTCATATGCGTCTTTGAGCACTTTTATTTCTGCCCCCCACCCAACTTTAATTTTATAATTTCATCTGCTTGATTTTAATACATGCGTGACCTGTGTTTACCCCTCAATGAAATGAAGTTATCCTTTTTCCCCCCCAGCCAGAGAGTTAACTTTTGCCCCACGTTGATCCAAAGATATTTCTTCCTTCTCACCCCCATGCTTCTGAACATTCTCAACAGGAAGTTGCCAAGATAAATAAAATTGTAACATAGTACATGCTTTCACATAGAAGATTCTCCGCTGTTCTTATCTCCATTTTTCTTAGTCTCAGACATAAAATGAAAGGTGGACATACACCCACCTCAGCAGTCCCCCAAGTTCCCAATTTTTAGTTGTATTGGAAAATACAATAATTTGGGCAGGCAGATGAGCATTCATAATAAATCACAGAGTTATGAAGAAATCTTGGTTGTCAAAAGCAAGTGTGTAGCCGTTCCAAAGCGTCTGCCATTAGAATTCAGCAAGGCAGCTGTCAGCTGTTTTCTTGTAATTAAACAGCCAATGAGCAGCTAATTAAGACATATGTGTATACAGAAGTGGAAGTGGGTATGTTAATGAACTGTAGGAATCAATTCATTAAGTGAAAATTGTCAAAAGACCAAACATCAGATCAGCATTTCAGCCTGTGTTTCACTGAGAAAGAGCCCCACGCAGGAGGGGACAACTCAGAATCAGACCCCCGTTCACCTTCCCAGCCATACCTACAGGGCAGCGTCCAACCAGTCCATACTCTTAGACAAAACTATTAAAAACTCCAGTAGGAAGTGCCAGGCATATTTCCAGGCTTTTAAAATATATCTAACAAATGAGTGCTTTCCTACCTGTATGGAAACCTGGTATTTGATACCCTATAAAATGCCGTCTCCCTCATCTGAACCGTTGTAGGGAACTTGGGCTACAGAAATGAAAAGTGGTTTTTTGCTTGTTTGTTTTGTTGTTTGCTCATCTTTTGTTGTTGTTATTCAGTCGGCCCTACATGTTTGTCTTGGTGCTTTTTAGGTGGTATATTAAGAAGTCTATGGCCTTTGGAATAAGATGCACCTAGGATTCAGGAATTCAAATCCTGGGCCTTCCCCTCACCTGCTCTGTGACTTTGGGCATATGGCTTAACCTCTCTTAACTTTCTCATTTGTAAAGCAGAGATACATATCCCTACTTTGCAGTTGTAGGCTGCTGTGGATTGCAAATAATTATGGCAAAGTGTCCGACATGGTGCCTAGTGGGGAGTAGGTGCTCAGCATATCGTCACCACTGTTTTTATCGCTGCCACCGTTTTTTCCTCTAGTTGTTCATTCAACAAGTATTTGTTGACTTTTCTAAGTATTGCGTTAGCTACTGGAAACAAAGAAACAAGGCAGTCGTCCCTGGAAAAGGTAGACATTAATAATACAACAAGGTAAGGGCTAGGAGGGGGATAAATTCAGGACTCTTAAGGGTACACATGGGAGGGGCCCCTCAACCAGCTTTGGGAGGGCCAAGGTCAGAGAAGGTTCCCAGAACAAGTGAATGTCTTCTCAGTGAATCCTGAAGGGAAGGAGAGAGTTTCTTTGGGGAACTGTGAACACAGCAGTTTAGGCTTGGTCATTGTATGACTTTGAGAAGAGCTGCCTGGACGTGTGGTCATTGTCTGGTCATCAGCAGGGAGCCATTAAGGGCTCATAAGCAGAGAAGTGACTTGATGAGTGTGATGTTTTAGGAAGATATCTTTAGTAACTGTGAAATGGATTGGAGGGAATGAGAATGGAAGCAGGGGTCCCAATTAGGAGGCTGTATAATAACCAACTCAAGAAGTGAAAGACATGGAAACTTAAGAAAACTGCAGTAAAGTTGGAGACAAGTAGATGGATCTGAGAAACAGGAAGGTGCCAAGAAGCAGGCTCATTTGGTGACGCTTGGATATGGATGGGGAGGAGGCAGAGATTAAGGCAGTGAAGCCCATCTTTCTGCCTTGAGTAACTGAGGGTAAGATAATCCATGTCACTGAGCAAGAAAACACTGGAGAGGACAGCTGGGAAACAGGCTGTGGGTCAAGATATATTCTCTTCTAGGTCGGGTGCAATGGCTCATGCCTGTAATCCCAGCACTGTGGGAGGCCTAGGCAGGAGGATCACTTAAAGCCAGGAGTTTAAGACCAGTCTGGGCAACAAAGCGAGACCCTGTCTCCTCTACAAAAAAATTTAGAAATTAGCTAGGCATGATAGCATACACTGGTGGTCCCAGCTACTGAGAAGGCTGAGGTGGGAGGATTACTTGAGCCCATGAAGTCGAGGTTGCAGTGAGCTGTGATAGCACCACTGTACTCCAGCCTGAGTGACAGAGACCCTGTCTCTAAATATATATATTCTGTTCCAGAAAGAAAAAAAAAACTCAGCTAAAGTGTTTAGAACTTATGTAGGTAAGGGGAAAGTCAGTGGGGGCTCTAGAAGGCCAAACCACAACTTTGGGTGAATGCCTATCCAAAGTGGGGGGAATATATTCAAACAACGTGACGGGGAGCTGGTGACACAGCGAGGATGAGGCTCAGGCCAGCCACATGCTGGTAAGCTGTGAACAACTGGCTCTCAGGAAAGCAAAATGTGTCTATCTGTATGTAGATAACTTTGGTATCTATCTCACTGATGTAATTTCACGTAATTTTCAAACAATAATAAAATGTACAATATTCTTTATTTTAAATTTCATATAGACAAATAATTCTCACTGAATGCTCTCATGAATTTTGCTGATCTCTTACCTCTATCCCCATGGTTACAGTTGAGGAAAGACTAGTTCCAACATGAATGTTGTTGATATTTTGTTTACATTAATGAATAAGAGAGTGAAACAACAAAGACATTTTGGAACTTCATTCATTCGCCAATGATGACATGAATAACCTCCTTGCTGACTCAGTTAATCGTTTACAAATACTAGAAGAACATTTCTTCCACTTTTTGTGTTACTCACAGTGGGATCACTAGATATGATGTACTGTTAAGTTTAATCTGCATTATTGTAATTTTCATCAGTTTTGTTTGTTTGTTTTGAGACAGAGTCTCACCCTGTCGCCCAGGCTGGAGTGCAGTGGTGTGATCTCAGCTCACTGCAACCTCTGCCTCCTAGGTTCAAGCAATTCTCCTGCCTCAGCCTCCTGAGTAGCTGGGATTACAGGCACCTGCCACCAAGCCCGGCTAATTTTTGTATTTTTAGTAGAGACAGGCTTTCACCAAGTTGGTCAGGCTGGTCTCGAACTCCTGACCTCATGATCTGCCCACCTCGGCCTCCCAAAGTGCTGGGATTACAGATGTGAGCCACCATACCCAGTCTTTTTTTTTTTTTTTAAGAGACAGGGTCTCACTCTGTTGCCCAGGCCGGAATGCAGTGGTACACTCTTAGCTCACTGCACCCTCAAACTCCTGGGCTCCAACAATCTTCCCACCTCACCTTCCCAAGTAGCTGGGACTACAAACACATGCCACTACACCTGGCTAATTGTTTTATTTCCTGTAAAGACAGGGTCTGTGTTGCCCAGGCTGGTCTCAAACACTTGGCTTCACGTGATCCTCCTGCCTCAGCCTCCCAAAGTATTGGGATTATAGGCATGAGCCTCTGCATTCGGCTATCACTGTTTAAATCTAGACAGTAAGCAAAATAATAAATCAAACCCTTATTTGTAGCATTTGCCAATTTCTGTGGTGTAAATAATCCCACCAATGGCCATTTTCAAGCCACCCGACCTGCTCTTTCACAGAATGCAGAGTAGGGAAGGGATGCAGAGCATGGTATGGTATTTCTACCTTCAGATATAAGGATAATTGATATAGATAACCTGAAGAACACTGATAATAGTAAAATAATCATTAAAAAGTAGTTACTTTTTTTATGTCAGGAATGTGTCAGTTAATGTGTAATAACAGATTTAATAACTAGCCTTAACAACAAAATTCCTGAAATTATAGCACTCAGCTCTTGCAACAGTATGAGCCTTCTCCTGAACACTATGGCCTCCATCCCAGTTTTCAAGCTTCCATCTGGGGGGCGGTCAGCGAAAAATTCATAGTGTGCAGTCTTTTTTTTTTAAAGAAAAAGTATTAGGGAATAGAATTTCCAGAGAAGGTAAGGCACGTATCAGAAACAAAAGTCAGCGCAAGGCGTTTTGAAAAGCTGGGTGAAGTAAGGGAGGAAACACTGGAGAGATGTCTCTGAGACAGTAAGAATTGAAACAAAAGGTGGATATGCAGGGACTCTATGTCAGGAAATCAAGAATGTGTGACACTGCTTTGTTTGTCCCACACTGAAGAAGATACACTTAAATAAGAGGGCACTGGACTTAAAATGAGGACAAGAGATTGAGTCCCAGCACTGACCCTTACCAGCCACAGGACCTTGGACAAGTCATTTAACATTCTAAGCTTCATTTTTGTTTTTGGCAAATCAGAAAACTAGAATCAATCTCTGGTTCTTAACAAGAGGAAGTCAAAGTCTTCAGGGAGCTTTTTAAAAATATGTACTATAAAAATGACAATTTTGGCCGGGTGTGGTGGCTCACGCCTGCAAATCCCAGCACCTGGGGAGGCCGAGGCGGGCGAATCATGGGGTCAAGAGATCAAGACCATCCTGGCCAACATGGTGAAACCCTGTCTCTACTAAAAATACAAAAATTAGCTGGGCGTGGTGGTGCACGCCTGTAGTTCCAGCTACTCAGGAGGCTGAGGCAGGAGAATCACTTGAACCCGGGAGGCAGAGGTTGCTGTGACCCAAGGTCATACCACTGCACTCCAGCCTGGTGACAGAGCAAGACTCCGTCTCAAAAAAAAAAAAAGACAATTTTTTTCTTTTTTGACCTATAAAAATGGCAATTTCTTATTGTTCAAACTACTATGTATGCCTGGACCATATCCCCAAGGGTTCTAGTTTGATAAATCTAAGGTGTATCTTTTAAAAGCTCTGTGGATGTTTCTGATGCATCACCCATATGTGAACTACTGTACCTGATAATCTCTCAACTTCTTTCAGCGCCAAAGGCCTGTTTGTTTTATTCTAATTTTCTATTTGCAATAGCCGCGTGTTAATATGCTGCCACTAGGTGGTGGTAGTGTGCCAACAGTCACACTAAGCATCTACTACCTGAAATGTATCATGGTGGCTTTCTGGCTCAAGCCCACCATGTTTGTAAATGCACATCTCCATGTATTTTAACATCCATAAAAAGTGAACTTTTACGACAGCCAAGTAATTTGTTAGCTCATGTTTCAGAAATAACAAAATTGCCAAATTATGTACTTGATATCTTTCCCAGCTAATTCACAACTTCAGCACTTTTTTTTAACACCTCCTCAGTTCCACCCAAATCTTCACGCCCTAGCTTTGTGCTTCCCCTGCTCTCTGTATGACCTCCAAGCCCTGGAATTCATCTCTCAGCTCACTCACTTCCTAATCCTTTTGCAGGATTTCTCCCCATTCAGACAAAATCTGTCTCTGTACTTAGAAGCACACTACTTCTACCTTGAGGTAGGAAGGGACCTACCACACTTTCTACTTTTCTTCTTCTTCCTCTCTTCTTATCTTTCTTCCTCTTGCGTGTTATTTAACTCTTAGTATTTTATCTGTTTAGTTTTCCAAACCCTTAATCCTCTGATAACCACCCCCACAAGGAATACGGAAAAGAAGAGGTTTTTAAAAGAAAAATCAGCAGCAACCCAAACCCTCATTCTTCCTGAAATGCAAAGTTCAGTATTTGTCTGAGTCATGGAGGTTTACTTACCCTGTTTCTCACTTCTCAGCTCTCACCTTATAACCCCACTTCACCTCTCGCGTCTGATATTTGATAGTTCTCCTTGTGGGCATGACTCTGTTGACTTAATCCAAAAGATAGATCTCCTTTCTGGTTCTTAGCTATGCCACTCCCAGAACTTTTCAGCAGGCATTTGCTCAGCTGACTTAGTTGAGGTATAAATGATGCTGTAAAGAATAAGGCGTGTCTGCTTGCGTGCCTGCTTTCCCCAAATCCTCAAACTGAGACTTCCAAATAAGGGTAATCCTTTTCCAAGCAGATAGTGTGGAAGCTGGACATTGGTTCCAGCCACAGTGCCACTGCTCAAAGCACATACGGAATGCTTCATGAGTTTGCCTTGCAATTTATGGCATAATTACACAGACATCTTTAATGATAGTTATTCTGTGCCCTTGCAGTAAGTTTCATTGTTTGTTTAAATGAGCTAAAGTGATTTAGAAATAAGTAAGGTGAAGGAAATGGGGCAGAATACTTCTGGTCAGAAATGAGGAAAAATGATGGACTCATGAGACTGATTTTCTTATGTGACTCCTAATCCAGATCAGGAGACAACTACAGAATGAGATTTTGTAAAATGTCTGGGCGGTAGGAAGTTGGGTCAGCTAAAGGTGTTAATGTTAGGGAAAACACTAATTTCAGAGTAGATTGCTCTTGCTACTTTATTTTGTATAACTTGTTTTTTACACTACCTAATTTAATGCTTGCCCTGTATGAGAACAACTAAGGAGGAATTCTTTTGACACACAAGAGAAGCAGAAAAACAAAACAAGATGACAGTGTAAGTTCTGACGTTAAACTATGTGAAGTCATATCCTGGCTTTACCCCATGCTAGAGCGGGGACTCTGAGCAAGTCACTACACCTCTCTAAGCCTCTGTTTTTTCATCCTTAAAACTAGGGAAATGATAGCATTTGCCCAATATTGCCCTTGTCAGAAGTAAATGTCACAATCTGCATAAAGCATAGAGTGCCTAGGACAAAGTCAGTGCTGTTTTAATGGTACTTGGGATTTGTTTTAATCAGGTATCGTAAGACACACAGATATGGAGATGACTGTCATGAAGGAAGAAGTTTGTTACACAGTAGTTCCCCTTAGCCTCAGGGGGATGCCTGAAACTGTGAACCTTTTAGATACTGTTTTCTCCCATACATCCAGACCTGTGATAAAGTTAAACTTATAAATTAGGCACGATGAGAGATTAACAATAACAACATAAAACAATTATAAAAATATACTGTAATAAAAGTTATGTGAACGTGGTCTTTGCTTTTCTCTTTCTCAAAATATCTTAATATTCTTTTACTTTTACTGCAGTTGACGCAAGTAACTGAAACAAGGAAAGCAAAATGGCGATTAAGGAGGGACTGCTGGACTCACAAATCCCTAGAGACAGGGCCCATGCCACGCCATACAGGGGACACACGGGGAAGCGCCAGGGTCTGTGAAGGGGAGAGGGATGTGGAGAAACACTGCCAAGAGCTCCCACTGTTTTCCACAGGAAGGAAGGCGCAGCAGGATGAGCAGGTTTAGGATAAGTGGCTAGTTTGAATCATTACAGACGGCGCTAGGGGGTAGGGGCTGTCCCTAATTGTCTGGCACCTGACCCTGGTGTGACCGGGGCAGGGGAATCATGGCTAGAAGCGTAAGGGCCTGATGAAGAAGGTGTCCTGGATATGGGCTCTGGCCCGCGTGGTTTTGTGTGAGAGGTGGCTGACAGCAGGTTGGTTGCTGTATGTAGGAGTTTTCCAGCCCTGAAAGGATAGTCCCTCCAGTGTCTGCAAAGCCCTAAGATGTCTGCATCAAAAATACAGAATAAAAAGATATGGTTTAATACAAGTACTCATTAAGACTGATAATCTGTCATCATCATTCTCATGCCCTTAACAGCAGAGCTAACTGATGATTAATATACGGTTTCTGCGTTAACAGTCCTGGACTTTATTAATGGTGGGTGGAAGTTAACTTAATATGTGTATGCAAACTAAAAAGTGGCATCCTTTTCCCTAATGACCCAACCATTATTCAAGAGCTGTGTCTAGTTCTGGATTTCAGACTTTTGAAAGAAATGAAGAAATAGTACTAGATACAGGGGCTCGCACTTGTAATCCCAGCTACTTGGGGGGCCGAGGTGGGAGGACCGCTTGAGCCTAGGAATTCGAGACCAGCCTGGACAACATAGCAAAACCCTGCCTCAGTTTTAAAAAAGAAAACAAGAAGTAGTGAAGAAATTGGAGAGGATTCTGAGAAGAAATATGCGAGGTGGAAAAGAGCCTAGAAAGAAAGGTGACAGATGCCGGGATCTGCTCTTCAGAAGAGATATCTGGGAAACAGCATGGCAGCCCTCAAGTACTAGCTCCACTTAAAGATTTAAAAAAATCATTCAGACATTCCCCATATTTGGTGATCATAGAAGAAACTGTAATAGGCTTAATGTGAAGCAAACACAATTCAACTTCAACTAAAAGAAAAGCAAATAAATTCCTGATTTTAGGCATCCACAGCGATGCCTTTACACAAGGGTATGAAGGTGAGTCTCAAAAAAGAGAGAAACACCTTTCGGCTTGGACAGAGATTATATGTCTCAGAGGAAAATGAATACCGAGACAGCTGACCTCTTGGTATCTCTTTCTAAGGATTATCTGCCTCTGTGACCATTTATATTTTCTTGAATTCTCTCTAGTAAACCCCAAAGAAAGCTTTACTTCCTCTTACTTCCTTTTCACAGGGGAAACACACACACACAAACGATAAAATAAAATAAAAAACATAGCTTTAGATATTTTTCAGAAGAGAGAGGTTGCTTTACAGCAGAGGCAGGACTTGATCGAGGGTAGAGTTAAAGTACAACAGAGAGACAGTCTGAGACATGAGGCCCCCAGCCTTGCCTATGTCAAGGTTAGCAAGCAGCTTGGCTGAAAACAAGAGGAGTGAGAAGTCAGGGTCCTGCCCCGTCCCATCGTAGGTTGGATTTTCCAAAGAACTGGAAACTGAGGTCATATACATCAACTTGGTTTACAAAGGCCCCCAACCATTACAAAGGAAGGCAGGTGCACTTCCTCTCAAGCTGCCCACATACCTTCCCACCTGCCTATTGTAGGAAAAAAAAAAAAAAAGCACAGATAAACAAAAAGAAAATTAAAATCTGATTGGCCCCACCAACTAGTGCCAACAATTTGGGGCATAATTTTCCAAATCTTCTTTTATAGTAAATATATGGGTGCCCTTTTTCCCCCAAAACTTGGATTATACTATGTTTAGCTCTTTAGTTGCTTTTTAAAAAATTCAATGGTATATTTTTATCACCTTTTTATATCAATATTTCTGAAATACCATTTGTAGTGGTTGCTGAATTCCATTGTATGAGTATACAATATGACTCTCTTAATTCAGTAATGTTGGACAATTAGGATCTTTCTACATTTTGTATATTATAAATAGTACTGTAAAGAACACCCTTGTAGGAAAATCTTTGTACCATTCTTAATATTTCTTTAACGTGTATTCCTTAAAAGATTAGCTCAGTGGGTAGGCTTTTTAAAAATTTTTCATACAACTGCCAAATTGACCTCCAGAAAAATCGTTTGGTGGGAGAGCACCCTTATCAGTTTGCCTGCCATTCTGTTGATTCTTTAGGATTTTACCTCTCCCCACTAGTGTCGCCCTTGTTGGGGTCATCTATCTTCACAATTAAAGCTTTGAAGAAAATAATCATCTTTTGTACCCTTCATGGCTTTGCTTCATGGAAATGACTCTACTGATCTTATTTATTTTCTGCATACATCCCTAGCTTGCAAAACCACTGAAAGATAAATCAGCAATAAAAAGATAACAAAGTGGCTCATGCCTATAATCCCAACACTTTGGGACGCCCAGGCGGGAGAATCACTTAAGGCCAGGAGTTCAAGACAGACCTGGACAACACAGTGAGACCCCCCATCTCGACCAAAAAAAAAAAGTTGATTAGATAGATAGATAGATATAAAATTAGCCAGGCATGATGGTGTGCACCTATAGTCCCAGCTACTCAGGAGGCTGAGGAAGGAGGATGGCTTGAGCCCAGGAGTCCAGCTTGAATGACAGAGCAAGACCCTGCCCCCTCCCCTGAAAAAAGCCCCCATGTGTTTGGAAATTAAGGAATATGCTTCTAAATCACATCTGGATTAAAGAAGAAACGTACTGAAAATTAGAACATGTTTTTCACTGAATGAGAATGAAAATACTACATAGTAAAGCTTTGGGGTTGCTTTTAAAACATCACTAAAAGGAAAACTTGACACTTTAAGAATAAACAGTGAAAATTAATCAGCTAAAAGTACAGCTCAGGAACTTAGCAAAAACAAACAAACAAAAATAAAGTTATTGAGGTCAGTAGCTTCTTATACATCTTTGTATCCCCTCTCATTTCCCAAACAGCGCTTGACACATGAGAGCAACTTGATGAGCATCGGACTGGATTTGTTCAATCTTTAAAGGCCATGGTTCTGAACATGTGGTATTTCTAAACTGTCAGGGATGAGGGAATGTTTCCAATCTGATTGATCTGCCAAAATAATCCATCCAAGTGTTATCTAATGCTTGCAATAGTAGATTCGAAGTTGGGGAGTAAGAAATGCCTAACGGGCCATGTGTTGAAGTGGGCTAGTGAAGATTACCATAGTTCACCAGGTTCACAGTGCCCTAGGTTATGGTATGGCTGCCTTTTCCTTAACTTGGAGATTCCAGGGAAGTGTTTTGTGTTTATTGTACAAAAAAATCTCTTGGAGATAAAGGCTAAAGGTAAGTCCCTTTGTATCATTCCATCAGGCACATTGCTTTTGATCATCAGAAGCCAAGAACAAGGACCTGGTCCTATGCCTTTTACATGGGCAACTGTCTGTTGAAGTTAAAGAAAGTTTTGCATGTATAAGGGATGGAGGATTAGGCCCTGGGGATCAATTTTACTCAAGGAAAAAGAAGTGACTTTAATTTCATTAATGGTCTCCTGGATGATTCTGCTACAAGTTTAATTCTCCATTAAATATTAATGCCGCTCAGTGCTTAGCATCCTGCCTTCAGTATCATACCACTCATTCTGACACTAACCTGTTTTATATTTTATAACCGTATCACAGGGCTTTTTCAGGAGAAGTCAGCAAAGCAATGCCACCTACTCCTGTCCTCGTCAGAAGAACTGTTTGATTGATCGAACCAGTAGAAACCGCTGCCAACACTGTCGATTACAGAAATGCCTTGCCGTGGGGATGTCTCGAGATGGTGAGCTCTCACGGCTTGAGTTGTACAGTTGCAAGGGGTTGTGAAAGTGCCTTCTAAAACCTGGACTCAGATCTGCCAATATCTGCCCCGCCTGTCCCCTCCTCATTATTCCACCTCACGCCCCCCATGCTCTTCTGGCAGCTTCATAGAACTCACAACAGCCGCTTCCTCCTCCTCCTCATCCTCAGTGTCAGCCAGCTGGCTGATGGGTGGGGGTGGTGTGGAGGAGAAGTGTCTCGTGGTCAGAACACCTTCAGATTTTTGATATTTCAGCCATTATAGGTGGGTCGATTGATTGACGGTAAGTGTCATCTGGGGCCTTACTAAAGATGCCTCCTCTAGGCATTTTCCCCCGTAGGAAACGTGAACCACAACTGTTACTTGCTTTACACTAGTAAGTCTATTGGAGGTTGAGATGAAGCCGCTTTTATGCTAACTGGATATTTTGAATCACATGCCAAAGCCAACTATTTGTACATACAGAATGTGTGAAAATAGTGCAAAGCATGGCTCAATGACAAGTGTTCTTTTCATTAAACGAAGCTACTTTAAGGAATAGAGACCATCTATCATTCCAGTACAAAACGTTTCAAGATCTTCCTGGAAAACTATCTTAAGTGCACTGAATAATCGACACCAGATTTCAAGACAGTTATGCTTATACGTGGAAACTGGGCAGAAAGCACAGCGGGTCCATTTTAAGGATTTTTTCCAAATATACCAGCTGGCTCTCTTAAGAGATCCCTTTGAAGGAAAATGTCTCCTCCAATGGAATTTCAGCCTGTGGAAAAATACTTCAGAATGCGGAGCAGGCTTTCCAACAGTCTGCCTTCCCTGTAATCTGATGTTCTTAGCGCCCGTAGACCTACATAGGCATGAGTTCACTTTTGCTCCTGCATATTCTAAGAGGCCACTCTGTGCACCACTAAAAAAGTGAAGCTTTTGTCATTGGAAGTTACAAATCACAGAACTTCCACCATATTCTCAGAAATTCCTGTGACATGCAACTCGGCAGATTTCACCTTCTAATGGTACTAAACTGACAAAGTTAGGTATATCTCCTCCATTTGTAAGTTCAAATCACAAGTTGTGTGTGCATTTTCTCAAGAGCTGGTCCCTTTATTTCACTTACAGGATATAATTGCCGTTGTTAATATTAAGACAAAAGTTAAATCATAATTGCAGAGTCACAGCAGAAAGTTTCACCTGTGGGTATTAGGCCCCTTAGGTGTCCTAGAAAATGTTTTCCAAAACATTAAGCACCTTCAGTATGCCTTCTGAAAATTTTGCGTATAAGAAATAGCACAAGTTGTTGTAGGCATAGAATGAATTCTGGAGGTTATGAAATTATGGTTCTGAAACTCAGAGCCCACATCAGCCTGGTTGCTGCCTGAGCAGCGCCACCTAAGTTTGTTATCTGAGTCGTGGAAACTGGAAAGTGACCAGTATTCCAGCTCACTTGTTTCCTCTGTGAACAAGGACAGAGCGTCCTCTTTGGCAAGAAAAGAATTCACCACCTGGCCACTGTGGGGGCTTTGGTTCCCAACTTTGTGTCCATCTATCCTGACTCCTGCCCTGGACTCTCATAACTATGATCTTAGTCAAATGGATGGATGCATCCACCCCATCAGCTATAAATTTAATCACAATCTATTAGGAGAACTAAGTCCCTCCAGCAAAGGCTGAGTCTAGCTGAAAAATCAATGAGTTCATGGAAGAAGTCAGACCAGGAAATCATAGGGTTTTTTGTTTGTTTTTGTTTTCAGTTATCTTGGTGTTTCACAAGAATTCATTTGATATTCTGAATGAACTGGAAAGTTACTATAGTGATGGCTCCACTTTAAATATGGGGACACATCCCAAAGAGAAGCATTACAAACAGAAATCTGCCCAACAAGGATTATATATTATAAGGATCTTATATTATAACACCATATTTGTCCTTTCCAAATCCTGATGCTTTGATTACTTGAGGCTAAATGAGAACAGCAGAAAGTGTTTAAAGATGGGTCCGGCTGGGTGTGATGGCTCACACTTGTAATCCCAGCACTTTGGGAGGATGAGGCTGGAGGATTGCTTGAGCCCTGGAGTTCCAGACCTCAAGCCAGGGCAACATAGCAAAAATCCACCTCTACATAAAGTGAAAAAATTAGCTGGGTGTGGTGGTGTGCACACGTGGTCCCAGCTACTTAGGAGGCCGAGGTGGGAGGATCGCTTGAACCTTAGAAGGTTGAGGCTGCAGTGAGCCACGTTCACATCACTGCACTTCAGCCTGGGTGACAGAGAGCAAGACTCTGTCTCTAAATAAATAAATAAATAAAAAAGATGGGTCTCAGGGTTCCACAGGGGCTGCCATGACCTATGAGTGGAGGAGGGGCTTCTTGGGTCAGGTACTCTGATGTAATTCAAAGAATTAGAGAGGCCTCGTCCAGTTCATTCAGACCTCACAATGCAGCTGCAGAATTAGCCATTTGATCAAGGACGACTGTCAGAGCGCACAGGGCGGTGAACTGAATGAGCGCTGAGGTTTGGCTGCTTTTTACTCCTCGAACCCTGCGCCTTGGTCTGCATGTGGGAGAGAAAGAGGCAGCCTGGACCAGCTGCACAGAGGGAGAGTGGACAGCCCATTAAGTTATCAGTGGGGCCCAGTGGGTAGAGTGGGGATGTGACAGCAGGAAAACAGAGATGGCATCTCTCTGGGCCTCTCCTACCTGCACCAGGTCTCTTTCTGCAACATGAGTTTCTCTGGGATGTGTGTTTGCTGTTGGGGAGCTGGAGTGAGCCTGTGTGGGTTGGAACTGTTTTCACCTCTGAATATGTCCTTATTTTGTGGTCATGCAGTTTTGGATTGAGATTGTCTGAGACTTCAAAGGAAACCCCAAAGCTCGCAGGAGAGAATATTGAAGAAAAGCGCATTGTATGTAGTATGGTTTGGCTTTTTTCTTCCAGCTGTAAAATTTGGCCGAATGTCAAAAAAGCAGAGAGACAGCTTGTATGCAGAAGTGCAGAAACACCGGATGCAGCAGCAGCAGCGCGACCACCAGCAGCAGCCTGGAGAGGCCGAGCCGCTGACGCCCACCTACAACATCTCGGCCAACGGGCTGACGGAACTTCACGACGACCTCAGTAACTACATTGACGGGCACACCCCTGAGGGGAGTAAGGCAGACTCCGCCGTCAGCAGCTTCTACCTGGACATACAGCCTTCCCCAGACCAGTCAGGTCTTGATATCAATGGAATCAAACCAGAACCAATATGTGACTACACACCAGCATCAGGCTTCTTTCCCTACTGTTCGTTCACCAACGGCGAGACTTCCCCAACTGTGTCCATGGCAGAATTAGGTAATGGCATGCATGCTTCTCCTGGGAAGCTCTGTTCATGCCCTTTAAAGTAAAAGGGGCATGTCTGACTTTCCTCTAATGAGTTCTGCTAAATGTTGCAATTCACCTTTACCATTTGGGCCACTTCATTTTCTGCCCTGCCCCCTTGCTTTTGACCCTCTGCTGTTTCCCATGGTTTATCCAATACCTGCATTGACCTCTCAGCATTAGAAATGGGACAAAACCAACGGAAGCAGTCTTTGAATTCTGCAGAAAACTGGAAGCTCAGGAAATGGCTACATTAACTTCATTAGTGGTTTAGTTATATTCCAGGGATTGCTTTATACCTAAGGTGACGAAAGAAAATGGCAGTCCACAAACTGAACTTGGCCCATAGACGTATTTTTTTGACCAGTGCAGTTTTAAAATTTTTGAATCAGTTGCTAATATTTAAATTTGGATAATTATACCCAAAAGTTCAGATTTTTTAGCTTCTTGTGGGAGGGGAAAAAATGATCTATTTACAGTGGGCCAACATTTGTGAATGTCAACAGCCAACTGGCAACAGCCAGGGGCTTACACCTTTCAATGGGCCCACCCCACTCCTGCCATTTATATCATATGCACAGCCCCTGTAGGCATCTAAGTTTTGCAACTCTGATATACAGTATAAATGTTCAACAGAAATTAGCTGCTTTACTTACCAGAATGATCTGATGATGGATATTGGTGAAAAATTGATGTAATTCATATAAGGCTCACCATGCAAAAGACAAAAAACTGTCCTTTTCTTATTGCTGGAACATTACTGCTTCTTGGGAGATGTGACCTAGAAATGTTGATAACACAGACAATGGGCAACTTTCCATTTCAAGGAGGTTGTGTTAACATCCACTGCTATATTTAATCGATTTTTAAGTACAGCACTATTATTAGAAAAACTTTGATAAGAACCTTTGTAGTTTTTGAATTTGATCTGCTCCTCCTGGTGGTTCCTCACACAAGGTTATAATCCTTTGGGATATTTCAATTAGTTGCTGTGGAGATGACTAAGTTAATACGAGGAGAGAATGAAGACTTCAGATGGAAAAGAAACAGCAGGTTCAGACTTGAGCACAGAAATCCTCAGTTCACAGAAATAATGGCTGTGTTCTTTAGACGGTTTCTCTACCTCTGCACCCCATAAAACATCTTTTAAGTGAAAATTTATATTTCCAGTAAAATCTTTCTCCAAATAGAACAAATTGAATGTTCTTTACAGTTTTTACACAAGCATCTCTTTATGGGTCTAAATTTAAATCCTCAAGAGCAGAGACATTTTAAGCCTGGTCTTTAACCACTGAACAGCATTAAAAGGTGTATTGCAGCTCTTTTGATTAACAGAGAAACCTCTGAACTAGAAGCCAAGCTGAGCAGAGGTAGGTTTGGTTTTTTTTTTTTTTTCTTGAACTAGAACAAAAACCTTCCATTTTTGTCATGAAATCTTGGTTGGCTGAGCCTTAAGCAGAACTGTAATGAAAGTAAAATTTTCAGATATGAATAAGGATTTGATTGAAAGCTGACATGATACCATGAAAAATGACCTGACTCACTTTAGGTTTGCTTCCACCTTACCGTAAGTATTAGTGACTCTGTCCTGTTTGCTTGTCAAATGTTCAATCCTGAAATAAATCCATAGGCCTTAGGCAAAGCATTGCCCTTGAACATGGCACTTTGGCTAAAAAATGCACTGACACCGAAGTGGGGCCAGAGATGGCTGAGCTGATTCCCTGAGGCTCCCGGACAAGTCAGCTTCCTCTTCCGTGGTCTCACTCTCCAGTGCAGTCTGGGAGCCCTGCCCCCTCATTGCTTGCTCTATGTGCTTTTAAATTAGGAATTTTTCACAGGTGGTGTGGCATTTTCCAGGATAAATTAAATGAGATCATCACTAGGAGAATTCCCAAACCCAAAACTAAACTAGCATTTATCTGGAAAGGATATAATTGGGCTGTAATTCTCTTATCCCATTTATGCATGCAAAGTGTTTCAGGGAACTAAGAGTATCATGAAAGTGGCCCAAGTCTTGTTGCTGCTTCTCCAAAGCTACTTACATTTCCCTGGTATTTCTTTTGGGGCTTACAGCCTGCTATCTCTTTAAGACTCTTGACTTCATTTTAGGCTAAACTTTGTCATCAGATTTTAAACAAATGAAACCAATTATGTAATAGGAAGATAAATTATAAACCAACACATCCTAAGTCCAATTCTCTCTTTCAAGTGTAGTAGGCACAACCTATTACTCTTAGTGAAAAATATGTCTTCATCCTTGGCTAGGAAATTTTGCCCTTGGTGTACAATTAGTACCTGAATTATACATTCCAGATAAACAACCTAGGTTTTAAGTGCAAATTATGTTTGTTACTATAATTGATATCTAAAGCTTTGCACAGGAGAAACAACTGATATATTGGGCAAACATGAGACAAGAAATCCACTTATATGGGTGGTGGTCCTAGCATTAATATAAGTTGTACAACCCAGTATAAGTCACATAACATCTGTGAGCTGTAGTTTCTCTACCCCTAGAATATAAAGGTCTGTGTCTCAATCATAGCTCTGCCACTTGCCAGCTGTGACACCTTGAAGAAGTCACTTCACTGTGGTTCAGTTTCCTCATCTGTAAAATTGAGAGAATACTAGTACCTTTCTCCTGGGGTTGTTATAAGGATTAAGTGAGAAAACACATATATTTAGGATAGATACAAATTAGGTGGGACTGGCATATAGTAAATGCTATATGTGTTACCTGTTATCATAATTCTTAATGTCATTATTATTTGTTAAACAAGGACAGTTTGGACTAGATGCTTTCTAAAGTTCCTTCCCACTGTGAAAATCTGTGACTAACTCAGAAGCCAGGACTTCCCATCTGAAGTATCAAAGCGCTGGCTGTATTGCTGAAGTAGTCATGGTTCGGGCACATGACTTGCCCCAGTCACAAAGTGAGGTAGATAGATTATCTGCTGAGCTCAGACAAGCCAGGTCTCCTAACTCCTAGCACAAAGTATTTCACTATTCCAGACTTTATCTGAGAGACCACGCTTAAATTCTCAACTTTTATTCAGCCTGACCATACTCGCGTTTGCTGAAATGGAGATTTAAAAATAGCAAAGTGTTTAAAATCTTACACTTGCCAAATCGACTATGAATTGGAATGAAAGGCTGTTGGTGAGCAGATGGTGTGAATGCAACCACTGCCCTCTACTGGTATGTCATGTACATTGCATGATTTGTTTTTATTGGCTGTTTTAAATAGGTAGGGATAAGTGGCCACAGTTTCTTAAGACAAAGTGAAACCACAAGATGCTAACTATCTTATTAACTAGAAATGAAGCATAACCTGGAAGGAAATGATATGAGCCTCTTCTCATCCTTCACTCCACAGCATTCCCCTCTGCTTCCCCGTGAACTCTTCATCTTCATTTTTTTATTGGCAAAAATTGGTTTACATTCTAGAAACGATCTTATATAGTGAGAGTTCTTTCCAAAAGAGGTAGTTCACTACCTTATTTATGTATTTTCTTGTTTCTTACTCCCCATTATTTTTGTCTTTACTCACCTCTTCTCAAGCATCATTGATTCTAAGACACATAATTTACTGGCTTCTCCCTCTCACTCTCAGTTTCTCATTCTTTCCTTTACATTTGTTCTTTTATTTGTGTGTGTGTGTGTGTGTGTGTGTGTGTGTGTGTGTGTGTGTGTGTTTATGTTATTTATTCATGCTGTTTTAGTGTCTGTGTGTTTCCAAGAAGGGCTGTTCAGGTTTATTATGTTTCAGTGTCTCTAAGGAGATTCTGGTTTCCAGCTCCATTTAGGTGAACCTGCTCTGTTTTCACACAAACAAGTCTGCTTCTGTTTGACAAAAGCAGTAACAAATTTCCAAACAAATAGATACTCTCTCTAGTGTTGCCAAGTTTGCATTCAGCACCATTCTTTTAAAATGGCTTGCCTCTTCTATGGTCAAAACCCTAGGGAGAGGGATCATTTTTTGATATGGTTTTATATTCATGGGATTTTGTCAATTCTTTTTAAAGAAATACTTCTTTAATCATCCTTCCCTTCCAGAACAGTTATTACCAAGCTACTCCAAATTGTTAGTTCCTGGCATCTAGATTCCAGCAGCCTTCCATGTGGTCCTCCTGCCTGAGCTTCTCTGTGCTGCAATCCACCAAGCACAAAACTGCTTGTTCCATTTCCCCAGATATAATTTTATTTTCATTTTTATTTTTTTTAAGATGGACTCTTGCTCTGTTATCCAGGCTGGAGTGCAGTGGTGCGATCTTGGCTCACTGCAATGTCTGGCTTTCAGGTTCAAGTGATTCTCCTGCTTCAGCCTCCCAAGTAGCTGGGATTACAAGTGCCCGCCACCACACCCAGCTAATTTTTGTATTTTCAGTAGAGACAGGGTTTCACCATGATGGCCAGGCTGGTCTCAAACTCTAGACCTCATGCCTCAGCCTCCCAAGTAGCTGGGATCACGGCGGCCACCACCATGCCCTTGTATTTTTAACAGATACATGTTGGCCAGGCCGGTCTTGAACTCCTGACCTCAAGTGGTCTGCCCACCTCAGCCTCCCAAAGTGCTGGGATTACAGGCGTGAGCCACCACACGCAGCCAATCTCTTCCATTTCTGACAGCTTCAATTACTTTTTTCTTTCTCTTCTTCTGGGTAATTCAGCTTTATATCTTATTATCTAATGTCTTGAATTGTCCTTCCAGTGTGTTCATATGTGTTTGCCAGATTACAAGTTCCTAGAGAAAACTTCTTTGGCCTCTAAGTCTTTAATATCTTCAAACTCCTTAAGCTCAAGTATAATAACTAATATTCTGTAGCACATTCTAAGTAATCCTCTGCATTCTAAGGGCTCAACTCTTTTAATTCTCATAGCAGCCCTGTGAAATAGGTACCATTTCCCTCATTTTACAAATGAGGAAACCAAGCACAAAGAGGTTAAATAACATACCCGAGATCGCATAGCTAGTAAGTAGCAGAGCTGAGATACAGACTCAAATGGTCTAGCTCCAGAGTCTGTGACTTCACAACTACACTATGCATAGCCACATGGTAGGCCCTCAGTAATGCTTATTCTGCAATTTGCAGGAAAAACTAAATAAATACCTAGTTGTCACCATAAAAGAGTATCATTTTCTAGTTTTTCAAGAATAAGAATAATCCTTCCCAGGTCAATGTTATGTGGCAGATGTGTCTTCATAAAAATGCCAAGAAGAAACACCAGGTTAATCATTTCCTATGTCTATCTAGGTCAGTATTTTATCATTCCTAGACATGAGTATAAAGACACAGAACAAGGGCAAAGTCAGGAGGGTCTTTGAAGCCACCAAGTCGTATCTTCAAATGTTGGCTTTGCAAAGTCCCTATCCTCTTTCATGTTGCCAAATACAAAACAGTTCCAAATTACTTGTTTAAATGTGTAAAGACAGTCAAAACCCGCACAGACATTGTTTTCTACTTGTTATTTTTTAAAGTAAATATTACATCACCAGGTATTCAAAGAACTTGGCTTTTCATGTTTGTGATCTCCTGTTTTCTCCTTAGAACACCTTGCACAGAATATATCTAAATCTCATCTGGAAACCTGCCAATACTTGAGAGAAGAGCTCCAGCAGATAACGTGGCAGACCTTTTTGCAGGAAGAAATTGAGAATTATCAAAACAAGGTATGATCTGAGGAATTTTTCCTCCTAGGATTGAGGCAGTATTGGGGAGGGTGTTGGTATAGGAAATTTGGTCAAGAGTTCCCACAGACCAAAGAATGAGTGTCTTTCATCAGATACCAGGTTTCTGTTTAAATATCTTTTTTCCAAAGCTGCTAACGTACTTGAAGCTTTGCAGATGCCTGCATGCAAAATTTCAGCAATAGCAAATAATTTCTATTGTGCTTTCTAGGTATACACATACCTCCTTCCATTTGTCAACAGGAGAATAGATTAAGCAGCTTCCAAAAGCCCAAATGAATTGAGATTTGTCTCAATATCCCAATCCAAGATTTTAAGGTCTGGAAGTTCATGTAAAATAATCTCAGCCTCATGTTTCTGAAAGTTGACAAGGAAGCTTCATGTTTCTGGAAGTTGTATTAGGGAGTATATACAAAAAAAGTGTAGAAGCTATGATCGTGACTGCAGTCTGAACCTAGCAATATGAGACTGACAAATAGTGCCCTACTTGCCTTTTTCTATAAAACACCCAGATCGACAGGATTATCTAGGTGAATCCATTTTACATTTGAGGAAAACTAACATCCATTGGCATGTCTGGAGAGTGAAACATCAAGACCAGACCTTGACTCCTGGATCCTAATTCAGTGTTTCTTCCACCCCATCATATCGGTGGAAACAGTCTGAAACTAAGATTAGGGAAACAAGTTGGCAACAAAACACATCCAGATCATTCTCTAACTGAATTGGAGAGTGCGAATATAAAAGGAATTTAACAGGACATGTTGGGGAATAGCAACACATCACTTTGTTTGCCTTTGAGGTAGCAGGTAATGCCAGCAGCCAAAGCTACAAAGGAGAAGCAAGAAAACAGTAAGAAGCAACAAAGTATATGAAATGGGATTTTAGAGTCAGAGATGCTTGGATTTGAATCCTAGCTCCCATATCCACTAGTTTTTTGTTTTGTTTTGTTTTGAGACAGCCAGTTTTGTTTTGTTTTGTGCCCAGGCAGAAAAATATTCTTACGAAAGTGAATTAAGGATGTCATAAAGGTTCTCTAGAGGTGGTATTTATCAGAATGTGCCGTGCCTAGCTCATAGTAGGTGCACAATAAATTCAGTTGATTCCTCCTTTTCTAAACCTTTCCCCAAGTAAAGTGGTATTAAATTTTCCAAGGCAAAATAATTACTTAAAAGAAGATCCAGGCTGGACGCGGTAGCTCATGCCTGTAATCCCAGCACTTTGGGAGGTCCAGGCAGACAGATCACTTGAGGTCAGGAGTTCAAGACCAGCCTGGCCAACATGGTAAAACTCTGTCTCTATTAAAAATATAGAAATTAGCTGGGTGTGGTGGCATGTGCCTCTAATCCCAGATACTCAGGAGGCTGAGGCAGGAGAATCACTTGAACCCCGGAGGCAGAGGTTGCAGTGAGCTGAGATCACGCCACTGCACTCCAGCCTGGGTGACAGAGCAAGACTCCATCTCAAAAAAAAAAAAAAAAAAGAAGATCCTACTTTACCACTCTTCGTGGCCCAGGGCTAAAGCAGTGGCATGCTTTGCTTTCATAACTCTTCAACTTCTGCTACAAAACCTAACATCTTCCTGGAGGATGTTAATGTGTTTCCCTCTTTAACAGCAGCGGGAGGTGATGTGGCAATTGTGTGCCATCAAAATTACAGAAGCTATACAGTATGTGGTGGAGTTTGCCAAACGCATTGATGGATTTATGGAACTGTGTCAAAATGATCAAATTGTGCTTCTAAAAGCAGGTATGTGCTTTGCAAGTGAATTTTGAGATCTCTTCCTAACCTGCTTTCATCCGCTTATTAAAGAAATGCTTGGTAAGGAAGGTGTCTGGAACAGTTTTTCTCCAATGATAATAGCTCAGGTTTTTCTTAGCAGAAATGGAGTTCTTCTCAAAGGTTTTGAGATATATTCAGGAAACATTCCCCCCCACTTCACTTCTCTTCTAGATGAAAAGATTAATTTGAAGGTCACCTGCATTCCCAAATTTTCCCATCACCTGTGTTTTGTTTCTACACTCCAAGTCCTCCGAGTTTATGATGTTAGGAAGAAGGAAGTAGAACTCAGAAAGATATACTTGTTTTTGATTCTTGGTTTAGTACACGTGAATAAATGTTTTCCTAGCAACTCTGAGACTCAGCATTGCGAGGTAGAAGAGTGCTAAGGAAGTAATTTATAAATCAACCCTTACTTCAGTTAAACAGGCCTTAGCTTCAGCACAACAGTCTTTACAGAAAACTCTGTCTTTTTGGATAGACAGCTGATGTGACTGAGAACCCGCTAGCTAAACTGCACACGACACCCACCATTCTATCTCAGAAGGAGTCTCTACATGAGCACCTTAGAAACAAACTCACTAACATCAGATGACCCAAATGACCTGAACCATTTCTGCCTCTGCTTAGGTTCTCTAGAGGTGGTGTTTATCAGAATGTGCCGTGCCTTTGACTCTCAGAACAACACCGTGTACTTTGATGGGAAGTATGCCAGCCCCGACATCTTCAAATCCTTAGGTAAGGGGTATCAAGGTGTCTTTTCTTCAAATCAGGGCTATAGGAAAAGATGCGGGTTGAGTGAAAGCTCTGCTTGGACAAAATGAAAACTGGTTATTCAGAAACAAAAATTAAGGGATTTTATACCTATTTTACTTTCTAATTAGTCACTGTAGAAAAGTCATATAGCTCAGCCGGGCACGGTGGCTCACGCCTGTAATCCCAGCACTTTGGGAGGCTGAGGCAGGCAGATCATGAGGTCAGGAGATCGAGACCACAGTGAAACCCCATCTCTACTAAAAATACAAAAAATTAGCCAGGTGTGGTGGTGGGCGCCTGTAGTCCCAGCTACTCAGGAGACCGAGGCAGGAGAATGGTGTGAACCCAGGAGGTGGAGCTTGCAGTGAGCCGAGATTGCGCCACTGTACTCCACTCTGGGCGACACAGCAAGACTCCGTCTGAAAAAAAAAAAAAGTCATATAGGACAAAAGTTTTTTGTCTACATTACATGTAAAGATCTAGAGTTTCATTTTATCTAGTTGGTAATCAAAGGGATTTATATTATGTGTCCTTCCAGTTCCCTTCTAAATTTTTTTTTTTTTTTTTTTTCTTGAGACGGAGTCTTCTCTGTCGCCCAGGCTGGAGTGTAGTGGCCGGATCTCAGCTCACCGCAAGCTCCGCCTCCCAGGTTCACGCCATTCTCCTGCCTCAGCCTCCTGAGTAGCTGGGACTACAGGTGCCTGCCACCTTGCCCAGCTAGTTGTTTTTTTTTTTTTTTTGTATTTTTTAGTAGAGATAGGGTTTCACTGTGTTAGCCAGGATGGTCTCGCTCTCCTGACCTCGTGATCTGCCCGTCTCGGCCTCCCAAAGTGCTGGGATTATAGGCTTGAGCCACCGCGCCCGGCCCCCTTCCAGATTTCAAGAAACCAGATTTGCTGGTGATACATTATTCAGATAACCTTTAGGATGTGAGTTGATACATAAGATTAAGCAAAGGACAGAAGCTTTGCCCTTCCATCCCCCTCAAACAGTAACCATCAATGAGACTGACATGCAGATATCAAAGAAAGAAAAGTTATAGCTAAGTGAAACCATGACATATAATTTATAAATAAATAATTTGGGGCCAGGCGTGGTGACTCATGCCTATAATCCCAGCACTTTGGAAGGCCGAGGCAGGCAGATCACCTGAGGTTAGGAGTTTGAGACCAGCCTGGCCAACATGGCAAAGCCCTATCTCTACTAAAAATTCAAAAATTAGCTGGGCATGGTGGTGCGTGCCTGCAGTCCCAGCTACTCAGGAGGCTGAGGCAAGAGAATCACTTGAAACCGGGAGGTGGAGATTTAAGTGAGCCGAGATCGTGCCACTGCACCCCAGCCTGGGTGACAAAGTGAGACTCTGTCTCAAAATAATTAATAATAATAAATTTTGGATTTCTATAATTTAAATAAAATGAATATAGTTATTAAGAAGAATGGATAAGTATCTAAAATGAGTGATTTTTTAAAAAGTTACATGACAGAAGATATATATAATGAACTGTCATGTAGCACATTGTCATTTAAATATATACATTTGTATGTAAAATATGCAAATCTGAAGGAATAGACACCAGACTTAACCAGTCTTTTGGAAAATGGATTATTATTTTAGGGGACTTTCACATTCTGTGTTTTCAGGTTGGTAAATAGTTATAATAGTTTTACTATCATAATGTGTCATTTGTTAACATTTTTAAGAATGTTTCAGATGAAATAGCGTTGAAAACAAAAACGAGTTAATTTAACATATAAGTTAGAATGTGACTACTAGACTCTATAGGTTAAAAGTGTAGGCTCTGAAATCAGGCAGCCTAGCTTTGCTTCTTAGGTTGTACTTTCTACCTGTGTGACCATAGGTGCATTACTTTCCAAGTCTCAGTTTCCTCACCTCTAAAATTGGGATAATAATAATCCTTCCTTCATAGAGCTGTCATAAAATAAGAAGAAACCCCAAGAAATATCTTAGAGCAATACTTGCCATAGTAATCACACAACAAAAGTTCAGTCTCATTATTTTGAATGAGGATGTTGGTGGTAATGGTGATGTGATGGAAGTGGTGGCAGTGGTGGTGATGGCTAAACAGATTTTTCTTTTAAGATTTTAAACTATTGGCCGGGCGCGGTGGCTCAAGCCTGTAATCCCAGCACTTTGGGAGGCCGAGACGGGCGGATCACGAGGTCAGGAGATCGAGACCATCCTGGCTAACACCGTGAAACCCCGTCTCTACTAAAAATACAAAAAACTAGCCGGGTGAGGTGGCGGGCGCCTGTAGTCCCAGCTACTCAGGAGGCTGAGGCAGGAGAATGGCGTAAACCCGGGAGGCGGAGCTTGCAGTGAGCTGAGATCCGGCCACTGCACTCCAGCCCGGGCTACAGAGCAAGACTCCGTCTCAAAAAAAAAAAAAAAAAAAAAAAAAGATTTTAAACTATTAAACTGTAGAAATGCTACTACTATTCCTTCTGCTCTTCAACCACTAGATCTCTCTTCATCTTCCCCATGTTTTTCTCCTAAGACCTCCTATGGGTCTTAGGAGAACCTTAGGAAAACCTAAGACCTAGGTTTTTCTCCTAAGACAATAACCAAACTTCTAAGCTGTCTTTATTTTCATTCTGGCAGGTTGTGAAGACTTTATTAGCTTTGTGTTTGAATTTGGAAAGAGTTTATGTTCTATGCACCTGACTGAAGATGAAATTGCATTATTTTCTGCATTCGTACTGATGTCAGCAGGTAAGATAACCAAATAAAAATGGTTTTAGAATTGTCTGAGATAAAGAATTTTTACAAGGTCCATACGTTTAATAGCTGTAAAATATTTGGGAGCTACTAAGAGAGGTCTCCACCCTTATTAAATTGGATTTTAAGTCTTCAAATAACACCCTCTCTCCTCTTCTCCACCCCCCAACACAAATATATATTAAGAAAACCTCATGCCTTTCAGATAAAATGTAAAGAAATGAGAATTGAATAAAATCCAGTCCAGAATTAACCTCCTGATACCAAGAGAAATGCTGTAGTACAATAGGGTTGCCTTTCTTAACACCAGTCTCCAGGATAACGTGATTTTTAAGACATCCTATTTTTCGTTAAAATCCATTTGGATGTCATCCACTAGATTATCTGAATTTAATCTGTGTTTTCAACCAGTACTGCATGTTTGGAGATCATCACTTTGCTAAGTTACTACCTTCTATTTGGAAGACTTACACATAAAAACTGTATCCAAAATTAACGACCCTTAAGTCACTTGGAATTCTTTTTTTTTTTTTTTTTTTTTTTGAGACAGAGTCTCGCTCTGTCACCCAGGCTGGAGTGCAGTGGCGCGATCTCCACTCACTGCAAGCCCCGCCTCCCGGGTTCACGCCATTCTCATGTTTCAGACTCCCGTGTAGCTGGGACTACAGGCGCCCGCCACCATGCCAGGCTAATTTTTGTATTTTTAGTAGAGATGGGGTTTCACAGTGTTAGCCAGGACGGTCTCGATCTCCTGACCTTGTGATCCGCCCGTTTCGGCCTCCCAAAGTGCTGGGATTACAGGCGAGAGCCACCGTGCCCGGCCTGTCACTTGGAATTCTATTGACAATTTTAGTTGACAAAGATTACTAGAAAACTTTCGTATTTTTCAGAAAAGCTAGCAGGATTGATAATGAATATTTCAGTCCTAAGTATAATTATTAGAACGTCCCGAGGGGCCATGATGGTTTCATTTGCATTCATATGAGTATGGCCTCATATTTAATTGTTTATCCTTTGGAAGGGAAGGATCCTTCCTTTATGTATTGGTAAAATGGAAAGGTTTAACACCCTGTTTTGTAACTTCCTTAGATCACTTTTCATTCCATTAGGAGAAATTTTGAAAGAGGAGTGAAACTGACCTCTGAGTCTCTAAATATTCATTGTGATATAATTATCTGTATCAAAAGCATCCGGAGAAGGGGGATCTTGACACCATGTCGGAGGAATGCTAAAGAATATCATTTTTTTATGTTTAGATCGCTCATGGCTGCAAGAAAAGGTAAAAATTGAAAAACTGCAACAGAAAATTCAGCTAGCTCTTCAACACGTCCTACAGAAGAATCACCGAGAAGATGGAATACTAACAAAGGTGAGTGCCGAAGGCTTCTGGTTGGCATGGCCTGAACTATCCCTTGGCACAAATCATGCTGCCAGTATGGTCATGTAAGTCATACGACCAATTCCCAAAAGTATCAGAAAGCAACAGGCTACCAAAAAGAAATAAATTTCCATTTCAGTAAAATTCTGTTGAGCCAAAACTCATTATTCAGTCTAAATTATACTTATTATCATTGATTACAAAGTGTCCTGCAACAATAAGGCAATATAGGAAAAAAAGTTACATTCTAGAAATTCTCTTCCATCAAAGTTGGGCATAAAGCAGAGTTAATATTCTGCACTGACATAAATTAGAAAAGTAATCTTTGAATTTATTTATTTTTTAGAGATAGGGTCTCACTCTGTCTCCCAGGCAGGAGTGAAGTGGCACAATCATAGCTCTATGCAACCCTGAACTTCTGGGCTCAAAAGATCCTTCTGTCTCAGTCTCCTGAGTAGTTGAGACTACAGGCGTATGTGCTACCACACTTGGTTAATTTATTTATTATTTTTTGTAGAAATGGGTATCTTGCTATGTATCTCGCTATGTTGCCCAGGCTGGTCTCGAACTCCTGGCCTCAAGCAGTCTTCCCTCCTCCACCTCCCATAGAGCTGAGATTATAGGCGTGAACCACTGTGCCCAGCGTATAATCTTTGAATTTAGAAAGAAGTTATAAAGGACTAAAAGACTTAATCAGAATGACCATATATACTAATAGTAGTTCCACTTCCATTAAATTCATTAGTCATCAACAGTAAATGACTTTTGCATTTTTGTCAATTTCCCATCACTACTCTGTATTCAAAGCATAAGGTTGCATTTTTACCTATCATTATCTTTCACAATAAAAATATGATTGTAATGCCATTTTTTTAAATGTGCTAATATCCATCAGTGCCACTGCTAGTAGTATGTATTTGGTCTTAGAAAAATCAGCCCTGTTCTTTCTTGTTTTATGTATTTTATTGTGTGAGATGATGTGAGAGGTTTTTGGTTTTGTTTTCTTGTTTATTTGTTTGCTTTTTTTTCTCCTTTATAGTTATGTTAGATCAGAAAGGGATAACTGGGGGTTAATTGCTGTTTTTGCTTTTGATTTCGCACCTGTTAGGTCAGAAAAGGGTAACTGGGGATTAATTGCTGTTTTGCTTTTGATTTTGCACCTGTTAAATGAGGACATGGGGCAGGAATGAGAAGTGGAAGGGAAGAGCCCTGTCAGGAGCTTCACTCTCTTCTCCATCTTTTTGCCCAAATGCAACGGTACCATTATGATCTCTGATTATAAACAGCACTTAACATGTAGACAAGATCTGGTGAAAACATTTCCTAGAGAAGGTTAGTCTGGGTTAAAATAATAAGCATTTTGCCTTTGTGAGGTGCTGTGGAATCTGAAAGTAATTTTGCAAATTGTGTCATTATCCTTAGCTGGTAAATGGTCAATGCTGGGCCCTCCATCCAGGTCTTCTGACTCGATTATTTTGCTCAGACCCAGCATTGCTTTATTACAGGCAAAACTTCTTATCGAAAAGAAACTTGTAGTTATCGGAGTTGACTAGTGCCAGTTCTGCATAAAATGTGTAGAGTATGCCATCATCTCTGGTTGCAGTGCCCTCACTACCCACCCACCACTGCCCCTCACCCACTTCTCTATCACCAGACATCTTCTTTTTGCACAGTGGTAGAGGGCAGGGTTCCAGGAAGTAGAGAGAAGGCATCTTGGAGTAGAAGGAGAAGTCAAGAGCCTTGGGTTCTGTACGAGTCTGCCGCTGACAAGCTGTGCCAACTTTTGCTTATGAACATCTTTTCTAGTTATTAAATTATTCATCTTGAAAATTATATTTAATGTATAGTTGGCATTCTATGATATGACTATATTATCATTTATTTTTTTATTTATTTATTTTAAGAGACAGAGTCTCACTCTGTCACCCAAGCTGGAGTGCAGTGGCGCGATCTTGGCTCACTGAAACTTCTACCTCCCAGGTTCTAGCAATTCTCCTGCCTCAGCCTCCTGAGTAGCTGGGATTACAGGCGCACACTGCCGTGCCTGGCTAATTTTTTTTTCAGTAGAGACGGAGTTTTGCCGTGTTGCCCAGGCTAGTCTCGAACTCCTGAGCTCAGGCAATCCACCTGCCTCAGCCTCCAAAAATGCTAGAATTACAGGCGTGAGCCACCGCGCCCAGCCATCATTTATTTTTACCAATCCTCTGCTACAAGATGTTTAAGTTGCTTTAAGGGTGTTTCACCATTATAAACAATGTCATAAAGATCATTCAGATTCCCTGATCTCTGATTTTTATACCTGTTCTTGCCTGACAGTGTGTCCTTTCTTCCACTTACAGTTAATATGCAAGGTGTCTACATTAAGAGCCTTATGTGGACGACATACAGAAAAGCTAATGGCATTTAAAGCAATATACCCAGACATTGTGCGACTTCATTTTCCTCCATTATACAAGGAGTTGTTCACTTCAGAATTTGAGCCAGCAATGCAAATTGATGGGTAAATGTTATCACCTAAGCACTTCTAGAATGTCTGAAGTACAAACATGAAAAACAAACAAAAAAATTAACCGAGACACTTTATATGGCCCTGCACAGACCTGGAGCGCCACACACTGCACATCTTTTGGTGATCGGGGTCAGGCAAAGGAGGGGAAACAATGAAAACAAATAAAAGTTGAACTTGTTTTTCTCATGCATATGATTTCCATTATGCCTACAGATATGGACCCTTTTTCTGTCTTGACTTCTTGATCGTTGACCTCTGTTTACAACAGAAGGAGGGTACTAAAGTTGGAGGATTTCCTTTTCTTGTAGCTCACTGCCCACAGACTTTCTACAGAGTCAGCAATCTGTCAGTAACAACAGAGAGTCCAGCAATAATCGGTGACTGGTGTGCATAGCGGAGGTTGCGGCATTACTTTGCACAACTGGCTCTTTGTTTCATGAAGGAAGTTTTTATTTTTTCACCGATTATTGCCAGTCCGCAGGATGGCATGAAAAGGGTCCATAGCAGTAGCAACAATAGCATTATAATATATTACAGGGTAAATGGGCATGAAGACTATATATAGCTAAAAGAGATATTGTTTATATATTGTTTTAAGTAATATAAAATGTAGTTACTGGTGTAGCTTTTCCTGTTGAATTGATAAGGCACTTTCATTTTGCACCTTTTTCTTTAAATTAAATGCTAGCGTGTTCACTGTCGTGTCGCATGTGCACCAGAAACACAAGTTTAACTGAGAAGGCTTGGAAGGTACGTCGGGAGGTATTTATGCTGCTGTTTACAAAATTACTTTTAAAAGACTGGCTGGTCATATCTAGAAATCACCACGTTGGATTTTTTTTTTTAAACATGTGAATTTGGAATGAGAAACGGAACTCTCCCTAAATTATACTTTGCTTTTTGTTAAGTTTAAGGATAGATGTGTTTATGCTTCATACAAAGTTGAATGAATGATTGGCGCGGTGGACGTATACCATCATGCTCTTTTTTTGTTTGGTTTTGTTTTTAAAGCTTTTTAAAATGCCACCTCATGGAGGCAAGGGAGGGGAAGCTCATTTTACACAATTCAGTAGTTAAATATGGACTCGGTCTCAACTTGGAATTCTTATGCTTTGAGAACAAATCAATAACCAGAATATTTATTGGAATCTAGCTTTTATTATAAGAAGGACCCAAAGATTATATCTCGAGCAAACGCACACTCCCCATGTGAGGACATGAAGCATTTACTCTGTGAATGTTTAAATGTTCTTGGTATAATCTAGGAACCCTGTGAGTTTATCTCAAAGTGAACTGATTCTAGATTTGTTGTCAATAGATGCTATATGTTGCTCTTCATATTTGAAAAACGATGGATAGGAGGGTGAGGGAAGCATACAACATTGAACCAGTTTCTCTTATTTAAATATTAAATACTTTAAGCCTTTAAAGTGAAGTTGATGCTAGCTGCAAACATTTACTCTTGTATTTATCTTCACTAGGAAACTGTGGACTGTAATTTATTTTATTAAATATTTAGAAGATTATTTGGCTTGTGTGTTCAGGTGAGAAATACTGAGTTGTTTTTGTTTAATTTCATGGTTTTTTTTTTTTTTTTTTTTAATAATCCCTAGTAGGGGAAGGGGAAAGGAACAGCCTGATAAACAGGTGTGCATATTTTAAAAACAAGTGACCTTTTGGGAATGTAGGCATTTAGACGATGATTTTAGTCGCACTAGGGGTGGGATTCAAACTACTGGTCAAAGACCATTTTGTACAGAAAAGGGAACATCTCCGATGGGTGTTAAGGTAGGAGTTTCCACACAGCCCTTTATGTCTGAGAAATAGTCTCCTCTGCCATTGGGGTCCCTGTGGAATCTTCTACAGGAACTGCAGCTCTTCACGTCATGCTGGGTTACCAGCATGGGCTTCCCAGAGCACTTCACTCTGTTTCTAACTCCACTGACTTTTCTGACTTGTTTCCTGAGGGACTTGGAAAAGGGGAAGGTATTATTCACACAGATGTGTGTATGAAGCCTAAATAACATCCAACTTTTTTTTCAAAAACATAGTAAGAGTTTAACCATAAATAGAAGATAAGAGTAATATTCCTTTAAATTTATTACAGGCATGTAAAATTTTATGTGTTTATAGAGAGATGCTAACTGTCAGCATATAGTATTTATATTGGGGCAAGAAGGGTTAAACCAAATCTTTAATTTAAGTAAGCATAGTTCCTTTAAAGATCAATAGTATTTATACTCTGAAAAGAGTACCAAGCTTAGTTCAGTTATTTATTCATCCATTTTTTTTTTTTTCTATTATTTCTCCTTTGAGGGGAAATGGTGTTTTGTTTTTGTTTGAGTTTTGTTTTTTTGGTTTTTTGGTTTTGGTTTTGTTTTGTTGTCATTCAGATTCACTAAATTTGGGGATGGTTTTATTAAAGTATATTAACTTCTTTTTAACCAAAGCTTTCTGAATATGACCAGCCTCAGGTGCTAGCGCATTAAAGAGCAACTAAACCTAATTCCAGTGTCCATTTGTGAAATAATAAAAGCTAATTAAATTTCTCTAAGGGTGAGAGAGAACATAATGTTGAACTTAAAAGAAATTCCTTTTCCCAGAAAGGATTCTGCATGTAGCTACAAACAAACAAACTCATGCTCTAACCTCGGTAATAGTCATGCCATGGTGACATTGCTTTTATGGTAAACCAAGATAGGTAATATGATGCTTCTTCCCAGGTGTTTCTGAAAGGAAAGCAGGGGTGGAGCTTAAGAGCCCAGTCCACTGATTGACATAGTGGAATGGAATAGTAGACAGAGACATGCTCCGTGAAACAAGAAAACGACTACTCTTTGGATCGAAGTTGGGATCTGATGTTAAACAATAAATTCAGTTTAAAAAAAAAATATGGAGCTCAGAAAAGGATGTGAAAAACTTTGTATTTTCCTTTCTTCATTATTATAAAAACACCTATGTGACCTATAAAATACGTGGGTGATATCAGAACAATTATCCTAAATAGTTCTTATAATTAAAGTTTCCTAAATTTCAATCTCCAATATTTTAAGGATTAGAACCACATCAGTGTCAGCCCCGCTGCTATAATGCCTTTATACAATTTTTTTTACATAAGGCAAATAAGGCTTTTGTACAAAGCCTGAATACCTTCTGTTCCACTGGTGTCCAAATGGTTATTATATTGTGAAAAACCTGGCCTTGGTCACAATGCAAACAAAAGTACAGATGAAAGTGCTTTGTGGACAGTTTGCAAATTGTGTTAAAGCTATGGATTTTTTAAAAAGTGTTCAGCATCTTAATTTGTATTAAAGCTATGGATTTTTTTTTAAAGTCTTCAGCATCCTAATTCACCCTTTCTAACTTAAGAAAAACGTGACTTAAGACACTGCTTCTAAGTTTGGTTGTTCTTTATAGTGTGGATACCCAGTTATCTGTGAGCATATGGGGGTGGGCTGAGAGTCAGGTGAGGAAGGAGTGTGTGTGTGTGTGTGTGTGTGTGTGTGTGATTTGCATGTGTATGATGTGTGTGCGTTGGACCGCTTCTAGGCTACTAAGTGTCAATGGAAAAGAAAATGTATTCAAAATACTTAAATCAAAACTAGAAGATGGGGAAAAAAAAAGATTTATTCTATACAAAGCCTTGTCTGGACCACTTTAGAGAGACTTCTATTTTTTTAACCCTTCTATAAATATTTGATGGCACTTGAAATATTCCTGCAATAAAATGTGATTTGTGTAAAGAAAAAAAGATTTTGTAATGTGAAACAAAGAAAGAAAGTAATGTAATTTTCTAAAAAAAAAAATACAAACAAACAAACTTTGTATTATTTTCTTGATGGAATTTGTCTATCTGTCTTTGGAAAACTTTTTATTTCATTGAATGTGCCATAGTAGAAATGTGTGTTTTTAGTTTTAGACTAAGGAATAGCTAGCTGTTGTGTTCCGACATTCCAAAATGCAAAACCTAGTAGTATCTTTCATGAAAAGGTTTAAGTAGTATGTAAGCTTCTCTCATTGTTGCTTTTTTGCACATGTTCTTCATTCCTCTCTAGTGCAATATGTACATAGAGCACTTGCGGGTGTACCTTGATCCCTCAGGGAAAAATACATATTTGTACAGTTTTTTGGGGTTTTTTTGTTTTTTGGGTTTTTTTTGTTTTGTTTTGCCTTTTGTTTTTGGCTAAGGAATGTCGATCGAATCACTTCTTATTGTTGAGGGGCAGCCAGATAATAATCCTAAAGCCACTGTTTCAAACATTGATTGTTTAAATCATATGTCCTTCCAATGCTATTATTTTAAGATAATAATAAAAAGTTATTTTCTGACAGTTCTTTGTGCTGATTGGTGAAAAACAAGGGTAAATAAGCACCTTATAATTGACTTACTGTGAATGACAATCCATCTTGATATCAACGATAGAAGCCCTATCATTTTGGAGTTGGGGTTAAGAGTCAGAAACAATGTGCTCAGGGATCTCCTAAAACTCTTAAAACAGGGTGGCCAGTACTACTGGGACAAATTGTGTTTTTTATTATTAATAATAATGATAATAATACTATCCCTCCAAGGCACAAGTGAACTATATAGAACTGCGTGTGTGTAAACTCTTTACTCTCGTCTCATTTTGTTGAGTTCAGAACTTGATGTGCTCTTCAGTCTTGTGTTTCAAAACACTGAATAACTTCCAAAGCAAAGTTATGCCAGTGTGTTCAAAAGATAAATTAATAGATAATGTACCAGCAAAGAGCATCATTCAAAGTATAGTCCTTGCATATTCCAGTTACCATTTCTCTAATAATTAAAATATTAATGATAAATATATATATAGCATATGTTAAAATCTATTTCAAATTCTACATATTAAGGATGAAAATTTTTAAAACCAGTAATAAGAGAAGAGACCTGCCTATCAGTATAGTGATATAGGTAAAAGATAAACTACAAAATACCAGCAATTAACTATTGTTTTCATGTGTTCTCCTCTAGAAGCAAACCAAAAATTCCTTCATGGAAAACAATTCTTACTTCTACATGTGTAGTTTATATCTGATGCATTACAAGAGCTAATGTTTAAAGACAAAACAAAACCTGCCTGTATGACAGCAGCACCTCGAGCCAACATTTAGTGTTACATGTTATATTTTTTTGTTATCATATTCCACATATTACTTTCCATAAAGTCAAAGAAGTTCAGTGTAATTGTTGGCTCTGATTCTTCCATCTTGGGATACACATTCACAAGAAGATTTATATATTTTCTTACTATGACAGAGGAACGTAATCTGGGAAAACTTCCCATGTCTGTAAGATGAAAAGGATACCTTTACCATGTTGTTTTTGATAATAAAGAATATGGAAACCGGTAGAAATCTCTCCTCTCTGTGTGTATTTGTATATGTGTGTATACACACACACGTTATTGACATTTTTACATAACATGTGATTGCCTCTTCTTATAAAGTTATGATATAGAACCCCATGAAAACAACTTTATATTATAGATCAAGTAATGTGCCCAGAAATGCAATTGCAACAGTAAATCTTGATCTATTGGTAATAGTCTATGATACAGGTCTTCTATTCTGTACCTAAATATAATATTAGTAAAGAGGTTCAATCAGATTTTATTATAGAGACCTCCTCTTGCTATTTATTTTTAAGAGATGAGAAGACTGACTAGCAATGTCTCCACAGTGCAATTGGTTTCACTTCTGGATCTGTCTGTCTGTCTGTGTAGGTGAGATCAGTGTTGTCAGGCTCTCAGAATAATTTTTAAAAGAATCCAGAAGCCTGACTTCATACCAAGTAGCCATCCTAGATGGGCAGGGGGGATCTCCACGTTCAACCAAACCCTCAGAACTTAGAGCAATAAATACATTCAGTCATTTATGTATAAATGAATGACAGAATATTCAATCCAAATAGAAACAACCTTTTTTCAGTGATGCAACATAACATGGAGTCTTATATTGAGAAAGTGAATATGAATATTTTAAATAGATGCCTAGAAAATCTGTGTTTGCTGTTTACATTTAGTGTACTTTGCCACATTAGCAGTACCACACTTCTTTTTCTTTCATCCTTCTAAGAACTAATGAAAGATAACTTGCTATTAGCTTTGACATGCTGCACATGCCATTATGTTGTTCTCTAAGAACAACTAAATTCTCTCTAGTGTTCATGTGTGATTCCTTTTTCATCATTATTACTTTAATGTGGATGAATACTATTTCTAGGAACTTGTCACTGAACAGATTGCATATGTAAATGCAGATAATTCTTCAGCAATATAGTGAAAATGATTTCACACACAAAAAAAAAAATTCCATATGTACTGTATACATCTTCCTGAATCCAAAATTCTCTTGTTATCCACACAGTCTGAAATCTCATATTAAACAGTGGTAAATTTTTAAACATTAGGACATTAGCTGGCTGCTTCTATAAATGTACCTGTATTGTCTGCCTGCTCCTTTTGTGGAGATGTGTTTTTGTATTGGATGTTTGGGCCAATGGGAGGCTTCAAGCTACAACATATTTTCCCAGTTTAAATAATATTTAACATATGACAAACCCCAGACAAGGCTTTTAATATGTATAAAGAACTGCAGTGTTAGGTGGTTTATTTGCAAACCGTTTTCAATGTTGTCCATTTTTATGGCACCTTTAACAATATTCTTGTTTCCAAAGTACAAAAAAAATAGGTTAAATAATCTAGCCATAACTGAATGTCAAGCAATAAAACAAATGACTTTTGTGCATAGACTTAAAAAATACAAATTTTAGACATCTGCATGTAAATGCAATCTCTTGTTTACTGCTTTCTTCAACTTGAGCAATCAATTCCTTATTTACTATTAACTTAAGAACTTGTAATGGCCTGTAAACATTTTCTCTCTTACTCTTCTTTCAAATTTACCTGTCCCTGCTTTTGAGTCATAATATTTAATGTTGTTCTGCACATCTCTATACAGTTAACTTTTTGGCTTTCATTCTGTATAGATAAGAAAATGTTATATTATAAACAGCCTACTCAGTGCAAATATTTATCTGTTTATCAAATCCACAATATGCTGTATAATACCAGTTTTACTATATAATCTATTTTAGACATAGCTGTTTAGAACTAGAGTGTGCTATTTTTGTGTTTTTCTGATGTGTGGTGCTAGACAAGTTACTTTTGTGAACAAAAAATATCCCTTTTATTCCTAGACAATACCACCTTTGGGTCTTGTTAATTTCACTGAGTATAACTATATATTTGTATATATATACATATATATATATATCTACCTATGCCCAACTGGCAGCTGTATCAGAGTGCTGGATTTGGGACATGCTTTTCTCTTTAAATACATAATATCGTTATATAAATTATTCTAGAGTGTATTTAATTAGGATAAAATTACTTCCTTAGTATGGATATTTGACATCTATAGGGTGAATTTGTTTATAAATATGGCTATATGGAAACTTATTGGCATTTACTTTATGTTTGCTACTTGGCTTTATAGCGTATCTCCTAAGCTGAAAAATAATTTGCCAGGCCTTCAAGATCCTAAAGAAACTTGTTTAATGGAGTAATATACTTTTTTTTCTTATTAAGGAATTATATTATGGGCACCTAACAGAGTTGTATTCTTAGCTCCTATTATAGATAATAGGCATTTATATAAAATATCCTAGATGGCTTGATGGCAGAATAAACCTTTCCCCTCCTACCTGAGTCATGAGAAGGATGGAGACGTCCTCTGCCAGAACATGGGCCATAAAGCAAATTCGACACGGGATGTTCTGTTTCAATATAACCTCAACCAGTTCCATGAACTGAGTGAAGGACCTTCATTTTTAAAGTTATTTAATAATGAGCTTAATTAAGCCTTTCTACGCATTCTCCCAAGATCTATTGGCATTATTAAAAAGCAAAGTTTATCAAATATCTAACTAAGGATGTAGTTAACCTTATTAAATATTGATTAGAATTGTTCTGTAATATTACTGAATTTGTAAGATCTTTAGCAAAGATTTTTGAGCAATTTATAAATGTAGAGCAAATGTTTCTGTTTACTGCACTTTTTGTAATTGAAGGTGATAAATTCTCAAGCCATGATTATTGGCTTCCATGCACTGCATATTTACCCACAATTCTAGACATTTTCCATTTTTGTGGAACAGTTGCTGTTACCTTAACTATAAATGCAATTGTGTGGTTAATGAGAGCTAATGCTAGTAGTTAACCTTTTAAAGTGGATTGGCTACAGTTGAGGGAGAAATCTCTTTTAATATAAATCACATCATTCCTTAACTGCCTCGCTTGGAAAGAGATTGAAACCTTTTTTTTTTAAAGCACCATTTAGCATCCTAAGCTTCCTGAGGGTAGAGATTGTATGTATCTCTTTGCGTCTGCACAATGGCTAGCACAGGTCAGCATTTGACAATTGTTAAATGATAACAAGTGTGCCCCAATTAAAACTTTTTTCCTGGGTTGTTTTGTGAAATTTATAAAGTAAGCCAAGCCTTATGGTTAACATTCTCTTCTACAACCAAGTATTAAAGCCACATTTAAAAAGACCACATGAAATGCTGATTCTAATTGTGTGTAGGTCTTGAGGATGAAGCACACAAATTTCACAAACCTCTGTGTGAGTAAACAAACTCAGCCTTCTGTAAATATACATGCAAGTTTGGAAACAGTAATACTGTACCTATGAATATATGGTCTGTTTTGTGTACAGTATATAAAAACTCCTTTTCTGCCACACTAAAAATGCAAGCCATTTATGGGAATCCTAAAACTAGTACTGAACTAAAACTTTGCTAATGATCTTTATTAGAGGATCATCCAACTTTCCACTTACCTTGGGTTTTCTTTTCAATTCACTCTTACAGTAGTCTGCTTATTTCCAGCTGTTTATTTTATTGAGTCCTGAATTTAAAAAAAAAAAATATTTTGATTCATTTTGTAAATACAAGCTGTACAAAAAAGAGAGATTTAATGTTGTCTTTTAAATACTCCAATTTTCATTCTAATATGAATGTTGTTATATTGTACTTAGAAACTGTACCTTTAATATTACATTACCTTTATTAAAAGTGCATTGAACACATCAATTTTAGATGTGCTTTATGTACTGTTATCCTATAATAAAACTTCAGCTTCTAATGGAACATTTGCCTTTTCTTCTTTTTTCTTGGTTATTGAATTGGGCTGTACATAGTTTCCTAGCTTACATGTTGCCTCTAGTGAAGGGTCTAGGGGAGACTCGGTAAGATCCACAGACTAGCAGCACGGCATCTCCTGCGACTTTGTTGGAACTGCAGAATCCCAAGCACGCCCCAGACCTACTAAATCAATCTGCATTTTTATAGGATCCCAGGTGATCTGTGTGCACATTACAGTGTGGGAAGCACTGGTGTATAGTACAGCACTTTTTTTTGGTTTGTGACGGAGTTTCTCTTTTGTTGCCCAGACTGGAGTGCAATGGCGTGATCTCGGCTCACTGCAACCTCCACCTCCCGGGTTCAAGCAATTCTCCTGCCTCATCCTCCCAAGTAGCTGGGATTACAGACTTGCACCAACACACCTGGCTAATTTTGTATTTTTAGTAGAGACTGGGTTTCTCCATTTTGAGGCTGGTCTCTAACTCCTGACCTCAGGTGATCCACCCACCTCGGCCTCCCAAAGTGCTGGGATTACAGGCGTGAGCCACCATTCCCGGCTTTTTTTTCTTTTTTTTAAGACGGAGTCTCACTCTGTCGCCAGGCTGGAGTGCAGTGGCACGATCTTGGCTCACTGTAACCTCTGCCTTCCAGGTCCAAGCGATTCTCCTGCCTCAGCCTCTCGAGTAGCTGGGACTACAGATGTGTGCCACCACACCCGGCTAAGTTTTGTATTTTTAGTAGAGACAGGGTTTCACCATGTTGGTCAGGCTGGTCTCGAACTCATGATCCACCTACCTCGGCCTTCCAAAGTGCTGGGATCACAGGCATGAGCCACTGTGCCTGGCCAGTGTGGCACTTCTTAAAAAATTATTGGCCGGGGATTTTAAAAAAAATATTGGGTGGGCGCGGTGGCTCACGCCTGTAATCCTAGCACTTTGGGAGGCCAAGATGGGCAAATCACGAGGTCAGGAGTTAGAGACCAGCCTGACCAACATGGTGAAACCCTGTCTCTAGTAAAAATGCAAAATTTAGCCAGGCTGGTGGCACGCGCCTGTAGTCACAGCTGCTCGGCAGGCTGAGGCAGGGAGGCAGAGGTGGCAGTGAACCAAGATCGCACCACAGCACTCCCGCCTGGCGACAGAGCAAGACTCCACCTCAAAAAAATAAATAAATAAAAATTATTTGCTGCCATTTTGCAGGGAAAATAGGTTTAAAAGGATCAAGCAACGCTTTTGATCAGAGAAGGCAAAGAAAGAAGTATTAACATGTGAGATAACACCCACTGATCGACAGTCACTCTTGGAAACGCAGAATTGAGAATTCTGAAGTTGCTTATCTCAAAGGAAAAGGGTGACATGACTGATCAGTCCTATCTTCCCTGAGTGCAGGAGAGAAATCCTGAATGCATAGTATATTTTGTCATCGTTGCTTTAGAAATCATAAAAATTGAATTGCAAAAATGTTGCCAAGGACTTTATTATTAGAGTCTCTGAGTACCTGCAGTGTCATTGCCCCACTCCCACCCCTTCTTTTGAGTAAATTACTTAGGGGTGAACCATAAATTTAGCATCAGCTAAGTATTACACCATTTTAACGGTGCAAAAAGCTCGTCATCAATTACTTTCAAAGTAATATCAAGGACATTCAAATTATAAAATACTCTGAAGTCAAAATAAAGGCAACTGAGCTGGCATTTTCCTCCACATATCATAATGCCTAAGCATCCCCTACACTCAGTAGCATTCAATAAATATCTGAATTATTCCCCAAAGTTGCTGCAAGTAGTAAACAATCCCTAATCCTGCTTTTGTGTTTAACTAAGCAAAAACAGAATGAAATATTATGCTTGTGAAACCTTTGTAGCCCATCAAATTCTACATAATTATAAACACCACACTTTACTGTGTGCAGAAATTGAGTTAATGAAAACAGAGTTTAAAATATGAAATCTGTCACCTCTAGATCTCTGCCCAAACTCATGCCTAAACTCCTTTTGCTAAAAATGATTTACAGCCACCTCTTTATCCTGGATTAGCTTGCTCAGTTTCAAAAAGGGTACTTAAATGGGAATATAGAACAGACTTCTTAAAATTCTGTTTCTGATGATCTCACAGGAAAAGCAGAAAGACAACAAGTGTCAGGTTATTAATAAAGTCTAGGAAAGAAAGCAAAAGTAATAACCATAGTCTGGTCAGTAAGAATGTCTTAGTTGCCACTGTTACTACTAAAGTTTTCTTCATGAGGCAAGAGGAAGCAAGGGGCAAGTCTAGCCCCTCAAAAGCGGACTTCACATCTAATGTGCATTTGTACCAAAAGGGCAGGTGCAGAGGCCTCAGCTTCTCCTAACAGGCCTGTGAAAACACCGAGTCACATGCATGTTGGTAGGGAAGATTGCTGCTGCTGTGCTGAGATGCAACTAAGCACCTTGGCTTTCCCTTTTGAAGAAGAAACTGAAGATAGGGCCCAGTGGTGTTCAAAACCATGGTCCAAAACAGGTTACTAATGTCATATAAGTCATCAGAGACAGGAAGAAAAAAAGATATTTCCATGCCTAAGGTATTTCCAGAACTTGATAGTGCGAAGGGAATGTTTGGTCAAGAGAACCCCCCTGGATTCCATCAGAATCACAGTGATGGCTCCCCTACTGCTTCTACTCCCCACTCCCAGCTTTTGAAGCAAGGCTGGACTCCCAACGGTGGCAGAAGCCTCACTCTAGGAGATTAACAGGAGCCCTCTCCTTTCACTGTGCCACCAGTTGTGAGCTGAAGAAAACTCCTGGTTTCTTTCTAATGTCATTTATCTCTCATGTTGGAAAGAGAGAAACCAGTCTTTCTGAACTTAATTTGATTCTAGATTTTTTTCTCCTTGGGAGGGGAAAATGTCAACTCCAGTATAATATAGTCATCTATCAGTAATCCATTTGTTATTTACCTACTTGATAGACTTCTCAAACAATATTTTTAATTCCAGTATAACTTCCCTTTTGTGGGGAAGAAACTACATCATCTATCAATGGTTCTTTGCTTGAAGAACAAAAATTAGTATTAGCCTTGCCTAAAATCTATTATAATGACTTCCTAACAAGCCCCATACCTACCCCTTCTACCATTCTCTCTCCACCCCTCTGATAAAACACACACTGCATTCTAAAGACAAACACAATTTTTAAATTATTCTACTTGGAATTATCTCTGTTATCAACTTCTCTCTGTAGGACACTTACATGCTTTAAAAGACTATCTTTCAAGTGAACAATGATTTCTGGGATTTTTTTCAGCCCAGGGGCCACATAGTACAGAACGTATCTAAATATATTTTAGAAAATATTATCTTCTGAGTAGAAAAAAATCAAACACTTTAGCCATTCTGTTCTTACACAGCATATCCTGGGCCAGAGTATTTTGCTGGTTTTCGGCATTAATGATGATTCCCTCCCCACTTGAAATGCCATTTATTGCTGAAAGGCCTGACTTAACAAACTGCAGTTAGCAACAGTATTTTCCCCAAAAGTTTCTGAATCAATTACCAAATTGAAACCTTCTTGCTAGAGGGCTATATCTGGATTTTCATTTTGAAAATACCTTATGGATGATTGTAAATTCATGAGGCAATTCCCTGAGTGAAGCAGTTACCAAGCTGTAAACTATTCCAAGGCCAAGTTTACCCCATATCAAGCAAAGGAAGCTCATTAGCTGAGGGGTAGAAAAATGACTTATTACTGATTTAAAAAAAAAAAAAAAGATGATCTTGCACATTTATCTACCTTGATTTGGTCCCCAAGAAGAAATGAACACCTAGTAACAACTATGATAACTTCACTTAGTCAATGTTGGTCGTTTTCAGAGTTCTTTGTCAAATTCTGGTCCAATTAAACATTTTATAAACTCAAACAAGTACATACTCTTATAAACTCTTTCAAAATTAAATTGGCTTCTCATTCAACTTCTGGGTTTGTTTGTTCCCCAGTTTACCAGAAATTGAAAACCACATCTTTCTTCTGCTTAAAAATCCACAGAATAAAATGGTGCAATTGCTGTGGGAAACAATCTGACAGTTTTCTGAAAAGTTAAACATAGGCTGGGCCTGGTGGCTCACACCTGTACTCAGCACTTTGGGAGGCCGAGGGGAGGATCACCCGAGGCCAGGAGTTTGAAACCAGCCTCAGCAACATAGAAAAAAAAGTTAAACATAAATTTACCATACAACAATTCCACTCCTGATTATCTACTCAAGGGAAATAAAAATGCAAAGTTCACACAAAGACTTGTACACATAAAATGTTCACATAAATGTTGCCCTCAGCAACATTATTCAGAAAAGCCAAAAAGTGGAAACCATCTAAATGTTCATCAAATGTTGAATGGATAAAAAAAAATGGGCATATCCATAAATGAGCTGCTACTGAGCAACAGAAAGGAATAAATACTGATACATGCTACAACATGGATGATCCTTAAAACATTACGCTAAGAATGCAGACACAAAAGACAACATATTGTATGATTTCATTAAATGAAATGTCCAGAAAAGGCAAACCTATAGAGACAAAGTAGATTAATAGTTGCCTGGGGCTGGAAAGAGGCACTGATTACAAATGGGCACACAGGATTTGGGGGTTAATGGAAATGTTCCAAAACTTTATCATGTTGATGGTTGTGAAACTTCATACATTTACTAAAAGTCACCTAATGGTACAACTAAAATGAATGAATTTTGTGATATGTAGCTTATAACTCAAGCTATTTAAAACACACATAAACATATACACACACAGATTCCCCATAATGCAGAAAATAAAGTACAAAATCTCTAGCATGGCAATGAAGACCCTGTCTAGTCTGCTTCACCATTTCCGGTCCAACAACCTTCATTTCCCCAACACAGCGATGCAACAGTTTTTCCTCTTCCCCAGAATATGTGGAGCTGTTCACACTTCTGTGCTTTTTTTTCCCCACACCTTCTTTTCCTCTTCCCCAGAACATGTGGAGCTGTTCACACTTCTGTGCTTTTTTTTTCACACCTTAAAACCCACAGCCCCTTTGCTACCCAGTGAACTCCTATTCATCCTTCAAGACCCAAAGTAAATTAAACTCTGAAGTAATCTCTAAATTGTCTCCATCAGAATGAATTTCTTACTCATTTGTGGTCCCATGGAATCCGGCCACCGCACTCCAGCCTGGGTGACAGAGCGAGACTCCGTCTCAAAAAAAAAAAAAAAAAAAAAAAAAGAAGAATCTTCTATATATATCATTTCCTTTTTTTTTTTTTTTTTTTTTCCTTTTTTTGAGATTGATTTCGCTCTTGTTGCCCAGGCTGGAGTGCAATGGCATGATCTTGGCTAAGTGCAACCTACGCCTCCCAGGTTCAAGTGATTCTCCTGCCTCAGCCTCCCAAGTATCTGGGATTACAGGCATGCGCCACCACGTCAGGCTAATTTTGTATTTTTAGTACAGACAGGGTTTCTCCATGTTGGTCAGGCTGGTCTTGAACTCCCAACCTCAGGTGATCCGCCCACCTAAGCCTCCCAAAGTGCTGGGATTATAGGCTTGAGGCACCGCGCCCGGCCCACCATTTCTTCTGTGCATTATAAGTCTCTGTACAGTGCCACCTCCACTGTGTTTTGTTCATCTTTGATTTTTCTTTCAGAAAAATTATATAGTAATAGCTAGTATTTACTCAACATTTACTCTTTGCAATGCACTTTTAATATATTCTAGTCCTCACAACAATTCTGTAGGTGAGGTATCACTGCCTCCATTATTCAGAGGAAGAAACTGAGACTCAGAGGACACACAACATGCCTAGGATCACACTGCCAGTAGACAGAAAAACTGAGATGCAAACCTGAGATACATATCTACTGGAATCCAAAAGTCCATGTTCTTGCCACTAAGCTTCTTGTGGTTTACAAAACAGACAAGAAAGGATGCATATTGTATTGTATGTTACTCCGCTGGGGCTGCTATGACAATTCCATAGCCTGGGAGGCTTAAACAACAGATATTTATTTTCTCACAGTTCTGGAGGCTTGGAAGTCCAGATCCAGCTGCCAGCCAATTTGGTTTCTAGTGAGAACTCTGTTTCTGGCTTGCAGATGGCTACCTTTTTGCTGTGTCTTCACTCGGGGGAGAGAGTGAGCTGTGGTTTCTCTTCTTCTGACAAGGGCTGTGAACTCCATCATTGGGACTGCACCCTTGTATCTTAATCTAAACCTACTTACCTCCTAAAGATACCACCTCCAAATACCATTAGGATTCCTTGTAGTAAACAAAAATTATAGGAGGCCATTAGGCTCCTATAATATGACATATGAATTTATATATATACATATTCATATAACATATGAATTTTGGGAAGACGCACAATGCACATGTTGGCAAGACTTATGAGACCTAAGTTTTAGTACCAGTTTTATCACTGATCATGTGATGTTGGAAAAGTCACTTGACAATCTTGAAACAAGCCCATTTCCTTGTAAGGAAAACGAGAGGGTTGGACTAGATAATCTCCAACTCATGTTCTGGTTCTAAAAATTCTGATTCTGTGTGCCATCTTGCAACCACTGAAACTCAGATATACCAGTTCAGAGCATACTGTTTGGTGATGATCTGAAATCTCAACACAGAGCTGTATGGTGATGCTACCATATCACACTACCATGGGCAGGTACCTCCCAGGAGCGTGAGCTCTTGAACCATTAGAGCAGTTCCTTCGGGCCAGGCCAGGCGTCCCCAACTCTCCCTCACTGCATGCTTTGTGAGAAGGTACCCAACACATGAACTTTGACACTGCCTTCGTCCTACACAAGCCATCCACATCACCTACCTAATAAGAAATACTATCTGGCCGGGCGCGGTGGCTCAAGCCTGTAATCCCAGCACTTTGGGAGGCCGAGATGGGCGGATCACGAGGTCAGGAGATTGAGACCATCCTGGCTAACACGGTGAAACCCCGTCTCTAGTAAAAAATACAAAAAACTAGCCAGGCGAGGTGGTGGGCGCCTGTAGTCCCAGCTACTCGGGAGGCTGAGGCAGGAGAATGGTGTAAACCCGGGAGGCGGAGCTTGCAGTGAGCTGAGATCCGGCCACTGCACTCCAGCCTGGGTGACAGAGCAAGACTCCGTCTCAATCAAAAAAAAAAAAAAAAAAAAAAAGAAATACTATCTGTGGTCAGGCGCGGCGGTGGCTCACGCCTGTAATCCCAGCACTTTGGGAGGCCGAGGTGGGCGGATAACGAGATCAGGAGTTCGAGACCATCTTAACCAACACGGTAAAACCCTGTCTCTACTAAAAATACTAAAATTAGCCGGGCTTGGTGGCGCGTACCTGTTATCCCAGCTACTCAGGAGGCTGAGGCAGGAGAATCACTTGAATCTGAGAGGCACAGGTTGTAGTGAGCTGAGATCGTGCCACTACACTCCAGCCTGGGCGACAGAGGGAGACTCCGTCTCAGAAAAAAAAAAAAAAAAGAAAAAGAAAAAAAGAAATGCTATGTGCACAGTGCCAGGCATTGGTTAATTTTTTTAAGCATTCACAAACACTGTCTCCTAACTGGCCTCCTCCCTTCAATGAATTCCATAGGTTGCCAGGTGAACTTTCCTGAAGCACAGGCAGCCAGTTCTGATCGTGCCATTAAGTAAGCTTTTTTGTTGTTTGTTTCCTAGCATTTTATTTCTTATACAATAAAGTCAAACTTCCTTCGTCTGGCTTATAAGGTCTTATGTGTTCTAGCTTCAACCAGTTTCTCCAACCCCTTTTTCTCTACTATTCAGAAAACTTGCATTCCAGGCAAAATAAACTACCTATGTTTTCCTGTAGCATATTTTTTACATTAACATAATTTCTAACAATATTCTAAATCATTCTAAAACGTCAGCCAGGTGTAGTGGCTCACACCTGTAATCCCAGCACTTAAGAGAGGCGAAGGGGGCAGATCACTTGAGGTCAGGAGTTCAAGACCACCCTGGCCAACATGGTGAAACCCCACCTCTACTAAAAAAACACAAAAATTAGCAAAGTGTGGTGGCGTACACTTGTAGTCTCAGCTACTAGGGAGACTGACGCAGGAGAATCGCTTGAACCTGGGAGGCAGAGGTTGTAGTGAGCTGAGATTGCACCACTGCACTCCAGTCTGGGTGACTCTGTCTTAAAATAAAATGTAGAACATGCTTCCCTAATAGCACACATTTTGTTTATGCAGTAGGTTTATGCAGTTCCTTGTATTAAACAAAATTATAGGAGGCCATTGTTTTGAACTTCTGTACGAGACCCCAACAGACCAGACTAAAATAAAAATGGAATCACTCACGGTCACCGCACCAAAAATGAGTTATCTGGCCCTCCAGGAAATCAGGAGATGGATAACAGGCCAGTTTCAATCTTCAATCAGCAAGATAATGAATTTCCTCTGTTTTAGTCCTTACGGCAAAGAGTAACTTGAAGTGACCTGATGTTAACCTATCAGTTATCTTTCTGTTGTTCTGTCTCCACCTTACCAGGAAAGTAACTTTGAAATGACCAATCTGCTTTTTGTTCTTTGTTTCTGCTTTCTACAGCCCTTTTTTCTGTCCGTAAAGCCAACCTCCTCTGTTCCACTCATTGGGGCATTCATTCCATTTTATGGAATGAAGTGTTGCCTGATTCTAGAATCGCAATAAGGCCAATTGAGATCTTTAGATGTGTCAAATTTTTGTCTTTTGACACTTGTGCTGGTCTGTCTAGAATGCCCTCTTCATTCCACATACCCACATTCTTCAAATGAGCCCACATGGCAGATGCCCAGTGCAGTAACTGACATGTAAGTACTCAATACTATTCAAAGCTGCGTTTTGCCCCTCACACTAGCTATTCCTCTCCCTCTAACCTCAATTTTTTCTATACACCTTTCTTATGTAGCTTATTACTTTCTATTGTATTTAATGTAAATGTCTTAGATTGCCAGAGATCCAAAGCACTGGAAAAATCAGTATTCAGTCTTAGTCCATGTGTACCCAGCACCAAACAAAATTACTGTTTATGGTCAATAAATCTTTCCGTAGTGAATGATAACAAAACTAGTGTTTGAACCAGAATGGTCTCTGGTGGAAACTGACAGCTAAAACTGGACGGGGAGTGGAGCAGAGGTGAAGGAGTACTTAATGAGGCCCTACTATGAGCCAGGTACTGTGCAGAGCACAGCTTCATCCTTTGTTTCATTTAATCCTTTCCAAAAAACCGTATGAAGCAGCAGTAACAATTTCATCTCCATTTTACATATGAGGAGTTTGGGTTAGGGAAGTCAGGAAACTTGCCTGAGGTCACAACCAAGTATGTTTGGGTCTTTCCAGTACTGCACTTGTCGCTTGTCCTCCTTCCAATTTATCACTCCCCTCCTCTCCCCGACGAAGGTCGAGGACTTTCTAGGAAAACATGCAGCCTCCAACCACTTCCGCCTGGGGAGCCCAGTCTCGCCCTTCGCTGCCAGAACCACACGGAGCGCGCGTGGCGGGAGTGAAGAAGGTGAGCTGCAGTCCGGACGCAAGGCCCCGCCCACTATGTCGCTGGTGACGTCATCACGCAGAGCCGAGTCGGCGCGTCCACATCCTTTAAATATGGTCTTTCCCGGGCGCGCGCGACAATGTGAGGAGTGGGGTGGAGCGTGTGTGGTGTGTGGCTGCGGCCTGGGCAAGAGCCGCCGCGGACCATGAGGTGGGCGGAAAGGCTGTGTTGCAGCCGAGACGCGGACGGGAGGGCGCTGCTGGGCCAGCGGGCGTCCTCATGCAGGGGCGGGAGGAGGGAACATGGCGGCCGGGCCAGGACCCTTTGCTCCTGGCTCTGCGCGGCTCCTACCCCTGCTTTGCTTGCACTTTTACCTGCCTTTCTGGAACTTGTTTCCCCTCTCCTTGTGTCCCCTTTCCCTCAGCCGTTTCTTTTGCCTTCATCGACTCTTCCCCCCGGCTCCACTCTGGGTGGAAGTGTGAGAGGTAGATTAAGTGGGAGCCGGTCGGGCCCGTCCGGTGCCGAGAGACCGACTCCTAAATTTGACTAGGTTCTCGTATGTCACTTTATCAGTCTGCCTGGGATCACAGGAGAAATACTGAACATGAAGACATCAAGCCTGATTTCTAGTCCTGATGATGTCTGTAAGTGATCTTGTGAAATGTCACTTGAGTTGACCTCAGTCTCCTCAAATGTGAGGTTCTCTGAAAGGCCTAAGATTCCTGATGTCGAGGTAGCTTTTGTCATGCGGTGCCTGCCAGAATCTGCCCCAAAACAAAGCATGTTCGGGAAAACAAAAGCAAGATTTATTTTGGCAGTAAAGGAATGGAAAACGGAGTTGACTTCCAGTTCCATGCCATCAAGTGGTCTAGTATGTAAGCAATGAGAACACCATTCTGTTTCAGCTCTTATTTCCATAGTGGGTGTCCTAAGAGTAACACTCCCGGCGTAGATTAAATAGAAAAAGGCTCGTTCTGTATGGTCATTGCTGCTTTGCCACAGAGAACCTTGGGTCTGCTGTATTCTGTTTTAGGTGCCACAGTCTGTTGAGGGTAGATATTTAGGGAGAGATTTTTCCTCACCTAACAGCAGCTAGCCTAGCCAATCGCTTGCTTTTGATCTTGGCCTTTTGTTTTTCCTCAGCTGAGTAAGTTCTGGAGGGATCCTGCCTCTGTTGGAGCCTTCGCAGCCAGGCAGCTGTGAACTGTGAGCTAGAGTGAAGCAGAAATCTAGAAAGATGAGCTCCAAGATGGTCATAAGTGAACCAGGACTGAATTGGTGAGTTGTAGCTACTTTGTAATCCACTGAAGAGGAGTGTAGTGGGGCTGATGGTTGACATAAGAAAATAGATTCCTGGCATAGAGAGATTTGGAGGAAACAGAAGATACAAGTTTAAGGTTTCCGAATTTACATTATCCTCATCCTCAAATACTGAACGCTAGAGTTATGGCTGACTACACTTCCATTCCTATATTGGAACAACAATTCAGCACTCAAATTCTTTTTAGGTATAATTTCCTCAGGTATTTATTGCTGGTCTCCTGAAGGTCTCTCTCAGGTATTTATTGCTGGTCTCCAGAAGGAGAGATTCTGGAATATTCTTGTGTCCAAGAACCTTGCCCATTTCCATGCAAGTAATAAAAAAGACCCTCTTTAAGAATAGACGTGCTTACTCCAGCCTGGGCGACAGAGCGAGACTCCGTCTCAAAAAAAAAAAAGAATAGACATGCTTTCTGTTATATTGAAATCTATATCAAATGATAATATGAATGCATAGACTGTGTTTTAGAAGTGAATGAGAACTTTGCAAATAGAGAGCCTGGTTAAATATTATAGTGGTTTTGTAGACATCTAGCTAATACATGTGCTGATTTAGTTCATTTTAACACACATTTACTGAGCCAGCCAAGAAGGATCAAATGTTATAAACGGTTACAAAGAGTATTAAAATAGTACCTGACTCAGAATATTAAGTCAGTATGTTCAATAAGTATTTGTTTACTGCTAGCAATACTCCCGTCCCCAGGGAGCTCACAATCCCTGAGGCCCTTGACTTTGTTTTTATATGATGTGCAGAAACTTAAGAATTTATTGAGATGTCACAGATACAATACCACAACAAGGTAATAAGAAACTATAGTGGTACATAGCAAATAAAACATTCTAATTTTACCATTAATACCTTAGTATGGTTTTTTGGATAAATGCCTTTAAGAACAGTTAAAAGAAGAGTATGGAGCAAATATGATAGAATTTCCTATTTGGGCACTAGGACACCCAGAAGTTTGATTAGGTAAGAAGTATGCCCATTTGCATTCCTTGCCAGTGCTATGAAGTATGCGTTCAGATGTAGCACAGATGATCTTATATACCGCTGGCGTTGTGGAACCAGTTGTAGTTTAGAACCTTTGCACAATGTTGTAGCCCTTGGAATTATCCTTTTCCACAGAATTTTACTGACCTTTGTCCTCCCTAGATTAATGGATTCAGTGTTTTCAAATTTTTAATTCCTTCATTCAAACAGCATTTTTGGATGCCTAACTATATGGAAAGCATTGAATATATGTTCGTCTCTAAATTAGTTATGGTGTTATGAAAAATCATATCACCTTTGAGGTGGTTTTAGCAAACCATTGATTCCATTTGCCAAAGTAAACAAAATAGGTAGGATATGTAGTCTTCATAGTGTCTTTTGGCTCAGCACAGTAGTGCATGAAACAAAAATAAGTTGAGAAGTATTTTCTTTTCAGCAACCAATATCTTAATGTTATGTCCTAGAGCCAGAAGTGAGGCCAGCCTTTGACAGACCCTTGATTATACTTCAGTCTTTTCTATCTTTAACTCTTCAGTCTCTGTGACATTTATTTAATTATGTACTGAAGAAAATGCAGGGCTGATTATTGGAGCTGGAGAATTTCATAATGGGCCTGGGTTTAAAGCTATCAAGAAGTAACAATTCTAAGCCCACGGATCTGATATATGAAATTAAACATAGTAAGGAGAGATTGTCTGGGGATGGGGGGTAAGAAAGTATGAAATTATAAGTTACAATTGTGCCATTATGTGTCTTAGCATGAGATTTTGAATTGTCCAATGTAAGTAAATTACTTTGTTTCACAGGGATATTTCCCCAAAAAATGGCCTTAAGACATTTTTCTCTCGAGAAAATTATAAAGATCATTCCATGGCTCCAAGTTTAAAAGAACTATGTGTTTTATCCAACAGGTAATATGTTTATTTGGTTATTTATTTCCATATTTGATTGTTGTTTTTCCGATAGTTGAAGTTTTATGTGTATCTCTAATACATTCAAATTATAGAAATGTTTGAATTATAGAAATATTCAAATTATAGAAATGTTTAAAATAAAACAACTTTTAACACTTTGATATTTCTTTTCAGACCTTCAGTCCTTTCTCCACACATGAACTGCGAAACAGTTTTATAGTATTTTATAATACTATGCTAAAGTGTCCCAATAATTTTTATAATGCTATACTGATATAGTATAATAGTATACAAACATTTATACCAATAAATGTTTTAGTGTAGTACCAATATTATACTAATAATTGTTTAGTACTAAATAGTATACTATTTATAACATATGCACATGCACACATACGTACACATGTATGCAATACAAAATAGAATCATACTAAAAATATACTGTAAAACTGTTTTGCAGTTATCTATCATTTAAAGTGATAGTCTGAATATCTTTTCATGCCCCAACATTTAGTTCATATCTTAATGGTTGCATATTACCTCACTATATAGCTTACAGATGTACTTTTAATTCATTTAGCTAGTCCTGTGTTGCAAAACATTGTGTTCCCTTTTTTCTTTTTTTTTTGTAATTAAAAATATATTGGTAAATTTTTATAGTTACTTCTATAAGATACACTCACGGAAATTGAATTGTTTGGTCAGACAATATGTACATTTTGTATTTTGATAGATACTGCCAAATTGCTAAAGGTTTTTTTCCTCTCTGATATTTAATGACTATTAAATGATAATTTTTACTTCTTACTGCTCACTTGCCTGTAGTAGCTCTTCTATCCTTTTTGATCGACTATTTCTACGATGTTGTTAATGAATCCGAAAACCAAGTAATTGAGTTTACTAGAAAAATGTGTAAATACACCAAATGAAGAATTAGGAAATACCCCCAGGGAAGCTCAACATTTACTTTCTTCCTTTCTCCTTTTACATTGGAGGAAGTGTATCTCCCCATCTTTTCCTGCTTTCTCAGTTATCTTTTCTGTCCGTTGTCCCCTCTTACTCCTCTAACTTTGTTCTCTCCCATTTTCAGTCATCTTGATTACTTTTTGGTTTTTGTTCTGTTTTTTTAAGAGACGTGGTCTTGCTGTGTTTCCCAAGCTGATCTTGAACTCCTGGCTTCAAGTAATTCTCCACCTTGACCTCCCAAAGTGCTGGGATTACAGCCAGGAACCACTCTGCCTGGCCAGCTTAATCAGTATTTGAACATGCTCAAGTTTTCCTGTTTTAAATAATCCCTGGACTCCACATTTTCTCCCAATTACCTTCTTACCTCTTCTCTCATTTATACTTAGACTTCTTTAAAGACTTGTATATGCTCACTGGGAAGAAATGAGGAACAAAAAAGCTGTAAGACATACAGAAAACAATTAATAAAATGGTAATAGTCCTTACTTATCAATAACTTAAATGTAAACTAATTAAACTCCCCAATGAAAGGATGGATTGGCAGAATGGATTTAAAAACAGGATTAAAAACTTTCCATTTACTGCACATCCTACTCCACTTGCTGGGATTACAGGCATGAACCACCCTGTGCAGCCCATAGCTATATTGTATTCTATTGTTGGGTGAGTATAATTTTTAGATTGACCTCTGTTGATAATTTAGCTTGTTACCATTACTGTTAGAAATGTGAGCATCCTTTTTGCATGTGCTTGTGTAAGTAGGATAAACTCCTGTCAGTAGAGAGTATGTATATATATTTATTTTGATAGATGTTGCCAGATTGCTATTAAAAGCATTAAAGAAAAAAGTGCTTTTTTGATTCCATCAAATGAATGCATAAGTTTACATAAAAACAAGCAGAAGTTGTAGTAAAGAGACAATTTTAGTCCAGGCTCAGTGGCTCACACCTGTAATCTCAGCATTTTGAAAGGGTAAGGCAGGAGGATGACTCCCAGCCTGGGCAACAAATTGAGACCCTGTCTCTCCAAAAACAATTCGCTGTATGTAGTGGCACATACCTGTAGTCCTACTTACTCAGGAGGCTGAGGCACGAGGATCACTTGAGCCCAGGAGTTTGAGACTGCAGTGAGCTATGATTGTGCCACTATATTCCTGCCTGGGCAACAGAGTGAGATCCTGTCTACAAAAAAAAGAGACAATTTTTAAAAAATAAATGTTTTAAAGAGGCAGTTTCAGAAGCAACTTTCTTCTTGCCAAAGTGCATAGTTGTAATATCTGTGCTGGTGTTGGATATATAAAGTTAAAGCAGTAGACTCCCTTATGTATGTACATCTATGGATATTTTTAAAAACTATTCGTTATTCAACTTACACAGTTTTTTAGGATAACTAATTTCTTAAAACTTACTACCAATTAAATAAAGAATAGTCATTGTTTATTTGGATCAAAAATTGCTATAAATGCTATTGTCCTGGGATTTAGAGAACATATGTCTGTCTTTAAAAAAGGGAATCATCTCAGGTCAGGCGTAGGTGGCTCACACCTGTAATACCAGCCTTTAGGAGGCCAGAGCAGCTGGATCACTTAAGCCCAGGAGGTCAAGAAAAGCCTGGGCAACATGGTGAGACCCTGTCTCTACAAAACTACAAAAAATAGCCAGGTGTGGTGGTTGTGCACCTGCAGTCTCAGCTACTGGGGAGGCTGAGGTGTGAGGATCACCTGAGTCCAGGGATGTTAAGGCTGCAGTGAGCCAGGATCACGCTACTGCACTCCAGCCTGGGCAACAGAGTGAGACCTTGTCTGTCTGTCTGTCTGTCTGTCTGTCTCTCTCTCTCTCTCTCTCTCTCTCTCTCCCCGCCCCCTCTCTCCCCCCCTCCGCCCCCTCCCACACACACACACACACACACACACACACACACACACAGAGATAATCTCGGCTGGGCACAGTAGCTCATGCCTATAATCACAACACTTTGGGAGGCTAGGAGCAAGAGGATCACCTGAGCCCAGGAGTTCAAGACCAGCCCGGGCAACATAGCAAGACTTTGTCTCTACACATAATTTAAAAATTAGCTGGTGTGGTGGCATGCACATGTGGTCCCAGCTGCTTGGGAAACTGAGGTGGGAGGATCACTTGAGCCTGGGAGGTCAAGGCCACAGTGAGCCGTGCTCACACCACTGCACTCCTGGACAACAGAGCAAGACCCCGTCTCAAAATTTGAGACCTTATCTCAAATTAAAAAACAAAAAAACAAAAAACTTTAGTCTCAGCCTTTCTCTTTTCACACTAAAAATTTCTGGTATTAATCTTCGTCTTGCCACTGCTTCTCATTTTATTTTTAACTTTAGAGTTAAAGTCTTGCCATGTTGCCCAGGCTAGACTCAAATTCCTGGGCTCAGGTGATCCTCCTGCCTCAGCCACCTGAATAGATGGGGTTATAGGTACACGCCAGTGTGCCCAGTTTATTTTAATGGTTCAAGTCCACTTCTGTTCAGCATATCCCAGGTGTGGATTGTAGCCTGGCTTTGCACAAGGAAAAAGGCATTTTGCTGGAAGTTGGGCATACCTAACTCCTAACATATTTTTTTCTTAGAATATCCTTGTTTTCTTTAGATTTCTATAGAGCACAAAATAATCTATTAGTATAATTTACCTTGTACTATAGAAAAAATACACAAGTTATTGATATGTTTCTAGTCTTTTTTCCTAACCTTAAGTTTTATTAAGAATTATTACAGTCATTGTTATAGTAATTACTGTAATAATTCTTAATTACTGTAATAATTATTACAATTATTATTTCAGGCTTTATTGTTTACAGTTTTCTTGTGGAAAAACAAGGCCTTTTATTCTGTTAATTTCAAGATAAAAAAAATTTTCCTTTTGCTCTCTGTGCTCCATAAGTGTTTGTAAAATGAAAGGACAACTTGAATAGTGTTTTTACAAATGAATAATATAAAAAGTTAATATTGTGTTACTTTTCTTTGAAGCATGAAAAAAAAATTACAGAATATTTCCAAAGTCTCCCAAGAAAATAAAAAAGGATTTTAAAATGCCCCATGAGCCATTCATGTAGAAATAGCCTTTTTTAGTTATGTAAACAATGTAAACAATCATGTAAACAATTGCCTTTTTTTTAAATTAAAGTTTCTGTTTGCAGATATTCATAACTGAATTTTAATCAAACAAGGGGGGAAATAGCCTTTTTTTTTTTTTTTTTTTTTGAGACGGAGTCTCGCTTTGTCGCCCAGGCTTGAGTCCAGTGGCACGATCTCAGCTCACTGCAAGCTCCGCCTCCCAGGTTCCTGCCATTCTCCTGCCTCAGCCTCCAAGTAGCTGGGACTACAGGCGCCCGCCACCACGCCCGGCTAATTATTTTGTATTTTTAGTAGAGACGGAGTTTCACCGTGTTAGCCAGGATGGTCTCGATCTCCTGACCTCGTGATCCGCCCGCCTCGGCCTCCCAAAGTGCTGGGATTACAGGCGTGAGCCACCGCGTCCGGCCAGGAAATAGCTTTAAATAGAAATATATATATATAAAGCTTTAACACATTTAATTTAGGAAAATAAATCAAACTCAGAAGATACTAGTAGACTTGAAATGGAGATTAGAAGCACCATTCTCAAATGCGACGTTTAAACAAGCTACCAAACTAGTACTTAAAGTATAGGAAACTTAAAAGTTTTGGATTCTGCCCTGTTTTTGTTTTTGTTTTCCATGGAAAGTTTAAGAAAGGAGAATGGGCAGTTGACAAAATGCAGGGGCAAAACTGAAAACCGTCAACCAAAATAGAATATAATGCTGTATACGTGGATAGAGAAACCCTGTCAGATGCTTTTGGTTTACACCCTGATGAAGATTTTGACAGCACTGCACAAGGAAATGATCTTGATGTGCTACCATTTCATTCTTTGCTGAATGTAGCCAATTTAAACTGCTAGAATTCCTTGACATTCCTAGTCTGGCATATCTGAGTCAGCATCTTGTTGCTGCAGCAGCTTAATTAAATTTGCCAGTTTTTGGCACAGGACAGACATGTTCTCATATTCAGAGAGACAGCTGTGTAGCAGTATTGTTAAGAGTGCAGACACAATACTGTTAGGTTTGAATAGCTCTCAAGACATTTTCTAGTAAGAAGTCAATTTGCTGTAATACATTTCTCCCAAGATCAGCAGTTAATGTTCATTTTGTTAACCTAAAATATGCTTATTTTTATACAATTATTGGAGAAACTTTAGTAGCTATGTCTTTTTTTACCTGTGTTATTTTCAGAGCCAACCTAAGCATCCTAATTTTAATTTCCAAAATTCTTCTCCCATTCGTTTATCAGCTCTTGGAGTAGTTTTTTATCCATTGGTTCGCTCTGAGAGAGTGGTGTTAAATATTTTTTTCTTTATTTGGGGACCTACATATTTTCTAAAAAACTGTTGTCATCTTTTGGAATTTTTGACATATTTATTCTAGTATTATAAAGTTAATTTAAAACAAATCAGGAGTAGTTTGGATGGAACGTAACTCACCCTTTGTCCAGATGCAGATCTAAATTAGTAATTCTCAGCCGTTTCAGAATGATACCCTCCCACTTTTTATGACAGATATTTATAAGAAATAAGATACCTCGGCCGGGCGCGGTGGCTCAAGCCTGTAATCCCAGCACTTTGGGAGGCCGAGACGGGCGGATCACGAGGTCAGGAGATCGAGACCATCCTGGCTAACACGGTGAAACCCCGTCTCTACTAAAAAATACAAAAAACTAGCCGGGCGAGGTGGCGGGCGCCTGTAGTCCCAGGTACTCGGGAGGCTGAGGCAGGAGAATGGTCTAAACCCGGGAGGCGGAGCTTGCAGTGAGCTGAGATCCGGCCACTGCACCCCAGCCTGGGCGACAGAGCAAGACTCTGTCTCAAAAAAAAAAAAAAAAAAAGAAATAAGATACCTCCTTTACTAGCTTAAAATGAAATTAATAGATATAATTTTTAAAAACAATAAGTGTGAAATAATTTATTTTTATGTAAATTCATAGAGACTACTGCATTATGAGATATAATGAGGTAGTGAGATGCATCAGTTAAAATGAATACAGTTCATTTATTTAAGTTCATTTAAAATATTTAAGAGAGAATAAAGCATACCATAAAATAATCATAGGAAAAATGAAATGTACTGTTAGGATAAATAATAACAGACTAGACTTATTTGTACCTGGTAAGAAAAAGCCTGAAAGGGACTGTTGAAAGTTATGCAGGATAGTAGTGCATATTGCAGGCATTTAGTCTTCCCCCCTTCTGAATGCCTTTAATCCCCCCTCTTTTGTGACAATCCAGATACACCTGTAGGCTTCCAGAAGGCCCTGGGGACATTAAAACTGCCTTGATTGAGAACCACTGCTATGGATATTTTCTCTTCCTTCTCTTTTTCTCCCTTAATCCCTGATCATGATGTTCTTAGGATTCACTTCAGTCACCTACTTGGTATGTTCACTTTGGAAACCTAAGTTCTCCATAGTCCCATTGTATTGATGTACATATCTACTTTTCTTTCTTCTTCATTGACTTCTCTAATGCACTTGATTATAACATCCTGGAGATTGGAGATGGTATTGTACTTAGTGTTGTATTTCCAGTACCTAGCATAGGCTGGCACATGGTAGTTAATAAATATTAACAAATGGAGGAATGAAGAATGAGTCAGCAGATGTCCATCTTTCTCATTAGTTTCCCTTCCTTTCTGGATTATTGTGTAATTTGGAGCCAGGTTATAGGAACAGTTACTGTGGTGGAAATTACAGTCGTACAGGCCAAGGAAGTATAGTTTTTGATGCACTTCTAAAGTCTCTTATTTAAAATGTAGATTATAATAACTGAATAGCAAAAATAGAGATGGATTATGAATAAGATAAGGAAGTTGTGTTCATATGCCTTAATTTGGATAAGGTGACTTCTTAAAAGTAGGGGTAGCATTTGTGAATCTGAGTAACAGAGAAACTCTCTAAAATAAAAGAAATTTATTTGGGTGTAAAGCATTGCAATGGGAATATGTATGCCATAGTAAACTATGTGCGTATTCAGGGAGGTAAAGGAGGACAAAGATTTTTAAAGGAAAAAATTAGGATTATGTGATTGTTTTGAAATAGTTATACTTGATCTTTGAAAGATAGTAACACAGGTGACACCAATCCAAGGTTGGACGGGCAGTTCCTGAACAAATACCCTTGCAGAAGTATTTTGTTATCAGGAATTCAAACATGAGAACTCTGTCTTCATGGCCTTCACTAGCTCTAATTATTGGGGGGGGGGGGGTTTGTTTTGTTTTGTTTTTTTAAGTTCCAGGGTACATGTGCAGGATGCGCAGGTTCGTTAGGTAGGTAAACATGTGCCATAGTGGTTTGCTGTACTTACCAACCCATCACCTAGGTATTAAGCCTAGCATGCATTAGCTATTTTTCCTAATGTTCTCCTACTCCAACCCCACCCCACAACAGGCCCATGTGTATTCCCTTCCTTGTGTCCATGCATTCTCATTTTTCAGCTCCCACTTTTAAGTGAGAACATGTGGTGTTTGGTTTTCTGTTCTTGTGTTACTTTGCTGAGGATAATGGCTTCCAGTTCCATTTGTGCCCCTCTAAAGGACATGATCTCATTCCTTTTTATGGCTGCATAGTATTCCATGATATCAAGGATTTTTAAACATTGGTGACTCCATTGTGATTCTGACAACCTTCACACATTCCATAAACAAATATGGTAACAAGTTCTGAAACTGCTCACTACTTTCTCTTCTGGTACATTTCATTAAAGATATGCCAGGAGTTTTGTTTGGCATCCATGAAAAGCATAAAGTCATTTGCATGAACTCAGCCATGTACCAGAGTGATAGAGGATTGTACAACTTTTCCAAAACCATTACTGCTTTCAAAAAATACGGTGCATATGTTAGAATTCTCTTAATTTTTGAGATAAGCAGAGGAAATCGGAACATTTAAAATCTCAATGAATTTTTGTTAACCTCAAATTTGTGATTCCATTACATTGTGTTCTTAGTAGGTTTTGTTCACCATATTAACTGATAAATCTTAGTGATGAATTTAAGTATTAAGAACTCAAATTGTAATAAAATGTAAACATAAAATACCTACATATGTAACTGGCAAGAATGATTTTCCCCTCTTTATTGATGGGGAAAAAAGTTATAAATTGAATAAGTATGCCTCTTCCTCTCCATCAGGTAATTGAAGGTAAGTTTGCATTGTGAACCTATCCCACAGAATACTTAATCTACTTTAAATGGCTAAACATCAAAATGCAGGTGGCAGAGTTAGATAATAATCCAGAGTTTACTCTGTTAATCACGCTGTATTCTCCGTAGTGATTGAGAATCATGACGTTCCATGATAGTAATCTTCATGTGAAAAGCACATATTTGTAAATTATATTTTGTTTTCCAGACGTATAGGAGAAAATTTGAATGCTTCAGCAAGTTCTGTAGAAAATGAGCCGGCAGTTAGTTCAGCAACTCAAGCAAAGGAAAAAGTTAAAACCACAATTGGAATGGTTCTTCTTCCAAAACCAAGAGTTCCTTATCCTCGTTTCTCTCGTTTCTCACAGAGAGAGCAGAGGAGTTATGTGGACTTGTTGGTTAAATACGCAAAGATTCCTGCAAATTCCAAAGCTGTTGGAATAAATAAAAATGACTACTTGCAGTACTTGGTATGTATTCTATTCTTCAGTTTCAGGAAAAAATATTAAAAATTAGGAAATATTTTTATCTTAAATTTACATTTATGTTTTTAGGTCTGCTCATCTTTTTTAAAATGGAAAATTTAAGGAGATTACTTGACAGAGCAATGGTGCTTTAATTCTTTTGTTGATTCCATTATAGTTCAAGCATTTTGCTCCACTGCTTAGCATGTCTTACTCCGTTTCATCTTAGGTACTAGCAGTAGAACTTTACATAGATTATACCAATTTTAAATTATTGCTTAATTATTACTTCAATTAAGACTTTTCCAAATTCTCTCAATTATATAAATGATGCTGTGCTGAACATCTTTGTAGCAAAATCTTTGTTCATATCGATGATAGTTTCCATAAGATAAATTCTTAAAAATAAAACTGCCAGACCAAAACATACGCATATTTTCAAAGCTTTGATCTGCAGTTACACATGCGTAAATTGTTCTACAAAAAGTTTAAACCAGTTTGTTTGTACCTCTGTTGTATGACAGGTTTTGAAAAAACTGTCTTCTCTAATCCTACAGGGATAAGGTAACAGAAAATTGAAATCAAATTTTAAAAAAGAAAAAAACTATCTTCACTAATATTGGACATTACCTTTTTTGCCTTTAATTTAAAATTGGAAAAGTGATCTCTTGCTTTACATTAATTTAATTTATGATTACTAATGAAAATAAACATTTTCCATATGTGGATAAGCCATTTTTATTTTTTCTTTGGTAACTTGCTTGTTTATATTATTTGCTCATTTTTCAATTTGGATGTATGTCTTTTTAAAAAAATTTGAGGCCAGGCACGGTGGCTCGTGCCTGTAATCCCAACACCTTGGGAGGCTGAGGCAGATAGATCACCTGAGGTCAGGAGCTCGAGACCAGCCTGGCCAACATGGCGAAACCCCATCTCTACTAAAAATACAAAAAATTAGCCAGGTGAGGAGGCGCCTGTTGCCCCAGCTACTCGGGAGGCGGAGGTTGCAGTGAGCTGAAATCGTGCCACCACACTCCAGCCTGTGCAACAAAGCGAGACTCCGCCTCAAAAAGTAAATTAAAAAAAAAATTTTGACAGCATTTTATAAAATCAGCTTCTCAATTCCTGAGCATGTATTGTATAGTCTTAGTCATTTGCTTTTCTATTTTGTGGAGTTTTTAATAGCAGTTTATCGTTACCATGTAATAACTTTTACTGACTTCTTTGATTTCTGCTTTGGATTTGATACTTTAATTATTAAGTCCAAATTATTATAGCAATGATTAAAAAATTGTTTTTTAATGAAACTTTTTATCCCAAGACATGTCTACTTTTTTAAAAATCAGGATATGAGAAAACATGTGAACGAAGAAGTTACTGAGTTCCTAAAGTTTTTGCAGAATTCTGCAAAGAAATGTGCACAGGATTATAATATGCTTTCTGATGATGCCCGTCTCTTCACAGAGGTAAAAATCAACTCACATTTGTGTAAACTGCCAGTGATAGGCAATAGCAGCATTCTGAAATGTGTGATGATTCACCCAAAAGCATTTGGAACTGTCAATATTACCAATTTAAAAACCGCAGGTCTTTTCTTCATCATGCATTAAAATAGTTTAAAAACTAACATCTCAAAATTGTGTACTATAGTATATTTGTATGTATATTTATATTCTTTAACGATCCAACTATTATATCATTACATTTTACTCACGTAATAGTTTGAACTGACCCACTGATTTCACTTGTGAGAGAATAGTGTTTAAAGAGTTATCCTGGTACCTAAAAATCTGGTACTTTAAAACTCAGTCACGGGAACTTGTGCTCATTATGTTTGTGGTAACCAGCCACAAAATGATAAACTTCAGCTCTGAGTTCATTTTTTGATACTTCACTCATTCATGCAAATTTATTAGCAAGACCTGTATATCATCCCAGCTCGTACCCTACCATCATTCATTGAGCCTACCAGAAAATTAAAGTATACTACTTAAATAGGCAAGACGTGTGGCACACGCCTCTAATCCCAGCACTTTGGGAGTCCAAGGCAGGCAGATCACCTGAGGTCAGGAGTTTGAGACCAGCCTGGTCAGCACAGTGAAACCCCGTCTCTACTAAAAATAAGAAAATTAGCCAGGCATGGTGGTGGGCGCTTGTAATCCCAGCTACTCAGGAGGCTGAGGCAGGAGAATCACTTGAACCTAGGAGGTGGAGGTTTGCAGTGAGCTAAGATCGCACCATTGCACTCCAGCCTAGGTGACAGAGCAAGACTCTGTCTCAAAAAAATTGGATAAAGTATGCTACTTAAATAATAACTATATATGTACATACACATATATTTATAGTAGAGTTTATAAATATCAGTGTAAATTTAAGCCTTTAAAACTGGTCACTGTAAACAATAGTGTTAATATATTTAACACTGCTGAACTCTACACTTAAAAAGGGATAAGATGGTAAATTTTACCATAGTTTTAAAAAGCAAAACTAGGCACTGTAAGTTGAAGGACAGCAGGAGTATTACACTTTCACTGTTTTAAAAAAAAAAAAAAAAAAACAGGCCAGGCATGGTGGCTCACACCTATTTTTTCAGCACTTTGGGAGGCCAAGGCAGAAGGATTCAGCCCAGTAATTTGAAACCAACCTGGGCAACATGATGAAATCCCATCTATACAAAAAATTTAAAAATTAGCTGACATGGTGGCATGTGCCTGTAGTCCTAGTCCTAGTCCTAGTCCCAGCTACTTGGGAGGCTTAGGTGGGAGGATCACTGAAGCCCAGGAGATGGAAGCTGCAGCGAGCCTTGATTTTGCCACTGCACTGCACTCCAGTTGGGATGACAGAACGTGACCCTGTCTCAAAAAAAGGAAGAAAAAACAAAAAAAAACCACTAAGGAAGAAATTTGTTGTTAATATGAACCAGAAGAATGATTCTTGTAAATAAATTAATTTGATTTTTATTTTCTGTGAACCTAAATATAATGTATCCAAATGGAATGTCATAATTTTCTATGTGGAAAAGGAGCTGGCAGCTATTCTTGTTTTTTAATAGTGGCTTTTAAAAGACCAGAATGATGTTTTTAATACATAAGTCGTAGTTCAGGCTGGAGTGCAGTGGCACAATCCTAGCTCACTGCAGCCTTGAATTCCTGGGTTCAAGTGATCCTCCCCCACCTCAGCCTCCTGAATAGCAAGAACATGGGCATAGGCCACTGCACCTAATTTTTTTTTAGAGACAGGGCCTCCTATGTTACCCAGGCTAGTCTCAAACTCCTGACTTCAATCCTCCTGCGTCAGCCTCTCAGAGTGCTGGGATTATAGCCCATCTTTCTTAGGAAGAGTCTTTACAAAGTTCTGCAGTGGCCTGCATGATCTCTCCCCTCCCTCCCATCCCCCATCCTCACTTTCTACACATTGTCCTATCAGTTATTCTGCTCCCACCTGCGGACTGGCCTTTACATTTCTTCAATACTTCAAGCATAGTCCTGCCTTAAGTCCTTTGGCATTTGGGGTTTCTATTTTTCTCTCAGTCTGTTCCCCGGATTTCTGCATGGAATAGTGTCTTGATTCTTTTATGTCTCTCTCTGTTCAGATGTCACCTATCAATGAGGATTTCCCTGATTACCCTATGGAATGTAGTATGACCCTCACTTTTCCCTTTACCATGTTTTATTTTTGCTTATTGTCCTTCTCCTCACTGTTTTTGTAAAACAGTGCCTTTTTGTAAGTGCTGTTTTATTCACTGATGTAGTCTCCCAATGACTAGAATAGTGTCTGGCGTGCTTAAGTGCTCAAGTGCTCAATGTAAATATTTCTTGTGTGGATATAAAACTGTACTTTATTAACAAAGTACATTACTTGGTAGCTAATGGTAAATGATAAACATTGTCATGTTTTTTTCCATATTGATGTGGTAGCACATTTTCTCTAAGTTGTATTTTACATCCCCACTGCAAAGATTCACTGATACTTTTCTAAGACCTTTTAGTTTTAAGATTTTATGTTATGCAATGTCATGTACATATGGAAAAGTATATAGAACAAAAGAAAAAATAGATACAGCTTAACAGATCATTATGTAGTAAACATCTGTGTAACTCTTACCCAGGACAAGAAATAAAACAATACCAGTAATCCAGAAGCCCCCTGTGTAGTCCTCCTGTATAATAAATAACATTCTCCTTACTTGAATAAATAATCACTGTCCCAGCTTTGGTGGTGATAAGTTGTTTGCTTTTTGTGTGTATATGGAGAGTGGTAGTTCTACTTCTCTTTTGCCTGATTTTGTGGGGATTTTTTTTTTTCTTTTTTTTTAAGAGACAGAGCTTTGCTCTTGTCGCCCAGGCTAGAGTGCAGTGGCACGATTTCAGCCCACTGCAACCTCTGCCTCCTGAGTTCAAGCTACTCTCCTGCTTCCGCCTTACAAGTAGCGCCCAGCTAATTTTTGTATTTTTAGTAGAAATGAGGTTTCACCATGTTGGCCAGGCTGGTCTCGAACTCCTGACCTTGGGCGATCTACCTGCTTCAGCCTCCCAAAGTGCTGGGTTATAGGCGTGAGCCACCGTGCTTGGCCCCTTTTGCCTGATTTTGAATTTTATGTGAACAGAATGCTTTTGGGCCTGCCTTCTTTCATTCAGTATTGTGCTTTTTAGATTCTTAAGTTGTGTGAGTTATAGTTCATTCATTTTCATTTCTGTCCATTTTTCCATTATATGAATAAACTACAATTTATCCTGTTGATCAGAACTTGGGTTGCTTCCAGTTTGGAGCTATTCTAAGCAGTACTCTTAAGAAAATTCTCATACATTTATTTTGGTACACATATGCACACGTTTCTGTTGGATATATAGATGCTTCTTGACTCATGATAGAGTTACATCCCAATAAACCTATAGTGAATTAAAGATGCATACACCTAACGTACCAAATAGCATGGTGTGTTTTAGCCTACTCTAAATATGCTCACAATACTTACATTTACCTACAGTTGGGCTTAATCATCTAACACAAAGCCTATTTTATAATAAAGTATTGAGTGTCTTGTAATTTATTGAATGCTGTGTGTTGTGACAAAATTGCAATGATTTGGCACCATCGTAAAGTTGAAAAATCATTTAGTGCAACCTTTATAAGCTGGGGACTGTTTGTATACCTAGGAGTGGAATTATTGGGTCATAGAGTATGCATATCTTCAACTTGAGTAGATTTGCAAATGGTTTTCCAAAGTGGCTATACCAGGTTATATCAATTTACATTCTAACCAGCAGTGTTCAAGTGTTCTGTTGCTCCACATCTCAGATAGAGATATATATATACACACATATATATATATATGGGGGGAGGGGAGAGCACACGCATGTTTTCATATGCTTTTTGCTCACTTTTTCTTGCAGAATAACTGTTCATTTTTTCTAATTGATATGTAAGATTTCCTTATATATTCCAAATACAAAAACTTTATGGGCTTTGTATGTTGCAGTTTTTCTCCTTTTTCTGTTTTGAATTTTATCTTTTTATATTAACAAGCTAAAATTGTATATATTTATTTTGTACAATATGTTTTTAAAATATGTATACATTGTGGCAAGGCCAAACCAGGCTAATTAACATATGCATTACCTCACAAACCTATTTTTTTGTTGTGAGAACTCTTAAAATCTACTCTCTTAGCAGTTTTCAATTACATCGTAATTATCATCACCATGTTTTACAATTGATCTCTTGAACTTTTTCCTCCTACGTGACTGAAATTTTGTGTCCTTTAACCAACATTTTGACCACCACCCCAGCTATTAATGCTCACTGCCTAGATGCATTCATTCACTGTGGTTTGCACAGTTGTAATATTCTGATTGCATCATTTATTCATTGGAATAATTTTTAAAAGATATGCTTTCCCTTATTTACTATTCGGTTTCCCAGTTCATGTAGCTTACCATGGGACAAAATAAATACTAGATTCTTTCCTTTGAAATATCACTTTTTAAAAAACTAGTTCCTTTTTATTCTCCAGTGATGATGTATTTTCTTTTTTTAAAATGTTATTAAATCATGGAGTTAAACATATGTGTGTTTCTGTCCACGAAGATTATTATCCTTTGTAAGCCTCAAATAATACTAACTCACTGAGAGGCTCTTCCTACTGGCTTTTCAGTCAATCTGGTAGTCTTTGAGGCTCATTTTCTACATTTCCTGCCCTGGCGCTGGAATCAGCCATTTTCTAGAGCCCTTGTTTCTTTTAGTGTGAAGTGATATTTCAAGACTACAATGTGGGCACTACGGATGCTCCTGGGTTGATCATTGTTTTGAGAATAATTCAGTGGATAGAACTAGGAAAGAATATCTCATATGTCTCATTTGCTTTATCCCACATTACACTCACAACAGCCTCAAAATAACAATACTAGTGATCAATACGATAACAATTGAAATTATTTTTTGTATGCTCTTCTCATTCTCCCCCACATTTTTTAAAAGATTGTACTGTGTTGTTATTGTTAGAGCATCATATAGCCGTTAAATCCTAAAGCCTCCCTTTTAAATCCACATTTAATTTTTAAAACTATTGAGGTATAATTTACATATAAAAATTACTCATTTTAAGTGCATTTCTTTTGTGAAATATCTATTGAAGTATTTTGCTGATTTTTTATTTGCTTTTATTTTTATTAAGCCATAAAGTTTCTTTATATAGTCTGACTACAACTCCATTATATATAGTTTTCTTCCAGTTTGTGATGTATTTTTACATTTTTTAAATAGTGTCTCAAAGAACAGAATTTTAATGGTCTAATTTATCAAAAATTCTTGTGGTTAGTGATTTCATGTATTCTGGCACAGAAATATTTGCCTATCCCAAGTGATTCTCAGACTGGCGTCAGTTTTACTCCTTCCTCACCCACCCCCCATCCTGCCCATCCCTAGGACTTTGACAGTGAGACATTTTTGGTTGTTGCAACTGGTAGAATGCTACTAGTATCTGCTGCTTAGAGGCCAAGGATGCTGCTAAACATACTAAATGCATGTGAGTGACGTCCCATACAACAAGGAATTATCCAACTGAAAGTGTCAGGCATGCTTGCATTGAGAAACCCTAATCTAAAGGGCTTATAGTTTTAACTTATACACGTAAATAAGTCTATGTTGATTTCAAGTTAATTTTTGTGTAAGATACAAGGTAAGGATCAAAAGTCATTTCTTTCCGTATGAATATCTAGTTGTTCTAGCATAGTCATTTTCAACTGAGAGTGACTTTGCCTCCTAATGGACATTTGACAATGTCTAAAGCTTGGTAGGGGTGCTGATGGCATCTACCGGGTAGAGCCAGAGGTGCTACTAAATATCCTACAATGTACTGGACAGCCTAACACTACAAAGAATTATGTGGTCCAAAATGTTAGTAATGCCAATATTGAGAAACTCTGTTTTAGCATAGAGTTTGGTTGAGAAGGGTATTTTTTCCCTTACTGAATTACCTCGTCACCATCACGTGGATCAACTTTTTTTGAAGACGGAGTCTCCCTCTGTCACACAGGCTGGAGTGCAATGGTGCAATCTCTGCTCACTGCAACCTCTCCCTACCGGGTTCCAGCGACTCTCCTGCCTCAGCCTCCCAAGTAGCTGAGATTACAGGTGCCTGCCACCACACCCAGCTAATTTTTTTGTATTTTTAGTAGAGATGGGTTTCACCATGTTGGCCAGGCTGGTCTCGAACTCCTGACCTCAGGTGATCCACCTGCCTCGGCCTCTCAAAGTGCTGGGTTTACAGGTGTGAGCCACCATGCCCAGCCTGGATCAATTTTTGACTCTGTTTTGTTTCATTAATCTGTATGTCTGTCTTGATGCCAATACCATATGGTCTCGATAACTGTAGTGTTATAGTCCTGAGATCGTGGATTCTTTACATTCTCATGGAAATTTTGGAATCAACTTGTCCATTTCTACAAAAATCTAGGTGGGATTAAAACAGTGTTCAGCTAGATTGCTTTCCTTTCTTTTAAAAATAAAATCTGATAATCTCTTTTAATTAGAAAGTTTAGCTATTTACATCCATTATGATGACAGTATGTATTGATTTTGTTTGTGCTTTCTGTTTTACTTTTTCTGTACTCTCTTCTTTTTTTTTTTTTTAAACTCCTTTTGAGGAGATTGACATTTTTCCTCTTTTTCCCCTCTCTGTTGGTTTGGAAATTACATGTCTACTTTCTGTTTTCTTAGTGGTTACTCTTGAATTTTTACAGTGAATAATTCCATTATTCAATATCGACTAGCCTCCCGAACAATACAGAAATCATAGAACATTTTGACTGTCATTATATCCCTCTTGACTTGTATGCTATTTGTTGTAATGCAGTTTCTTTTTTAAATCTACCCACATTATTATTTTATATGGACTATGTTTGTTTTAATTTATCTACAGGTTTGCCAAATTTTGGCCCACCGTTTCTTCTTCTCAAACCTACATTCTGAGATTCTTTCATTCTTCTTGAAATCCTGTGTATTCTAGATGTGCCTTTGATGAAGGTCTCTTAATGGTGAACAATCTCCATTTTTTAAAATTTGGAAATCTTTTATCTATCTTGTTCTCATTTTACTAATATAATTTTATTTCATACACAATTCAAAGTTGGCACTTACCTTTTTTCCACAACACTTAAAGATACAATCCTACTTTTTCATGTTGTTGTTGAAAAATGTATTATCTAATTGTCGTTTCTTTTAGGGCTTCTGTCTTTTCTTACTGTAATTTTGGTGTTTTAGAGTTTCATAAAAATATGCTTTTTAATAAAATCCTGCTGGCTGATTGTGTTTACTGTGTCTGGATTTATAGCCTTCATCAGTTCTGGAGAATTCTCAACCATTTTCAATGACTGCTGCTTCATTTTCTCATTTCTCTTCCTAGGATTTCCAAATTTTTCCAAGGCTAGACCTCAGTGTGTCCTCCATTTCTCTCTCTTTTTTAAATTGTGGTAAAGTATACATAACAAAATTTACCATTTTCACCATTTAAGTGTACAGTTCAATAACATTAAATACATTTACATTGCTATGCAACTGTCACCACCATCCATCTCCAGAACTTTTTGTCTTCCCAAACTGAAACTGAGTACCCATTAAACAGTAGCTCCCTGTTTCCTCTTCCCCCTAGTTCCTGGCAACCACATTCTGTTTCTGTCTGTATGAGTTTCACTACTCTAGGTTCCCCATATAAGTGGAAACATACAGTATCTGTCTTTTTGTGACTGGCTTATTTCACTTAGCATAATGTCCTCAAGATTTGTCCAAGTAGTAGCATGTGTCATAATTTCTTTCCTTTTTAAGGCTGATTAATATCCCATTGTGTGTGTGTGTGTGTGTGTGTGTGTGTGTGTGTATGTGTGTGTATATATATTACATTTTGTCTATCTGGTCATCCATTGATGAACACTGGAGTTGCTTCCACCTTTTGGCTGTTACGAATAATGCTGTTATGAACATAAGTGTACATATATCTGTTCAAATCCCTGCTCAAATGTAGAAGTCTTATGTTTGACTTCCCACCTGATCTTAGAACTGGTTGAAGAATTTGCCCTCAAGCCACCTCACCTTTCCTAGGTTTCCTTACTCCTCACTGCTCTAGTTTCTCCTCTTTGTGTTGATTTATGGTTCTTGCATATTTTCCTTGCTTTTCACCAAGCCCAGAAATATTTTTCCTTTCTAGCCCAAAATAAAATTTAGGGAACATTTTTTATAATGATAGATGTGTATTGTATAAATGCGTATGCTTTTGATGAATTTAATTCTCAAGATATTTTGAGTATTAAACACTAATAGCACTCAGTGCGTGAGTGATGGGTAACAGCCTGAATCTTTTAACCTCCTGTGTTCAGTTAGTTATTTTTCAAAGAAAGATAAATTACTAGTATAAAACTTTTTTTTTTTTACTACATAAGCTAAATAATGATCCTTTAGTTAATTGAGTACCTACCAGTTGTAAAATACTTTCGATAATTATATAATGTAACAGAGTGTAGGTGTAAAATTGTCTTAGATTTTCCTTTGACTCTCTTGCTGTAGTTACTGAATTAAGTAAATTCAGTTAAAAACACTGTAACATCCACTACAGTTTTACCAGGAATGATGTGCCAATGAATATCTAACAAAAATAGTCTCTATTTCACGTAGTTCTTATGTATTACCTTCCTTTGCATATTCAAATTCTTGTAATAACTACCATAGGAAAGGAATGTTACAAGTGAAAGTTAACTAATAGTACAAATAAGGAGCAAAGATATTTTGCAGATATGAGTTTGCAGTTGACTCAGATTTTTTACAGCTTTTCCATATTAGTCCACATCTCTGTTAGTTACAAATGATACCATGGATTAAATATCAAGATCTGCCATGAAAAGCATAGATGAGGAGAGAAAATGTGAAACATAGGGAGTAGGGATTAGAAAAGGGGGGAAGGGGTTCTGAAACTATAGATGAAAAGATATACTGGAGTAAAGTTATTGATTTGTAACTTGACACATTTTACAAATATGTAAAGGGAGAGGGTATGTAGATATATATGATAAAGATAATATATAAAGATGCCAAGAGCTTTTGTGACCTAATATATATTATGAGACATTCAGGAAAGGTTCGTTGACAGAAGAAGAAATACGTATCTTAGAAGATAATGTATGTATGTGTTTTAATCAAACAACTCTCCCCACCCCCAACAGCTGTGCATCTCTGAATTGTTTATATATTATCACAATTCTCACAAAAAGTTGTGAATTTTGTTTACTTACCAATTACATTTCCTCATAAGTTATTGATTTTTTTAGATTATAGATTACAATGACCCGTAAGATAACTACTTCATTAACTTATTGTGCTTGGGAATGTTTTCAGAGTATACTACTTAATTTCTAATTATTCATATAACTGCTTTTATTGCAGTAAAGTGTGTTGAAATTTTCATGTGCCTTTCTTTAACAGTTTCTTAAATAACATGGAAAATATGATATTGTGTGTCCTCTAATTTTAAATTTTAATGAGACTGCTAATTTTAGTATTAAACATCAATATTTTAAGCAACTGGGTTAGAAATAAATTATGAAAATAAAGAATATACAATGTGTGTATTGTTAGTAGCTTGATTAATGAAATCAGGCTAATTTTTGCACTGAATAATTACATAGTCACATGTAACTAAACATTTTCTTTTTGCATTATTAGAGAAATACAATACAAATGAATTTTTCTTAATTTCTGTTTCTCAGAAAATTTTAAGAGCTTGCATTGAACAAGTGAAAAAGTATCCAGAATTCTATACTCTCCACGAGGTCACCAGCTTAATGGGATTCTTCCCATTCAGAGTAGAGATGGGATTAAAGTTAGAAAAAACTCTTCTTGCATTGGTAAGATTTATCATCAGAGGATATAAGCTTTTTTTTTGCCCAAAATATCATACATATGTGTGTGTGTATATACACGTATATATATATACACACACATATATATACGTGTGTGTGTGTGTGTGTGTATATACACATATATATTTTTTTTGGGGGGGGAGACAGAGTCTCACTCTTGTCACCTGGCATGTAATGGCATGATCTCAGCTCATTGCAACCTCTATCTCCCAAGTTCAAGTGATTCTCCTGCTTCAGCCTACCAAGTAGCTGGAATTACAGGTGCCCGCCACCATGCCTGGCAAATTTTTCTATATTTAGTAGGAAATGGGGATTTCACCATGTTGGCCAGACTGGTCTCGAACTCCTGACCTCAGGTGATCCACCCACCTCAGCCTCCCAAAGTGCTGGTATTACAGGAGTGAGCCACTGCCCCTGGCTCATGTATACTTTATATAGACATTATATTTAAATGTTAAGCAATAATTAGGTGACTTTAAAAATATGTAATACCAATCTGTTTCCCTTTGTTTTTATTCTATGGATACAAATACTTGATGTTTTTAAAAATGCCACTACTTTGTTCCTTGATTTTCTTTTCTTACCACCCATCTGAATGCCCCTGAATACAAGCAGCCCCTTTTTTTAATGGGATTTTATTTACAAACATATTGAAAGTAAGTGTGTGGAGAGGATATTTTGGAGTTTCTACCATCCCCTGTTATGATTTGTGTCTCCTAAAAGGAGAAGATAGACTTTAAAGTGGCAGGAAAAATTCTATGAAACTGACCTGGCATGATGGCTCACGCCTATAATTCCAGCACTTTGGGAGGCCGAGGCAGGCGGATCACTTGAAGTCAGGAGTTTGAGACCAGCCTGGCCAACATGACAAAACCCTGTTTCTACTAAAAATACAAAAATTAGCTGGGCGTGCTGACACACACCTGTTATTCCAGCTATTCAGGAGGCTGAGGTGACAAAATTGCTTGAACCCAGGAGGCAGAGGTTGCAGTGATCTGAGATCGTACCACTGCACTCCAGCCTGGGCAACAGAGAGAAACTTAGTCTCAAAAAAAAACCACAGGTAGTGGTTGTCAAGCAAAAATATTAATATCTTGACATGAAGTTTCTAAATCTGATGTTTACATTTAGTAGAATGATAAATTTCAAGTTAACAATTTCATATGATGAAAGATACTTTTCTTAGAAAAAAATACATTGCAATTTTTGCAATAAAATGATTACTATTTTTCATATTTAGGGCAGTGTAAAATATGTGAAAACAGTATTTCCCTCAATGCCTATGAAATTGCAGCTCTCAAAAAGCGATATATCTACCATCGAAACGTCAGAACAAACAGCTGAAGCTATGCATTATGTAAGTACCAAGGCAGCATTGGATCTTCCTAAATAATCTTTTATATCTCACAAAATATATCTAACCCGATTGTCCTAAAGTCTCCTTTCTGACTTTTTTTGTTCTTTACTTTATTGAAGAAATTTTCAATAAGTATAACCAAGTAACAAATTACTTGTTGTTTTTCAGGATATTAGTAAAGATCCAAATGCAGAGAAGCTTGTTTCCAGATATCACCCTCAGATAGCTCTAACTAGTCAATCATTATTTACCTTATTAAATAATCATGGACCAACGTACAAGGAACAGTGGGAAATTCCAGTGTTTATTCAAGTAATACCTGTTGCAGGTTTGTGATTTGCTATGTCAAATAATGCTCTCAAAAAAGAGAGGTTGGACCGTGTGTTCTCACTCATAAATAGGAGTTGAACAATGAGAACGCATAGGCACAGGGAGGGAAACAACACACACCGGGGCCTTTCGAGGGGTGGGGGGCAAGGGGAGGGAGAGCATTAGGACAAATACCTAATTTGTGCAGGGCTTAAAACCTAAATAACAGGTTGGTAGGTACAGCAAACCACCATGGTACATGTGTACCTATGTAACAAACCTGCACATTCTCCACATGTATCCCCAACTTAAAGTAAAATTTAAAAAAAGAAAAAAAAAAGAGAGGTTGGAACCATTTCATTTCAGCTGTCTAAATATAGACAAAGCACTGATTTGAGGAGGACGTAAGTTTGACACTTACATTCAGTAAAACTTTTTATGTATAAAGCTACTATAGGCTCAGCACTACTAAATGAATTAATTAGGTCTATAGCACTTGTAGTCGTATTTAAGGGTGAGAGCGACAAAATGATGGCATAGGGTGGCCGAGAAATACATGAAATGGTCAGGTTGTTCTGTCTTTCACGGAAATGAAAGGAATGTAGTACTTTAGTAGACAACCTCAAATGGGTGAATTTCCATGACTTATTTACTTGTCTGTTACTGGAATTTGGAATTACAGTAAGTCTATACATATAAGCGTAGGGTAGTCTGTCTTTCAACAATAAAATTAATATTTGCATATTAATTCCTGTATATAAGAAATTATTTCCCTCCTGTTTTGATTCATATTTAATTTTTTATTTTTTAAATATCTTTCAGAATTAATATTATATGTTACAGCATAAATATAATAAGTGAAAGATTATGTCTATTGAAACAAAACTACAAATTAGAGTTAAATGTAATATATTCTCTGTGGTAAATATTTCATCATTTTTTGCAAGTTCTTATAAGAAACTGAGTAATAATGACAGTAAGAATATAACAGTAAAAACTAGAAATCCTTTTTAAACATTGTTAGAAAGACATTTTTCTTCTGCCAGTTGGATTTTCTTGCCCTTAGATTTCTAAAGGACTTGAATATCTTCTAGTCTAAGGGTAGCAAATATATGGGACATGTGCTGCCATTCTCCTGTGTCTCTTTGTTTGGTGATCCTTATGTCATACATCCTGTTTTTAAAAAATGTATCATGATTAGATACTAATCACCTCTTTCTTTGGTTTCTGTTTTAAGGTTCAAAACCGGTTAAAGTAATATATATTAATTCACCACTTCCCCAAAAGAAAATGACTATGAGAGAGAGAAATCAAGTCTTTCATGAAGTTCCATTAAAATTTATGATGTCCAAAAACACATCTGTTCCAGTCTCTGCAGTCTTTATGGACAAACCTGAAGAGTTTATATCTGAAATGGACGTATGTAATTTTTTTTTCCCCTAAGGGGAATGTACTTGTTTATCCTTTTGAAGCGTAAAGTTTTATTGCAAATCCCTAAACCTAGTAGTTAAAAATACAGGCTTTAGATTCAAACTTAAATTGAATTTCAAGTCTAGGTAGACTTTAGGCAACTAACTTAACCTCCCTCAGCCTCACTTTTCTCTTTTCATACATGAAAGCAAGTAGTACCTACTTGACAAGGTTATTATGAGGTTTAAGTTTGATATTTTATGTTGAAGGGTGAGCACAGTTTTTAGTTATGTATGTAGTGAAAACTCATTGATGGTGGTGGTTAATGTGAGGTTTTGTTTAATTGGTCTCATTCATATTCAAGAGCTTTATTTTTTTGAGATGGAACCTCTCTGTGTCACCCAGGCTGGAGTGCAGTGGTACAATCTCTGCTCACTGCAACCTCCGCCTCCTGGGTTCAAGCGATGCTCCTGCCTCAGACTCCCGAGTAGCTGAGATTACAGGTGTGCACCACCATACCCGGCTAATTTTTTTGTATTTTTAGTAGAGACAAGATTTCACCATGTTGGCCAGGCTGGTCTCAAACTCCAGACCTCAGGTGATCCACTCGCCTCAGCCACCCAAAGTGCTGGGATTACAGGTGTGAACCACTGCATCTGACCCATATCTAAGTTTTTAAGTGTGAAAAGGAACAGATGAGTTTAATTTGATTGGTACAGAAAGTATTTGGCCAGATTGTTAATCTTAAGTATACTTAGTAGCTGTGTGACCTTGGGCAGATTACATAATATCTCTGTGTCTAGTTTGCTTATCTGTAAAATGGGCATCATGATATTACCTAACTCATAGGATTGTTCAGGTTTAAATGAATTTATACATAAAAAGCATTTAGAATAACACTTGGCACTCTGTAAATATTAGCTTTTATTATTCTGTATTGTAAAATATTTTTTCCATGATTTTTAAATACATTGTTTATAGAGAACTTGATTCATTCATTCCATAAGTTTTTATTGAGCAGATACTATTCTATGCAGGGAGGAAGCAGCAGTGAATAAAAACAAAACCTATTTTCCCTCAGACCTTAAATAAGTGGTAGAGGGCCCAAATACAGTAAAAAAGCAGGTAGTGGTAAATGCTATGGAGAAAAATAGAGTAGGCTAAGGGGAAATAGAGATATAGGTGGGGAAGGGGTCATTTTATATTCATGATTAAGAAGGCTTTTCTGAGGACAGGAAATGTGAACAGAGACTTGAGTAAAATGAGGAAGCAAACAAAAGTTTAAAATAAAATATAGAAATGTTTTTATTGTACTTTAGAGCTCACACAATTTTAAGGATATTGGCCTTTTGGTTTTTATATTTATGTTTTTCTCTTTGCTATTTGCCTTTTTATATTTTTATGATACACATGTCATAAAGCACTTTTAACTTTTGTTTTCTTCTTACACATTTTACTTTTAAAACTCTGCCTACAACTTATATTGAGGTGAATGTCAGGCAGTAACAAGAAGAAACATGAGGTAGAAGAAGGATAAAAATTGACGGTGGCTTCTTTCAATAATGGTAGGCCAGGTAATTGGGACCCTTCTTTTATTGATGACATCTAAAAAAGCTGGACAGATATTAAAATGTCTTTCTTAGAAGCATGAAAAAGCTAACAAGATAGTGAGGAATTGTAGGGCTGAGGTACTGAAGAAGACAGGATTCCTAGAAGGTCAGCCTATTACTTAGGGTTATTTTTGCCTTGGATTATATTTGCCAGTTCTGAAGAGGCAACTAAGAAAATGAACTGTGCTTTTGGCAGCATCATAAGACTAGAGGGATAAAAGGAAAAGTTCAGTTTTCCACCAAGGGCCTGGACCCCAAAGGGGCTGCACCTCAGGAGTCAGGGTGAAGCAGAAGTAAATGAGCCTTCTCTGAGATTGTAGCCTGAGTTTTCAGGCCCTGAACTTGGAGTAAAATGCTTTTTCTACATTGCAGGCGTCTTCAGACACCTAGGAAAGTAACTAAAAATGAGAGAAGAATAATGCATTTTTTTGTAGCCTCAAATTATTATACCTCTTAATGTCTATTAGCCTAATTTTTGTTGCTAAGTATTCTGTGATTATTTTGATTTCTGTAGTCCAACAATTTGGAATGTTTTTAAATTTCCAAGTGCTTGAGTTTATTGTTTGTTAACATTTTTCTTAATGATATCTAATTTTATTTCCTTCTGAACATAGAATAAGACTTTATCAGATTCTGCTTTGGTCTATATTGAGATTTTCTTTGTATATTAATTTATAGTCCATTTTTTGAAATGCCCTTTGGATTCTTGGGGGAAGGGAAAAGGTTTATCTTTGTAATCTGTTTACATATATATTTTCAATCTTTCATATATATTCTCATTATTTAATATTATTCATACCTTCTGTATTTTTTTATTTTTTACTTAGAGACAGTATCTCATTGACCTGGTATAATTGTATTTCTGTCAAATTTTTCTTTTATTTTTCAGTTTATGTAATAAAAATTTATGACCACTATCTGTTTACCATGGATTTTCTCTTTTTTCAAACTAGCATTTCTCCCTTTTCTATCTAACGCTTTTTGCCTTGATTTCTGCTTTGTCTAACACTTACACTGCTATTCTTCCTCTTTTTATCTCTTGATGGCATCTGTAGTTGTTTTGTTTTTAACCTTTTTGTGTAGGAATGTCTCACGTAAGCAGCATATAGTTTAATTTTACTTTTTTACTGAATTTGGTAGTCTTTTAGTAGGAATTACCATTCACTAGCTACCATTTACTGAGAGGTTACTTACTATGTGACAGGCACTATGCCAAGAGATTTTCTGTATATAATTTCTCACTTAATCTTTAGAACAAATCCAAGAAGATGCCCCTGCTATACCTGTTTTAGAGATGAGGCAGTTGAAGTTCAGCGAGGTTAAGTAACTTACATGAGTTGATCTTTCTTACTCACTACTGATGGCTGTTAGAACCTTTCTCTTAAATCCTGCACTGTAAGGCTAGTGGATGTACATAACCAATTACCAAATTTCTACGGTATTTAAAGTGCTCTGTCAGATTGAAGAGAGATCTTCTGGTACTTGTCTCCTTGTAGAGGGGACAATGTATTCCTGAATAAGTTAAAGCTGTGTGTAGTTTTTCCATTACCAAAACAGCACATGAAAAACAACATTTATGACTTCATGTCTCAGAATACAATAAACCACCTTCTGTCCATTTCTGCCCCATGTTTTATTGCTGAGAGTTGTTTTCCCTGAGTAGTTGTGGAAAGAAAGTCACTGGTTGATACTAAGGGTGCACCAGAAGCTGGCAACACTTCTCTGGCCGCATTAGAAAGCAGCGCCCTCACAGTGGCAGGGGGACTTTCCTCCTGGTCAGCTAAGACCAAGTGTCTCTGCAAGAGTCTATAGAGTAGACATAAATGAAAATCTACCTCCCGTTTGGCTCTACATTTCTTTTTTGTGGTCTTGTCTATTTTTTTTTTTTTTTTTTTTGATTAGTTGAAATTCCTCTTGAGATGTAGTAGTTCGTAAATGTTCCATTTCTTGTGCTATTACAACTTGGCAAATTTGCCTGTTATCATGAACATTTCAATGGGAAGATAAGGTTAATAATAGTTGGCAGTAGTTTGTTGTCATCTTAGGCAAGAACCTTTTATAACCATTAGACTTTTCTTTCTACTTTAAAAGAGCATGAAGTATGTATGAGAGAGATAGGGACATTAAGAGATAGGTAGGGTAGCTTGAAATTTTTACTAATACTTTACCAATTTATTTACTTAAGATGTCCTGTGAAGTCAATGAGTGTCGAAAAATTGAGAGTCTTGAAAACTTGTATCTGGATTTTGATGATGATGTCACAGAACTTGAAACTTTTGGAGTAACCACCACCAAAGCATCAAAGTCACCAAGTCCAGCCAGTACTTCCACAGTACCTAAAATGACAGATGCTCCTACAGCCCCCAAAGCAGGAACTACAACTGTGGCACCAAGTGCACCAGACATTTCTGCTAATTCTAGAAGTTTATCTCAGATTCTCATGGAACAATTGCAAAAGGAGAAACAGCTGGTCACTGGTATGGATGGTGGCCCTGAGGAGTACAAAAATAAAGATGATCAGGGATTTGAATCATGTGAAAAGGTATCAAATTCTGACAAGCCTTTGATGCAAGATAGTGACTTGAAAACATCTGATGCCTTACAGTTAGAAAATTCTCAGGAAATTGAAACTTCTAATAAAAATGATATGACTGTACATATGGTACATGCTGATGGTGAAAGACCTAATGTTCTGGAAAACCTAGACAGCTCAAAGGAAAAGACTGTTCGATCAGAAGCAGCTAAAACTGAAGATACAGTTCTCTGCAGCAGTGATACAGATGAGGAGTGTTTAATCATTGATACAGAGTGTAAAAATAATAGTGATGGAAAGACAGCTGTTGCGGGTTCTAACTTAAGTTCTAGACCAGCTAGTCCAAATTCTTCTTCAGGACAGGCTTCTGTAGGAAAGCAGACTAATAGTGCTTGTAGTCCAGAAGAGTCATGTGTTTTAAAAAAACCTATCAAACGAGTATATAAAAAATTTGATCCAGTTGGAGAGATTTTAAAAATGCAGGATGAGCTCTTAAAGCCAATTTCCAGAAAAGTACCCGAATTGCCCTTAATGAATTTAGAAAATTCTAAACAGCCTTCTGTTTCTGAGCAATTGTCTGGTCATTCAGACTCCTCTAGTTGGCCGAAATCGGGATGGCCTTCTGCATTTCAGAAGCCAAAAGGACGTAAGTAAATATTTACAAAGAGCTTACAGCATTTTACTTGTTCTTTTTCCTTAGGTTTTTCTCCCTCATTCCTTTACTTTGTTACAACCTGTTTTGTAATTGTCATATAGTCATTGATAATTCATTTTTTCAGTCTATTGATCAGTATTTCAGCTTCCAAAATGTCCTCTCTAGATATGTATACAAAGGCGTATGGGTCTTGTGACTTGTGTTTATGTAACATGTACAGTGACTGCTAAGCTATAGTAAAGTGATTTGTCAAACTGATGAAGGGTAAGTGCATCCAGAATAATCATAAACATTGATTGATTTAAAAATTATTTATACTTGGTATTGGACTGCAGTTTTATACTTTTTGGTTTTGTGAAATCTGCTCCTCAGCTCTGCCTAGATTAGGAATAGCATTACTTTTTAAACTCTTTTTCTTTTCTCACATTGTATGCTGTCTCACGAATTTATACTTTGCCTAGAGTTCGTCGTGAAGGTTAAAAGGAGAAGAACCTTAAAGCTAGGATTTCAGCTCTTACTGCAGTTCCAGTAAAAGTAAACAGAAATGGTAATAGTGTGAAGGTCCATTAGGCAGAGTAGAAAATTAAAGATGATAGAAGTTTTAAAATAGGTAATTGAATTGTTATATCCTTGATTATGCTGGGTAAAGAGCTAATATATTTTAAAAATGAGAAATACTATTTTTAAAGGTTTGCCGTATGAACTTCAGGACTATGTTGAAGATACATCGGAATACCTAGCTCCTCAGGAAGGAAATTTTGTGTATAAGTTATTTAGCCTGCAAGACCTGTTGTTACTTGTACGCTGTAGTGTCCAAAGGATAGAGACAAGACCACGTTCTAAAAAACGGAAGAAAATCAGAAGAGTAAGTAGTTATTCGTGGAGTTAGAATGTGATCACGTAAATAATCAACAGATACTTAACATGCCATTACTATGAAGTTTAAATTGCTGAGCACTCTTAGTAGTATCTTCAGGTTGAATTTTGTTTTTTTGTTTTTTTGTTTTTTTACTAAAATACTGAGATCAATTTTAATAAGGGAAAGTGTTTCTATATAGTAGCCATAAATGCTGGTAACATTCATGCTTGGAATATACAAATTGAGCATCCCTAATCCAAAATTCAAAATGCTCCAAAGTTTGAAAGCTTTTGAGCTCTGACATGGTATCCCAAGTGGAAAATTCCACCACACGTGACCTCATATGATGAGTCACAGTCCAAAATCCAGTCAAAACTTGGTTTCATTTGTAAAATTATATAAAATGTTGTATAAAATTACCCTCAGGCTCTATGTATATGGTGGGTATGAAACATAAATGAGTTTTGTGTTTAGACTTGAGTCCTGTCCCCAAGATATCTCATTATGTATATGTAAATATTCCAAAATCTGAAACACTTCTGGTCCCAGGCATTTCAGATAAGGGATACTCCACCTGTATAAACTTTATAAAAAACTGCATCATCATAGATTACATCTAGATTGGCACATATATTCCTGTTTTCTCTGGGAATTTGGATTTCCGTTATTACATGTGAACTCGAGCTCTTTTCTGTCTGTCTTTGGGGCTCTTTCTTGACTTGCTTTAGAAGTCCAAGTAGAACTTTTGAAAGATGGCCTTTCACACACATTTAAGGTCTTTTCAGGATTGTTAGAAGACCAAATCTCTTCCTTTCTTTTTCTCCCTGTTGTTTCTTTTGGGTTTGATATAAATATTTTCCTCAGGAAAAAAATGTATACTGCAATTTGAGTAATTACTTCTTTTAATAATTTTTCGTATTTGAAATTCTCTTTCAGATTAGTTTGCATTTTTTTGTGTATGACTGCCGAATTCTGATAAAGGGAATCTGTTTCCTTTAATTTTTCTTGAGGATTTTTTCTGTTGTATATATTTGTCACAGTACACATTTGAAAAAACAAGTTTTGGTGTCTCTGTCTCTTGTTACCTAACTTACTGCCCAATAAGAATCATCACTGACCACTTTGAATGTCAGTGTGTTTTGAGGTAGGGATCAGGTGAATCCAGACTAGTGATGTTCTAGTATTGATCCTTGTGGAGTACTTCCTGACTACTGTATCATATTAAAGAATAACTGGGCCGGGCGGGGTACCTCAAGCCTGTAATCCCAGCACTTTGGGAGGCTGAGGTGGGTGGATCACGAGATCAGGAGATCGAGACCATCCTGGCTAACATAGTGAAACCCCATCTCTACTAAAAATACAAAAAATTAGCCAGGTGTGGTGGCGGGCGCCTGTAGTCCCAGCTACTTGAGAGGCTGAGGCAGGAGAATGGTGTGAACCTGGTAGGCGGAGCTTGCAGTGAGCCGAGATCGCACCACTGCACTCCAGCCTGGGCAACAGAGTGAGACTCCGTCTCAAACAAAAAAAGAGAAAAAAGAAAATGTTGTAAGTAGTACTATTTAAACTAGTTAGGTAAAAGTATATCCCCCATCAGTGTTTCCTACCTAAAAACCAACTTACTTAAATAGAGCTTTGAAATACTTAGAAGTCTCTTCAACCTCTGCTGTCCAAGAACTTCATCTCTTCTTTGTTTTTCCTTGGTTCTTCAATTATTTTAGTTGTCATTTTAGTTTCCAGTATCATTTATGTTTCCTTACCAAAACTCTGCTTAATAAGAGTTGCACTTTAAAGGAGAACTTAAAACATCAGCCAGTCTAAAGTGATGGGATAAAATAAAGAGTCTAGGCCAGGCACAGTGGCTCACGCCTCTAATCCCAACTCTTTTGGAGGCCGAGGCAGGTAGATCACCTGAGGTCAGGAGTTCAAGACCAGCCTGGTCCACGTGGCGAAACCCCATCTCTACTAAAAAAAATACAAAACTTAGCCGGGCGTGGTGGTGCACCTGTAAACCCGGCTGCTCGGGAGGCTGACGCAGGAGAATCCCTTGAACCTGGGAAGTGGAGGTTGCAGTGAGCTGAGGTTGTGCCATTGCACTCCAGCCTAGACAACAAGAGTGAAACTCCATCTCAAAACAAAAGAATAATAAAGAAGCTAATTTGAACCACAAGACAAAACAGAATTTTCTGAGTTCGTTACATGATTATGAAATCCACACCCAGGAACTTTGGATGATTTCATAATATCTATTACTGTCTGTCTCAGTTAACCAAGTATCCTAAGTGCTTTATGTGAAAAATTGGAACAGAACCAAGAAAAACTTTTACTTGGGGAGCCACTTATCAAGGGAAAAAAATAGTAAATTTTATTTTTATAGTATGAAAATTTTGATTATCCTTAAATTTTTTTTTTTTTTTTGAGACGGAGTCTCGCTCTGTCGCCCAGGCTGGAGTGCAGTGGCCGGATCTCAGCTCACTGCAAGCTCCGCCTCCCGGGTTCACGCCATTCTCCAGCCTCAGCCTCCTGAGTAGCTGGGACTACAGGCACCCACCACCTTGCCTGGCTAGTTTTTTTTGCATTTTTTTAGGAGAGACGGGGTTTCACCGTGTTAGCCAGGATGGTCTCGATCTCCTGACCTCGTGATCCACCCGTCTCGGCCTCCCAAAGTGCTGGGATTACAGGCTTGAGCCACCACGCCCGGCTGATTATCCTTAAATTTTTACTTCAATTTTGGGATACTAAGCAAAGATGAAATGTTCAGGCCTTTTTTTCCCCTGGCTTCCTGGAGATGGCAGTAGAATACATACAGAAATTAAAACTGGTTTTAGGACTTGGTTTTATAGATAGAGTAGTTTATCAAAGAAAATCTCCCGAAGTATTTGCTTTTCAGAAATAATACATATTTTTAAATTTTAAAAAATATATGGAATTAACTCTGTTACTCATTTCTGATCCAGAAATGTGATCCTTTTTCTCAGTCAACTTTTTTCTTAACTCTGCTGTAAACTAGCTATGTGTCCTTGAGGAAATTTCATTCATTCTTTTTTTTAAAAGAGACAAGAGTCTTGCTCTGTTGCCCAGGCAGGAGTGCAGTAGCACGATCATAGCTTACTGCTTCCTTGAACTTCTGGGCTCAACTGATTCTCCCACCTCAGCCTCCTGAGTAACTAGGACTGTAGGCTTGTGCCACATGCCCAGCTAATTTTTTTTTTTTTAATTTGTTACAGAGTCAGGGTCTTGCTAGTTTTTCCAGGCTAATCCTGAACTCCTGGCCTTAAGTAATCTTCCCACCTCAGCCTCCCAAAATGCTGGGATTACAGACTTGAGCCATTATACCTAGCCTGAGCAAATTTATTTATCTCGACCTTGTATTTGCTCTAAAGTTATGAGAGACTAAATCATATGCAGATAACCATTTGCTAGATTATATAGTAAAATGCTTTTAATGATAAAATTATCCTAATCCCATTTAATTTTGTTTTTAATTGAGAAAACACACTGGAGGCCTTACCTCCTGAAAATATGGTCCCTGAAACAATAGCTTGTTATTAATGCAAAACCTTGGACTCTACCCCAGATTCTACATTTTAACAAGATCACCAGATTTCTCACATGCATGTAGTTCAGGGGCAATCACATGAAACCGCACTTACTGTTGATAACAAAACTATTAGTGGATTTGAATCATTCTTACCACCAACATTGTGCCAAGCCCACTCTTTCAAGAATTAAGAAATATTTATGAAATATTTTCAAATCTGCAAATGGTAACATCTTAGTATAATTTCAAAAGTACTAATTAGCCTTATCAGTGCAAGTTAAGTACCTTAAATCATGTGTTTCTCTTTCTGCAACTGGAAATAGACTCCTGTTAAGAGCAGAGTTTTCTTTGAAGCTATAGCATAAGCACAGTGAACAACATGTATTTCTTTGCTTATGCTCCTTTAGACCAGTAATAGGTACAGTCATTTTACTTATGTAGTGTCCTGACCAGTGAATTTGGATGGATAATTTGTCAGATACTTCATGTCTGAAATAAAGCCGTTAAATTGAAGACAATGACAAACAGGTTTTAATGTAGGCATTATTGCTCTTTCATTTGTAGGATGAAACAAGCTGCTCAGAGTATTTGAGCCTGAGACAGTGTGACTCATGCTTTAAAGGAGCAAAAAAATTCTACCTTTTTTATCCTCTTGAGAATGACTAGTAAAAAAGTCATTCCTTCCCAGCATCTAGCTTTGAGTCTTTGGGCAACTATGTATGATGGGCTCTGTTGCAAGGATTCTGCTGTCATTCACATTCCCTGACAAATCAAACCTTGCCTATGTGGGGAGGTATGTCCATTTTGGTCAGAAATGGGAATGGTGAGGAGAGATCTCTTTTATCCATCCAACTTTTGGCACCAAACATTCTTCTATCCATCAGGCTTGAATGTATCCATCTTACAGTGTGAATCCTGCTGTAACTGAAAGGATGAAATAAGATTACCTGAAAGCATTCTGAAAGTGACAAAGTTGGATAGGCAAATGTATTTATTATTAATAGTAAATTAGTAGAGCTTTGAAAAAGTATAATCTTGCATTGCAGCAATTTCCAGTTTATGTACTACCAAAAGTAGAGTATCAAGCTTGTTATGGAGTTGAAGCTCTGACTGAAAGTGAACTTTGTCGCTTATGGACTGAAAGTTTATTGCATTCCAACAGCTCATTTTATGTTGGTAAGTTATACAGAAGTCTTTGTTCTCCTTTTTAATTTCCTTGTAATTACATACTTGTAAATTCAATTATGAATACTTCTATTCTGTACTTTTTTACTTTAGTTTTTATGTATGTATGTATTTATTTTTAGACAGGGTCTCTGTTACCCAGGCTGGAGTGTAGTCATGTGATCATAGCTCACTGTAACCTCAAACTCCTGGCCTCAAGTGATCCTCCTGCTGCAGCCTTCCAAGTAGCTGGGGCTGCAGGCATGTGCTACCATGCCCAGCTAATTTTTTTGCTTTTTATTGAGATGGGGTCTCATTATGTTTCCCAGACTAGTCTTGAACTTCTGGCCTCAAGCAATCCTCCTACCTTAGCCTCCAAGAGCTCTGATACTACAGGGATGACCTACCATGCTGACCTATTTTAGAAACACTTATTTAATAGTATAATCAAAAATATACATTTGTTTTCTAAAACAAGCTTCTTTTAAGGGTACTGTTTAATTGGTTAACTATTGATCTATACATTTATTTTGAAATTTTCTTATAATGACACTGCTTTTAAAACCTCAAATATGGCCGGGCGCGGTGGCTCACGCCTGTAATCCCAGCACTTTGGGAGGCCGAGGCGGGCGGATCACAAGGTCAGGAGATCGAGACCATGGTGAAACCCCGTCTCTACTAAAAATACAAAAAATTAGCCGGGCGCAGTTGTGGGCGCCTGTAGTCCCAGCTACTCGGGAGGCTGAGGCAGGAGAATGGCGTGAACCCGGGAGGCGGAGCTTGCAGTGAGCTGAGATCCGGCCACTGCACTCCAGCCTGGGCGACAGAGCGAGACTCCGTCTCAAAAAAAAAAAAAAAAAAAAAACCTCAAATATTTTGATGAAATGACTTTTTCCTTTGTTTTTGTTTTGTTTTTCTGGGGCATGGGGATTAGGCTGGAATTCAGTTTGCATTGGCTCAGTTCATGTACAGTTAACATCCTCACATAATAGATTACTTACTAGTCATTATTGGTAGTATTTCCTCCCACTGGAATGTCCAGTATCGAACATCTCAATGCATCCCATAAATCTCAATCCCTCCTAATCATCTCAGACTACTCCTCTGTGTAGTCTTTTGCTTCTTTGATCTCTCAGTGCGGTCTTTTACTTCTCTGTGAATTGTTGCTTTGTACTTTATTGTTCTCTCTTAACACCTATCCCTTCTTCCTGTTAGACAATAAACAGCTTAAGGTCAGAGTCTGATAAAATTCTGTATTGAGTCTAATAAAATTTTGTATTATAGTGGTTAGCTTGATTGCTTGTATGTAATAAATGCTATGAGGGTTTGTTTCTTAAAGAAAGGTTATTCACTTAAAATGTTTTTCCTGTTTTGGTTAATCAGTATTTTGTTTTCATGTTTTATGAGAGTATTAAGTAGATAATTGATTCTTTCTGCTTAACTCAAAAAAGGAAGTAGCTAAATGCACTAATTGGTGATAGGCTGCCTCCCTCCTCTTCCTTCATAAACATACTCGAAGTTTTTGTAGTAATTTTCAGTCTATAACCAGAATTTCAATGTTCCTCCAAAGACCTCACAATCTCAGTGTTAGCTACTTGAATGCAATTTGCCAGCCATATCATTTTAGGAAAGGACCAAATAAAAACTTATGAGTGAAATTTTGTTTAAAGTACTGACAGAGAACAGAGATTCATGACCAAAAAAAAAAAAAAATTTAAGGTTTCAGTTTTTAAATGTACAGTTTAACGTCAACTGTGTGGATTACTTCGTCTTAATTATTTTTTAAAATCCTAAGTAATCCTAACTGCTGATTATTCTCTATGAATCCTATCCTCTTGTAAGCCTTTCATTTCAATGTACTGGGATAGTATTTTTGGCTTCTGTGCCAAGTGTTTGGTGAAAAGCATATATTGTGTGGTTGTGGGATTTTGGTTTGTTTGGGGTTTTTTGGTGGGGTGTAGGTATGCGGGGGCGATATGTTTTTAAATACTATTTTAAAAACATCTGAGTTTTTGAGTTTTTTAAAATGTTGTTATAATACCCTTTTAATTTAAGGAAGATGTTCAAGAAAATCACTTGAAGTGCTTTTAAAAGTGGAGATTGCTGGCCCCACCCTGGAGTGTCTGATTTACTAGGTCTGTACTGGGACCTGAGACTTTCTCAGGTGGTACTGATGCTGCTAGTTTAGGGACCACACTTTGAGAATCAATTCTATAGCTTATAGTCTCTTTTTCCAGTAGAATAAACACACTTGTGATTTGTTTGTTCGCTTTGCTTTGCTATAAACATGTTCCCCACTTTCCCTAGTTGCAGTACTCTTTTTATCTTTTCCCTATAAAAACTTCAGGATTTACTCCTTTAAGACAATTTCCCACATAGTCTCATCGCAACTTCTGCATCCACCCTCCAACCCTATAATATTTATCAATTCTATATAGTTGACATACAGGCAGTCCTCACTTGGCTCACAGTTTCAATAAGCACAAGTTTTAGTTATGGCTGTGTGTTACCAGTAATTGTATAAAGTATAAGCTTCACTGCTGGCTCTTCAGTCCACAGATCACTACATAAATAACAGGCACATCATGATCAGTGACCAGTCATGTCACTTCTTTCAAAGTCTGTTTATAATTGGTTATTGTGTACCCATTGAGCTCATGCACAGAAAGCAGAGTGTGCAGTTGTGTTGACTCTTTGTCTCCCAGTGATACACCCATGTGATATTTTACCAAAGTAGGTAATCAAAAGAATCGGCCAACAAATATTAAAGCAAAGCAAAGAAACAAAAGGGGATACTGCCAGAAGTGAAATTTGAATGGAACATAAATGGAATTACAGAGGAAATAGCAGAGACTGGGAATGTTGGCACTGCTATTGTTCCAGTGACTCTAGATTTGCTGCTGCCAGACAAACTTAGTGAAAGCGTTGTGACATAAAGGATGAACAAGTGACACTGGCATAAGATTTTACACTAAACAAACTCCTGAAGATAATTTCATGATATTGAGAGCACAAAGGATACAGTGTCGGAAGCTGATCCTTAGGAATATAACGGTTCACCATGGCATTGAAAAGATGCATCCAGGCCGGGCGCAGTGGCTCAAGCCTGTAATCCCAGCACTTTGGGAGGCCGAGACGGGCGGATCACGAGGTCAGGAGATCGAGACCATCCTGGCTAACACGGTGAAACCCCGTCTCTACTAAAAATACAAGAAAATTAGCCGGGCGAGGTGGCGGGCGCCTGTAGTCCGAGCTACTCGGGAGGCTGAGGCAGGAGAATGGAGTGAACCCGGGGGGCGGAGCTTGCAGTGAGCCGAGATCGCGCCACTGCACTCCAGCCTGGGGCACAGAGCAAGACTCTGTCTCAAAAAAAAAAAAAAAAAAAAGAAAGAAAAGATGCATCCAGCCAGGTGAGGTGGCTCACGCTTGTAATCCCAGCACTTTGGGAGGCCGAGGCGGGTGGATCATTTGAGGTCAGAGTTAAAGACTGGCCTGGCCAACATGGTGAAACCCTGTCTCTACTAAAAATATAAAAAATTAGCTGGGCAGTAGTCACTTGTGCCTGTAGTCCCAGCTACTCAGGAAACTGAGACAGGAGAATCACATGAGCCTGGGAGGTGGAGGTTGCAGTGAGCCAAGATCACACCACTGCACTCCAGCCTGGCCAACAGAGTGAGCCCCTGTCTCAAAAAAGAAAAAGAAAAGATGCATTCTTCCTAGTAACAAGTTGTGCAAGAAGGTAACAAGCACTGTTCAAACTGCTCTTCACTAACGTTTCATAAAGAAATAAAACACTTTAGTGTTTTGAATTAAAGTGTACTAAAATATTTTACTGTTCTGTTCATTTTCCTGTATATTTATGATTGATAGTTTATAGTGTTTTGACAAAAATTTCAAAGGTAACCAAACAGTTGTAATTTTCCCCATTGATTGTTAAAATTGTAGGGTTTCAGCCCGTATGGTCATTTTTATGGTCCCCACACTGCATGCAAAGCAAGGAGTCACTATACACATATGAATGCATGTATGCTTGTATATGTTTATGTGCATATATGTATGAATGAATGCTTGTATATAAAGTCTTTATTTTTATTATACATAGATTTTATTTGTCCTCTCTAAATCAGTGCTTTCCAACCTTGATGCAGATAAATATTTGTACAGCACACTGTGATATATAAGAGAGATTGCTTGTAGCTGAAGGGCAATAGCCAGGGAGCTTTTGCCATCCCCAGCATTGCTTAGCTGCCTGAAGGGCTGAGGTGATGAGTATCTTAAGCACATATATATCTTATTTGAGGCCAACAGATTAGAAAGCTCCAATGTTGAGAGAGTTGTGAACTCCTTGAGGAGGTAGATCCTCAGAGCACTTAGTATGGTATTGTCTGTATAGTTATTTTTGACAGACCATAATTGACACACACTATAATACTTTTTTAAATGAATTTCTTTCAAAAGGTAAGAACTATTAGTCTTCTCAAAGACATAATTAGTAAACATCTAAAAGTTATGCTTAATATTTCCTTTCTGTGGTTATTAAATCATTATAATGTGTCTTTGTTATTAGAAATGCCACTGTGTAATGAGTGTAATCAGTGTATGAGCATAAAGCAAATGAAAGGGGGCTTGGTAAGAAAATGAAACATTAAATTATGTGCAATTTTAATTGTCCCAGTGATTGACATCAGCTTTCCAGGTAATTTGTTTTGAGACCTAAATATTAGGAGTTAAAAAGATAAAAACAATTTGTTTTCAACATTGATACGTGTTAAATTCTCATCATGCCAGTTGATGTTTTTAACTATGGTACAATACCTACGATTTTTGTGTTGACTTGATCATATAACATTTAACCCGGAACTATCTTTTTTTTTTTTTTTTTTTTTTTTTTTTTTTTTTTTTTGAGACGGAGTCTCGCTCTGCCGCCCAGGCTGGAGTGCAGTGGCCGGATCTCAGCTCGCTGCAAGCTCCGCCTCCCGGGTTTACGCCATTCTTCTGCCTCAGCCTCCCCAGTAGCTGGGACTACAGGCGCCCGCCACCTCGCCCGGCTAGTTTTTTTTTTTTGTATTTTTTAGTAGAGATGGTGTTTCACCATGTTAGCCAGGATGGTCTCGATCTCCCGACCTCGTGATCCGCCCGTCTCGGCCTCCCAAAGTGCTGGGATTACAGGCTTGAGCCACCGCGCCCGGCCCGGAACTATCTTTTATGTCACTCTTCCTTGGTATATTTCAGGACCTTAGCATCAGCTCTCAACCTGTTTTGTTTTAGAACATATGCATTACTTTTTAAAACAAAAGCATCATATTGAGAATTTGCTGTTTTGTTTTTTGGAATTCTAGATTCACATTGTGTTTGTAAAAAAAAAGGAAGAGTCGGGGCCGGGTGCTGTTGCCCACACCTGTAATCTTAGCACTTTGGGAGTCCAAGGCAGGTGGATTGCTTGAGGCCAGGAGTTCGAGACCAGCCTGGCCAACATGATGGAACCCCATCTCTACCAAAAATACAAAAAAAAAAAAAAAGATAGCTGGGAGTGGTGGCGGACAACTGTAGTCCTAGCTACTCAGGAGGCTAAGGCACAAGAATAGCTTGAACCTCAGAGGCAGACATTACAGTGAGCCAGGATCTCGCTATTGCACTCCAGCCCAGGAGACAGAGCAAGACTCTGTCTAAAATAAATAAATAAATGAATAAGACTTTGGCCAGGCTCAGTGACTCACGCCTGTAATCCCAGCACTTTGGGAGGCTGAAGCAGGTGGATCACCTGACGTCAGGAGTTCAAGACCAGCCTCACCAATGTGATGAAACCCAGTATCTACTAAAGATACAAAAAGTTAGCCGGGCCTGGTGGTGGGCACCTGTAATCCCGTCTACAGGGCAGGCTGAGGCAGGAGAATCGCTTGAACCCAGGAGGCGGAGGTTGCAATGAGCCAAGATCATGCCTCTGCACTCCAGCCTGGGCAACAAGAGCGAAACTTTGTCTCAAAAAGTAAGACTTGGAACTGACTGCTTTGATTTTTTTTTTTTTTAAACTGTAGGAAATCTTACAGTGTGCTTTAATAAATTTTTTTTTTTCAGACAGAGTCTTACTCTGTCGCCCAGGCTGGAGTGCAGTGGCACTGTATCGGCTCACTGCAACCTCCGTCTCCTGGGTTCAAACAATTGTCCTGTGTCAGCCTCCCAAGTAGCTGGGATTACAGGCGCCCACCACCATGCCTGGCTAATTTTTTAATATTTTTAGTAGAGGTGAGGTTTCACTATGTTGGCCAGGCTGGTCTCGAACTCCTGACCTCAGGTGATCTGCCTGCCTCAGCCTCCCAAAGTGCTGGGATTACAGGTATGAGCCACTGTCTCAGCCTAATTAAAAAATATGAAGCCAGATTTTCATAATCTAATTTTTACCTTCAGAACCAAGTGTGTCTTAGAAAGCCCCTGTACATTTGATTTTATCTGCTTGTTTTCATAATATGTACTTATTTCTCCTCACAAACGCCATACAAATATAACTTTAATAGGAATTAGAAACACCAGTATTTTAATAGTTGTTGTTCATGAATTGTAGGCTTTGAAATGATTTTGTATGTTTGGACATGTGTAAACTTTTATATATTCAGCAAATATTTTAGAATGAATATAAATGTTTTATAATCTGAATTATGTCATTTTAAAATATAGCTGTACTTAAGACTTAATAAAATGTATATTTCTACTAAATATAAAATTTATTTACAGTTATTAAAATTTGTAAAAGCATCTTTAAGGAGACAGGATAACTTGGTTTTTTGTTTTCTAAATACTGCAATTGCTTGTTCTTTTTAAGTTTGATATTTTATTTTAGGGCATATTGATGCATTTACTTCAAAACTTTTTCTGCTGGAAGAAATTACTTCAGAAGAATTAAAAGAAAAGCTTTCAGCACTCAAGTAAGAAAGTTTACTTTGTGGTGAGAATTGAAAAACTTGTTAATGTGATCATTAATTTTTCTTTAAATATTGTTTAAGCTTAAAGTATTTTCAAGACTTTTAATCCTTTTATGTATAGAGGTCTCATTGGACCCAGTTTTGTTTTGTCTTGTTTTTGTTCTTTGTGTTTTTGAGACAGAGTCTCTTTCTGTCACCCAGGCTGGAGTGCAGTGGTGTGATCTCGGCTCACTGCAGCCTCAGCCTCCCTGGTTCAAGGGATCCTCCCACCTCAGCCTCCTGAGTAGGGACTACAGGCATGCAGCAGCATGCCCAGCTCATTTTTGTATTTTTCGTAGAGACAGGGTTTCACCATGTTGCCTGGGCTGTTTTCAAACTCCTGAACTCAAGCAATCTGCCTGCCTCAGGCTCCCAAAATGCTGGGATTACAGGCATGAATCACCATGCCTGAGCAGCAGTATGTTTTGTTTTGTTTTTGTCTGTTTATTGATAGATGACGGTTATATATATTTTGGGGTACATGTGATTTTTTTTTTTTTTTTTTTTTTTTAGATGGAGTTTCACTCTTTTTGCCCAGGCTGGAATGCAATGGTGCAATCTTGGCTCACTGCAACCTCCACCTCCCGGGTTCAAGCAATTCTACTGCCTCAGCCTCCGGAGTAGCTGGGATTATAGGCATGCACCACCATGCCCAGCTAATTTTGTATTTTTAATAGAGATAGGGTTTCTCCATGTTGGTCAGGCTGGTCTCGAACTCCCGATCTTAGGATCGGGATCTTAGGAGGCCTCGGCCTCCCAAAGTGCTGAGATTACAGGTGTGAGCCACCATACCCAGCCTTACATGTGATATTTTAATACCTATATACAATGTGTAATGACCAAATCAAGATAATTGGAATATCCTTCACCTCAAACATTTATCTTTGTGTTAGTAACATTACAATTCTTCCCTTCTAGCTATTTTGATATATACACTAAATTATTATGAATTGTAATTTCCCTACTATGGTATTGAATACTAGAAGTTACTCCTCCTGTCTAACCCCTTAACCAACTTCTCATTTCTCCCATCCATTTCCTTCTCAGCCTCTTGTAACTGCTATTCTGTATCTCCATGAGATCCACTTTTTTTGGCTTCCACATATGATTGACAGCATGCAGTATTTGTCTTTCTGTGCCTGGTTTATGTAACGACTTCCAGTTCTTTCCATGATGGAAATACCAGAATTTCATTTCTTTTTTTTCTCTTTTTTTTTTTTTTTTTTTTTTTTTTTTTTGAGACGGAGTCTCGCTCTGTCGTGCAGGCTGGAGTGCAGTGGCCGGATCTCAGCTCACTGCACCGCCTCCGGGGTTCACGCCATTCTCCTGCCTCAGCCTCCCGAGTGGCTGGGACTACAGGAGCCCGCCACCTCGCCCGGCTAGTTTTTTGTATTTTTTTAGTAGAGATGGGGTTTCACCGCGTTAGCCAGGATGGTCTCGATCTCCTGACTTTGTGATCCGCCCATCTCGACCTCCCAAAGTGCTGGGATTACAGGCTTGAGCCACTTGCACCGGGCCAGAATTTCATTTCTTTTATGGCTGAATATACCTGTGTGTGTGTGTAGGTGTGTGTGTGTGTGTGTAGGGGTGTGTGTGTGTGTATGTGTGTATGTGTGTGTGTGTCTGTAATCACATTTTCTTTATTCATTCATCCATTGATGGAGCCCAGACCCAATTTGTGATCTGTTTATATTATCTCCATCTCCAAATTAAATATAATGCCAGTAGCACCAGCCCTTCTACTTAAGACAAGGGAGGCTACAGCCAAAGTGGCCACTGTGCATGGGAAGCAAACATTTTACTCCATTACAGGAAAGGGAAAGGATAGTACAGTGAAAAACTCTGACAGTCTAACTTCTCAAAGTTTGCCCTTCTACTAAGCGTTACTATACACGAGACTGAAATGAATTTATCGTGCTCAGAACTCTAAATGTCTAAATGCAAAGGAAAATAACTTATGAATATTATCTCATTTTCATCTCACAAATTCCTAGGAAAGGCTGGTGGTAGTATTATCTCCATTTTATATATGAGAAAATATTAGAGTGGTGTTCCCTAGAGCACACGGCTAAGCTAGTTGCAGCCTTGGCAGTTAATATGTTTGATTCCTACTTAAGAGAAGAAATGGTTCTGACTTCTACTAGCTGCATAGTTCCAGCCTTCACAGGTTTGACATAGTTTTTTAAGGGTCCCAGATCCAAATTTGAACTCTCTGCCTGCTTCAGTATGTCTGCTTCTATTACAAGGACTGCTTCTCTTGAACAGTAACTCTTTTTTATATATGTGAATAGAAAAGCTTTTCCATACCCTAGTCTGTACCTGCCTTGCTTTTCCCAAAGAAAAACATTTTTTAAAAAAAGAAAGGAGGAGGTAGGGCACAGTGGCTCATGCCTGTAATCCCTGCACTTCGGGAGGCTGTGTCAGGAAGATCACTTGAGGTCAGGAGTTCGAGACCAGCCTGGACAACATGGTGAAACCCCATCTCTACTAAAAATACAAAAATTAGCCAGGCGTGGTGGTGGACACCTGCAATTCCAGCTACTTGGGTGGCTGAGGCAGGAGAATGGCTTGAACCCAGGAGGCGGAGGTTGCAGTGAGCCGAGATCGTGCCACTGCACTCCAACCTGGGCAAAAAGAATGAGACTCCGTCTCAAAAAAATAAAAATAGGGAGGGAGAGAGAGAGAGAAGAAAAGAAAGAAAGAAAGGACCGATGGACGGACTTCAGGTCTAGAAGAACTACTGAAGAAATTTTTTAAATAATACCTGTATTTGGCCAGGCGCAGTGGCTCAGGCCTGTAATCCCAGCACTTTGGGAGGCCGAGGTGGGTGGATCACGTTAGGAAATCAAGGCCAGCCTGGCTAACATGGTGAAACCCCATCTCCACTAAAAATACAAAAAATTAGCCAGGCGTGGTGGCAGGCACCTATAGTCCCAGCTACTCGGGAGGCTGAGGCAGGAGAAGGGTGTGAACCCGGGAGGCAGAACTTGTAGTGAGCCAGGATCACGCCACTGCACTCCAGCCTAGGCTACAGAGTGAGACTGTCTCAAAAAAAAAAACTTGTATTTCCCTTTAGCTATCCTATCACGAGTGAGTGGCTTCTCTGTCATCACAGGTTTAACATACCTGTCAATTTTTTTGGAAGCTAATTCACCACCATCTCTGAAAGACAAACTCTTAGGCATATTAGCTTTACTAAAGACCTCTTATTTTTTTTTTTTTTTTTTTTTTTTTTTTTTTGAGGTGGAGTCTCGCTCTGTTGCCCAGACTGGAGTACAGTGGCGCGATCTCAGCTCACTGCAAGCTGTCCCTCCCGGGTTCACGCCATTCTCCTGTCTCAGCCTCCCGAGTAGCTGGGACTACAGGCAACTGCCACCACGCCCGGCTAATTTTTTGTATTTTTAGTAGAGACAGGGTTTCACCATGTGAGCCAGGATGGTCTCGATCTCCTGACCTCATAATCTGCCCACCTTGGCCTCCCAAAGTGCTGGGATTACAGGCTTGAGCCACCATGCCCAGCCGTGTTTTTTTTTTAAGTATATAATTTGAACATAAAATAGTGATCTCTTTACAACTGCTCTGACTCACAAAAAGCCAAATACATTATGATAATGAAAGGAAATCATGAAATGACAAAAATTGGCCGGACGCCGTGGCTCATGCCTGTAATCCCAGCACTTTGGGAGGCCGAGGCAGGTGGATGACCTGAGGTCAGGAATTCAAGACCAGCCTGGCCAACATGGTGAAACCCCATCTCTACTAAAAATACAAAAAATTGGCCGGGCGCGGTGGCTCAAGCCTGTAATCCCAGCACTTTGGGAGGCCGAGACGGGCGGATCACGAGGTCAGGAGATCGAGACCATCCTGGCTAACACGGTGAAACCCCATCTCTACTAAAAAATACAAAAAACTAGCCGGGCGAGGTGGCGGGCGCCTGTAGTCCCAGCTACTCGGGAGACTGAGGCAGGAGAATGGCGTGAACCCGGGAGGCGGAGCTTGCAGTGAGCTGAGATCCGGCCACTGCACTCCAGCCTGGGCGACAGAGCGAGACTCCGTCTCAAAAAAAAAAAAAAAATACAAAAAATTAGCTGGGCGTGGTGGCACATGCCTGTAGTCCCAGCTATTTGAGAGGCTGAGGCAAGAGAATCACTTGAGGCCGGGCGCGGTGGCTCAAGCCTGTAATCCCAGCACTTTGGGAGGCCGAGACGGGCGGATTACGAGGCCAGGAAATCGAGACCATCCTGGCTAACACAGTGAAACCCCGTCTCTACTAAAAAAATACAAAAAACTAGCCGGGCGAGGTGGTGGGCGCCTGTAGTCCCAGCTACTCGGGAGGCTGAGACAGGAGAATGACGTAAACCCGGGAGGCGGAGCTTGCAGTGAGCTGAGATCCGGCCACTGTACTCCAGCCCGGGCGACAGAGTGAGACTCCGACTCAAAAAAAAAAAAAAAAAGAGAATCACTTGATTCTGGGAGGTGGAGGTTGCAGTGAGCAGAGATCATGTCACTGCGCTCACTCCAGCCTAGTCTACACAGCAGGACTCTGTCTCAAAAAAAAAAAAAAAAAAAGAGGAAATGGCAAAAATTAAGTAAATATCATAATTTAATCCTAATAGAAATAAGTTTCAATATGTTTTGTTTTACATTATCTCATCCGCTGTTTTTGTTGTTGTTATTGAGGGCATTTCTCTGCCTGAGGAGCTATAATTGCTAAAAGTAAGTTTTTTGCAGTTTCGTTTTACATGAATTTCTTTTATTTCTTAGGATTTCCAAATTATTTAACATCCTCCAACACATTCTAAAGAAATTAAGTAGGTAAGTATTTTTTAGGCATTTTGCTTTGATATGTCTGATTTTCTTAGATGAAAATTCTTAGAAACTTTGAAAATGTGCTGTTAGGAATAGAGACTAAATAACCTAGAAATGCAAAAATTATTATGTCAAATGTAAAAATTTATATTGTAAAAATATAAGATAATATGATAGTATCTGGCTTTAATGAGCTTGCAATTACATTTTCCTGTAAGTCTATTATTGTGTTGTTTTTCTATTGCAGCTGTAACACATTGCCACTAACTTGGTGGCTTAAAACAAAACAAATTTATTCTCTTTTTAGTTCTTGAGGTCAGAAATCCAAAATCAGTTTCACCGGGTAAAAGTCAACAGGGCTGGTCCTTTCTGAAGACTGAGGAAAGAATCATTTCTTTACCTTTTTCAGTTTCTAGTGACCACCTGTATTTCCCTGACTTGTGGCTCTTTTTTTTTTTTTTTTTTTTTTGAGGCGGAGTCTTCACTCTGTCGCCCAGGCTGGAGTGCCGTGGCACCATCTCGGCTCACTGCAAGCTCCGCCTCCCGGGTTCTGGCCATTCTCCTGCCTCAGCCTCCGAGTAGCTGGGACTACAGGCGCCCGCCACCGCGCCCGGCTAATTTTTTGTATTTTAGTAGAGACGGGGTTTCACCGTGTTAGCCAGGATGGTCTCGATCTCCTGACCTCGTGATCCGCCCATCTCGGCCTCCCAAAGTGCAGGGATTACAGGCGTGAGCCACCGCGCCCGGCCGACTTGTGGCTCTTTCCTCCATCATCAGGGCATGTCACTTGGATCTCTGTGTCTACATCACATTGCCTTCTCCCCTTTTGTGGTAATATCTTCCTCTGCCTCCCTTTTATAAGGTTCCTGGTGATTACTTTGGGCCTTCTCACATAATTTGGGATAATCCCCTCATCTCAAAAGCCTTAATTTAATCACACCTGCAAAACCATTAAATGTAATACAGTCACAGGTTCTGGTGATTAGCATATGGATATCATGGTGGGGGACCATTATTCAGCCCACCATGGCTATATTATTTTCACTTTCAAGACTAAAAAAAAGATCATAGAGGCCGAGCACAGTGGCTCACACCTGTAATCCCAGCACTTTGGGAGGCTGAGGCAGGTGGATCACGAGGTCAGAAGATCGAGACTATCCTGGCCAACATGGTGAAACCCCATCTCTACTAAAAATACAAAAAAAATTAGCTGGGTGTTGTGGTGTGCACCTGTAATCCCAGCTACTCAGGAGGCTGAGGCAGGAGAATCACTTGAACCCGGGAGGCAGGATTGCAGAGCTGAGATGTGCCACTGCACTCCAGCCTGGGCGACAGAGTGAGACTCCCTCTCAAAAAAAAAAAAAAAGAAAGAAAGAAAGAACATAGAGCTAAATGAACAGTCATTTAGGTCCATGGCAAGTCTTAGAATATGGATTTTTCCCCGGTGATACATCAAACTATTTTGTTATATGAATGTTTGCATTCCTTCTCTTATGCCCTTACCAAAGGTTAAACTTGAAAACAACTTGAATCTGAACTTACAGCCAAAATCTCAAAGTTCTAGTTCTGAAGAATTCTGTTATCCAACCTGATGTCAGTTTACTTATTTGTAAAATGATGGTGTCAAGTGCAATAACTTCCTAGGTACTTTTCAGTTCTGATATTCTGTGATTATGTCACAGGATTTTTGTTTTATATATTCTGTTCTTCATGTTACATATAAAGCTTTTGCATGAAATTTGCCAGAGGTTTTTTGAAATTTTATTATCAATATTTTATTTAGTTTGTGTATTAGCTTTATATTGTGGCTATAACAAATTACCACAAAATTAATGTTATAAAACAACACAAATTTATTATTTTGCAGTTCTCAAGTCAGAGGTCTAACAGGGTTCACTGAGTCAAAATCAGGGCATTGGCAAAGCTACATTCCTTTCTGTAGGCTCTGGGAAGGATCTATTCCTTGCCTTTTGTAGCTTCTAGAGGCCACCTGCATCCCTTGGCTTGTAGCTCCCTTCCTCCATCTTCAAAGTTACAAAGCCAAGTTAAGTCACATCTCCCTCTGAGTCTCTTCTGCCTTCTTCTTTCATATTTAAGGGCTATTGTGATTAGTAAAATTTGACCATTTTAAAGTCAGTTGATTAGCAACCTTAATTCCATGTGCTACCTTAATTCCCTTTGGCCATGTAACATATTCATAGGTTCCAGGTTTGGAACATAAACATTTTTAGGAGGCCATTATTCCACCTACCATAGTTTATATTCATCCATATACATTAGACATGTACGGCACTTGTAAGATACTCCTTCTTAGAGTATCTCTCATTCTCCATGAATTAAATATTAATACATTCTTCTGTAAATGAAAGCTTTCTTCATTTTTAGTGGAGGTAGTTAAGATACATGATTTTCATTGATTAAAGCTCAATCTTTGAAATGTTATTTATTCCTATCAAATAATTATTCATTTCTTTATATGGAAATATGAAAGTTATTGGGAAAAAAATTTCCAGAGGATAAGAGCAATTGTCAACACCTATTTTCAGTTTAAAAATTGATGAAAATGTAACTTAATAGGTTTATAGGCAAATCTTTATAGCTAAAGTATGATAAATCTTTCTTTTTTAATAATATATTGTGGTAAAGAACGGATGTTCTCCTTAACATCTTTGATCCAGAGGACTGTGTAATCCCAAGAAAGCACAATGTATTTATTCATATCCCTTTAGTTCTTTATGATGTACACTGAATTATTTAAAGCTTTCTAAGGAGAAAGGAAAAATGTGGTTTTGATGTTCAACATAGCTGGTTATTGCTACAGTAGAGGATCGTGATTAAGGGTGTGGCCTGTGGAGTTCAAATGCCTGGGTTTATATCTAAGCCTACACTCAGAACTTTGGGCAAATTGCTTAGCATCTCTAATTTGTTTATTTATCACCCTAAATTAATATGCCTTGAAGGTTTATTGTGGAAGATCTAATGAGAAAATAGATGTGAAGCTATAATACAGTAGTTAGCTCATAATAAACATTTAATACCCGCTAGCTGCTGTTGTCTCTGTTATCCTCATAGCACCTCATGTTGTATCGTGATTGTTCCATTGACTGTTTCTTCCACTTTATTTTAAACTACTCAATGTAGCCAACATGTCACCTTCACTTTTGTATCTAGTCGTCTGTCTATTATTAGGTACAAAATAGTTGCAGTGTTAAATGAATGAAAATGCTGTAGGAATGCTTTTCAGTATAGATACCTATAAATGTCTAATCTATGGATTAGAGAATTAGGCACACTCTTTGTTTCCCATTAAATGAAAACTTACAAATTGCTATAAAAGCAAAAAGAAAATGATCAACTATTCTGAACTTTGGAGTAAGAATTAAAATTAGTTGCTTAAAAAGCATAAAAATAGTTTTAAAGATTTCTTAAATCTTATTTTATCATAAGTTTTAGAGGTGGTGTGATCTTCTCATAATTTTCAGTTTTACTAATAGATTATGATTAAGAAAGTGCTGTTGAAATTGACACAGTGAGCCAGTGGGTTGAGTTTCATTGTGTGGATTTAGCTTGCAGGAGGGTTCCTACTTGTTATCTCATGCAGCAGAAGATTCTTCACTCCTGATCTATAAGGCCTCTGATGGAAAAGTTACTAGGACAGCATACAATTTGTATAAAACACATTGCGGCCTTCCTGGTGTACCTTCCAGTCTCTCAGTTCCCTGGGTCCCATTAGATCCCAGCCTGTTATTACCATATCATATCCATCATGGAAGAATACCTTGTACTTTTCCACCTAAATCACTGGATACCACAACACAACAAAAGGTAAGATATTTTTTGAAGTTAAAGGTTCATTAGGTTGTTTATTATTCGTCTATTTCACAGACTTTACCATATTTCAACCTGATGTTCTCATTGTCATATTAATCACAGCACCATTCTAAAAACTATATCCATAGGAAGGATAAAGTTGTATGCCATAGTGAGTGCAGTCTACATGGTAGTGGAACTTTCTATTTTGGCAAGATTTATAAGTCAACTAAAGAAAACTCTAAGCCGGGCGCGGTGGCTCAAGCCTGTAGTCCCAGCACTTTGGGAGGCCGAGACGGGCGGATCACGAGGTCAGGAGATCGAGACCATCCTGTCTAACACGGTGAAACCCCGTCTCTACTAAAAAAATACAAAAAACTAGCTGGGCAAGGTGGCGGGCGCCTATAGTCCCAGCTACTCGGGAGGCTGAGGCAGGAGAATGGCGTGAACCCGGGAGGCGGAGCTTGCAGTGAACTGAGATCCAGCCACTGCACTCCAGCTCGGGGGACAGAGTGAGACTCCATCTCAAAAAAAAAAATAAAAAAGAAAACTCTCTTAGCTTACACAGTGGGTGTGTGGGTAAGGCATCCAAGTAGTTAAATCCTTATATTCCTATGAAAAGCAAAATTGTGGGGGTTTTTTTAAATTTTTGTTTATATATACTGAGTTTCATTTCATTAAATATTTTAGGCAATTTGCAGAAGAGTACATGTAATAAATTATGATGTAATTAAACTTTTTATTTTATTTATTTTTTTTTTGAGACGGAGTCTCACTTCCAGGCTGGAGTGCAGTGGCTCGATCTCAGCTCACTGCAAGCTCTGCCTCCCAGGTTCATGCCCTTCTCCTGCCTCAGCCTCCCAAGTAGCTGGGACTACAGGCGCCCGCCACCATGCCTAGCTAATTTTCTTATATTTAGTAGAGACGGGGTTTCACCGTGTTAGCCAGAATAGTCTCGATCTCCTGACCTTGTGATCCGCCTGCCTCAGCCACCCAAAGTGCTGGGATTACAGGTGTGAGCCACCACGCCTGGCCAACATTGTTAATTAGGATGAGGAAAAAGAAGTATTAGTAGTTTGTGAACAGAGTGTCTAATTAAAAATACAACTAAAGTATTAAGGACTAAATTGTGTTTTGATAAGTATTATGTAACTCCATATTTACTGAATTACAATTAATATTACTCTCTTTATAGAATCCTTGCCAGAAGTAACAGTTGAATGACATTATCTGAAACTTATAAACCCATAGCTAGAGATATTCTCTGCTATATCACTCATTCTGTATATTGTGTAGGAAATTCCAATTCGAGTTTAGTTGTTAGAAAAGTTTTGCACTCGGCTGGGTGCGGTGGCTCACGCCTATAATCCCAGCACTTTGGGAGGCCAAGGTGGGTAGATCATTTGAGGTCAGCAGTTTGAGACCAGGCTGGCCAACATGGTGAAACCCCATCTCTACCAAAAATTAGCCGGGCATCATGGTGCACACCTGTAATCAATTCCAGCTACTGGAGAGGCTAAGGCAGGAGAATTGCTTGAACCCGGGAGGCAGAGGTTGCAGTGAGCCAAGATCACTATACTGCACTCCAGCCTGGACGACACAGTGAGACTCTGTCTCAAAAAAGAAAAAAAAAGAAAAGGAAAGAAAAAAGTTTTGCTCTCTACAAATGATTCTGAATGTGTTCAGGAGACAAAATCCAGTATATTTTCCTTACTTACTGCCAAAAGTGTTTGAGTCAGAATTATTGTCTGAATGTTATCTTCTCATTATGGTTGCCCCAGAGCGTCTATCACTTGTGTATTCTTCCTTTTCACTGTCTATATTTTACTGAATTAATCGGTAAATGTCTTCAAATCCTTATGAGAAACAGCTGGAATGCAAATAGTGAGGATTTTTAAATAATTTAAAGTAAACAGGGTTGTTTGTTTATGTCTTTCATTTCTCCACCCTAAGTTACTGTTTGGGAGTATCCTTTTAGAAATGGGAACTCCTTGTACATTCCTACTTAGCTTTGGCCAAGAAAGTACAAATGTTAAGTTGGGACAAGTGAAAGAATGGAGAAAGTTACTTGTTAGCATTTTAAGCTATTTTATCTTCAGTTTTGGTTGTCTGTTTCCAGTTTACTAGAAGTAGTCACTTTTATAACCTAAGGAAACATTTTCTTAAGTAACTTAAAAATAATTGAAGAACTGTTTTTAAAGGATCTGTGTTTTTCTAGGAGAGTGATTTCCTTTTAATTTAGAAACACTGATTATAGTCTCTCACCTATAACCTGTAATTCTGTGTGGGGGTGGCTTATTCCTTTTTAGTGAAAATGAACAGTTTAATACCTTGGAATTGAACAACTTTAAGTGAAAGGAAAAATGTATTATGTGTGTGCAAGGTATTTCTAAAAAAAATGAGTAATATACTGTCCTTATTGATATAGACTGACACTAAAATAGTGTTGAATGCTTTATACTTTGGAAATACTTTAATGATTTGATTCTTTTTTAAATGTGGTCTAAAATGTGCTTTAGTACAGTAAGAACACAATTTATAGTCGTGTATCAGTTAACGACAGGGATAAATTCTGAGAAATGCAGCACTAGGCAATTTTGTCTTTGTGTAAATATCATAAGCTTACTTACACAAACCTAGAGGGTGTAGTCTACTACACACCTAGGCCATATGGTATAGCCTATTGCTCTTAGGTAGTCTACAGACCTGTACACCATGTTGCTGTACTGAATACTGTATGCAGTTGTAATACACTGGTATTTGCATGTCTAAACATAGACAAGGTGATACATTGCACTGTTATATTCTAACAGCTGCGACATCACTAGATGATAGAAATTTTTCAGCTCCATTATGATCTTTTGGGACCACTGTTAAACATGCAGTTCATTTTGACCAAAATGTGACTGTATTTGGAAAAGGAGAAATTCCATATGTTCACAATTTGGCTACATAATAACAATTCAATTACATGTGTATCACGGAGTGTGCTTTATGCATTCAGTCCAAGAACAAATACTTAACGAGATTATCCAGGCCCAGGTTGTTGCAGAGCCCAGCATTAGGTACAGTGGACAATTAGATAACTAATACTTGGTTTGATGTATTTTTGAAAGCCAGTGGAAAGTTTTTGGTGATCTACTCACCTCCCCACAATGCAGCCCTATATTTGAGAGGAATTACCCCATCTTCCTCCCTACCTCCTAGCCAGGCCATTGGAATGGGCCTTCTAGTCCCAACCAATCTAAGCACAAATATGGATTCTGGTTTTGGCAGCAATGGTGAGATCACAGCTTTCAGGAAACCAGGGAAGTAAGACCTATATGAAATAGAAATCATCTGCCCATTTTCATGGTGTAAAAATGTATTCAAACATTTTTGCCTCTACTGTGATCGCATAGTCACAAGTCCACTTGAACTCAGGTCTCATCCTTGGATAGTACCTTTGGTACTAACCCTGAGAGATGCCAGTAGAGCCTGCTTCTGCCTCCTACTGCATCAAGCAGACATTCTATTTAAGGGTCCCATTTGCTGCCTGGGCTACTTTTGACTTCTGCTTCCAGTCTTCTTGCAACAGCTTCACACTTAGTCTTTTTCTCTTTCTACAGCTTCTGTAATAAACATTCATTTTACACATTCAAACACACACAGTCTTGCAGTGGAAGTTTTCAAAATGCTTGTTTTTCTCAAAGATTTTAACACATAGAATTAGCGTGGTCAGTATACCTTTATAGGAAATACCAGCTGAGTGAGGAGTGGTATAGATTATCCAAAAGTCACCGCACTTTTCTAATCAGTATATTACAAAAGTTCATCAGATTCACACAGACAAATCTTTACTCAGTTTGTCCTTTCTGGTCACGTAAATGTAAACCCAAAAAAATGCTTTTTAAAGGAACAGTAGATATTAAATAAGGGAAGCCAGAGTCTGAGCCATTCTCAGTGAGCCTGTAACCCCTTGGAGCAAATGCAAGTAGTATTTCTGTTGGGCTAGCATTATAAAGAGAGAGTGCTTGGAGTTACACTATCACCCATCAGTCCCAGGCCTGAAATTCACTGGACAGGATATGAAGAAATAGAAGAGAACAAGGTGACAAGGGAAAATAAAGGCAGATATGGGCAGGCTCTGTGTAAATAGTTTCAGGCTGTACAGCTTTGGTCCTTCTCTGTGAGATTGGCTTCTCCATTACTCTTTTTATAGATCACATCTTTAACATGACTACATAGCAAGGGATTGTGTCTTAAGAATAGACCACCTTGGCTGGGCGCGGTGGCTCATGCCCATAATCCCAGCACTTTGGGAGGCCGAGGCGGGCGGATCACTTGAGGTCAGGAATTCCAGACCAGCCTAAACATGGTGAAACCCCATCTCTACTAAGAATACAAAAGTTAGCCAGGTGTGGTAACACACACCTGTAATCCCAGCCTCTCGGGAGTCTGAGTCAGGAGAATCACTTGAATCAGGTGGTGGAGGTTGTAGTGAGCAGAGATCGCGCCAACTGCCCTCCAGCCTGGGCGACAGAGTGGGACACTGTATCAAAAGAAAAAAAAAAATAGACCCACCTCTCTTCGTTTGACTGTGTGAGCTAGAAAGTGAGGGTAAGGAAGGGTAGACTTGAAGGTAGAACCACAGCAAAGTTTCTTCCCCTACTCTAACCCCCTCTTCCCGTTTGCCCATCCTCTATATTCCCCCTTCCAGTTTTTTCTTCCCCTTTTCTTATTTCTTTCTTGCTCTCCTCTTTCAGCCCTTCACTATTTCCCTTTTACTTGGGTTCTTGTCTTTTTCTCTTCCTTATACTTTAATTCCTTTTTTTTTTTTTGCTTCCCTCTTTCTTAATCTTTATCTCTTTCCCATTTTCTTTCCTTATCTTCCCTACCTTTCTTATTGTCTTTCTTGTTTGTCTGTGTAATTTCTTCTCCCTGTTTACCACCTCAGACCTTCTTGTATTTTCTTTCCCTCCCTCCCTATTACTCACTTCTTCCTTTTTCTTGTCCTTCAGTTTAATTATTGCAAACACGGCACTCGTAAGGCCTGTCATTCCCTTGATTTCTAATTTATATTTTCAACCTCTAATAAATTTAACACAGAGAATAGTTTCCCCATTCACTTTTCTCCCCATCTACTCAGATCTGTCCACTTCTCTGATGGTTATTTGAAAGTTTAGTACTTTAAAAATGTGTCAGATTAAAACTTGTTTAGAAACAGCCAGGTAGCTGGAGATTAAAAATATAAGCTCATTTGCAAGGTGGTTAATATATGTATAAATACAACAGAGTTGACTGTATATAGGTATGTTGTAGTTACATTAAGCTATTCTGTTCTCTGCTTCATCTCTTAGGTTGGTGGAACAAGAATGCCTACACGCAGCCACAGGAATCCAGTTTCCATAGAAACCAAAAGCAGTTGCTTGCCTGCTCAGCAAGTTGAAACTGAAGGAGTGGCTCCACATAAAAGAAAAATAACTTGAGGACTGTACTATGGAAAATTAAATTAAAAAAAAAAAAACAGTTATAGCAATGTTTAATTTAGAAAAGTTTGAGGGGAAATAATCAGTAGGTAAGAGGAACATTTTTCCTGTAGTAGCTAGAGTGCCTTGAAAAAATGTGTTGGCTATGTGAAGGAATGTTTCAACTAAAATGGAATGTTATGCTTTTCGCCCTTAAAGTTTAAGGAAGATCTTGATATGTTTTAACATTATCATGGCAGGGAAATATATAAAGAAGAAAAATATTTTTACATTAAACCTTTTCTAAAAATTGTAAATAGAAAAATAATTTGCTTTTTTATCAAGAACAACACTTAATCATTATGTATTGTGTTAGTTATATTGCCAGTCTGTTGAGACTGACTCAAAAAGTTAAATGTTGCCACTGCTGAAGATGATTATGAGCATCGGAAACCTTGTTTCTGACCCATTTTAACAGTTTTGTTTTTTTTTTTTTTTTTTTTTTTTTTTTTTTGAGACGGAGTCTCGCTGTGTCTCCCAGGCTGGAGTGCAGTGGCGTGATCTCGGCTCACTGCAAGCTCCGCCTCCCGGGTTCACGCCATTCTCCCGCCTCAGCCTCCCAAGTAGCTGAGACTACAGGCGCCCGCCACCACACCCGGCTAGTTTTTTGTATTTTTAGTAGAGACGGGGTTTCACCATGTTAGCCAGGATAGTCTCGATCTCCTGACCTCGTGATCCACCCGCCTCGGCCTCCCAAAGTGCTGGGATTACAGGCTTGAGCCACCGCGCCCGGCCAGACAGTTTTTTTTGTTTTTTTTTTTTTTTTGGGACGGAGTCTCGATCTGTCGCCCAGGCTGGAGTGCAGTGGCTCGATCTCGGCTTACTGCAAGCTCCGCCTCCCGGGCCGACGCCATTCTCCTGCCTCAGCCTCCGGAGTAGCTGGGACCACAGGGGCCCGCCTCCGCGCCCGGCTAATTTTTTGTATTTTTAGTAGAGACGGGGTTTCACCGTTTTAGCCAGGATGGTCTCGATCTCCTGACCTTATGATCCAACCGCCTCAGCCTCCCAAAGTGCTGGGATTACAGACGTGAGCCACTGCGCCCGGCCCCAGACAGTTTTTATATACTCCTTTAAAATGATGAATGTTGCAGGTTAATAAAGTTAATAACTTTAAAAACTTGGTGAAATTCCATTAAAGAAGCCAAAAATAAAAACTCCCTGCCTCTGAAAAGTCAGATTGGTATCTTCTTGTTTGGCAACCATCAGTTTGTTTAAAAAAAAAGAAAAAAATTTGATGGTGTAACATGTTTGATGACAAATGCCTCTATCTCTAGATTCAAGCTGAGTGTTGAAATACACTGCTGAAAGCAAAGAGATTGGTATGTTTTCCAGAAAAAAAGTCAGTGTCATTGCTCCAAATGACAAGGTTAATGTGGTAAAGCGTAAGCCTTTTTTTTTTTTTTTTTTTTTTTTTTTTTTTTTTTTTTTTGAGACGGAGTCTCGCTCTGTTGCCCAGGCTGGAGTGCAATGGCATGATCTCAGCTCACCACAACCTCCGCCTCCCAGGTTAAAGCGATTCTCCTGCCTCATCCTTCCGAGTAGCTGGGACTACAGGCACCCGCCATCCCTCTTGGCTAATTTTTTTTTTTTTGTATTTTTAGGAGAGACAGGGTTTTACCGTATTTGCCAGGCTGGTCTCAAACTCCTGACCTTGTGATCTGCCCACGTCGGCCTCCCAAAGTGCTGGGATTACAGGCATGAGCCACCGTGCCTGGCCAGCATAAGCTATTTTTATCCTCATCTATACTGATTGATTTAAGTTTTCCAAACCTACAGATGAATTTGGAAAAGGGCATAATCAGGTGATGTTGCTGTAGCAAATTTGGACTTAAACGACAGGCAGGGCTGGGCGCAGTGGTTCACACCTGTAATCCGAGCACGTTGCGAGGCTGAGGCAGGAGAATCACTTGAGTCCAGGAGTTCGAGACCAGCCTGGGCAACATAGACCTCATCTCTACTAATAAAAAAGTTAGCTGGGTGTGGTGGTATGTGCCTGTAGTCCCAGCTACTCAAAAGGCTGAGGCAGAAGAATTGCTGGAGCCCAGGAAGTCGAGGCTACAGTGGGTCATGATCGCACCACTGTACTCAGCTTTGAGTATCAGAGTGTGACCCTGTCTCAAAATTTTAAAAAAAAGGACAGGCTTGTTTAATCTTTAGAACCCTTACACAAAAATTTTCAGAAATTATGTATGTCATTTGTAAAATACAAGTTTTATAATCCTAGATAATTGCTTCGCATTGAAATTTTTTAGCTATTTTATGTTAAAGAATGGCTATTCTTTCAGCCTAATTTCTGAGAAATTAGACCGGAAAATCTCCTCAAATATTGTAACAGTTGAAAATATCTTCAACTACTAAGTTTTGTTTTATTTTGATTTTTTGTTATAAAACTTTTAAGTTATTTAAGAAGTAGTTATTAGTAAAATTGTATCTTGATAAATCATTTCCTCATCCTGCCATTCCCTTTTTTAAAACACTGAGTTTTTTTTATTCCTTAAGTCATATATCCCAGAAATGTTTTGGTTGTGAATCATTTCGCAGTGAGCCAAGGGAGAGGCGGGGATTCCCTTGAAATGCCCTTTTACTTTTTTATTTATTTTTAATGCACATTTGTGTGCACCAGAATGGAATGTGCTCTTTTAAAAAAACTGGAACAGTGGTTGCTTCAGACTTCTGAATACCAGAAAGACTTGCCTTTTAATTTTTAAATATTACTTTTTACATTGTAAAATGTGTTATCTTACCCATATATTTGAATAACACTGATCATATATAAAGCTAGTTTTTTGCTTATGCTTACGAAGCCTTTTTTTACCATACATTTGATCTTGCTTTATGTTCTTTTTCTTGATTTTTAGTACTGAGAATTTATAAGCAAGAAGTAACTGACAATATGTTTAGCAGGATGTAATCCCAGCTACTTGGGAAGCTGAGGTGGGAGGATCGCTTGAGTCTAGGAGTTCGAGGCTGCAGTGAGCTACGATGGTACCACTGCACTCCATCCTGGGAGAGAAATCAAGACCCTATCTCAAAAAATGAACAAGATTAAAAAAAAAAAAATGAGACTTAATGCTAGCAAGGACGCGATCCACCTGGCCCCTTATACCTCAGCAGTGAAGGTGTAATTTATACACACCTCTTTGAAAACACTTTAATTCAGTAAGTGTTTGAGTGCAACTGTGTGCCATGCACTCCAAAGTAGGTCCCCACAGTTACTCTCTCACAGCATTGTTTTTTCAGGTCTCACCATTATTTCTTTGACTTCTCTCTTTTCTTATAGATTACAAGTTCTGCAAGGACAAGGGCATATTTGTTTTGTTCACCATTAAGTAATAAATACCTAATACAGTGCCTGTCATGAAGTTGCTTGGCAGATATTAGATGTATGAATGTGTAGATATCCAAGTGTTGTTTTTTTTTTTCAGGAGATCACATTCTAGTGGAAGACATTATATTGATTTATGTAAAAAGTGCTTTGATAAAGTAAGAAAGTCATCCAACCAGATCTTCATATTTAAGGTTTTCTGAGATAGAGCTTGAGCTGAGTCTTTTTTTTTTTTCTTTAATTTTTTTTTTTTTTTTTTTTTTTTTTTTTTTTTTTTTTGAGACAGAGTGTCGCTCTGCCACCCAGGCTGGAGTGCAGTGGCGTGATCTTGGCTCACTGCAAGCTCCGCCTCCCGGGTTCACGCCATTCTCCTGCCTCAGCCTCCGGAGTAGCTGGGACTACAGGCGCCCGCCACCTCGCCCGGCTAGTTTTTTTGTATTTTTTAGTAGAGACGGGGTTTCACTGTGTCAGCCAGGATGGTCTCGATCTCCTGACCTCGTGATCCGCCCGTCTCGGCCTCCCAAAGTGCTGGGATTACAGGCTTGAGCCACCACGCCCGGCCGAGCTGAGTCTTTTAAAGATAGTAGGATTTCTAAGGGAAAAATTAAAGGTCTTCCACAAAAAAACTAAGTGAAACTAAGCAGCCTATGAAAAGGTGAAAGTTGGAGAGATTGTAGGCTATGAACGTGGGAGATGAGAGAAAACTACAGGATAGGGACAGAAACACCATACTACGACATTTGAACTTTGTCCTGTGCAATGTGGGAACCAGTAGTGAAGGTTAATTAACTGACAAGATCAGATGTGTATTTGAAAAGGGCTCTTGTTGGCATTAGTCTAGAGAATGCAGTGGAGCTGGGAAATGAAGAAATGTTGGGAGCCTGTGTTGTAGTAATTGAAAAATGACAATGGCCCAGAATTAAAGCAGCAAGAGTAGGAGTGGGCTCAAGTGATGTACAGGGAAAAAAAAAAAAAAAAAAAAAAAAAAAAAAAAAAAAAAAAAAAAAAAAAAACCTCAGTTTTGTGGTGGGTAGGGAGAGTAAAGTATGGCTTCTGGGTTTCTCATTTGAGATACTGAGTAAATGATGGTGTTACCCATTGAGAAAATAGTGTGGTTAGAGTGGGAAGAAAGTTAATTTAAAATGTTCATTTTTTTTCAGTCATTTCTCCTTTTGGATTCTAGGTTTGTGTGCTATATTGGTTATAACCAATTTGCTGAATAATAAATTATCCCAAAACTTAGCTGCTTAAAACAACAAACATTATCTCACCGTTTCTGTAAGTCAAAAGTCCGGGTCTCTCATGAAGTTGCAATCAGGCTCTTGGCTGGGGCTGCAGTCATCTGAAGGATTAGTAAATTGCTAAGCCCACGCTTAAGCTCCACCTTTGAAGGGAGAGGTTTGGAAAGAATTTGTGAACATATTTAATCACATATGCTATGAACAGGTTTAGGGGAGGGAGAGCATACTGTGTCTGTAGTTTCTAATGGACATGTAAAGATGTTAAGATGTTTTCTATGCATTATAGGTATATAGTAGTTTTTTGTTTTTTGTTTTTTGCTATATAGTTTTTAATCAAACCTTAACGTATTTGATATCAGGATTTATTGAGTTTCTTGTTGAGATGTAGAAATAAAGGGGATCCATTTCATTTATCCATCTACTGTTGCCATGTCCCCTTCACTCATGTCCAGACTACTTATCAAGGTATATAATGGCAGACACAATTGCAAGGCATCTATCTGGGATTTGGATCTGCCCTGCCACAAAAAAATTACTGAAAGAGTCAAGAACCAGAGCTGTGTTTCTAAGAGGGGTGGATCTCTAGATTACTTCATCAAACAGATTTAAACAGTCAAGAGTTTGCCTTGACAGATGTGTTTGCTTTAATATATGAGCTATAGCCTGGTTGATTCTTTAAGAAAATAGGAGGAAAGCCCGAGTATAAATTTATTGCTGTTTTGAAAGTGAAGAACCCTTATAAAGATTCTGTGATTAGTGGGTTGACTTTCTTCCATTTTCTTCAAAATCTGTTTCTTGTGGGGTTGGGGAGAAGGAATATTTTCTATTCTCCCTATCCTAGATTTTACTTATTTAAAAATATACAGCACTGGAGGCCGGGTGCAGTGGCTCACGCCTGTAATCCCAGCACTTTGGAAGGCTGAGGCGGGTGGATCATGACATCAGGAGATTAAGACCATCCTGGCTAACACAGTGAAACTCTGTCTCTACTAAAAATACAAAAAATTAGCCAGGTGTGGTGGCAGGCACCTGTTGTCCCAAGTACTTGGGAGGCTGAGGCAGGAGAATGGCGTGAGCCTGGGAGGTGGAGCTTGCAGTGAGCTGAGATCGCACCACTGCACTCCAGCCTGGGCGACAGAGCAAGACTCCATCTCAAAAAATAATATACATCACTGGAGAGTATATACACATAATCCTAAGACATACACCAGTAGGGCAAAACCACATTGATAACATGAGTATCCAGTCCCAAGCACTGCATTAATGCAACATCTGCTCTAGCCAGGCTTTAACATTGCATAAATTAGCTATTCTTGTCCCTGCCTGCATGCTGTTGTACATGATTCTGTGTCTACTTGGATTTATTATCACCTATCAAAACCTTGCCTGTCCTCTGTTGAATTGGTAATGCATTTTTTGAGTATCTATTGGATGTAACAAATTATACCAATCTCTTGGGATTTAAAGATAAACATAAGATTGGTTTCTGCCTTAAGAGTATTTCCTAATCTAGTTGGGGAGATAAGTATGCATAATTAGCTATAATATAAGTGAAAATGATCATCTGACACAATAGTGCAGAGAAGTAAGAAAAAGGGACACTCAGAAATCAGAGAAAGGCGTAGTAGAAATGACGTTGAAGCTCTTTGAAAGTCAAGTTAAAAATGTGAACCAAAAGGAAGTGGAGCATTGCAGCATGAGGGAAAATCATGAGAGGGGCTGGATTTAGGAAATAGCAAAGTTGGTCATGTGAAAGGCGGGGTGAAATATGATAAATAGGAGATGAAATTGAGGAGGTATGTTTGAAGCTCAATAGAAGGAGATATTGAACGTTAAACCTAGATAGTTTGGTTTGATTCGGAAAGCAATGAGGAGGCATTAAAGACTTTTAAGCAAAATGATGAATTTTAGGAAGGCTACAATATAAAGAATGATTTAGAAAGGAGAAAGACCAATGGCAAGGAGGTGTTAACTGTACATACAGCAGGTGGATTGAAAAGGTATAGATTGGAAAGCTATTTAAGAGGCAGCAGATACCTGATTTCACCCTATCCTCAAAATGAATGTTTACTTGTAACGTTGAGTCACAACTGGGTAACAGACATTGTGCTAAGTGTTGGGAATACAAAGGTAAATTAAAACACATTTTTCAGTGTTTACAGTTTCACAGAAGGAGACAGACATCTAAATGGGTACAAAAATGTAAATATTGTGATTAGTTTCTGTAATGGGTAACAGTTACATGAAGAGATAGGAGTTGTTCTATCTGTAGGCATCAAAAAAGATCTCATAAATGACCTAAAACTTTACCTAAAAACCATATCTTATTTTCCCCTGTATCTAGAATCAAGCTTGGGAAGCAGCAAACATTTAGTAAATATGTGAAGATGGTCTTGACTTATGATGGTTCAACTTATGATTTCTAGGCTTTACAATGATGCCAAAGCAATGTGCATTCAATAGAAAGCATACTTCAAGTATCTATACAGCCATTCTGTTTTTTATTGGTAGGTTAGGTATGTTAAATGCATTTTCAACTTACAGTATTTTCAACTTATTATTTGTTTGTTTATTATTTTTGTTGAGATGAGGTCCTGGTATGTTACTCAGGCTGGTCTTGAACTCCTAACCTCAAGTGATCCACCTCAGCCTCCCAAAGTGATGCAATTATTAGTATGTGCCACTGTGCTCAACCTAAACTCACGATGAGTTAATCTGGATATAATTCCATCGCAAGTTAATGAGCATCTAGATTATTGATGTGTGCATGTTCTCCGGCTGATAAGGTTGGAGGTAGGGGTGTGATAGCTCAGTAAGCAACAATACGACCCACGAAATAGCATGTATGTATAGAATTATTATTATTATTTTGAGACGGAGTCTCGCTCAGTCACCCAGGCTGGTGTGCAGTGGCGCAATCTCGGTTCACTGCAAGCTCCGCCTCCCGGGTTCACGCCATTCTCCTGCCTCAACCTGCCTAGTAGCTGGGACTACAGACGTCCGCCACTATGACCGGCTAATTTTTTGTATTTTTAGTAGAGACAGGGTTTACCGTGTTAGCCAGGATGGTCTCGATCTCCTGACATCGTGATCCGCCCGCCTCGGCCTCCCAAAGTGCTGGGATTACAGGCATGAGCCACCGCTCCCAGCTGTATGTATAGAATTATGCAGTAAGATGTTTCTAAGACAACTGAGGTTTTTGCTAAGTGTTGCCACTGACTTAAATGAAAATATTAGAATAGGAATGGGGTGAAAAGACAAATTGTGTTTTCAACCAAATGTCAGCAGAACAATTAATGGGATGTCCTATAGAACACTGAAAATGTGGGTGTGCAACTCAGGGGAGAGGAATAGATAGGCATGTTATGTTGAGGGCTTATCTTTGTGCTGTGACACCAGGAAAGGTGGGGCTTGCGTGTCTGAGACCAAGCTGGCCTTTTTTTATTTTCTCCTTGCTATGGTTTTAATGTATTCCCTTTCAGAATTCATGTGTTGGAAACTTAATCTCTAATGCAACAGCGTTGGGAGGTGTGGCCTTTGGGAAGACAGCTAGGTCATGAATGGATTAGGCCAGTATGAAAAAGGATGTATGGGGGTGGGTTCACCCTCTTCTGATCTACTGTCACGTGAGGATTCAACATTCATCCGCTCTTGCCGTTCTGACTTCCACCATGTGAGGACGCAGTAAGGCACATACTAGATGCAAGTGCCTGGATCTTGTACTTCCTGGGCTTTGGAACTGTGAGAATTAAATTTCTGTTCTTTGTAAATCACCCTGTCTGTGGTATTCTGTTATAGGAGCACAAAATAGGGTAAGACACTCCTCTTCCCCTTTGTTAAGGCCAAGGGTCTGGACTTAGGTTACATATCAGGTTCGTTAAGCAAATAAAGAAATAAATTGCGAGGCCAGGCACGGTGGCTCATGCTTGTAATCCCAGCACTTTGGGAGGCCGAGGCGGGTGGATCACCTGAGGTCAGGAGTTCAAGATCAGCCTGAAAAACATGGAGAAACCCCATCTCTACTAAAAATACAAAATTAGTGGGGCATGGAAAGAGAATCACTTGTATCCAGGAGGCGGAGGTTGCAGTGAACTGAGATTGAGCCACTGCACTCCAGCCTGGGAAACAAGAGCGAAACTCTGTCTCCAAAAAAAAAAAAATTCCTTGCAAATAATGGGGGCTGGGCGCAGTGGCTCACGCCTGTAATCCCAACACTTTGGGAGGCCGAGGTGGGTGGATCACCTGAGGTCAGGAGTTCGAGACCAGCCTGGCTAGCCTGGTGAAACCCCGCCTCTACTAAAAATACAAAAATTAACTGGGCATGGTGGTGGCGCATGCCTGTAATCCCAGCTACTCAGGAGTCTGAGGCAGTAGAATCACTTGAACCTGAGAGGCAGAGGTTGCGGTGAGTTTGGCCATTGCACTGCAGCCTGGTAGACAGAATGAGAATCCATCTCCAAAAAAAAAAAAAAAAGAGAGAGATAATGGGAAAGGGGAAGGCAAGAATAAACCGTGTGATATTCAGTTGGAATTGGAAGTATCAGAGTGAATTCATGGTATTTAATATACACAGAGAGAGAGATGAAGAAACAGTTACAGCTGTGTGGGTACATATGCATATATATATATTTCCTTTTCCTTTTTCTTTCTCTTTTTTTTTCTTTTTCTTTTTTTTTTTTTTTTTTTTTGAGACAGAGTTTCACTCTTGTTGCCCAGGCTGGAGTGCAATGGTGCAATCTCGGCTCACCACAACTTCTACCTCCCGGGTTCAAGCGATTCTCCTGCCTCAGCCTCCACAGCAGCTGGGATTATAGGCATGGGTCACCACACCCAGCTAATTTTTTTTTTTTTTTTTTTTTTTTGAGACGGAGTCTCACTCTGTCCCCCTTGCTGGAGTGCAGTGGCCGGATCTCAGCTCACTGCAAGCTCCGCCTCCCGGGTTCAGGCCATTCTCCTGCCTCAGCCTCCGGAGTAGCTGGGACTACAGGCGCCCGCCACCTCGCCCGGCTAGTTTTTTTGGTTTTTTTTGGTTTTTTTTTTTTTTTTTTTTTTTTTTTTTTTTTTTGAGACGGAGTCTCGCTCTGCCGCCCAGGCTGGAGTGCAGTGGCCAGATCTCGGCTCACTGCAAGCTCCACATCCCGGGTTCACGCCATTCTCCTGCCTCAGCCTCCCGAGTATCTGGGACTACAGGCGCCCGCCACCTCGCCCGGCTAGTTTTTTGTATTTTTTAGTAGAGACGGGGGTTTCACCGTGTCAGCCAGGATGGTCTCGATCTCCTGACCTCATGATCCGCCCGTCTCGGCCTCCCAAAGTGCTGGGATTACAGGCTTGAGCCACCGCGCCCCGCCTTTTTTTGTATTTTTTAGTAGAGACGGGGTTTCACTGTGTTAGCCAGGATGGTCTCGATCTCCTGACCTCGTGATCCACCCGTCTCGGCCTCCCAAAGTGCTGGGATTACAGGCTTGAGCCACCGCGCCCGGCCTTCTTTTTTTTTTTAAATAGAGACGGAGTTTCTCTGTGTTGGTCAGGCTGGTCGTGACCTCCCAATCTCAGGTGATCCGCCAGCCTTGGCCTCCCAAAGTGCTGGGATTACAGGCATGAGTTACTGTGCCCATCCCATATTTCCTTATTCTGCTGAGAGGGTCTAGATGCACTGACAATCTAGTAGCAATGGCACATGTAACACCCAGATCTTGGTTTCTATATCCCGTTCTTCATTAAAAGAAACCAGGGCTCCTTGAAGAAATTACTGATTATAAGTCTGGGTCAGGATCAATGGAAGATGAATCTGGAACATCATGTTGCATCAGAAAGAAAGTATTCACTGGGTTTGGTGGCATGTGACTATGGTCCCAGTTACTTGGGAGGCTGAGATGGGAGAATTCCATGAGCCCAAGAGGTTAAGTCTGCAGTGAGCTGTGATCATGCCACTACACCCTAGCCTGGGCAACAGAGTGAGACCCTGCCTTTAAACAAAAAAAAACAAAAAAAAACCAGCCTGACCAACATGGTGAAACCCCATCTCTACTAAAAATACAAAAATTAGCCAGGTGTGGTGGCACGTGCCTGTAATCCCAGCTACTTGGGAGGCTGAGGCATGAGAATCACTTCAACCTGGGAGGCGGAAGTTGTATTGAGCCGAGATCGTGCCACTGCACTCCAGCCTGGGTAACAGAGTGAGACTCCGCCTCAAATAAATAAATATATAAATAAAGGAATAAAAGAAAGTGCTCAAAAAATGAGGGGCCATATCAGAAATGCATTGACTCTAGCTTAAAGGAGTTCCCAGATTCAGGAAAATTTGAGCATCAAATGATGATAGCAACAATGTAATCCTGTGAGTGAAATAAGAATCTATGATCCCATACTGATACAAATGAATAAATAGGGAAGAAGGAAACATTCTGTTCTATGATAGAATGCCAACCAATAAATGGAATGATGTAATTAGAAAAATCACCAATTTGAAATCATTAGAGTAATAATTATTTAGGAATCATCAATGGATGCTAAATGTGGTGAGTGAAAATTTGATGATAAATAGGAACAGCTACATAGCCTTAAAGAATCTCCCCACAAATTACTTATTTAACATGTATAAAATACCTGTTAATGCCAGAAAGAAACCTGGCTGAAACCATCTTAATCAAGTGATACAAATTAATATCACCAGTAATGAAACAAATCAACGGTGTTTCCTGACACACACCAAGAAGAGCACAGCATCACTTCTGTGGTGTACTCCTTCCAGATATACATAAATCATGAGGAAATACCAGAGAAATCTAAACTGAGTGACAGTCTATAAAGTAAATGGTCAGTAATCTGCAAAAATTCCCCTTCTTTCACACTGTAGCACTACTGCAGATTAAAGAAAACTAACTGAATGTGACTCATGATCCTGGTTTGGATCCTGGTCCAATAAAGGACATTATTGGAACGACTGGCAAAACTTGAAGGGCATTTGTGGATTATTTGGTAGTGATGTATTAGTGTTAATTTCCTGATTATGATGTGGTTATATCAGTGCATGTCCCATACTTAGGAAATAAAAACCAAAGTATAAATTGGTAATGGGGCATTATTTCTAGCTTATTCTCCAATTGGAGGATCGGGGCGGTGAAATGTTCACAGGAGTCTTGATGAAAGGCATATAGGAGCTATATATGATATTTCTGCAATAATTATATAAACTCAAGATTACACCAGATTGAAAAGTTTTAAAAAATGGTATTGTCCACAATGTCAGGTACTATAAGGAGGTTAAGGAGGATGAAGACTAAGGAAAGAAGGCTGTTGGATTCAACACTGATCAGAACATTCCGTGGTGTGACAGAAGCAGTCACTGCAGGCTGAGAACTGAACGAGAGACAAGGAAAGGTGTGGAGGAAAAGCCATGTTGAGAAGTCTGTTGAATAGAAGAATGAAGGCAGGGCCGGGCACGGTGGCTCAAGCCTGTAATCCCAGCACTTTGGGAGGCCGAGGCGGGCGGATCACAAGGTCAGGAGATCGAGACCACAGTGAAACCCCGTCTCTACTAAAAATACAAAAAATTATCCAGGCGAGGTGGCGGGCGCCTGTAGTCCCAGCTACTCAGGAGGCTGAGGCAGGAGAATGGCGGGAACCCGGGAGGCGGAGCTTGCAGTGAGCCGAGATCGCGCCACTGCACTCCAGCCTGGGCAACAGCGTGAGACTCCGTCTCAAAAAAAAAAAAAAACAAGAATGAAGGCAGGACAATAACTTGCAGGAAAATCCAGGAGAGGGAGTTTTGTTTTCAGAATGATGAGAACTTGTTTATGTTTGCAGATTAAAGGAAGTGTACCTGTTGCTGCAATACAGAGGTACAAATTGAAAGAATAATAATTGATGGGGAACCAACCAGGAGCCCTGGGGGAAAGGAGATGGAGAATAAGATCAAGATTCTAGGTGTAAAGGTACAACTTGGAGAGAATCTCCCACTCCCTCACCACCACTCCAACAAAAGGCCCATTTATTTCATTTTTCCATCCCGTGTCATGTAGCTACCATGAAATTTAGATGAAATTGACCCTACTTTCAGCTCCAGGAGTGAACCCCAGTAGGTCTAATCTCCCCTACTTTTGTGATTTGTATAGTAACCCAGATCTAAACCAGTCAGTACATGGTAAACGTCTTCAACCTAGGGAATGATTTAAGGTTTGTGTCCAATCAGCACAAATCTCAGTACTCATTAGATGTTTATGAGATGAAGCGCTCTCTCTCTGGGTGTGAATGAAAATGCACCATAGCGCGGGTGCTGCCGCTCACCATATAATAAAAAGGATGGATGCCACCCTGAAGATGAGATCTGTACTCTGAAGGAAGAAGCAAGAAATGTACACAAGGAATCAGAGTCTGAGTCCTGATGGAGCCATACATAAAGCTCACCCTTCCCCTGGACTTTTAGCCAATACACCTCTTTTATTATTTGCTCAGTTTGAGTAGGCTTTTTGTTACTTGTGAACAGAAACATCCTAACTAATAAAGGATGGGAGAGTTGTCCTCTAACAAATGGTTCAGAGAGGCATAAAGACAAAAGTGTTGCAATAGGGGCAAAATCAAGGATTCCTGTTTTTCACGTCTAGGGCATGAAATCGCTCTCACAATGCAATCCCCCAAAAGTCTCCAAATTCCTACTGTACTTATTAAAATACCACATATTCTGACTATGAAATGTATCTCATGTTATTCTCTATGCATTTTGTATGCATATCTAAACAGACTGTAAACTCCTCACAGGGAACGCTTATTTATTTCTACAACTGTGTACCTGACCTAACACCAAACATATGGCTAGGAAAACCCTGGAAGCTCAATCAAGATGTATTAAATTGTGCTGTTACCTAAGTGTTCCCCCAAAACCAACATGTAGCGAGGTTGTCCCCACCTCAATTTTAGACCTCCCCAGTCACAAGGACAATGCTATGGTTAGCTTTGCACAAGGAAAGAAATTAAACAAAGAAACATGTGTTTATCAAAAGCCATACCAGTTACTATTATACCTTTGATTTGTATCTTTGTATTGTATCAGTGTATAGGTATATTTCCCTTAAAGACTACATCTCCATATTTTGGATACATTCTTACATTTAATACTACTCCATTGCATTTAAGGACAATAAAAGAAGTAAAAATTCAGGTTAGATGAAACAATTTGGAATATATCACATCTTGAAACCTCTGGCCAGGCCCAGTGGCTCACATGTGTAATCCCAGCACTTTGGGAGGCCAAGGCAGGTGGATCACAAGGTCAAGAGATCGAGACCATCCTGGCCAACATGGTGAAACCCCGTCTCTACTAAAAATACAAAAATTAGCCAGGCGTGGTGGCGTGTGCCTGTAGTCTCAGCTACTCAGGAGGCTGAGGCAGGAGAATCCCTTGAACCCAGGAGGCGGAGGTTGTAGTGAGCCGGGATTGTGCCACTGTACTCCATCCTGGCAACAGAGCGAGACTCCATCTCAAAAAAAAAAAAAAAAGAAAGAAACCTCTGAAAAATATTATATCTTGCCAAGCATGGCTCATGCCTGTAATCTCAACACTTTGGGAGGCTGAGGCAGGAGAATCTCTTGAGGCCAGGAGTTTGAGGACAGTCAGGGAACACAGTGAGACAGTGTCTCTACAAAAATAAAAATTAAACAATTAGCTGGACATGGTGGCATATGCCTGTAGTCTCAGCTTTGGGGAGGCTGAGGTGGAGGATTGCTTGAGCCAGGGAGGTCAAGGCTGCAGTGAGCTGTGATTGCGCTACTGTACTCTAACCTGGGCATCAATCTCAAAAAACAAACAAAACCATTCTATCTTTCAGCGAAAACTTGTCTCCACCTGAGTATGTAGTCCGTTCTTCCTAGAGCAACAATAACAACAAAAAGCTTATCTCTCCTCATAGGGAGAGACCTGTGCCCAAACACCAGTGTGCTGAAAATATGCCCACTCTTTCCTACGCCTCACCATCCATAGATAATGTTCTCCAATGCCAAGAAAACATGAGTCATACACAGTTTTGCAAACTGGTCTTTCAGCAGACATCTGTCCAATTTAAACCACTGAAATTGCAAAAAAAAAAAAAAAAAAAAAAAAAAAAAAAATTGAAGCTTCTTTGGTTTAACCTTTTAGATGGAGCTCCAAATAAGTAATGAGAATATCATGTCTGGGGACAGTCTCACTGACCACTGGTGACATAATCCTTTATGAGACAATATTTACATTTGTCCCTGAAGTTTTCAACTGAAAGTCAGAAAGGGATCCAGAATAAATTATCAAGTGATTAAGATCCATCTGTTTAGTTGAATGAGAGACTTAACGTTTCTATACAACTAAGAAATAGAATGTATTTTATGTCTGGTCTGTATTTTAGGGAATTGGTGTCTTATTTTTAACTAATATCTAGTTATGGGTCCCAACAATACCCAATTGTTGTGATTGGGTATTGTTTTACTATTTTGAAAAATAAATAATTGCATACTTTCTGCTGGAAATAGTGTCTGCTGGAAATAGCTTCTGTCCAGCACCAATCTGCAATCTCGTAGAATTGCACAATGAGTTTCTTCTGAGTTCAGAAAGGGGCTTGGGGGACGTGTGAAGTCACGATGCAGTAGGCTTGCATATCTCTGTCTATGTGTGCATTGTGGGAGGCTAATAAAGTGGTAGGTCCGTTCCTAACAGGGTTTGGCTTTTTTGATATTACACTCTAGTGTCTGAAAACTTTTACTCTTAAGGAGCAGGACTCTGTAACTAACTGACTAAGTGCCTAAGGCCTAAATGTCATTTTGCATACAAGGCTGTCAGCCAAGCCTTCTGCCTCCCAGGAGCCCAGTGCTAGAGTTAATTTACATGCTAGAGTTAATTTACATGCAGCAGTGAGAAAGTCTTCCGAATGTTAAGACTGTCAGCTGCAACTTTCAGAGGAAGAAAAGTATGAGAGATTGAGTCTTAGAAGTAGCCAGCCCAGAGTTTGAGTTTGTTGGAAGAAGCAGTTGCGGAAGAAAAGGGGAAAGAGCACTGAAACAGAGTCTCAACTCTGCCATTTGCTAAGGCCCTATCTCGTCCCTCTTCAACTCTTAGTATTTTCATCTGTAAAACCTGGATACTGGCGGGGCGCAGTGGTTCATGCCTGTAATCCCAGCACTTTGGGAGGCCGAGGCGGGCGGATCATGAGGTCAGGAGATCGAGACAATTTTGGCTAACACTGTGAAAACCCACTAAAAATATAAAAAAATTAGCTTGGTGTGGTGGCGGGCGCCTGTAGTCCCAGCTTCTGGGGAGGCTGAGGCAGGAGAATGGCGTGAACCCGAGAGGTGGAGCTTGCAGTGAGCCGAGATCGCGCCACTGCACTCCAGCCTGGGTGACAGAGCAAGACACCATCTCAAAAACAAAACCAAACCTGGATATTAATGCCTTTCTAGCATATCCTACTGGCTGTAGTACCCATCTAATAAATAATGAACATAAAAGTTCTTTTAAAAATGCAAGCCACTGTATAAATGTGAAGTATTGTAGTGGCACACGCTTGTAATCTCAACTACTCAGGAGGCTGAGGCAGGAGAATCAGTTGAACCTGGGAGGCAGAGGTTGCAGTGAGCCGAGGTCGTGCCACTACCCTCCAGCCTGGGGGACAGAGTGAGACTCCATCTCAAAAAAAAAAGACTGTGGATGTTATCTTGAGATGGGGAATAATCAAAAACTTTTTAATGGGGGATGAGAGTTGGGATAAGCAACATGGTTAAACTTCTAGAACGGAAAATATGACTGCAATAGATAGGGATAGATTGAGGGGGCAGGATGGAAACTAGGGAAGTCTGAGGACATGGAGGTTGGGAGACACTGTTTTTCAATCTAAACCTAAGGCTGGCCAGGTGCGATGGCTCACACCTGTAATCCCAGCACTTTGGGACACCAAGACAGGAGAATTGCTTGACCCTAGGAATTCGAGAACAGCCTAGACAACATGAAAAGACCTCGTCTCTGCAAAAAAATTTTAAAAAGTTAGCCGGGTGTGGTGGTACATGCCTGTCATCCTGGCTACTCAGGAGGCTGTTGTGGGAGGATCACTTGAGCCCAGGATGTCGAGTCTGCGGTGAGCCATGACTGCACGACTGCACTCCAGTGTGGGTGACAGCGTGAGACCCTGTCTCCAAAAAACAAAAACAAAAACACCCCTAAGTTTACAGTGATCAGTCCTACTTGGCAAGCTGTTCACTCTTATTTCTGTGTACTAAATATGCCTGCCATATGGCGAGAATGCAGCCAAGCCAAGGAGACGGAAGGTGCAGATTTTAAATCTACTGGAGTCAAACAAATAAGTAATAAGGGGGTAAGAACTACAGATCCTCACACACAGTAGGGCAGCCTTCTTCTAGGCTCCAAAGCTAAATGGGATAGGGGTTCCTTTCAAAATTTTTCTTTGGAGAATTACATTTGAATTATGTCATCTGGAAGTGAACCTTGAATGTGGAAGAAAGTTTGGTAACCTTCCAAGAAAGTCACTTAAAAAAATAATGGCTAACCCTTTTTTTGTTTGTTTTTGAGATGGAGTCTCGCTCTGTCGCTCAGGCTGGAGTGCAGTGGTGCGATCTTGGCTCACTGCAAGCTCTGCCTCCCGGGTTCACGCCATTCTCCTGCCTCAGCCTCCCGAGTAGCTGGGACTACAGGCGCGTGTCACCATGACTGGCTAATTTCTTTGTATTTTTTTAGTAGAGACGGGGTTTCACTGTGTTAGCCAGGATAGTCTCAATCTCCTGACCTCGTGATCTGCCCACCTAGCCCTCCCAAAGCGCTGGGATTACAGGCATGAGCCACCACGCCTGGCCGGTTAACTCTTTAAATGCTACTTTTTACCTAGCTGGTCTTTCTCCTAACCTTTTAAAAGTCAAACCAGGCCGGGCGTGGTGGCTCAAGCCTGTAATCCCAGCACTTTGGGAGGCCGAGACGGGTGGATCACGAGGTCACAAGATCAAGACCATCCTAGCTAACATGGTGAAACCCCGTCTCTACTAAAAAAAAAATACAAAAAAAAAAAACTAGCCGGGCGAGGTGGCGGGCGCCTGTAGTCCCAGCTACTCCGGAGGCTGAGGCAGGAGAATGGCGAGAACCCGGGAGGCGGAGCTTGCAGTGAGCTGAGATCCGGCCACTGCACTCCAGCCTGGGCGGCAGAGCGAGACTTCGTCTCAAAAAAAAAAAATAAAAATAAAAATAAAATTAAAAAATAAAAATAAAAGTCAAACCAGGCACAGTGGCTCTAGCCAGGAGCGGCTCTAGCCAAGAGTGGCTCATGCTTATAATCCCAACAAGTTGGGAGACTAAGGCAGGAGGATCACTTGAAGCCAAAAGTTCGAGACCAGCCTGTAGAGATGGTGAAACCCCATCTCTACAAAAAATTAGCTGGGCATGGTGGCACGTGCCTGTAATCCCACTTAGGAGGCTGAGGCAGGAGAATTGCTTGAACCCGGGAGACAGAGGTTGCAGTGAGCTGAGGTGGTGCCACTGCACTCCAGCCTGGGCGACAGAGCTCAACTCTGTCTCAAAAAAAAAAAAAAAAAAAAAAAATGGCCAGGCTTGGTGGCTCACACCTGCAATCTCAGCACTTTGGGAGGTTGAGGCGGGCAGATCACCTGAGGTTGGGAGTTCGAGACCAGCCTGACCAACACGGAGAAAACCCATCTCTACTAAAAATACAAAATTAGTTTGTCGTGGTGGTGGGCGTCTGTAATTCCAGCTGCTTGGGAGGCTGAGGCAGGAGAATCGCTTGAATCCGGGAAGCGGAAGTTGTGGTGAGCTGAGGTCACGCCATTGTACTCCAATCTGAGCAACAAGAGCGAAACTCTGTCTTAAAAAAAAAAAAAAAAAAAGCCGGGCGCGGTGGCTCAAGCCTGTAATCCCAGCACTTTGGGAGGCCGAGACGGGCGGATCACGAGGTCAGGAGATCGAGACCATCCTGGCCGACACGGTGAAACCCCGTCTCTACTAAAAAATACAGAAAACTAGCCGGGCGAGGTGGCGGGCGCCTGTAGTCCCAGCTACTTGGGAGGCTGAGGCAGGAGAATGGCGTGAACCCGGGAGGCGGAGCTTGCAGTGAGCTGAGATCCGGCCACTACACTCCAGCCTGGGCGGCAGAGCGAGACTCCGTCTCAAAAAAAACAAAAAACAAAAAACAAAAAACAAAACAAACAAACAAACAAAAAAAAAAATGGCCGGGCGCGGTGGCTCAAGCCTGTAATCCCAGCACTTCGGGAGGCCGAGACGGGCGGATCACGAGGTCAGGAGATCGAGACCATCCTGGCTAACACGGTGAAACCCCGTCTCTACTAAAGAATACAAAAAAATTAGCCGGGCGTGGTGGCGGGCGCCTGTAGTCCCAGCTACTCGGAAGGCTGAGGCAGGAGAATGGCGTGAACCCGGGAAGCGGAGCTTGCAGTGAGCTGAGATCCGGCCACTGCACTCCAGCCTGGGCCACAGAGCGAGACTTCATCTCAAAAAAACAACCAAAAAAAAGGTGCTGCAGGCTTGAAAGAGAAAATTAGACTTAAACAGTTAAAACAAACCTAGTGCAGTAGCTCACACCTGTTATCCCAACACTTTGGGAGTCCGAGGCAGGTGTATCGCTTAAGGTTAGGAGTTTGAGACCAGCAATAGCCAACATGGTGAAACCTCATCACTACTAAAAATACAAAAATTAGCCAGGCATGATGGCGGGCGCTTGTAATCCCAGCAACCTGGGAGGCTGAAGTAGGAGAATCATTTGAACCTAGGAGGTGGAGGTTTCAGTGAGCTGAGATCAGGCCACTGCACTCCAACCTGGGCAACAGAGCGAGACTCCATCTAAAAAAAAACCCCAAAACACCAAAAACACCAAAAAAAAAAAAAAAAAAGTTAAAACAAAATGGTAATATGGAGATCTGTACTGCTAGCCCAAGTGGGTCCGAGGCCATTCTCCCCTACCTCTCTGCCATTCCTTTTCCGTTAGATATTAATGGTATAAAGGCTTCATGTATTTTTTTTTAACAAAACAGGGCAGATAATTTTATAATATATATAATGCATATTAGTAGACTAACAGAAGCAGTGTTAACTATTCCAAGATATGATTTCTGTTTGTGAAGGAAAAGTAACTGCAGCCCTAGGAGAGGGGTCAACATCTCTGACGACTGACTTCGGTGGGTGGCGGGTTTCTCAGGTCCAACCCTGCATCCACTAACTCTGTACCTTCTTAACTCTTTCATTGTCTGGGTTTATGTCTAAGCTTGTTCCAGGTATCCAGAATGCCCACAAGAATACCACAGGTTCTGGAAGAGGAAGGGGATGGCAGATGTTAACCTATTTCTACGGAGACTTACATAGGGCTAATGGAAACGACATCACACTTAGCTATTCCCTTGCTCGTGGGAATACTGGATTTTTAAACTCTTTTTTGCTATATAAGTTCATTATTCATGTTATCATTGAATATTCCACTTTAGTTCACTATATTTTTGAACTTTTTTTTTTTTTTTTTTTTTTTTTTTTTTTTTTTTGAGATGGAGTCTCGCTGTGTCTCCCAGGCTGGAGTGCAGTGGCGTGATCTCGGCTCACTGCAAGCTCCGCCTCCCGGGTTCACGCCATTCTCCGGCCTCAGCCTCCCAAGTAGCTGAGACTACAGGCGCCCGCCACCACGCCCGGCTAGTTTTTTTTGTATTTTTAGTAGAGACGGGGTTTCACCATGTTAGCCAGGATAGTCTCGATCTCCTGACCTCGTGATCCACCCGCCTCGGCCTCCCAAAGTGCTGGGATTACAGGCTTGAGCCACCGCGCCCGGCCTATTTTTGAACATTTTTACCCTCACCAAATTATTACTTTTAAATAGTATTACATGATTTTGAATACTGAGTATTTCAGGAAGTCTAAAAGCTTGATTGGACTGATAGATATCCACTTCAGCCCTCATATCAGAATGCTCAAATATTTTTACAACCAGAAAATAAATCTGTTTGAGTTCACTGAACAATGTTATCAAATGAGGGCCTCATCAAGTCAGCATCCTCTTCTGCTACTATCTTTTCCCCTCTTAAACACCAGCTCTGGCCCAGAATCACTGCTAGCTCTTCCTCAAAACTCTCAAGTGACCAGAATTTGCCTTCAGCTTTGAGGGAAATACTTAAGCTGAGTGTTTCCAAAACTATCTTCAAAATGGTGGCATTAATCAAATACATACCTTCTCTCGTGACTCTTTACCTGTTTTTACACTGGATGGTTTGTTTAAAACTAAACAGTCCCACCTCTCTACATTGTCATTTCCTGCTGATAGAGAATACATTGGTTTACGTTACATTTCCTCTTTCGTGGTTGTGCAACGACTTCAACTAACTATGAACAACTTTAATGCATTGGCAAAGATAGAATGGCTTACTTCCTTTCTCTAATGGTTAACTGTTCCTTGACAGAATTAGTCATTCTCTTATTGTATTGTCCTAGCACTTAGATTTCATATCTGATGCATTTGCCAAATTATCATTACATATTAACTTCCACTAGTCCTTAAGGAGGAGTTCGATGTTTCTTCCTGTTATGTATGTGCTGTGTAGTCCCGCCTGGCTTGGCATTTAGTGGATACTCAATGTTTGTTAACGTGAATGAATCTTGAGGGTTCCTTGATTATTATAATCAGGTAGATACTGGTAGCTTTTTCAGATGGTCAAAACCAATTAGTTTTCTTTTTATCTTTTTTTTTTTTTTTTCTTAGAGATAGGGTCTTACTCTGTCCTGGCCTCAAGCAGTTCTCCCACCTTAGCCTTCCAAAGTGTTGGGATGACAGGCCTGAGCCACCACACCCAGCCTGAAACTAGTTTTTTGTCTGCACAATGCATTTTTTTTTTTTTTTTTTTACTGATTTCATAGAAAAACAGCAAAGTCCATGTAATTGATAATTACCAGAATAGGGAGTCCTCTTTAAAAATATGTCTGATTTAGGAGTATTATAAGTTTGCTTTCTTCATTATTTTACAATTCTAACAGTTTTTCCTTAGATTCTTTCCTTTTAAGATGCAACATAACCTGAATACTAGAAGGGTTCTTTTCCCCCACCCTAGTTGCTTTAGCTGATGAATCACAGAAATCAGAGAAGGGGAAGACCAGTGAAGTCATCTGATTCATCTCCAAATCAGGGAGTGGAGCATTGGAATTTGGTGAAGACCAATCTCTCATTTTAAGAGAAAAGAGTTTTCTTTTGTTTTTTTTTTTGTTGTTGTTTGTTTTCCAGCTTGAGCTGATTAGAGCAGCTTACCCATCTGTTTGCCTTTTGCTTCTAACACAATTCTGAGACCCACCCTTTTAGAAAGCAATCAGGTCTTCTTACCAACAGCCCCAGGAAAACCAGATGCCAAAGTACTGAGTAGTTGAACTAAAATTATACTACCTGAGTAATAAAGTTGATTTATGAATATCTTAGTGATTGTTTTAACTGAGTCTTACAGAATTTCAGACTGTTTCAGCAGGGTCTTACAAATATAAGAGCTAGCAAGTAACTTACAGATGATCTGGGCCAAAATATTTTGTTCTCCAGATGCTAAGAAACTAAAATTTATGTATGTATGTATTTTTATATTAACTGGCTCAGAAGGCAAAAACCAAAATTTAGATGTGAAAAAAATTGTCATTATGCTGCAGTCAGGAGTATAAACCTGTCCCTTCACTTTTCTCTCTATCACAATGTCACAGTATCCTCCCTCACAATGTTCTCTTCCACTGTCTTCTTCCTTTCTTCCTCCTTTTCCTTCCTATTCTTCTCTTTTTTGCATTGCTTGAGGAAATGGCAGAGATGATTTAGTATCCATGCCAGCGATACATTCCAACCTCACCCAATCCCCCAGCGTCACGATCACAGAGGTAGTGGATGCCACCTCAGCCCCAGCTGCAGCCTGTCCCCTCCCTCCTTGCTTCCCTCCTACTTGCATTTGTGTTCTTCCAGCCACAGAGCTTAGCTTCCTCCTCTGTTTAAATTCTGCTCTTGTATTTCAGACTTTTTAACAGATCATAGTGCCATTGGCTTCTCCCTTGGTATCTAGCTTAGCTCTACTCCAACTTCTGAGCATGTTCTCCCAAAGCATCCCTGTACCAGCTCTGGCCTCTTGGGTTACAAAACTGGGTTCCATTCTGCTTGCTGCTTGCCAACACTCCCTGAAGAGTGGGGAGGAATATTTGCAGCCTATTGCTAGTGACAGAGTAAGCATGTCCCTAGTGCATATACCCATATTTAGCTACCTAAGTATGTTATCACAGGTTCACTTTATTAGAAAACTAAGTTCCTTTGCAACATACCGAAATTTAACAGTTGCCTGTTGTTATAATTATCTTAATGATATTTGACACAGCTTTATTTTACTTTAAAGTGATATTTCCCAATTGCAGCTACATGTTTAAATAATCTAGAAGCTTAATACATGCTGATGTCCCGCAATCCAAAGAGTCTGAATGGAAGCAACAACTTTATATGCATGTATGCAATTCCACAGGGATACCCCTCTTAATTTGAACAAACAAGGAATTCAGAGAAAGAAGGCCAATCATATTTGGTAAAAATGATCTATTGATCTACTTGTAAAGAGGTTTTATTATTAATAGTTTTATTATTCAAAGTACTTCCATTTAGAAATCCTATTGGGCCTCTTCAGTGAACAGATAAATCTTGTCTCTGTTTAGCAATATCCACGTGCATGTATATGATTAATCTGCTTAAATTATTACATTTGCATATTAAGGATCAAGTTTTTGAGCTAAAAGAGAATTTGATAATTTTTTAGTCAAAGACCCTTATTTTCCAGGTGAGGAATAGGACAAGAGAGCTTAAGTGACATGTCCAACTACACCCAATTTATATAGGAGCTAGGACCGGAGCTCACGCTTCCTGCGTTCTATGATGATTATCAGAGTATCCAGTAACAGAGTCCACTCCAACAACCTCAGGTCTCTTAACATGGAGACCATGTTATGAGCCCCAAGCTGGGGTTACAAAGATGAACCAGGAGCTCCTAGTTCGATGGTGCAACCTGAAACATAAACAGTCATGGTACCAAAAGATAAAGGATGTAATACAAACAATACAAAGATTGTATGAAAAAAGAAATGTGCTCTACCCTTCCCATAAACTTCGTGCTACAAGTTATCTTATTTAATATATTAACTTGCTTAGCAAGCTTTTTTCTTTTCTTTTTTTTTTTTTTTTTTTTTGAGACGGAGTCTCGCTCTGTCGCCCAGGCTGGAGTGCAATGGCCGGATCTCAGCTCACTGCAAGCTCCGCCTCCCGGGTTCACGCCATTCTCCTGCCTCAGCCTCCCGAGTAGCTGGGACTACAGGCGCCCGCCACCTCGCCCGGCTAGTTTTTTGTATTTTTTTAAGTAGAGACGAGGTTTCACCGGGTTAGCCAGGATGGTCTCGATCTCCTGACCTCGTGATCCACCCGTCTCGGCCTCCCAAAGTGCTGGGATTACAGGCTTGAGCCACCGCGCCCGGCCAGCAAGCTTTTTTCTTTATGCATTGTATGAAACATATAAGCATTGGCTCTGCCTAAGTTGTATTCTCATAGATTATAACTAGAAGAAACAAAATCACATGAGATTTTACAATATTGAGTGTTATCTTTGTCAGCAGAGAGTGCTGTGATGTCCAGCTTTTCCTCTATTTATAGATTTTGAAATTATCGTTTTCTTAAATATACATGAAAGATACCATCAAAAAGATTCAAGTTTTCCCCAAAACCTGGCATGGGCTGTCGTAATTTTTTTTTTTTTTTTTTTTTTTTTTTTTTTTTTTTTTGAGACGGAGTCTCGCTCTGTCACCCAGGCTGGAGTGCAGTGGCCGGATCTCAGCTCACTGCAAGCTCCGCCTCCCGGGTTCACGCCATTCTCCTGCCTCAGCCTCCGGAGTAGCTGGGACTACAGGCGCCCACCACCTCACCCGGCTAGTTTTTTTGTATTTTTTAGTAGAGACGGGGTTTCACCGTGTTAGCCAGGATGGTCTCGATCTCCTGACCTCGTGATCCGCCCGTCTCGACCTCCCAAAGTGCTGGGATTACAGGCTTGAGCCACCGCGCCCGGCCGTGTCATAATCTTAAGTGTAAGAAGGCAGCCCTTCTTTTCACTAGTTATATGTTTTTGTGTTGGTTTTTTTTCAACTCTTTTTAAAACTGTAGAAGGTGTCTGTATTGTTTACAAAAATCAAATAATGCAAACAAGCATATGTAGTAAAGGTGAATATTCTCCTGAACAAATACTTTTCCCAAAGCTAACCAATACCACTGTGGTGTACATACTTCCATATATTTTCATATGTGTTTACGTGAACCTACCTATGCAGACATATATGAATATACACATAATGTGTGAATACACATAAATATTAACATAAATAGAATCAATTTAGTCATATTATTCTGTTTGACTTTTTTTTTTTACTATAAGTTTATTTATTTATTTATTTATTTATTTATTTTTATTTATTTATTTATTTTTTTTGAGACGGAGTCTCGCTCTGTCGCCCAGACTGGAGTGCAGTGGTGCGATCTCCACTCACTGCAAGCTCCGCCTTCCCGGGTTCCCGCCATTCTCCTGCCTCAGCCTCCCGAGTAGCTGGGACTACAGGCGCCCGCCACCGCGCCCGGCTAATTTTTGTATTTTTAGTAGAGACGGGGTTTCACCGTGTTAGTCAGGATGGTCTCGATCTCCTGACCTCGTGATCCGCCCGTCTCGGCCTCCCAAAGTGCTGGGATTACAGGCGTGAGCCACCGCGCCCGGCCTGACTATAAGTTTATTCAATGCAAAATAATCCTCTCCAATTTTACTGAGGTGGCTGACCATGTCCACGACCAAATCTGCCTCTAAAATGGAATTTGGTTGCTGACCTAGTCCCAGCCTCGGCTTTCTTGTTTAGATGTGAAAAAAATTCAGCAGGCACAGCAATCCACCTGTAGGTATCTCTGTCGGCTTCCCCTCTTGTGAGTCTTGCAGGTCGCTCACCCTCCAGACCTTTAGGCTGAGGCCTGCCAGTCTCTGGACGGCTGCGGCGTAGAGTGGCAGGCACAGTCTCCGGGGGTAGATGAAGGTAATCACGAGCCGGGTGCGGTGGCTCACGCCTGTAATCCCAGCACTTTGGGAGGCCGAGGCGGGCGGATCACAAGGTCAGGAGATCGAGACCACGGTGAAACCCCGTCTCTACTAAAAATACAAAAAATTATCCAGGCGAGGTGGCGGGCGCCTGTAGTCCCAGCTACTCAGGAGGCTGAGGCAGGAGAATGGCGTAAACCCCGGAGGCGGAGCTTGCCGTGAGCCGAGATCGCGCCACTGCACTCCAGCCTGGGCGACAGAGCGAGACTCCGTCTCAAAAAACAAAAAACAAAAAACAAACAAACAAAAAAAACAGAAGGTAATCACGGAGATAGTGGATATCCTCATTGGTAAGGTACCAGTAGAAATGTTTCCAGGCAAACTGTTCCTTCTCGTAGCCTCGGGACTTGAGAGACTGCATGGCCTTCATGACATGAAGGTTGGACAGATTCTTGTCTGCCAGTTTTGGCTGCTTAGGCATGTGGACATCCTTCTTGGCCACCGTGACTCCCTCCTTAAAAAGGAGTTCATGAATGGCAATCCGGTTCCTCTTAGGCATCAACATTTCGGCGACTGTAGGGTCTGGGTCCTGGGCCAGAAAAAAGGGCGACTTTTTTTCTTTTGAGACGGAGTTTTTCCCTCTTGTTGCCCAGGCTGGAGTGCAGTGGTGCAGTCTCGGCTCACCGCACCCTCTGCCTCCGGGGTTCAAGCGATTCTCCTGCCTCAGCCTCCCGAGTAGTTAGGACAGTATTTTTCATGAAGTAAAATATTTCGAGTGAATATGAAAACACACAAAAACATAGCTGCATTTTGAATGTTTTTATCTTTATTGAGTGTCTATCGAATGTATTTTGGGTGTTTTGAATTTTTTAACTTTGAAGACTGTATGTTGGTTAAAAAAATTCAAAGTTAAAAAAATTCAAAACACCAGAATACATTCGATAGACACTTAATAAAGATAAAAACATTCAAAATGCAGCTATGTTTTTGAGTGTTTTCATATTCACACAAAATATTTTATTTCATGAAAATACTGTCCTATTTTGAATAGACTCTGTGGCTAAGAAATACATATTGTATTGCAGAATTAGGGTTTTTTTTTTTTTCTATTGATAACAGACACTTAGCAGCTAAATATTTGTATTTTCTACAAAATTAGATGGAAAAATGCTGCTGGAAGAAACAATAGGGGCTGATAGGGTTTGAAATATTCATTCTTTGACATGCCAATGTATAAATGCAGTAAAATGTGCTGAGTTAAGAATAAGAAACTTACATCTCACATAGCACAAGTATACATATGTAACAAATCTGCACGTTATGCACATGTACCCTAGAACTTAAAGTATAATAAAAAATAAAAATAAATAAATAAATAAATAAATAAAAACAGGATGTCCCTAAGTTTTTCAGAAACTTTTATGGATACAATCTTATACTTGTGCTTATGTCTTCTGATAATAATTGGTTAAAAAAAAAAAGTCCTCAAAGGTAATATTTTGACTTTTTGGAATTTCTAATAAATAAATCATAATTTATTGTGGAAAGAAAAAAAAAGAAACTTACACCTTAGGAAGCATCCCAATATTCCAGTGGGTTAATATAGGAATGATCTGGACAGAGTGGGCATCTGTAGCCAAATCTGTTTTCATAATGTTTTATATATCGTATTGTAACTTAGTATTCCAGCAAGACACAGTTTTACACTTACATTCTGCTTGTTCTTTCATTGAGCACTATATTTTGGAAATCCGTTCATGTCAGGACATACTGATCTACTCCATTCCTTTCAGCAGTTTCATTCCACTGAACAGATACTCTAAAATTAATTTAATTTAGCCTCATTGATGGCCACTTAGGGTGTTTCAATCTTAAAATGCTGATATAAATGTCCTTATGCACATATTGTTATGGTCACGTAGAGCTCTCTCTTCAAGATAGCTTTCTTGAACCAACATCACTGCATCAGAGGGCATGAGTATTTGAAATATTGATAGATATTGACAAACTGCCCTTCCACCAATAATGTATGAAAATTCCCATTTTGCCCATTTTCACCACACCGAATACTATATATTTTAATTTTTGCCAGGTGAGTTTAAGTATGAACAAAGGCAAGGGAATGCGTTTATGGAGAAAAATCTGATGGTAACAGGTACTGGGTAAGATCATGTCAATGCAAAGAGGAAACAACCAAACGCCTGTCCTCAAGAAGCTCTTGCCTAGTTGCTGAGACCAACAAATTAAAAAAATAACAATGTGAGGTGACAACTGCAAGAGGAGAGATTATTTTTAAAATGCCAAGAGAAGTAGCCAAATCGGCCTGAAGGGCTTGGGAAAGCCTTTGCTCTGCAGTAGAAAATAATATTTACTCTGAGGCTTGATGGATGAGGCAAAGTTCACCACTGAGGAAAGCAGGAAAGGGCATTCCAGCAGGAAAACAGGATGGAGGAAGGTACAGAGGCATGAATGAGCCTGGCCTGTCCAGCAGTGGCACATGGAGCGGTGAAGAGTGAAGATGTGGGGGAATGAGGCTGCCCAGGTAGGTCAGAGCCCTGCTGGGAAGTTTCTGGAGAGGGGTCATATAATCAGAATTATGTCTCAGAAAGAGAATTCTGGCTCTCTCACAGAGAATGAACTGAGGCCAAAAACGTCTGTTACAGCTGAGAAAGAGACATCGAATTCGCTGCAGATTTTTCCCTGGAAATGCCTCCAAACAAAATAGACATTGTGGTTTGTCCATACCAAGAGTACTCTGTGTGGTTTGGGCCATGACACGTGAATTCAACAAGGATTTCTTGAGGTCTTACTATGAGTTCAGCAAGGCTAGCTGCTTGCAAAGACTAAAAAAGCCAGTGAAATAACTACGCCTTCTTTCAGCACCTACAATATACCAGACATTCTTTATACATTTTTTAATCTTTTTTTTCTTTTTGCGATGGAGTCTCCCTCTGTCACCAGGCTGGAGTGCTGCGGTGTGATCTTGGCTCACTGCAACCTCTGATTCCCTGATTCAAGCAATTCTCCTGCCTCAGCCTCCTGAGTAGCCGGGATTACAGGCAAGCATCACCACCCCTGGCTAATTTTTGTATTTTTAGTAGAGACAGAGTTTCACCATATTGGCCAGGATGGTCTCGATCTCCTGATCTCGTGATCCACCCACATTGGCCTCCCAAAGTATTGGATTACAGGTGTGAGCCACCGCGCCTGGACTTTAATCTTCACAATAGTCCTCAGTATCACAGATGAGAAAACAGAGGCTTTCAAAGGTTTCACCTGGTCATATATCCTGATATATTTATAATTTGCCATTCATCTGTAAATAAGAGCTTTACACATCCAACCCTATTTGTCCCCCCCCCGCCCCCAGAACGGACTCTTGCTCTGTCGCCCAGGCTGGAGTGCAATGGTGGTGCAATCTTGACTCGCTGCAACCTCCACCTCCCGGGTTCAAGTGATTCTCCTACCTCAGCCTCCCAAGTAGCTGGGATTACAAGTGCCCACCACCATGCCCAGCTGATTTTTTGTATTTGTAGTGGTTTCACCATATTGGCCAGGCTGGTCTCGAACTCCTGACCTCAGGTGATCCACCCGCCTCAACCTCCCAAAGTTCTGGGATTACAGGCGTGAGCCACCACGCTTGGCCTCTCTTCAGTTATTTCTTTGATAAGTTTTCCCCTTCACTTTGCCTGTTCTTTCTTTATAGAATTATTATTTGCTGTTTGCCAGTTACATTTCCCAGATCCTTTTCCTCTTCTGGCCATGTCTTCAAATAGCAATATATGCGTATACTGATTGCATATAACAGGCTCAAGGAAATAATAGCATTATGTTAATGAGTGTCTAAATCATACAATGTAGTGGGCCTGGGGTCATCTTTATCTCACTGAAGGAGCGGTGGTATCTGAGAAATATGATGTAATGGACAACAGAGTAGATTGAAAGTAGAAAAACATATTCTGGCCTCAGCTCTGTTCCTTACTAGTTTAAGGATTATGGTAGAGTGTCTGCCAAGATGGTCGCCAACAATTCCTTCCACCCACTTACTCACATGTCATTCGCTTTATGAAGAGGTGGAGTCTATTTCACTTTCCCTTGCATCTGGGTTATGTGACTTGCTTTGACCAACTTATGCTGGCGTTCTACTGGAATGCAGTGGAAGTGACACTGTTTTAGTTCTAGGCCTGGCAGCTTCCACTGACTTATTGAAAACCAGTAACTACCCTACTGGAGAGAGGCCCTTCTCGATCTTACAGCCTCATTTGGGTCTTCCTAGCTAAGACAGATCAGAGATGAACTGACCCAGTGAACTCCACCTTTTGCAGAATCATGAACAAATAAATGGTGGTGGTTGTTTTAAACCTCTAAGATTTGGAGGTGGTCTATTTCATACTAATAGGTAAATGAAACATAAACTGGTACCTGGATGTGGAGTGTTGCTGTAATAAAACCCTAAAGTATGTGACACTGACTTGCCAGCTGGTAACTAGAGAGATGACTGTGAGTGAAAGTTGGTAGAGCAGCGAGGAAATTGCTATGGAGGACTGGAGAAGAGGCAAACTATATCACGTAGTGGCAGGATGTTTGACATTGCTGTTGCCTGTGGTGACACGAGCAATAGAATATGAAGCCGGGTGCGGTGGCACACGCCTATAATCCCAGCAGTTTGGGAAGCCGAGGCGGGTAGATCCCCTGAGTTCAGGAGTTTGAGACCAGCCTGACTAACATGGTGAAACCTCGTCTCTACTAAATTAAAAAAAAAAAAAAAAAAATAGCCGGATGTGGTGGCGCAGGCCTGTAATCCAAGCTACTTGGGAGGCTGAGACAGGAGAATCCTTTGTACCTGGGAGGCAGAGGTTGCAGTGAGCCGAAATTGCGCCATTGCACTCTAGCCTGGGTAACAAGAGTGAAACTCTGTCTCAAAAAAAAAAAAAAAAAACAAAGAAAAGAAAAGAAGATAGAATATGTGCCATTGAACTTGTGGATCTAGCCAAGGAGATTTTCAGGTAAAATGCTGAAAGTGCCAATGGGTTTTCTTGCCAAAGGGCAAGATCTGTTTGGTTTTCAAGCAGAATTCTAGTCAGTAAAATGTTTGCAAAGTAAGAAATGGTATCTGGGGAAAGACCAAATCAAGATGTGGCTATAAAAACTACTTTTTTTTTTTTTTTTTTTTTTGAGACAGAGTCTTGCTCTGTTGCTAGGCTGGAATGCAGTGGTGTAATCCCGGCTCACCACAACTTCCGCCTCCCAGGTTCAAGCGATTCTCCTGCCTCAGCCTCCTGAGTAGCTGAGATCACAGGCATGCGCTACCATGCCCGGCTAATTTTTGTATTTTTAGTAGAGACGGAGTTTCACCATGTTGGCCAGGATGGTCTCGATCTCTTGACTTTGTGATCCATCTGCCTTGGCCTCCCAAAGTGCTGGGATTACAAGTGTGAGCCACCATGCCCGGCAACAACTTCTTTTTAAAGACTCCAAGAAAGATTTAATGTGGTGCTTCGAAGACCATCTCAGGGCTTTTAAGAATCTTAAGTGCATTGTCCCACTGCAGCCTGACATGTAAAGTAGAGAGAGATCTATTTAAAAAAAAAAAAAAAATGAATGTGAATCTTGGAACATGGAATTAAACCTCAGCAAGATTTACATAAATAAAGTTTTTGAGAAAATTGTATATAAATTTTGGAGCATGGTGTGAACCTTAATAAGATATAGAAAATCCACATGGTTTTTAAGATACTTGTATTAATGAAAGAACTGCCAGCTTAAACCAGAAAAAGTGCAAAATGCGAAGAGGTTTCTAGACCTTTCAGTTTCTCCTGGCATGAATGAAGCAGACTGAGAGAGCTGCTCAGCTACAAATATGGGCCATTCTTAAGAAAAGGAAATATATCTCAAAGGGAGGAGCCTAGATGTCAGAGGGCAAAACCAAAAACTTGTGTAAGGCAATGGATTAAAACAAAGATCAGCAAACTGCAGCCCATAGGGCAAATCCAGCCTATTGCTTGTTTTTGCACAGCCTGCGAGCCAAGAGGCCTGGCAGCTTCAGCTTCTGCTTCTAGAAGCCTGGCTGCCATGACTACCATGGTGGAGGAAAAGAGGAGAACCTGGAGGATGTAAGACCAAGGAAGAGAAAGGCCCAGCCTGGTCTTTGTCATTCTAGCATTCCCAGCTCAGTTGCCAGACAAAGGAAGCTGCTTTCAATCTTCCAACCCCATCTAAACTACCCAACCCAACATGCTGTGGAGGCGCACCAAGCTGTCCCCACTAGGTACTGCTTAAATTGCAGAATCACAAGCAAGTAAATGGTTATGTTTAACCACTAAGTTTATGAGGATAATTTGTTATACTGCAAACGTAACTGACACGAGGGCCTTGGGTGCATTATCTAATCCCTGGACTGGGCAGGAGATTTTATTTGGACTCCAATTTCTTCATATATAAAAATCAAGAGCCGGATATAGTAATTCGCACCTGTAATCCCAGAACTTTGGGAGGCTAAGGTAGGCGGATCACTTGAGCCCAGGAGTTCGGGACCAGCCTGAGCAGCATAGCAAGACCCCGTCTTCTCTACAAACAATAGAAAAATTAGCCAGGCTTGGTGGTGCGGGCCTGCGGTCCCAGCTACTTAAGAGGCTGAGGGGAGAGGATTTCTTAAGCCTCCATAGTCAAGGATGCAGTGAGCCCTAATCACGCCATGCATTCTAGCCTGGGTAACAGAGTGAGACCTCAAGTAAAAGATACAATAATAATAATAGCAAAAATCAAGGATAGGGCAATTTAATCTCTAGGGCCCCTCCCTGTTTTAACATTCTATTATTCAGTGAATAATTGTATTCTATCATTCTATCACATTTAGTGAATGCCTATCATTGCTAGCTAGGCGCTAGAAGAGGTGTTGAGTGCAGCAGATAAAGTGCAAACAAAACAAAGTTAAGCACTTAAGAGAACAATATGGACAACAGCAGGCAATCTGAGGGCTGATGTAAACATTCTCCTCAACTGGGGGGAAAATAGTCTTCTGACTAATACTCAAAAGATCTTTTATAGTGGAAGAACTGGCCTTACATTCCTCAGAAATAGCAAACTATGACTTCTAATAGCTTCATTTTTATGATAACATCAGTGCACATTTCTTTAGCATGAAGCAAAGCCTGGTGATTGTACAAATCTATGGAAGTTTGGATTTGCTGCACGCCCAAGATGAGCACAAAATTCTTTTGGCCATTTGATGTCTTTTATATATTCCATATGATTTAAATTAAATTTTATCTTCTGTAAAAGGCCTATCACAGCACAGTTATGAATAAGAGACTGTGGAACCTACCTTGAGATATACAGAAGGGAGGCTGAATCGTGCCCAGTATTACTGTCTGCCTGTGTAGCCCTAACCTTCCAAAATGTTCACACCACTTACGTAGACAAACACTATTTCTGACTTTGAAGCTTTCAGGCTACATTGAAGAGCTAGAAATGTAAATCAGCAATTGTGCCCAAAGTGTTGCTTTATTTTCTATTTGGCCCTGTGGTAGGGCCCATTATGTATAATTCCTCGTGAAAGCATCGTGTATAATTCCTCATGAAAGCGAAAGCATCGCGTATAATTCCTCGTGAAAGCGCTGCGTAACACAGAGCTCTGGGTGGGTTAAGAGACCCCAGTTGTGGCTGACTTTGCCTGTCTCACTCTATGACAGTGAGCCGAGCACTGAATATCTGTTGGCCTTGCTATCATTCTCTGATTCCCAGGCGTGAATTGACGCTCAACTGGAAAGTAAAAATGGATGTTAAGATAAATGGGAGATTAAAACACAGAATCATCAAAACCAGGAAAAAGAGCTGCAGGAAGTGAGTGTGCAAGGAGGGGTTTAAAAGACCAGCGAGAGGTCCTCGGGATTCTCAGCATTGCTTCCCTGTTAGTTTGAGGTTCGAATACAGTGTTTGCATCATCTCACATACAACAAATAGGTGTTTGCCTGCACGTTGCCAACGTGACTCTTGGAAGAAAAGCAAGAAACTGCAAAACCGAGCAAAGGAGTTGGCTAAACGGCTGCAAGAAAAACACACACACACACACACACACACACACAAACACACACACACACACACGGAAGAAAAGCGAGAAACAGACTCTTGGAAGAAAAACAAGAAACAGCAAAACCGAGCAAGGGAGTTGGCTAAACGGCTGTAAGAAACACACACACACACACACACACACGGAAGAAAAGCGAGAAACAGCAAAACCGAGCAAGGGAGTTGGCTAAACGGCGGCAAGAAACACACACACACACACACACACACACACTCTCTCTCTCTCTCTCTCTCTCTCTCTCTCTCTCTCTCTGTCTGTCTGTCTCATAAGAAAAGCGAGAAACAGCAAAACGGAGCAAGGGAGTTGGCTAAATGGCTGCAAGAAACACCCCCCCCCACACACACACACCCCAGCAGTCATGAAAGAAAGACGAGAGGAAAGTTCTTTGTTGAAACTCCGGGTTCAAAGCTATGGGCCCCACCCAGCTCAGGACCGCTTGCCATGAGGCCGCGCAGAGATGCCCCAGGCGCGGAGAGAAGCAGAGCACAGCCGTGCTAGAGACAGGGGCGCCTCCCTGGGCGGGACTGAGGTGGGATCCTGGTTCCTGGCTTTGGCCTCCCAGCCCGGGCTTGCGGCTTCCCGGCGCTGGGAGGCCGGGGCGGGCCAGGCTTTGCAGCACAGGGCGAATCTCCCTGCCTCCCCGCGCGCCCCCCGGGAACTGGCGGCCAGAGGTTAAGCTGACATGTTTGAAGACGGTAATGGGGCGCTGGATGCCAACAGTCCCAGCTCAGGGGAGTCCAGATTTATGTTTCTTGGAACAATTCTTTCCTCCACTGCATTAACGCCAGAAAAAAAAAAAGCCACTTAAGCAAGTTCAGAGTCTACTACTGAAGTCTTGTTAATTTATTAAACCAAGCCGAGGCTGAGAGCTCGACGTGGCACTTAAGAAGTAAAATGAGGAAAGGAGGAAGAAACGGGGCCCCTGTGGGCCTCGGGGCAGCCTCGGCCGGGCTTTCTGGGAGGGCAGGGCCAGGGGCGCGGGGGCCGCTCCCACGTGGCGCGGCTCGAGAGCGTTCCAGGGCGCGGTCCCTGCGGGCCGGCGGGCCGGGGTGAGTCACCCCTGACTCCGGGTGGGAGCGGGCCGTATAAGGGGGAGGCGGGGCGGGGCGGGGCGGGCCTCGCCTCGCCGAGGGAGGATGTGGCGAGTATAAAAGCCCCACCCAGGCCAGCCGGCTCTGCTCGGCATCTGGGGACGCTCTCAGCTTTCGGCGCACGGCCCAGGTAAGCGGGGCGCGCCCCACCCGCCCGCTACAGGCCGCCAGCTAGCGGGGTGCGGAGACGCTGGGAAGAAGCGTACCGCCTGGCAGGGAGGCTCCGGCGACTGGCCCCGGAGGCCGTCGGGGGCAGGGGACTGAAGGGACAGCTCACACTGGAGAGTCTTTTGGGGAGGGGGCTAAGGTGTTTGGGGCAGGCGTGAGGGGCCGCCGGGGCTCGGGCCGGGAGGGTCCAGGGTAGGGTGGGGGGTCGGGCTTCCCCAAGAAGTCCTTGCGGGAGCGGGGCGAGGCGGCGCGGGGAGGGGGGCGGAGGGAGGCCCCGCATTCCAGACGCGCCAAGCGCCTCCGAGGCAGGGCGTGGCCGCCCAGGAAGCTGTGGGTCCCCGGCGCAGCAGTAGAGAGTGGGCTTTCCACCGCCCCCTAGGAAGTGCCCCCATCTGCTCTAAGTTACTGTACTCAGAACAAACGCGCGCTTGTGGAGTTGAACCGACCAGCAAGAGGGAAGTAGCGGGGGAAGATGAGAGGAGAGAATGTGAGTAGGCACCCCCCAGTCTCCCCCCCCAATAAAAGAAAACATAAAAACGTCAGTTATTCCCCCTTGGTCTGGGTTATCTGGTAGCATAGCAACTTCGGATTTCACTCTACCTGGAGAGTTGCCCGCTTGTTTGAACACATTGGCATCAGGAAGGTAGTGTGCCCCATGATTCTGTGGGGAGGGGTGTCCTGTTACTCGCCATGATGTGACAGTGAGTCAGGAACTGAGGGTACAGAGAAGGGCGTGGCGCCCCGGGGCTGCTCCCTCCTGGCCGCTCAGTGCAGCTGGCCCCAGGGCTGGTGTGGAGGGCTTGGGTTCCATCAGCTGCCTGTTGAGACGAAGGAGGGGAACACCAGTTTCCTTATCTGGGAAGGTGGCTTAAGGATACCTGTTCTTACCACCACCCAAACAGGGTTATTGGAGATTCCAAAAAACACCGTCATTCGATAATAAATTTGTAAAGTACACAAAAAACACAAAGTGCTGTGCAAATGCAAAGTGTCATTTTTGTAGTCAGATTGCCATTTTAAAGCTGTGGGTGTCTGTGTGTGTAAAAGAGGAGTGGCCTCATGGGTGCACCCTGGGCCATTACCAAAAGCCTTAAGCTGTTGCCGTGCAAGGGCCTGGGCCCCAGACTGTACTGATGGATTCTGTTCACATGCGTGTGCTACTGTCCCCGTCTGGAACTTGGTGACTTGGAATGCAGAATGCACTTTCCCACTGAACCAGTGTTGCAGAAGGTGCTGACATTCTCAGGCTAGCCCTGAAAAACCTATTTAACATGCACTGCCTAATTATGGGGTTGGTGGTGGGGAGGTGGAGGGTAGTGAGGGGCAATATGTGTGTAGGAAGACTAAATCACTGAAATATTTTTCTGAAACTTTTTTTAGCTTTAAGATTGACACTGAGTAAATTATTTTAATTGGAAAATTATGTCTTTGCCCCTGTTCCACTTTCTTTTTTCCACCTTCCACCTCCTTAGAGACGCTCTTCTGTGACGTATTACAACAGCCATCCAGGCCGGTCCAGTTACGCTGCATTCCTTCCTCCTTCCCATTTCAGCAGACCTGCATCCAGCTAGAGGCTAGCAGATTGAATCAATATTCATTAAGTTAGAAATGGTTGGTGGTCCTAAGAACCTCAGCAACCCAGAGGAGTCCTGTTATTTAAAAAACAACAGGCTGGGGCGCGGTGGCTCACTCCTTAATTCCAGCACTTTGGGAGACCGAGGCGGGCGGATTACAAGGTCAGGAGATCGAGACCATCCTGGCTAACACGGTGAAACCCCGTTTCTATTAAAAACACAAAAAATTAGCTGGGCGTGGCGGCGTGCGCCTCTAGTCCCAGCTGTTGGGGAGGCTGAGGCAGGAGATGGCGTGAACCTGGGAGGCGGAGCTTGCAGTGAGCCGAGATCGTGCCACTGCACTCCAGCCTGGGTGACAGCCAGATTCCGTGTCAAAAAAACAAAAACAAAACAAAAAAAAACCCAGCGATGCTGGGCGTGGTCGTGGGCCTGTAGTCCCAGCTGCTCAAGCTAGAGGATCTCTTGAGTCCAAGGCCAATGTGAACAACATAGCAAGACCCAGTCTCAAAAAATAAATACATAAAATAATTAAAAAAACCTTGTTCACCTAAACAGATCTATAATTTATAGAACTCAAAGTGGTAATATTCAGGCAGTATGAAGGAAGATTTTTGGTAAGACTGGGGCAGCAGAGGTGCCCTTGATGGGCAAGGGCCAAGAGTGTTAACACAGTCCTGCTTAATAATTTCTTCCCTTCTTCTAAGTCTGTTGATTATCTAAAGGTCAAGGGTTTCTCCAAGTGTCCATTGCATCTGCAGTGGAAGGGTGTGACCATCTATGTGCATTTTTACAATCGGAGGTTTGTGATTTGGAGACCGTCTAGATTTTGTAATTTCCTGCAGTGCCAAGTAGCCTGCCTGTGGTAAATGCCCAGGAAATATTGCTGACTCACTGACTTTGATTAGGAGCTCAGTCTTGCACTGGAGTCTCAATATTTAACATCTTGTGTCTTTGAGCTATTAAACTGTGGTATCGATTGACATTAGGCTTGCAGTCATGGCCGTTAGTTTCCTGGCTAATTTCTGATTTAAGCAGTTTTCCTGGCAAAGTAGATATGCTTCTATAATTGCTATTGATTTTGAGGGCTGTAGGCTCTCACCATTGGGCCTAGAATCTGGCACTAATGCATTGTCTGGAGCCTTTGTTCTCTCTGTGCTTGTGCAGAGCCTGGAGCCTGCGGAGACATTTTTCATTGAGGGAGAGTGGGATTGTCACAAAAGGTGTCTCAGGCCCTAGTGGGCTGCTTTAAACAACCATTTATTCCACAAAATGTTGATCACCTCCTGTGTTCCACTCGTAGTTATGGGCACTAGGGATACAGCAGTGAACAAAACAGACTCCCCTCTGACAGCCCCCAGAATCCCTGCTCTTTAGACCTTAAATCTGGCGGAGAAAGAAAAGAGACAACAATTCCAAAAAGTGAATTTTTGGATTTTAAACTTTATATTTTCCCAAATTAATACTAGTTTCTGAACTTGGCAGGGATTCATTTCCCTTTTAATCCAGCTGTTCCACAGACCTAAACTTCGTATTTTGCCTACCTCGGGGAAGTTTTGCTTAAAGTTATGGTGTCTTAAGCTGCCTTCCAGATGCAGTTGTGAGAATTAAATAGAAATGGAATGTTCCTCTTTTTCTCACATGAGAATCCTCTTCACTTTCCCTGGTGCCACACCCTATTCTAGTTGTAGGCCACACCAAAGGAAATTCCAGTCCCTTAAAAAAATTCTTTCCACCCATTCACTGCCTGGTATGTTTTTTCTTCTGCTGTTGCCAGAGGCAGTCCTCATCTACTTTCTGGAGGGACAGGTCGCAGTAGGGGTCAGGAGATGTCCATATTTGTCCTTCTGGGTGGTTCCATCAGATTACTTCCAAATCTCCCTTCTAGGATACACCCTGAAGCCTTTTTTTTTTTTTTTTTTTTTTTTTTTTTTTTTTTTGAGATGGAGCCTTGCTGTGTCACGCAGCCCGGAGTGCAGTGGCACGATCTCTCCTCACTGTAGCCTCCGCCTCCCAGGTTCAAGTGATTCTCCAGCCTCACCCTCCCGCGTAGCTGGGATTCAAGGCACCTACCACCATGCCGAGCTAATTTTTGTATTTTTAGTAGAGACAAGGTTTCATCATGTTGGCCAGGCTGGTCTGGAACTGTTGAGCTCAAGTGATCCGCCCGCCTTGGCTTCCCAAACTGCTGGGATTACAGGCATGAGCCACTGTGCCCGGCACACCCTGAAGGTTTTAATCCAGCTGAGCTTAACCTTGTTGGAGCACAAGTCGGTAGCACCCAGGTGGCCTGAGTTTTACCCCAGGTGTGGTGTAGAAATTTCTGATTCCAGGGAGTGACTGTGATATGAAAGCCCTTTGTCCATGCGCTTTGTCTCCCTGCCACACCCAGGCTACACACTAACAGCTCAGAGGAAATCAGAGTCCTAAAGCCGCTCATACATCGTGCCACTTTGATCCCTTCTTGCCAGGAGTTGTAGGTTACATTCCCATGTTGTCCTACGGACAGAGCTAGGACCCAAGGAGCCCTGACTGCACAGAGGTGGGGGCCATGGCTATATATTGATAAGAGGCTGCCCCGAAGGCTTTGTTAAGATTTGCAGAAGTTGATGATTTAAGCCTCCAGCTCTGAATGCATGGAACTGGAACTGCATTTGAAATGTCCAGCCTGAGGGAGAGAGAAAACTGAGGAAGGAGAGTGTGTTGGAAAAGAAGAAAAAAAAAGACTTTCTAATATAGAAAGATCCAGTGCGTGTAAACCATCTCAAGATGAAATTGAATGCCTGTCGTGTGCCAGGCACTATGCTCAGATCTATGAGAAAACAGGAAGGAGTAGGTTTGAAATGCTGTGAGCAGATAATATGGAACACAGACTTTACACACGCAACTCTAATGTTGCACAGACACAAAAAGCTGCAGAAGCACGGGGCAAGGAGGAGTGTGTGAGAAAGGTGGCATTTATGATTTTCTGTATCCTAAAGACTCATTCATGTGTCAGCTAATTAAGATTGAGGTTCCTGGTGGAGGGAACTTAGAAAGTGCTGGCGTGTTTAGGGAAGAGTTAACAGTCCAGTTAACTCTTCTGTGCAGGATGCGTGTATGCGTATGTGTGTGTGTGTGTGCAGAAGGTATTTAAGGAAAGGTAGGTAAGTCCACAGTGTGGAAGATCTTGAATGCTGACATTGGACTTTTTTTCTGTAGGCGGCCAGGCCCTGCTGCAAATACAATATGTGGGCCATAAAACACTGAAATTGAGTTGTAGACTCAAAGGCCTGGATTTCCCAACCCTGAAAGTGCTTCATGCCAAGTGACATCATTCTTCCTGCCAGTCTCTTTCCACCCACTCCAACCCCAGATCAGGAGACCAGCAGAGAAAGGCTGTGAGAGCATGAGGCTGCAACAAGTCAGTAGGGAGCAAACAAATACTGATTCCGATCAGGCCACAGAAGAGACAAGCTAGAGCAAGTGCTGTGTGTCCCTCCTGCTCGGTTTGATCAAGGCCACTGGGCCGAATTCCAGGAATTCTGGGGAATGAGTTGGCCCTGTGACTGAGTCATTAATCAAGACCAGAAAACCAAGGGGAAGAGTATCTGCTTTCAAAAAGGTTCTGTTAAATAAAGATGCAATAGGTGGGTGGAGGATGGAGTACAGTGGGAACCCCTCTCCCCACCCAGTACATGCTTTTTTTTTCTGTTTTAAATTCCAGTGTGGCCTGTAGACTGTGAGTCCAGGACCGTGTACAGTAAGAGCTTTGATGGAGAAAATCAACTCTCCATACTCCCACCCCTACTCATTTTTGCTTTAAAATCTTCATTTGAATCATCTAGTCCCTGATTGATTCATCATGGTTGCTAGCCATCTGTTTTGTGGTAACGCATCAACACTCCACATTTAAACTGTGAAGTGGGTGTGTCCATGAAACTTCTGGATTAGACTCAGGTTTGCCTGTGCAGACCAGCCCTGTTGCAGTATGTTTTTTTTTGTTCAGATTAACATTTGGGCTTTCTGGAACTGGTTCTTATTTCAATTCAGTCGAATGTGTTTTTACTATTTGAAGTGTTGACTTTTAAGTTTTCTTTTGTTTAACCTTTTTGTAAACTTTTACCCTTCTTTTTGGGAGTGAAAACTGCTTCACTTGTCCTTTTTTTTTTGTAACCGCACTTTTGTAGTGAAGCAATAAAATACAATAAAATCTATAGAGTTTTTTTTTTTTTTTTTTTTTTTAAAGAACAAACCCTTTAATTATTAGGTTGGTACAAAAGTAATTGTGGTTTTTGCTATTAAAAATAATGGCAGTTACTTTTGCACCAACCTGAATAAGATAGTTCTTATGTTGAGTGTAAATGACTTGTTTCTCAATAACTGCACGGATTTCATTAATGATCAGCCTTGCACTGGGGGCTTTTCTAGCCGGGCATTCACAGTCTTATTTATCAACCTTTTCAAGGCAGAAGAAACTGTTCTTTTCGTTAGGGTGGGGACAAGTGACCTGTTTTCCTAACCAAGTAGTGAATGATTTTAAACCAGTTTGAGGTGGGTATGGCTCTTATCAGCAAGTCTCCCTGTACCTCTAGTTTATTTCCTTAAACAGAAAAACTTTCTCTGATAAAGGGCCATTGTAATGATGTTGTCTAGTGACCCAGCCCTCCCTGGGAATGGAAGGCCCTGATGTGTAGATGTACTCATCAACAGATTGAATTTGCTGATTTTTTTTTTTTTTTTTCCTTGTTTGCGAGTTGAAACCAGTCGGCCAGCTGGGTGAGGCTGAAGTGTTGGAAAGAGTGGTGCAAACTGCCCATTTTCATGTTCTTTAGAGAAGTCTGCCAGAAAAGGAGTAGTGGTTCTGCTTTTAATGGATTTATGAATTTTACACGGTGATGAGGAGTGAGTAGAGGTGGAATTGTCTCATACAGCCTGTAGACTTCATTTTTAATTTTCATTCGTAACAATAGGTACATTAAAGTCAGAGTAGTTGTTTTCAGTAAGAAAATTCTGCCTCCAGAGCAAATGTTTTGGTGAATAGGTAAATATGAGTACTGAGTCCCAATCACTTTGGCTCATCAGTATTTCCATAGGCAAGCTTAACTTTGCACCATTCAGAGACTTATATTTTAGGTTCCCCACAGGGCACCCCACTGGACATGGCTCATTTTCCAGCGTGTTCTCTTGTTCTCCTGCCACCCTGGGGCATTCTTCCTCTTCCCTTCTCCCCAGGCCTTCCCCCTTGCTTTAAGGCTGTGAGTCACCCTTCTCAGCTGTGATTCACCATTCTCAGCCTAGGCAGTCAGCGCCTCCCTGTTAAGCCCTTAACTAATCCCTCTCTGATGACTATGATCTTTCTCTCTGTGTCTTAATCACTTGGAATGAAGAACCGTTGTGGTGAGGTTGAAAGGGCATTGGCTCAGGAGTCTGGGGATCTGGGTTTTGGCCCTGCCTCAGCTGCTTATTCACTGGGTGACCCTGCGCTAGACTTTCAGTGTGTCACAGAGGCACGGAGGGAAGAGAGCTCAAAGGTCCTGCAGGGAGGAAGTCTGCATTTCACAGTTTTATAAGTGTCTTTTGTATCCTTTCATATTTTGCAGGCTCAGCATGTGCTTGGTATGGGTTCGTTGATTAATTCCTTCAGTATTACCGGTGTTTGTAACCTACAGTAGCACTGCCAAGACTTCCTTTTCCTGCTTTCAAGGATAGCAGCACACTGACACAGTCTCATTAGTGAAATATACTATATTAGACTAATGTTTTAACAAACAGTGAATCGCACATCGCAAAGCCAACTTCGCAATATTTGATCATATGCAAAATGACTTTGCATTGCTAGGGGATTTGATGGAGTGGTGAAGCAAGCACTGTATTTTATTTCTTTTTATTTTGTTTTTTGGACCTCTAGATTTTATTGTCCTCATAATAAAACAAAAGATGACACTTAGAACTGGATCACTTGGCCCTTTCTTTTGTGATGTCCTCCCAGTTGAAAATGTTTGCATGTCTTCACAGCCAGCATTTTCTTAGATCTGCAGATGGGCTCAGCACACTCAAGCCTCAGCACAACCTCCTTTGTAGTTTTAGCCATTTTCCAGAAAATTGGCTTAGTCTGCCCACCATAGTCACTCTGCTTCTTGCCATAATGCCGCTTTCCCTTGGGCATACAGGGAGTCCTGGTACTGGGCCGTTTAGTGGGGTTGGTGCTTGCCACACTTCTTACAGAAAGTGCAGTAGGTTTTAGGAATGTTCACCGTGTTTTCTGGAATGCTATCGGCATGGGAGGAAAGAGGCCATATTTTATTTCTAGGGTAAAAATGTTTGCCATTAAACTCGCGTGAAGTAGGAAATATTTATATGGATACAAAAGGCACCTGCGTGGGATAATGTCACGTTTCATAGATACTGCTTTGTGCTAAGTGTGACTTTGTGGTTATTGTGACGTTTGTGTGTCTTTTTTTCTGCAGAATGGTTATAAATAATATAAATGTTATGCAAAATAGCAACTCATTGTTTTCAAGTTGCTTTAGCACCTACATTATGTAAAGATACTCTTAAATCTGTAGGGGGACTGGGACTACGCAGGGAAGATGAGGTCAACCATATACTCTCTACTTCTTTGAACTGTACCTATACATTTGCCATGTGAATACTTGGCACGTGTAGGGCACTTAAAACATTCTGTCGAATGGATGAATTAAGTGGTATCAAAAAGTGCCCTGGCACTGAAAGGCAAGATAGAGTTCTGTGGAGTAGGGGTCGTGGTGACCCTGTTGGAGCAGATACTAAAGTGGTGGTGACTGCGGACAGGCAAGTCCCACTTTGGCCCTAGTCTACTTTAGCTGGGGAGTGAACAGAGGGAACTGAGGCTGGATTCTGATGCTCATCTTTGAAGGCTGGGCTCTGCTGGAGGACTGATTTCGAATGATGTTGAATGATTTTGAGAAGATTAAATAGATTTAGTTGATGGTGGCATGCAGGACTAATTTGATGGAAGAGCAGCACAGTTGTGAAGGTGAAACCAAAAGGAAGATTTGTAGGGCTTTTAACAGTCTCCTCAAGGTGTTGTGGCTGTGGGAGAAGAATTAACATGAATGGAGGGTGTAAAGAAGCCTATCAGATTGTGTTTGATCTGCACAGTACTGGGGAGTCCCATGTGGGAGCCGGGTAGGCAGCAGTCTACAAAGCTCAGAGCTTGAAAGACAGCTTGAAAGAACAACACAGGCCGGGCGCGGTGGCTCAAGCCTGTAATCCCAGCACTTTGGGAGGCCGAGGCGGGCGGATCACGAGGTCAGGAGATCGAGACCATCCTGGCTAACTCGGTGAAACCCCGTCTCTACTAAAAATACAAAAAACTAGCTGGGCGCGGTGGCGGGCGCCTGTAGTCCCAGCTACTCGGGAGGCTGAGGCAGGAGAATGGCGTGAACCCGGGAGGCGGAGCTTGCAGCGAGCTGAGATCCGGCCACTGCACTCCAGCCTGGGTGACATAGCAAGACTCCGTCTCAAAAAAAAAAAAAAAAAAAAAAAAAGAACAACACAATGAAAAGTTACGGTGTCTCTAGTTGAGATTTTCTAAACATCAGAACTGATGTGAGGTACCTAATTTCATAAAAAGTGGAATTTAATCTATACTAAGTGGAAACAACTCTGTTTGCAACTCGGACTTGCCGGTCCTCTGTTTTTGCTTTTCTTTTACGTTTGACATTTTTTATTTTTTATTTCTTGCCTGTTTACGGTAGAGACTAGAATTCTGCATGGCAGATGACAACAGTTTCTCTCCTGCTGCAGACCTGGTCCAGTTCTGACTGAGTCCAGGGGTGATAGTTAAGGCCAGGGCTTGGGTGGTTTGATGTGAGTCCTAGGAATTTCACTCTGCTTTGGTAATTCTCGGGCTGAGGGATGCTGATGAGACCCTCTAGAATGTTTCTTTTTCTTTTTTTTTTTTTTTGAGACGGAGTCTCGCTCTGTAGCCCAGGCTGGAGTGCAGTGGCCGGATCTCAGCTCACTGCAAGCTCCGCCTCCCGGGTTCACGCCATTCTCCGGCCTCAGCCTCCCGAGTATCTGGGACTACAGGCGCCCGCCACCTCGCCCGGCTAGTTTTTTGTATTTCTTAGTAGAGACGGGGTTTCACCGTGTTATCCAGGATGGTCTCGATCTCCTGACCTCGTGATCCACCCGTCTCGGCCTCCCAAAGTGCTGGGATTACAGGCTTGAGCCACCGCGCCCGGCCTAGAATGTTTCTTGGTTCATGTTGAAGTTGGAGATTTCTTGCTCTGTCAAGAAGACTGTCAGCCTGGGCAACATAACGTGACATTATCTCTACTGAAAAAAAAGAAAGAAAAAAAAAAGCCAGGTGTAGTGGCACACACCTGTAGTCCCAGCTACTTGGGAGGCCGAGGCAGGAAGATCTCTTGAGCCCTGGAGATTAAGGCTGCAGTGAACTATGATTGCACCACTGCGCTTCAGCCTGGGTGACAGAGAGAGAAACCCTGTCTCAAAAAAAAAAAAAAAAGGGCTGGGCGTGGTGGCTCACCCTGTAATCCCAGTGATTTGGCAGGCTAAGGCGGGAGGGATTGCTTGAGCCCAGGAATTCAAGACCAGCCTGGGCAACATAGTGGGACCCTGTCTCTACTGAAACATTAAAAAAAGAAAAAAGAAAAAAAAAGAAAAAAAGTCAAGAAGACTCAAACTTGTGGCTGTTACAAAGGTTTTGGGATTAAGATTGGGTTACGGCTCTCTGAGATCCTCTGGACCAGTACTACTCCATAGAAATAGAACGAGAGCTTCCTATATTGAAAATTTTCTAGTACCTACATTAAAAAAGGCAAAATAAATGGGTGAAATTAAATGGAAATAAGATATACTCAAGATACCATAGTTGTAATTGTAATATATGATCAATATATAAATTATTGGGCTGGACACAATGGTTTATGCCCGTAATCTCAGCACTTGGATCACTTGAGGCTAGGAGTCCGAGACCAGCCTGGGCAACATAGCAAGACCCTGCCTTTACCAAGAAAGAAATTATAAATGAGAGATTTTATATAGTTTTTTCATACTATGTCTTCAAAATTCAGTATGTCCTTTACACTTAACAGCACATCTCAGTTTGAACTGACCACATTTCAGATCTTTTGTAGCCACATGAGGCTGGTGGCTGCTGTATTGGATGGTTCTGCCACAGAGCAAGACTTTTTAAAATGGTCTTCATTTTTTTTTTTTTTTTTTTGGAGACGGAGTCTCGCTCTGTCGCCCAGGCTGGAGTGCTATGGCCGGATCTCAGCTCACTGCAAGCTCCGCCTCCCGGGTCTACGCCATTCTCCTGCCTCAGCCCCCCGAGTAGCTGGGACTACAGACGCCCGCCACCGCGCCTGGCTAACTTTTTTTGTATTTTTAGTAGAGACGAGGTTTCACCGTGGTCTCAATCTCCTGACCTTGTGATCCGCCCGCCTCGGCCTCCCAAAGTGCTGGGATTACAGGCGTGAGCCACCGCGCCTGGCCTGGTCTTCATTTTTTTGTTTGTTTGAGACGGAGTTTTGCTCTTGTTGCCCAGGCTGGAGTGCAGTGGCGTGATCTCGGCTCACTGCAGCCTCTGCCTTCTGGTTTCAAGCTATTCTTCTGTCTCAGCTTCCTGAGTAGCTGGGATTACAGGTTGCCCAGGCTGGAGTGCAGTGGCGTGATCTCGGCTCACTGCAGCCTCTGCCTTCTGGTTTCAAGCTATTCTTCTGTCTCAGCTTCCTGAGTAGCTGGGATTACAGGTGCCCACCGCCAGGCCCGGCTAATTTCTGTATTTTTAGTAGAGACATGTTGTCCAGGCTGCTCTCTATCTCCTGACCTTGTGATTCGCCTGCCTCGGCCTCCCAAAGTGCTGGGATTACAGGTGTGAGCCACTGCACCCGGCCGATTGTCTTCATTTTTAGGAAAGTTTTAGGTTCATGGCAAAGTTGAATGGAAAATACAAAGAATGCCCATGTTCCCCTGTTCCCACACACGTATAGCCTCTACTGTCGACATCCTGTATCAGGGTGGTACATTTGTTAGCGCTGATGGACCTACATTGACACATCATTATCACTCAAAGTCCATAATTTACATTAGCATTCACTGTTAGTGTTGTACATGGATTTTGACAAATATATGGCATGCATCCACCATTACAGTATCATATTCATTTCACTGCCTTAATAATCCTCTTTGCTCTACCTATTCATTTCCTCCTCCCCTGAATCCCTGATCTTTTTGCTGTCCCCGTAATTTCGCCTTTCCCAGAATGGTATGAAGTTGGAACTCTGCACTATGTTACCTTTTCAGTTGGCTTCTTTCACTTAGCAATGTGCAATTTAGGTTCCTCTGTGTCTTTTCATGGCTTGGTGGCTCATTTTTTTTCAGTGCTGAATAATATTTCATGTCTGAATGTACCAGTTAATTTCTAGAGCAATACTTTTTACAAACCAGCATTATACCCCATCGGTGGGACAAATTGGGGTGGGGAGGCTGTCTGCGAGTTGTGAGTGTGAGGGAAGTGGAAGGTCTTTGACTGACTTCACTGTGCATAAAAAGCTTCTGTGAGCATCAAGAAGAGAGGAGTGGTCTGGGGAGAGTCCAGGATGAGAATCTTGCAAAAATACATCCTTCATCACAACTAAAGGCAAATCCTCTCCTCTTACATTTCCCCACTTTCTTCCCACACCAGGCCTGGGATCTGCTTAGTCCAAAATGTTCCTATAAGTTAGCAAATATCAATGTCAAATACTCTCGCCAAACCAGTTTTATGAAAATACTTAGACTAAGCAAACTGAAGAGAATAGAAAGCTGAATTTGCATGTGTGCGGTTTCCTTGATCAAAGAATATTAAGGAAAAAGAGACCAAAGCAGGAGTCGCTGCAATTTAAATGTCATTCCTGTCTATTTCAGGACGCAGCTCTGCTTTATTTTCTTTATTTTTGGGGTGATTATGTTGATGACCTGTCTTGTCTCTGTTGAGATAATTTACCACCAATTGAGCACTCCTTATTGGCAGGGATTGGGTGTATCAGTTCCGAGAACTGTTTGATTGCAAAGCTGGAAAGCCGATTCATCAGGCTGTCGTTTTGCTGCCCCATTAAGTATATTAACTGGAAGAAGATGACTTCAGCCATTTCGAATCTTAAATACAACAGATTCAATTCTTTATGGAATGAGTTAAGGTCAGAAAATCTGTCCATCGTCTTTCTCATAAATACTTTAATGTCTTCCAAGTGTCATTGGACTAAGAAAGTAATTATGGGTAATAATAAAGGTTCCAATTAAGAATTAGGGCAACATGAAAATGCTACTAATTTCAATTCACGTTGTAGCTTTCAGGTCCTTCTCAATATATTTAATTACTTATGAGAAATATAGAAGTAGTGGCTGGTTTGGCAAGCCCATCACCTTTTATGAGAAGTAGAAGTCTCAGTTTTATCCTGTCTGAACAGGTTGCATTAGCCACGGGGAACATTTTGTTTTTGTATTCACAAATCAGTCTCCCCAGGTTCCGTTTACACAGAGGAAGAGAAAGACTGGCTAGTTTAGTAGTCCATCCCAACCCAAGGCAGACCGTCTCTGAGCTTTAGTTTTTTTCAATCATAAGATGAGAATTGCATCTATTTGCAAAAATTACTCTAATATCCTCAGATGAAATGGTCCAAGGAGTAGAAATTAGCATAATGAATCGCTGTGCTTCAGAGTAAAGGAAAGCCTCTTCATAAAGACTTTTTGATGTACTTTTTTTCCAGCTTCCTTCAAAATGTCTACTGTTCATGAAATCCTGTGCAAGCTCAGCTTGGAGGGTGATGTAAGTATATCAGTTTCACTTTATGTAATTTTTGCAAGTTGGACATCTCTGGATAACTATGTTACTCTGTTTCCTTGTACATCTAAGGAAGATGGGGATGTTTCAGACAGTCATCATTTGGTTCTCCTCTTTCTCAATACTTCAGCTGTTCCTAGTAGTTCAATTTGAAGGAAATTTCATGGCACTGGAAACTTTTCTTGGCCTCACATTAAAATTGGACAGAATTAGTGACACTGGAATGGCTGGAATTTTATTCTGCCATACTTAACATGTCATTGGTAATAATTGTTACAATGATACATGACTTTTAATGTCATGTCCTGGGATTGTATTACTGGTTGGCATAAGCCACAGCCATATCAAAAATAATTCTGCATCTTTTGGATTTCTTACAGTGTCCAGGAAGTTATTCCAGATGAGGGCTTATACTTTTATTTATTTATTCATTTATTTTTTGAGACAGAGTCTCACTCTGTCACCAGGCTGGAGTGTAGTGGCACGATCTCGGCTCACTGCAACCTCTACCTCCCGGATTCAAGCGATTCTCCTGCGAGTAGCTGGGACTACAGGTGCGCACCGCCACACCCAGCTAATTTTTGTATTTTCAGTTGAGACTGGGTTTTCCCCATGTTGGCCAAGATGGGCTTGATCTCTTGAGTTTGTGATCCACCTGCCTTGGCCTCTCAAAGTGCTGGGATTACAGGCATTAGCCCTTGCGCCCGGCCCGAGGACCTATACTTTTAAAAATTTAACACCTGGAAAAGATTTTCTCCAAAAAAGCTAGGATATTTCTTTTTTTTTTTTTTTTTTTTTTTGAGACGGAGTCTTGCTCTGTTGCCCAGGCTGGAGTGCAGTGGCCGGATCTCAGCTCACTGCAAGCTCCGCCTCCCGGGTTCACGCCATTCTCCTGCCTCAGCCTCCCGAGTAGCTGGGACTACAGGCGCCCGCCGCCTCACCCGGCTAGTTTTTTGTATTTTTTAGTAGAGACGGGGTTTCACCGTGTTAGCCAGGATGGTCTCGATCTCCTGACCTTGTGATCCGCCCACCTCGGCCTCCCAAAGTGCTGGGATTACAGGCTTGAGCCACCGCGCCCGGCAAGGATATTTCTTTTAAAAAACCAAGAATATAATGAAATTGTTATAATTCATTTGTTTCCTTTTTTACTTTGACTATTAGGGAGTTCAGAAGTAAATTGAATTTTCTTTCATAGGAAATACGTGAACCTAGACATTCTGTTGCATTTGTTTCTTTTTTTTACAATTAAAACATTTAAGCTATATGTGAAATAAAATTATTTCAAATACTTTTAGAATCAAGTGGAATATAAATTGTGAATATGTAAAATAACTAATGATACTATACATCTTCCAGGTCATCTTGGCAGAAATGGCTTTTATACAAACTCAGCGCTAATGCTGGTTTATAGCCATATCTGACAGATCTTTCAAAATATGCTTTGATTGAAATTAAAATGCAATGTATCACTCAACAGAGGTTGACAGTGACTTGAGTCACATGGTACAAGACCGTCTGTATTGTTCATGGTACTTGCCATCAAAATGTTCAAATTAGTGGAGCCTGTGAAAGCACAGGTTGTATGGAGTGTAAATAAAGCCTATAGAGTTTTTTTAAAAGTCTTTTTTCTTCTTGAAACTTGTGCATGCTCTTTTTGACAGTAATACAAACTGCATGTTGAGGTCTGACAAATTCAGGTGCTAAATAATTTGTTTCTCTAGTGGACTTAGATTGTTTTTGCTATCAGGTTTTATAAGAGGGCTTTTCGGCCGGGCGCGGTGGCTCAAGCCTGTAATCCCAGCACTTTGGGAGGCCGAGGCGGGCGGATCACAAGGTCAGGAGATCGAGACCACAGTGAAACCCCGTCTCTACTAAAAATACAAAAAATTAGCCGGGCGCGGTGGCGGGCGCCTGTAGTCCTAGCTACTCAGGAGGCTGAGGCAGGAGAATGGCGTGAACCCAGGAGGTGGAGCTTGCAGTGAGCCGAGATCGCGCCACTGCACTCCAGCCTGGGCAACAGCGTGAGACTCTGTCTCAAAAAAAAAAAAAAAAAAAGAGGGCTTTTCGTGTAGCCTCTGAAGTTACTCTACTTTAGTATATTTCTATGTGTGGAGAGGTGGGGCAGAAATAGAAAATGTCACATGTTCCCCAGTATTTTAAGGAAAGAAAAGATAACTCAACTTTGCCTCACTAATTTGATTTCAGACAAGTGGATTTTATAGGTAATAGGTTCAATTCTCTATTTAATTTCATTTCCAGAGGCACTGTAAAATGACACAAACCTTTTCCCCACTCACTGTTTTTGGAACAAGACAACGTATCTCCTGGTGAATGCAGTCATATGTGATATGGCTCAATGGCTGGACTGCCTGCCTTGTAAATAACTGATGGCTCTCTTAATAAATGGGAAAATGTTTTTCCTTAGGTTTCATCCACATTTTATAGCTACCACAGCAAACACACTGAGCATTTCAAAATAGCACTTTGCCTTTTTCCTGAATGTGTGCTCCGTGTCATCAAGTTCATCTTACTGGAAAGTTTACGTGGTGAAATTAGATGGAACATACTTTGATAATGCATTGCATGTCAGAGTTATAAATATTAACTGGATTTACTATTTGGCCAAGATAGTCCTCACAAGTGCATTTGGAAGCATTTGTCAAATACTGAACTTAGATTTGTGGCCTGTCCTGGGAGACATCTAGGAGGAAGGCATCTTAGTTGCTCACCTGTACAGTCTGAGTGCTAATAAAATGGAACGTCGTGGGTGCTGGGTGGTTTATAATGTGTTGCCTGTGGGTGGAGAAGTAACTCAGGGATCTTGGCCTTTTCACTCTTTACAGAAACTGCACCAAGGCCAAGTCATCACATTATATGGGCATTATGTGCGGGGGAGTTGGGGTGGGTTGTAGGATGGGAGCCTTGATGTTGAGGGTGGGCAGTGATGCTGCCTCCACCAGCCATCAGCCAACCACAACTAGATTGTCCATCCTCTTTGTCTGCCCTTTGCTTTGGGACTGGGTAGCAGGGAGAGGGAAAACTGTAAGAGCATTTCAAAGAAGGAGGGAAGTTAATACCTTGAAAGGAGAAGTGATGTAGAAGCATGCCATTGTCCTTACCTCAATCTGGAATGGGAGAGATTCCCACCTGTCAGATCAGGAAGGATAATGAGCTTCGAAAAGCACTGAGAGGCTGGGCGTGGTGGCTCACACCTGTAACCCCAGCACTTTGGGAGGCCAAAATGGGAAGATCACTGGAGCCCAGGAGTTCAAGAGCAGCCTGGGCAACATGGAGAAATCCCATCTCTAAAAAAAATGAAAAAATTAGCCCGGTGTGGTGGCGGGTGCCTGTAATCCCAGATACTCAGGAGGCTGATGTGGGAGGATCACCTGAGCCCAGGAGGTTGAGGCTGCAATGAGCGATGATCACACCACTGCACTCTAGCATGGGCAACAGAGTGAGATCCTACCTAAGAAAAGAAAAAAAAAAAGAAAAGAAAAGCATTGGGAAAGGAGGAGGGTGTGGTTTAAAAGGCAATAAGAAATCTTAGCAAGAGTGGAGGGTGGTAGGCAGAAGGAATGGTGTTAACCAAGGCAGAGGGAAGGATACAGAGGAGAGAGGGGAGGAAACACAAGGAGGATGTGGGCTGTCTGGTCAGACCACTTTGGTGCCACAGTGGTGAGCAAAGTAAAGAGGTGGAAGAAGCTGCTTCCATCATTGATCTGAATTGTAAGCTCAGCAACACCAGTCCAGTAGAAATTTGTGTGCCTGTAGCAGAAACTTGACTAAACACTCTTGTCACTGAGGCATTTCCATATTTTCAGCTTATTTCAAATTGTTGCCAGCCCAGTATAATGGTCTTCAGAGCCTTCCTGAGTAAATGGTGGCTTCAGGTCTCCAGCTTTGCATTGTCTACTTTTGAGCTCTCATGAAAAGTAAGATGAAAAGTTGAAATTGAGACAGCATATTCTAAACTAGCTGAGCCTTTGAAGAATTCTTATTAGAAAAAATGAAATTACTTGCATGAAGTGTGATGGTGTGTTAATACCTACCTAGTTGCTTAGTATGAGAAGGATTTGAATTGTTAAAGGAAACAATAGGAAAACATATTAGGAATTGTTATTTCAACAAGGGAATTTTAAATGTGTGTCATTTGAGTATGTTTATCTTTTAACCTCAGCACTCTACACCCCCAAGTGCATATGGGTCAGTCAAAGCCTACACCAACTTTGATGCTGAGCGCGATGCTTTGAACATTGAAACAGCCATCAAGACCAAAGGTAGGTGATACATTTGTCCTCCTCTTGTCAGGGTCTTAATGAGACATTTTTGGTTGTCTCTTTATTCTCCCTCAAATTGCCATACATTGGTAATTTGAAATTGTCATTGAGCTTTAATGGAGTGGATCCAGACCTGGCTCAACCCATGCCTCCTTTCCTTCCTTCCCTCCCTGCTTTCTTTCTTTCTTTTTCCTTCTCTCCTTCCCTCCTTTCTCCCTTTCTTCCTTCTCTCCTTCTTTCTCTTTCTCCCTCCTTCCTGCCCTTCCTCCCTCCCTCCCTCCCTTCCCTCCCTTCTTTCTTTCCTCCCTCCCTTCCTTTCTTTCCTCCCCTACCCCCCACTTTCTTCTCTTTGGCGAGATCTACAACATGAGATAGTATTTAAACCGAGTAGTGGTTAAAGGAAATCAGTCTGGGAGCCAGATCTGGTCCTAGGGGTATGTGTTTGGGTGCAGCTCTTCACTTTGAGGCTTCAGTCCCTCTTCTGCAAGGAAGAAGTTGGTCATGGTGGTCCCTAAGGGCATTTCTTGTTCCAAGTTCCCTTGAATTTAATTACATTTGCTGGAAAAATGCTGGGAAAATCTTACTGCATTGCTCTTAGATTGAGCTAGAGAGTGAAAAATTCAGACTTTTTTTTAAACCCCTGTAAGTTCTGCTGCTCCTTAGGCCTGGAGCTGGAATTAGAAGAGCTGTCAGAATGAGTATATTTCCTCAAGTTCTAGGATGAGTAAGAGAAGACCAGGAGGCATAAAAACCCTCCTCTTGAAATAAAGCAAATAAAGTGCCAGTGGGTTAGGGTTGAGGAAGAGCTTCTTACTGTCATTATATTGTTTTCTGGGTCTACAAAATAGGATGTTCAGACTTTCTGGGCTTATATTAAATGAAGCAATCCTTGGAGTTGCCCCATCCCCTGAAAAATATTGCAGTTCTTGTGGTGACTTTTGTGATTCTCCACTTTTCCCCCCTTGGATAAAGCACTTCGTTTCACCATGAGGCCAGATTGGGATACAGACATGACCCAGCACAATTAGAGCTGCTGCTGGTTCATGCCCCAGTTAAAGAGCCATGTCACATTTTTCTCTTCTATGTACAGCGTTTTAGCTTACTGACACACTTAGACAGTTCACAAACGGTTCATTGAAAGACTGAGAAACCTCAACCACGATGACCTGGGAACCTATAACTAGGATGATGTCCTGGTTTATGCCGGCGTATTTACTAATAGTGCACCTTACACTCTCAGAACCGTCTTATTTAGGAGGATACATTGTATGGTCACCTTTCCTAAAACCATGTGGAATCTGGTGACCTTGTTTCCAGAGACAGGAAGGAGAGTAGAAAAATCCATTTAACCTTCTATGGTTCTAACAAGATGTGAGGATTTATTTGCATCATCTGCCTCAGGGAAACCCTATGTTCTGTGTGGTTGCTGTGGACCACCCCCCAGATGACTGTCTGCACAGCTGAAGGCAGAATAATGAAGCATCCAAATTAGACTTTTAACAAAAAAAAAAAAATCTTTTTTTTTTTTTTTTTTTGAGATGGAGTTTCGTTCTTGTTGCCTAGTGCAATGGCGTGATCTCGGCTCACTGCAACCTCTGCCTCTCGGATTCAAGCAATTCTCCTGCTTCAGCCTCCCTAGTGGTGGGGATTACAGGCACACACCACCATGCCCAGCTAATTTTGTGTTTTTAATAGAGACAGGGTTTCTCCATGTTGGTCAGCCTGGTCTCAAACTCCCGACCTCAGGTGATCCGCCTGCCTCCGCCGCCCAACGTGTTGGGATTATAGGTGGAGCCATCTCGCCCAGCCCAATTTTTTTTTTTGGTGCTTTTAAATGACTGTTCTTGCCAAAAGTTACTAATCAGAAAATTAAACTACAATCTGCAGGGCTTGTTTCACTACAGTCAGTTCCAGTCAGTGGAGCATAGTGGATGAGAACGTGTGTGAGCCCAGGTTCAAATGCTGGCTCCACAGCTCACTCATTAGCCATCTGACTCGGAAAACACGGAACTGATAAGACTGAGTTTCCTTGCCTATAAAGGGGCGCTAATCAAAGTTCCCACCTCACGGGATTGTTGTGAAGTATGAAGCATTTAGCACGATGCCTGGCATATAGATGGTACTCAAAATATGTTACCTTAAAACACACACACACGTGCACACACATGCACATCCACCTCCTTGTGGTCTGCTTTCCTAAAACCCATGCTACTTCACTATTTAGATGTGCCTAGATTCATGTGGTTTCCCAACATGTCATTGCAGCAACCCTAAGTTTAGCAGTTACCTCATCTAGCAAAGATGGTGCTTTTCCCAAGCATGGGACAAAGACTTCTTTTGTCCCTGCGTGAGAAAGCACTTAGTGCACTGGAATGTAAAGATTGCGCAAATGAACTCTGGTCACAGCTGAAACTCTCATGGTAATAAAAATACCTTCAGGCCCTTTTGGAGTTAGTAGAAAAATACTCTAGTTTTTAGACAGAAACGTCTGGAGGGCTAAGGCTTAGATTCCAACATTCCAGTTTGATCAAAAGCAGCTGACATTATCATTATCATCATTGCAACTATTTATGAAATGCTCATTGTGGGCAGACATTGCACCAAGCACTTCAGGAACATTTATCTTAGGTGAACTTCAAAGTAACCTCTGATGTAGTATTCTATCATCCCCAGTTTTTGGGTGATTTAAGTCAGGATTAGTATGCCTGAGGTCTTTTGGCCTTGGATCAAACTGGGATTTGAACACAGCTCTGTCCACCCCTAGGCCTGTGTTCTTAGGCACCATGATGTAGCACCCACCTGTGAGGAGTGGATTTTTTTCATTGCCTTGAATTATTTTCAGATATGAAAAACATTGTGCGTCTGTGGTCTTACTGACTTTCTATTAAGTCTCATATTTGTGGTCTAGCTTTAGATTCCCCATCTCCCTTTTTTTTTTTTTTTTCCCCAGACTTAATGTCCAGTGAGTTTCACTTAGGACCATTTTTTATTATTTTATTTTTATTCATTTATTTTTTTGAGACAGAGTCTCACCCTGTCACCTGGGCTGGAGTGCAGTGGTGTGATCTCGGCTCACTGCAACCTCTGCCTCCCGGGTTCAAGCAGTTCTCTGCCTCAGCCTCCCAAGTAGCTGGGATTACAGGTATGCACCACCACGCCCGGCTAATTTTTGTATTTTTAGTAGAGTGGGGGTTTCACTGTCTTGGCCAGGCTGATCTGGAACTCCTGACCTTGTGATCCACCCGCCTTGGCCTCCCAAAGTGCTGGGATTACAGACGTGAGCCACCGCGCCTGGCCTATTTATTTGTTTACTTTTATATATATATATATATATATATATATATATATATATATATATATATATATATATATATATTTAAGACAGAGTCTTACTTTGTCACCAGGCTGGAGTGCAGTGGCACAATCTCAGCTCACTGCATCCTCTGCTTCCCGGGTTCAAGCTACTCTCGTGCCTCAGCCTCCCAATTAGCTGGGAGTATAGGCATGTGCCTCCATGCCCAGCTAATTTTTGTATTTTTAGTAGAGACAGGGTTTTGCCATCTTGGCCAGGCTGATCTCAAACTCCTGGCCTCAAGTGATCCACCGACCTCAGCCTCCCAAAATGCTGGGATTACAGGCGTGAGACACCACACCCGGCCTACTTAACTTATTTTTGATGCTTAATGATTTTAGAGAGTAACTAGGTTTTGCAAGTCCATTGGTCCTTTAAAATAATTTCTAGATTGTTGGCATTGTTAAAACCCTAAATCCTTTTAGGAAACTATTGCGAAGAAAGAATATGACATTCATAAGAGCTCAGTGTTGATATTAGCATTGGTTATGATAGTGAAAAACCAGATACATCTTTTATTTGGGAAGTATGTCTTGAGGTATACTTCCCTATAATCATTAAGTAAAAGATTAAGTAAAACTGTAGTACATAAATAATGTGTAACTCCCTGTATTACATAGAATGTCTGCAGAACGTAGATAGGAAAAATAAAGTTTGTCAATAATTTTCAACATCTTTATTGAGATACAGTTCATCTGCCATATGATTTGCCTATATAAAGTGTACATTTCAGTGTTTTTAGTAGTGTATTTGCAGAGTTGTGCAGCCATCACCACAGTAACTTCCCTAACACTCATTTTAACATCCATTCACCTTAAATGTGTCAGTTGCATCAAGAAATGGAAATGGAATAGTATATGCTATGTGATCACAACCACAGCGATTTTTTTCTTTTTTTTCTTTTTGAGGTGGAGTCTTACTCTGTCACCCAGGCTGGAGTGCAGTGGCACGATCTTGACTCACTGCAACCTCTGCCTCCTGACAGAACCCTCCTGGGTTCAACCAGTTCTCCTGTTTCAGCCTCTTGAGTAGCTGGGACCACAGGCGTGCACCATCACACCTGGCTGATTTTTGTATTTTTAGTAGAGAGAGGGTTTCACCATGTTGGCCAGGCTCCTCTCGAACTCCTGACCTCATGTGATCCTCCTGCCTTGGCCTCCCATGGTGCTGGGATTACAGGTGTGAGCCACCGTGCCTGGCCTATGATTTCTTTTAATCAAAAAAGAAAAAAGGCATTAGCAATGGAAACAGATGTACCTCACTTCATGGTGCTTCCTTTACTGCACTTTGTAGATATTGTAGTTTTTACAAATTGAAGGTTTGTGACAGTGCTATTCACTTTATGTATCTGTGCCAGCATTTTTTTTTTTTTTTTTTTTTTTTTTGAGACGGAGTCTCGCTCTGCCGCCCAGGCTGGAGTGCAGTGGCCGGATCTCAGCTCACTGCAAGCTCCGCCTCCCGGGTTCATGCCATTCTCCTGCCTCAGCCTCCCGAGTAGTTGGGACTACAGGCGCCTGCCACTGCGCCCGGCTAGTTTTTTGTATTTTTTAGTAGAGACGGGGTTTCACCGTGTTAGCCAGGATGGTCTCGATCTCCTGGCCTCGTGATCCTCCCGTCTCGGCCTCCCAAAGTGCTGGGATTACAGGCTTGAGCCACCGCGCCCGGCCTGTGCCAGCATTTTTTAGAAATAAAAGTATTTTTTAAATTTAGGTATGTGTTGTTTTTACACATAATGCTATTACATAATATAATATAATATAATATAATCACACTTTTGTATGCATTGGGAAACCAAAAAATTTGTGTGACTTACATTGTTGCTATATTTGCTTTATTGTGATGATCTGGATCCGAACCAGTAGTATCTCTGAGGTATGCCTGTATATGGAATTGTGGGCAATTGATCCTTTTCCTTTCTTGCGCTTTCAGTATATTCTGTATTTCTGTATTTTGCAAATTTTCTATGATGACCTGTATTACTTTCATAGTGGAAGGCAGTAAACTTAATTAAAAACAAAAATGAAGTCATTCATTGGAAAGGATAACAACCCTTTTGTTCTTTTCTCCTTCTCGTTGATATTATTAGATACTGGATAACTAAAACCACTTAAAAATGAGCTAATTAAGATCTTACCTTCTTTTTTTTAGAATGCCTTTTAGCTTAAGTGTCATTAAGAAGCTTATACCACACCTTGGCCCCACTCCCACCTCAAACCCTTCCTCGGGAAGACACAATACTAAGTAGTTGGTGTTTCCTTGACATCAAAGGACATGGTATAAACCTCAAGTGTTGATAGAAACAAAAGCCAAAGGACCATGTGACGATGACTGTCTGGGCCTCTTTCTCTCCTAGATGGGGGTAGCCACATGTCTACATGTGTATATGAGTGTGCCGGGATGTTACCCGCTCCATGTGACATTCCATTGATTTCCCTGTGGTCTGTGGACTCTCAGGAAGAAGAGCAGGGAGCAGGCCACCTTGGAGGAGTCTTAATCAGCTGCTGTTGAGTACATGGATGGTGCACAGGAGCAGGCCTGGAGTGGGATGATGGCTAGGAGGGCAGAGCTGGTCAGAGACCTGTTGGGGAGCAGTGCCTGCCATGGCCAGGGCATGGCTGCAGGAGTCATGAAGGCTGTTCTCACAGATGAGCTGTCAGTCACACCTGCTCTTCTTGGTTTAGCTCCTCACTCACAGCCCTCTGTTAGAGGAGAGAGACTACTTTTCTCAGCCAGGCTGCCTCCTGGCACCCTCGAGAGAATATATTCCTAATTGCTGCGCTCAACTGAATGAATATACCTCCAGGTGTGCAGACAAAAACAAAAAAAACCGTCCTGGATCACTTTCCAGTGCTTGGGAAGTGGCTCTTATTCACTCCTTCCCCTAACTCTTGTCACCCCTCTCCTGTGAGCTGTTATGGTATCTTTTTTTTTTCTTTGAGATGGAGTTTTGCTCTTGTTGCCCAGGCTGGAGTGCAGCGCACAATCTCGGCTCACTGCAACCTGTGCCTTCTGGGTTCAAGCGATTCTTCTGCCTCAGCCTCCCAAGTAGCTGGGATTACAGGCACGTGCCACCACGCCCAGCTAATTTTTTTTTTTCATTTTTAATAGAGATGGAGTTTCTCTGTGTTGGTCATGCTGGTCTTGAGCTCCTCACCTCAGGTGATCCACCTGCCGCAGCCTCCCAAAGTGCTGGGATTACAGGCATGAGCCACCATGCCCGGCCTATGGCATCTGTCTTCTAAGGGACCTCCCTGCTTCAGCCTTTACAGAGTATGTTTCTTTTTTTTGACACGGAGTCTCGCTCTGTCGCCCAGGCTGGAGTGCAGTGGCCGGATCTCAGCTCACTGCAAGCTCCGCCCCCCGGGTTCATGCCATTCTCCTGCCTCAGCCTCCCGAGTAGGTGGGACTACAGGCACCCGCCACCAAGCCAGGCTAATTTTTTTGGATTTTTTTTAGTAGAGACGGGGTTTCACAGTGTTAGCCAGGATGGTCTTGATCTTCTAACCTCGTGATTCGCCCGCCTCAGCCTCCCAAAGTGCTGGGATTACAGCCGTGAGCCACGGCGCCTGGCCTATAGAATATCTTTCTAGCTTCATCTCTAGCTCTGTTCACAGCCCTCTACGGAGCACGCCTCTGCCTTTGTTCTTTGAGGAGCATGCAGCCTCCTTCCTCCCCACCTCAAACATCCCACAGTTCCCACTCACCTCTCAGTCCGGGCCAGTGCACAGCACCAACAAGCTTTTTCTGAGAAGGCAGAACCAGCTATTTTTTGGTCTGTGTTCTCATCATACTCTACATATTGTGCTTATGAGAAGGGGGGAGAAGCACAATACTCCTAAAATCAAAATAAGTCTGCTTTGTTTCTAATTTGAAGGCATCTCAGTATTTTTTGCCTATGCTGCCTAAACCAAATGCAGGATTGTTTTGTGTATGCGCCGGCTTGAGGTAGACTATACGATGACTTACCTTAATTTATGTCTAGTTAGAAACTGAGTAAAGTCATGCAAAAGTAGTAATACTGCTTAATTAACAAGAGGTTGCTGAGACTTAATCTGTAGGAGTCTCTTGGTTTAGATTGGCCTTGGGTTAAATATATACTGTGGCGTGTACAACACAGCTGTGAATGGTTTACCATATGGGTCCAAATAACTAGAAAGGAAAGTCAGCTAAATTAGAAAAGGATGAATCTAGACTCCAGAAAATAGATTGTAATTAGCAGCAGCACAACCCCAGAGTTAGCGTAAGTGCCAATAAACTGGTACAGCTTTGGTCTCTCTCTGGAAGGGGAGGGTAATGAGTTGCCCTGTTATTATTGCCAGTTTTGATTTTAGCAGTATTTGTGTTCTCCGGAAGGGATGCAAAAGCCGGTGATTTTTTCCCCCCTTTCTCAGAAGCGCAAGTATAGAAGCATAACTGCACCAAGTTTTGCACTTATTTTTTTCTTATAGTTTTAAAATAGAACTGCTTAAGATTTCTGTGGCCAAAAGACTAACATCCCATGCCACTGCAGAACACGCCAGGATGGATATTTTTGGTTTCACCTGCACACCAGGTATATTCATTTGGCTGAGCAGAACAATTAGAAATATATTCTCTTAAGGGTGCCAGGAGGCAGACTGGCTGGGAAAAGTAGCCTCTCTCCTCTAACACAGGGCTGCAAGTGAGGAGCTAAACCAAGAATAGGTCTGAGTGTGAGCTCTTCTGTGACTCGTGTAGCCCAGGGCCCTCTCACCCTCCTGGAAGGGAATGGACCCTTCCCAGTTGCTGAGGCCTTTCTCTCTGTGTTCACGTTTACTTTAGACTGACTTCTCATCTTACAGCAGTGCTGGAAACAAAGAGGCCAGTGCTGAGTCACAGCCGCTCTGACTCCGCCAGCACAGATTTTCTTTGTAATGATATTTGTCTATGTAGCTATGTAATTGCCAGACCCGAGCCAGGTAGCTATCAAACACTGGAAAAGGAGTCCCTGGAGCTTTTCTAATTGTAGGCATCAGCTTTCATCACCTGCCTCTCTTCAGCTCTTTCTTTTTTTAAAAAAAAAACAAAACTGTTACCTCTTTTCCCTGAGGAAATCCAAATACCAGTTTCACCCAGGGACAATGGCCGTAACTGGATTCTAATCTGGTGTCAGCAACGCCAAGAAAGTTCTCCACTGTCAAGTGAGTTAAGGGTGGCTGTGTTGGTTTCTCTCGCATCTGTTCACATTTTTTTATTTTCTGTCCCATGAGGCTGACGGAGTAATGGGGCACAATACAGTGCTTGCATTTTATGTATGTTCCTTCACTGACGATTTGATTTGGATCTTGAGCAGTGGTATACTTTGTGTTTTGCTGGTCTTGTAGCTTATTTCAGAAATATTATTCTGCATGGAAGGCAGACAAGGTTCTAGATTATTAAAGTAGCCGGTGAGATTACCAAGACAATGATACCTTAAATCCTTTCTAAGGAACTCAGTTGAAGTGAGATCAAAGCAGAATGGAAAAAGAAGAAATTTGATTTTTGGACCAAAACCACTTCTTAAGCACTTAGGTAAACCCTGCTTTCCCTGAGTTGGGACTGTGTGCCCCAGCTGTGCCAGACTTGGGAGAGGCACCAAACTCCCCTGTCTCCTTTCACCCTGTGCATAGCCTACTTTCTCTCCCGTCTCTCGGCAGCTGCCAGAGTTTGTCGTGTAACTGGACTACTCATCCATGTGTGTCAGTGGCAAAAATGTTCTCTTTCTTTGCCCCATATTTCAGATAGAAATTCAAATGCAAGCAGGGGCCAGGCTTGTGACAGAGAAGCTGAGTGAAGGCAGTAGATGTGTTTCTAGATGTTAACTCAGCCAGTCTTTTCTGCATCCTGGTAAAATAAGTATTATCATATCTCTGTTCTGTGGGGTGAGATGCCTAGGCCTAGGGAGGGAACTAATGTGCCCCAGGATCTCACAGGTCTGAGTCCTGTGGAGTTTCCAGAGCACTACATTGTGGCTGCTACTTATCTGGAGGCCTCCCCTGGCGTCTGTCAGCCAACTGGGTGTCCTGTCTTGGTGAGAGACGCTCTGGAGACAGTGCTCGCTTGTGCTGGATGACCCAGAGGGGCAACTTTGATAGCAGGGGTTCCGGGCCAGCCAGCACCATGGTGAAGGTGCTTTGGGTAGTCCTATGGCTAGAGGGGAGCTTTTCTTTCCCTAAAATTTCTCCCAGTAGGTGGGTGACTGGCTGGCATACTAGGCTTGTTGGGAAGGCCTACCTCCCTCTGCCGAGTTAGTAATGTCTCTCCTCAGAAGAGAGTCTTCTAGCTCTTTCTGTTGAAAAAAACCTCAGCTGGGTTATCCCTTTAGTGGCCATGCATTATTACCAGGTGGAAAATCATTACCTACAGATTACCAAGTGTAAGTGCATTTGTATGTAAAAATTTCAGCCCAGTTCTCTACACATTTGACACATTATTGTCCCATATCCTTTATAGGAGCTAGATGGTGGAGCGTGGTATGAAAAAGTATCAGAGTATAATTTTAAAAAGGTACAGGCTTGACTCATAGGATAAACATGTATTAAACATTGATTTAACACATTGAGGTAAGGCTGGTTCAGAGGGAATTTGAGATACTGGATGTTGGTAAGTGTTGAGAAAAGAATGTTGGAATAATATTGTTGTGCCAGGCTGGGTGTTGTGGCTCTTGTCTGTAATCCCAGCAGGCAGGAGGGCCTGGGCAACAAAGGGAGACCTCATCTCTAAAAAACATTTTTAAAAATTAGCTGGGCGTTGGTGGTGAGTGCCTGTGCTTCCAGCTACTCAGGAGGCTGAGGCAGGAGGATCATTTGGGCCCAGGAGGTCGAGGCTACAGTGAGCCATGGTTGTACCACTGTGCTCCAGCCTGGTCAACAGAGTGAGAGACCCTGTTTAAAAAAAAAAGAAAGATTGTTGAGCTGTATACAAGACTATTCATGTTCTATAGGGCAGTGAAGCCACAGCCTTTGGGGTTATCCTTTCTACTGGACCACAATCTACAAGTTAACATGTAACCCTGCAGAGTGTATGCCCAAATCAGTAGAAAGTAGCATGTCAGGTAAGACAGGTCCCTTGAGCATGAGTCTTTGGGTCTGTGAGATAGTGCTTCAGCACATACCTGGAGGATATGCTGTCTTCCTCTTGCTTTATTTTCAAGTTTTGCATAATTTTCTATCACAGGAGGCAGAGTTGCCCAGTGCAGTGAGCCAAGGTCTTTAGTCCTGGTTTGAATCTCAGCCCCGCAAGTGTCTTGCTTGTGTGACCTTGGGCGAGTCTCTGCCTTCTGTGAGCATTGGTTTCCTCATTAGTACAACCGGGATGACAGTGGCACCCACCTTAGATAGGTGTGGTTGGCCGGGCGCGGTGGCTCAAGCCTATAATCCCAGCACTTTGGGAGGCCGAGACGGGCAGATCACGAGGTCAGGAGATCGAGACCATCCTGGCTAACACGGTGAAACCCCGTCTCTACTAAAAATTACAAAAAAAAACTAGCCGGGCGAGGTGGCAGGCGCCTGTAGTCCCAGCTACTGGGGAGGCTGAGGCAGGAGAATGACGTAAACCCGGGAGGCGGAGCTTGCAGTGAGCTGAGATCCGGCCACTGCACCCCAGCCTGGGCAGCAGAGTGAGACTCCGTCTCAAAAAAAAAAAAAAAAAAAAAAAGATAGGTGTGGTGAGAATTACATGATAGAATATGGGCATCTGATAAAAATGCCTGGCACATAGTAGGTGCCTAGTAAAAAGTTATTATTATTTTGAGATGGAGTTTCGCTCTCGTTGCCCAGGCTGGAGTGCAATGGCACGATCTCAGCTCACTGCAACCTCCGCCTCCTGGGTTCAAGCGATTCTCCTGCCTCAGCCTCCCGAGTAGCTAGGATTACAGGCGTGCACCACCACACCTGGCTAATTTTGTATTTTTAGTAGAGACGGGGTTTCTCCATGTTGGTCAGGCTGATCTCAAACTCCTGACCTCGTGATCCGCCCACCTTGGCCTCCCAAAGTGCTAGGATTACAGGCGTGAGCCACAAGGTTACTATTATTATAATAATGCAAAAGGTTACTATTATTGTAATAAATGAACTATGTCCACATGTACACACCCATAGCTCTGTGGCGCTGTCCTGTCTTTGTGGCATGCCTCTGACCTTCTTTTTGTAAAGATGATTTTTTTCTCAGCTTTGATACTTGTATGCTCAGTAATCTTAAGTCGTGGTCTTCCCCATAATCTAGGTAAGGAGAGGATCTGGACGGTTTTCCTTTGTTTTCCAAGTCAGCCCCCACCCTCCTGAGACCTTCATCAAACACAAATGAAATCCATTTTCTTTGTGCATTCAGTGTGTCTCGGCAGATGTGAGTCAGCATCCTGTTCAGAACGGCCGTTGGTGCCTTGCCATGGACAATAAAGACACACATTTTCCATGGAATGCCAGGCGCTGGAGCTGACTTGGGGTTTCCACCCGCCGAGAGGAGGAGGAAACTCCAGGAGGCTGATTTTGTGGTTTTGGATGCAGCCATCATTTTAAACTGCCAATGTTCTCTATGCTTGAAAAATACAGTAAATGATTTATGGGACCCAGGACCCCCAGGTTTCTCCTGGCACCCTGCTGTCAGCAGCGCCTCCCCGTGGCATTCCCTTGGCAAAGCTGTTGCTTCAGATTAACTGGCATTTGGAACAGTGACTGACCTCTGGGGTACCCATGATCCAAGTGTTGAAAATATTGTTGTAGTTAGCTAATTAGATTAGCTGGCTATTTTTGTTCAAGGAGTAAATGCTTAAAGACTTCCTTGTGCTGTTTCCCATCAGGAGCCAAATACGTTTGTGTCTTGGTTCCTCACCAATGTTGGAAAAGTGTAACTTCTTTAGTTTTGTTTTTGTTTGTTTTTTTTGTTTTTTTTTTTTTGTTTTTTGAGACGGAGTCTCGCTCTGTCGCCCAGGCTGGAGTGCAGTGGCGCGATCTCGGCTCACTGCAAGCTCCGCCTCCTGGGTTCACGCCATTCTCCTGCCTCAGCCTCCTGAGTAGCTGGGACTACAGGCGCCCGCCACCGCGCCCGGCTAATTTTTTGTATTTTTAGTAGAGACGGGGTTTCACCGTGGTCTCGATCTCCTGACCTTGTGATCCGCCCGCCTCGGCCTCCCAAAGTGCTGGGATTACAGGCGTGAGCCACCGCGCCCGGCCACTTCTTTAGTTTTGAAAAAAAAAATTGTAAAACATCTGCCTGAATTACAGAATTCATGTTTTCATCCACATTCTGTGGGATCACCGTATCCACATCACTCTTCCTTGTGGAGAGGCTTTGCTTAGATGACTTTGTGATCACTCACATCAGACACAGGAGGAAGAGGATGGAAAAGGAAGTGTTATTGAGGTTTTCTGTTTCTTCTTTATGCCCTTGCCCCGCCCACACGTTTTCTTTAGACCCTGGGCCCTTCCGCCCAGCAAACACTTCCTTAAGCACTGGAACACGACAGGTCAGAGAGTATAAATCAAGGAAGGCAGAGCCCCATCTCCCGGGCATCTGGCACTATATTGAATTTAGAGCTTTTCTGGTGTCCTGGCACTGGCTGTGCCTTGTTGATGATGATTGTGCTGACATAAGTATTCGAGGTTCCGTCTGAGTCCTTCAGTTACATCCTGGGTAGAAATGGTGAGTAACCGGATGACCTTTGCAGCCTCAACCTGTACTGAATAATTTTTCACAGGAATAAATGGCCTCACCAATTACAATAGCAGGGCAAGAGGAAGCAGCAGTGTTCTAGAGATAAGATGGTTCAATCCCATTTGAAGATGCATGTATTTGGTATTGCAATATAGGACATGATTTAAGTGGCTTTGACTAGGCAGTTGATCCTGGCTTCATGATTTTTTCCTCTTTCCAGTTCAGTTTGAAACATGCAGACAATGGTGTGGGAGAAATAGGTGATGCAGGTGAGGTTCTTGGGCAGGGCGGTGGAACGGGAGTCTTCTACTTGCAGAAATAGCCTCCATTTCATTTCCTTGTAGTTAGTGGCGTTAGCACTTGTGCAGTGCATTACGGCTGTTCACTTGTAAAGTCCCAGCACGTTAGATACTGCCTCTCAGCTGGCTGTTAGCTTGGTAAATAATTTAGGTAAAATACATTTCGATTCCTTCAGACTATGGTTGTTGCTGCCTCCTAGGTAAGATTCAGGTTAACCACCCAGGCTCTTTATGGGGATTTCCAGTAATTGGATTAAATTCTATCTCTGCTGGCTGGACACTTAGCTGCTATGGAAAGAAAGGCAGAAAGCTGTTTCGTGGACTAAGAGTGCGGTACTGCATCACAGCTTGTGGAGTGAACTCTTTAGATATTACTTCTTACCTGGGTTGTTTGGGCAGAAGTAAGCACTTCTTTCCCTAAAATTGTAGTCGACCCTGTACCTCACAAAAGCAGTTGGTAGAAGTAACACAGAAGTCTTTTAGATAGGTAGATTTCTCAAGACGTTTCCATTTCCCACCCGTGGTTATCATTTTCTGTTGGTGATTCTCAAATAAGGAATTACTGGGGAGCTTGTTGAAGTGCTGCTTCCTGGGTCCCAAGTTCTAGAGAGCTTACTTACTAGTTCTCAGGTAGGGCCCAAGGGACTGTGTTTGTAATAAATGCTTCATGTGATTTTAATGCAGGTAGGCCAGGAACCACATTCTGACCCAAACACAGACTTTGCATTTGTTTTTAAGAGAGAATACTTTTTCATGGGTCAGTGTTCTTGGTGTGCATTCAGGCCAGCCGCCCCTAGGTTGACTTCTGAAAGTATTAGAATTGAGGTTAGAGGATAGAATTGTGTTTTGTGATTGGTTCTTCAGCATTTTCAGTTGGTGGGTAATAAAATTAAGTACAAAGCAAAACACATTAATAAGCAAGTGGTTTTCCTGATATAAAGCTAGAGCCATAGAATTTTGAGACAGAGCAAGAGAGCAAACAAACAAGCGAACACATGTGTGGGTAGGCATGCAGGCATAGCAGCCCGGGCCTATGTCCACTTTGTGGATATTTTAGAGTCTTTGAATTAATCTCCTCTGCCTGTTCCTAATTGAAACAAAATATAAGTTAAAAATTATATCCATTAGTGTTTTCTGGAAGCAGAATTTGGGGGTCATTCATTGTTCAAGCCCCCTTACTTGTGCCAATATAGAAGCTGAGACCCCGGGAGAACAAATGTTCACACACACAACACATGCGGGGATGGGCTGCAGTCACTCTTGAGCCTTAGAGCCTCCGCTTATGAAACAGAGAAGTCACTATCCCCACTTGGTTGTTATGAGGATTAAATAAGATAACTTGTCTTAGGATGTTTGGAAACTGAAGAGAATTATATAGATGTAATTCCTAATTATTATGCATACTGTGTTTTCTTCTAACTGAAGTATTTAGAGCTATACAGGGACTCTCTTGAAGTGAAGTCACTAGTTGATTCTAGAGCAATGACTGCCTGCCACTCGCTGGGTATTTAAAAAAAACCCATTTATGGTCATTATGGTGAACTTTGGAAGTACAGATAATCAAAAGAAAGAAAATTTAAAATTATATATAATCCCAACACTCAGATGATAACTATTACAATTTTGATATAGAGATGTCTAGATATTTTCTTATACATGCATACACATTTTACAAAAATGAGAGTATACTGAGCATACTGCTTTGCAACCTTTTTTTTTTTTTAACAGTACCTCTATTGTGGATATTTTCCAACATTATTTAATACTTCTATGCCATCATTTAAAATGACTGCATAGTATCCCATTATATGGAAAAAAGAACATTTAATCAGCCTTTTATTGGACACAGGTGTTTTTCCTAACTTTACTTTTCAATATTATGTACAGTGCTGAAATAAGCATCTTTGAAGCTGAATCTCATATCCAGCAATTGGATTTCTGTGTTTACCTTGGCTACTCTAAAAATCAGAGCTAAAGTTATAGATGCTACAGTTAAGATAGCCAGCATATTGATATGGACTTGCTTTGAAATGAGCAGATACATTTTAAAAAGTTATTTATTTTTATACCCAGAAATTCTAACTTTATACTTTTTGATCTGACACACTTGAGAATTGAAAATACTTCCTCTGTCAATCTGCTGTTTGTTTTTGTCTCAGGCATTACAGTTTTGACCTTTCTGTTTCTTCAGGACTCCTCTGATTTTCTTCAGGCCAAGCCGTTTGTAGTTTGCAAGTGACCTTGTAGGTTTAGCGACTCTGTTCTCTCACCCAAGAATTACTTATCCGGTTATGGCAAAGACTCTTTCTTTTATTAAACAAAGTTAATAATCAGTCAGGAGAGAGACTTTTCACATTCTGAATTTACAAACTCTGCTTTCTTAAGTTAAATGGCATGTTAGGAGTATTTCTGATATAAAATTGGAAACTTTCAGACACCAGAAGGCATTGCTTATCATTGTAAATACACATGTTCCAATTAAAATAGGTACTAAAATATTTTGGTGGCACTTCAAAACTCCCAATTTAGATTTAATTTAGATTAAAACACTTACTCTTTTTAATAAAGTTATAAAATTGATTATTAAAATTGCCTATTGAAGATTAAAAGCAGTGGAACATTTATTTTCCTTACAAAACAATTTTGTCTTCAATAAGTATGATTGCATTAATCAATTATGCTATGAAAATACAACTGCCATATTAAATCTGACTCATTTGTCATGACAGTTTTTATAATTATAGAAATTATACCTAGCAGCTTATATAGCCATAATCCTGCCATAAATATAAATAATTATCTCTATTAATTCAGTTTGCAGTTACTCTCTATTAAATCCCGAGTTAAATGGCAATTTGGGGACCTTCATTTAAAATCCTACTAAATCTCTGTTGTTCCATCTGACTGCCAGAGCCCCACATATGCACCTCCTACTGTTGATTCCAGAAACCAATTTATGAATAAAATAGTTTTTAAACCACAAATATTTAAAAGGTCCATTTAAGCTTGAGGTTTGAGGCTCTCAGGAAAAAAAGGAAAGAGAGTGTACACATTGGGTAGAGGATGCTGACAAAAGAACTGGAACAAATCTCGGTGTCTTGGTATTTCCATTTGAAAAACAGTATAGAAACTTCAGTTTGAAAAACTCTGCTTGACACCTTCTATGTAAGCCCAAAACACTAGAGTATATGGTTGAGTAACGATTAACAACTTGTATTTCCTTAGGTGTGGATGAGGTCACCATTGTCAACATTTTGACCAACCGCAGCAATGCACAGAGACAGGATATTGCCTTCGCCTACCAGAGAAGGACCAAAAAGGTACAGGCAATTCCAAGGATGGAGGGCATTTCTTGTTGAATTTTTATTTCCTCAGACATTGCTTTTTCTTTTCATGAATTGTGGCTCTCATGAGCAAAGACTTCTGGGACCATTGGATATCTAAGATTTTCTTTTTAAATCCTGGTAAGAGTCACTGCACATGTGTGTGTGTGTGTGTGCACGACACACAAACACATGTGGCCTTTAGAGCGGCTATCCCCAACGTTTTTGGCACCAGGGACTGGTTTTGTGGAAGACAATTTTTCCATGGATGGGATGGGGAGGGATGGTTTTGGGATGAAACTGTTCCACTGTAGGTCATCAGGCATTAGACTCTCATAAGGAGTGTATAACATAGATCCCTCGCATGTGCGGTTCACAGTAGGGTTTGCACTTCTATGAGAATCTAATGCCACCGTTGATCTGAGAGGAGGCGGAGCGCAGGTGGTCATGCTCGCTTTAGAGTGCTTGGGAGCTCCTGTATAAGGACAGTACCCTCCTCCAACCCAGGCTACCTGGAGGGAGAACTTCTGGGAATAGAAAGTTAGGAATAGGGAACGACAGCAACAGGCACCATTTATTGAGTGCTTACTTTGGACCAGGCACTGTGCTCAGTTTTCTACATGTAGCAACTCCGTTTCATCTTTCTGACTTCTGCTGGTTCTTGATAAGATGTTTCTAATTTAATTTTAGGACACTAGCCTCCACTGAGTGTTGATCCTAACAAGCTCCTCTCATTTAAACAATATACACTTGAATTCTTAAGCGTTTTGCAACGAGTGGGCTTAGTTGGCAGTTCATTTGGTCTGCAAAGCTATCTTCAACATGCCGTGCTCCTACTATTTAAAGGGTCTTTGTGTGCTTTTTCCCTTTGCTTGTCCACTAGTGGTTAAGAAACAACCAGTGCGTGTTCGTCCTTTATTTTGTCAGTTTTAGGAAATTTTATGTTTAAGGATGTGCTGCTTTATTTTTAACTTCTTGCTATTAAAAGCTTTTGATTTATTCTTGGACAGTGCAGTAAGTGTGGCTTCCTGCAGCTCCCATCTGACTTATGGCTTTCACTCGTAGCCACAGTGGAGGTGAGCTGAAAGGATTCTAGAAGAGACATTTCTGCCCTTGGGATTGACATGACCAGCAGGGTCCCGGGAGTTGCAGGTCAAGTCTTGCTACACTTCCATTCCCCGCACTCTAAACAGTTGGAAAGGACACAAATAGGAAAGCTTTTGGCTTCTTTCATCTCATGTGCATTAAAATTCTTCTTTCTCTAGACGTATATTAATCTTCTGTAGTGAGGCGTAGAGGGGAGTGCTTTCTTTCTCCAGCTTTCCAAGAGGGTTTGTGAGCTGGTTAGAGCCAAGTTCCCATTGGAGCAGAAGGCTCATCTCTGGACAGCATGCGCAAAAATTGATCTTTCAGCTGTCACTGACAGAGTCTGGTCTTGGAATACATTTGGGTGCGTACACACAAACATAGAAGCCTGGAACCTTTTTTTTTTTTTTTTTGAGACAGGGTCTTGCTCTGTCACCCAGGCTTGATTGCAGTGGTATGATTCAGCTTACTGCAACTTCTGCCATGTGGACTCAAATGATTCACCTCTGCCTCCCAAACTGCTGGGATTACAGTCATAAGCCACCACACCCAAAACCTAGATACTGGTTTTAGATTAGATATATGGAGAACAAAGCTCCCATGTACCCTCTTGGAGAGAAGATATTACCAGAATTACGATGAGGTCCCAAGATCTCACAGGCTTTGCTGTGTGCTGGGGACAGCTCACCATCCTTCTAATTCTTGACTCTCAGCCTTAGGCCAAGGAGAATTATATATCTTTTATAAAAGATAATGTAAACTACTTGAGATAGTTTCAAGTGAAGCAATCGGCTGTTTGTGAAATAAAGAAAGTCTGTGAAATAAGGAAGATTTGTGTTGCAGAGTTCTTTAGGTATACGGGCTGCGGCTGCCCAGGTGATGAGCTTGAAGAACCTGGGCCCAGCTAGCAGAGCGGAGAGGAGCTGGGAGGGACAGCTGCTTTTACGATTCTTTCATGTTCTAGCAGACGCCAGATGCGAGGCTTCTCCTTACAGGGAATGGTTATGTTTTGTTTATCATAGATTTCTGGAGTTTTTGTTTAGTTTTTGTTAAATGCAAAGCTCTGTGCTGGACATTGTGAGAACCAGGAAGTTGAACGCCCATAAGGAGTTTAGAATAGAAGTAGAAGAAGTCAGTAGGTGCCCAAATGCTATTTGAGGTTTGAACAGAGAATGGGTAGAGGGGAGTGTCAAGGGTAGGCTAAGTTTGGAGTTACCTAACCTCAAAGTTCCAAACTGGGAGACTGGTGTTGTAATTGGGAGCTATTGCTTTTACAGTCCTCTCCTAAGTGCCGTGTGTTCCCAGGACATTGGGAAGCAGGAAGAAATGGGTGGCGAAAGGCTTGGGCCAGATGGCTTCTAAGATCCTTCTAACACTTTTGATATCACGAATGATTCAAGATGGTTGTCTCTGAAGCAGGCTGAAAATCACCTCTCGTATCCTGCAAGTACCTCTAGGGGCTAAGTTTTGTGGATGCCACGGGTGCTCTTAGAAAGCAAGGAGAGAAAGAAAGAAGAGAGAGAAGAGAAAGGAAAAAGTGAAAAGAAGAACTTTATTTCAGTAGGAGGTTTCAGTCATCAGCCATGATTTGTAGGAAGTTTAGCCCGAGGAAGCATCGCTAAAAGCCACATTGAGTTGGGGTGTCTGTCTACATACATGGGTGCTGACCAGACCTCTGACTTAAATTTCTGTGTTCATGGTGACAGTGGAACCCTTAAGAAATTATATGCAGCAGCGAATTCAAGGGGGCCAATTCGGAGGTGTTAGTTTCCTATCACTTCCGTTAAACACGGTCCCAGGTTGGTGTGGACAAAGAGCTATTTTCTCAGTATTAGATACAGTGTTTTGCATAGGAAAGTTTCATGACCTCACTTCCAACTGTGCTGGGGCCTCTGGTTCCTTCTGGAGACTTTGAGGAGCTGCTGCTGGACTGGCTGCCCCCATGTCTTTTACAGTATATCAGCAGGCCACAAGATCTGCTTCCCAGGAGGCTGTCTGCTTGAACACCTCCTCCTTAGCAGGGACCTTGATCTCGGAAAGTGTCCTGCCTTCCACAGGGTGTTACCGCTTTCAAGCATGTTGCAAAGTGCCTGCACTCTCACAGCTTTCTGAGGAATCACATACGACTCCAGTTTCCTTTTATTGACTGGGGAAGAAGGCAAAATTAACTTGGATTTTAAGGAATTTCGTTAAAGCAAAGCCCGATGTTTATGTTTCTGAGATGTGGGTCTGTTGAAGGGAATGCAGTTGAGGGCGTTTGACCCAAGACTCTGGAGTAGTCAAAGACTCATAACCTGCTTCACAAAAAGATCCCTTTTACTTTTGTTTTACTCACCAGTTTTAAAGTAAAATAAATATTTTCCTCATGATTGCCTGTTTTCTTGAAGGAACTTGCATCAGCACTGAAGTCAGCCTTATCTGGCCACCTGGAGACGGTGATTTTGGGCCTATTGAAGACACCTGCTCAGTATGACGCTTCTGAGCTAAAAGCTTCCATGAAGGTAAATGCGCGTGAGATGTCATCTCTGTCAAATCTGCTATTAATTTTGTGAATTACAGCTTTCTGAGTGTAATTTGGTGATTTTCAGTTTTCTTGAATTCTCATTTGGAACCATTTTTTAAAAATGAACTGAAGTTATACGTCTCAGGATTTGTACCAAAAATATTTCAATTACTTGTTTTAAGACTGTAAAGACATTTTATGATGCTGAGAAGTCAGTTACCAGCTGCTACTACTCAGCACCTGGGCAATTGGAATACCATTTGGGCAAACTACTTCCTTGATTACACTTCCTTCTTTAAAAAGATACGTTGTGATATGAAGGCAAGAAAAAAAACCTCATCTTTTGTTAAGTGAAGCTTGCAAATTCTGCCCATCCTTTCGTGGGTGTTTCTTCCTCCCATATTCTGTCAGTACCATTTGTTTCAAATTCGGGCAGAATCAGAACATCATAGTGCACATGAGGGGTAATTTCAGTTGATGAATCGTACCTGAGTCGTACCTCTGTGAAGTGTCACGTTATCTTTTATGTTTTTCTTTTGTAAAGTTCTTTTGAACCTGGAATTTTTGGTTAAATTAAGTAAAAATTCTAGATTGGAAACCTCCTGAACTTTGTGCATACCTAAAACATCAAGTTTTTTGTTTTGTTTTGTTTTTTGAGACGGAGTTTCGCTCTTGTTGCCCAGGCTGGAGTGTAATGGCGCGATCTCCGCTCAGTGCAACCTCTGCTTCCCGGGTTCAAGTGATTCTCTTGCCTCAGCATCCCGAGTAGCTGGGATTACCGGCATGTGCAACTACTCCCGGCTAATTTTGTATTTTTAGTAGAGACAGGATTTCTCCATGTTGGTCAGGCTGGTCTCGAACTCCCGACCTCAGGTGATCTGCCCACCTTGGCCTCCCAAAGTGCTGGGATTACAGGCATGAGCCACCGTGCCTGGCCAACATCAAGTTTTATATAAATGCAATGGATGTACACACATAAATGTATGTTACTGCAACACATTTGGACCCTTTTCCTAGTGTGGGTCTGCAGCATTTGAACAGTCCGACACTGCCCTCTGCTGATATACATGGGTAAAGTCTGCGCTGTAGGGGGGAAGCCATATGTCTGATTTTTAAATTCTGAGTCTGAGTGTGTTTTCTCTGATGCCGCTGTTCCTGAATTATGAACAGTCTGAGCTGTAAGCCTGTCACCAGAGCTAATGTCACAGTTCAGTTGTCATCCTTTCCCCAGAGAACACAAGAGTGAAGCTGCTTTGGACACTGGGCATCTCCAGAGCCCCGAACTTGATAGCTCAGGGCTGCTGTGAGATTTGTTGTTAAGTCTCTTTCTTCCTTCAGTTCTTCAGCGTAGCCCAAGCTGTGCTCAGTTTATTTGAGCGGACTTGTCTGAGTTTCCTAAGTAGGCTGTACTGCAGAAAAGACATCATTAAGAATGATAAAATGTCAACAACATTTCATGATCCTGGTTGATAAAAATAGCACTCCTGAAAACCGAGTCTGTGGACGTTTGGAGGCAGGGATGAGTCAGCCTCTCCTAGGTTTCTTCTGGCCATCAACACTTCAGATCAGTTTGTCTTATTTTCGTCAAGAATCTATTTAGTTGTGATTCGTGTGGCTTTGCTGGTATCTATTACTAGGTATTAGTGACTTGAAACAGACCTTTTTGAGCTGTCAGTCACTGTTGTAATCTATGTAATTGGGCCCAATGGAAGGTGCTTTAACTGCTGAAGCTTTGACCCTGTGCCAGCTCTTCCATTAGCTATCACAGTTGAGTACCCTTCCAAAATCCATAAAGCTTGAAGTGACATTAACTGAACTGTGCTTTAAAAAAAGATCTGTTTTGACTTCTGGCAGTACCGGTGGCAGTATCTGCCATATGTTACAGTAGAATTTGCCCTTGTGATAGGAATTGTGGACAGTCTGTGGAGAGTTTGGGCCGGATTTTGGAAATTGCCAAGGTCACCTTTGAATGTAGACATAAAAACACTATTGGAATTATCAGATATTACCACTGGTATATCAGTGATGGAAGGAAACACATCTTATATTATTCTGCCTGTCTTGCAATTCTACGATGTCAGGATATAGCATTTTTCCCAATGTGTGTTATTTTTAGACCATATTTCTATCATCCTTGAGATTGAACAACTGCTCCTCAAAATATTCAAAGATGCTCGGTAGTCATTTAATAACATTTGTGTAGAATGCTGTATGGACTTTTTGCTAACAAGGGGAGAATTTTTGGCTTTGCTGGAACCTCTACAAATCATGATTAAAAACTCAGAAAGGAGAGCCATTGGCTCAAAGATTAGATGAAGAATAAAATTCAAAATTAACCATTAACCTGAGGCTTAACTTGTATTATACAAACTACTTTTTCAGGGACATATAACCTCTAATAAGTTTAATTAATAGCTGACACACTTTTCATGTGGATAAGTAAGTTTCTTATTGTATTAACACCTTATAATTGATTTACATTTTAAACAGTTGTAATTCTACTTAGTTCAAAGTGGTATTTCCGTATTCGGAAAGACAAGTATTAAAGAATCCTGATTATTAAATCTTGACTTTGATCATGAAGCCAGCTTTGAAATACATGTTTCAGAGTCCTTTCAAGCTATCTGACATGCTCAAAAGTGTATATATTAAATTTGAATACATCACCCATCAAATTCTTACTCCTTAATAAAGTGTTGGTGTCTAGGTTTATTTGGCACTTCATTATTTCTTTTTGCTTCCCTAAAATGCCCGAAGAGTGCATAATTATCAAGCAAAAATGGAAGGACAAGAATGAAATTTTTAACATTAACCCAATTTTACATTTCAAAGAGGTGAAGCTAAAAAATTTTTCTTTTCTTAACGATACCTTTGCCTGATAAAAAGACTTACTCTAACAATGCTGGCTGCACGTGAGAACATAAACTTTCTGTATTCCTTTATTTTAAATTAGCAAGAAGAATTGTTTAACGAAGAAAATTCTCGTCCGTTAAAATAGTGGGTGGTTATTGTAGAAACAATAATAGTAAGAAAAAGTTACTTTATATACCCACAGCAAACGGCAATTACCACTTTTAACATTTGGCATATTCTATTGCTAGAGTGCAGTGGTGCAGTCTCGGCTCACTGCAAGCTCCACCTCCTGGGTTCATGCCATTCTCCTGCCTCAGCCTCCCAGAGTAGCTGGGACTATAGTCACCTGCCACCACGCCCGGCTAATTTTTTGTATTTTTAGTAGAGATGGGGTTTCACCATGTTAGCCAGGATGGTCTTGATCTCCCAACCTTGTGATCCACCCGCCTCGGCCTCCCAACGTGTTGGGATTACAGGCGTGAGCCACGGCGCTTGGCCCCTATTCACTACTTTAAAAAACAAAACATATTAACAGTTGAACTCAAACATGCCAATTCCACCATCTTGTGCTGTGGTGAAGCATTTTTTAAAGGAATAGAAAATAACATTACTTTGTGCTAAAGGATAGAGTATGGATTCTTCAGTAGGAATGTAGAAAGCAGGATGCTAACAGACCCAACCCATGTTTGCGATTTACTTGATGGAGATCAGAGAAGTAGGCTAACGGTGGGGAAGCCTTTCCCTGCTGATGTTCGTGTTTCCTGGTTCACAGGGGCTGGGAACCGACGAGGACTCTCTCATTGAGATCATCTGCTCCAGAACCAACCAGGAGCTGCAGGAAATTAACAGAGTCTACAAGGAAAGTGAGTAGCTTGATTTCTGTGATTCATCCTCAGCCCAATTTATGTGACTGTATCATGGCCACTGGGGTTAGTGTTCGGGCTAAGATGCCTGGATTATTGATGTACAGAAGCGCCTGCCACCTTGACCATGCAGGTGAGGTTGGCTGTGGTCCAGGTTGCTCTCCTTCACCTCCTCATTGCCTGCAGTTTGATTATTACATTCCACTAGAACTTCTGTGTTAGAAGAAGGGTAGACAGGAGGGAAAGAAGAGAAAACTAAATTTATTTTTAAAAATCTGATGAGGAGAAGTAGCAAGTATTATATATGGATTCCATTTACTGGGTGCTGTCAGTCTCTGCTCAAGAGGTTGCCAACTCTGGACTGTGGATAATTGAAGAATTACAGCAAGAGACCCATGTGGACCTGTGCACACTAAGCAATATAGAAGGCTATGAGTGGAATAAACAATGCAACTTTACATTGCTACTGCATTTCTCTTTTCTTTTACTTTTTAAAGTTGATATATCATAATTGTACATATTTTGGGGGTACATGGGATATTTTGGTACACATATATAATATGGAATTACCAAGTCAGGATAATTGGGGTATCCATCACCTCACACATTTATCTTTTTTTAATATTAGGAAGATTACAGGTCTTCTCTAGCTACTGTATTTCAATATAGATGCTGTTTTGAATATTGAAATATAATTTCATTCAAAAGCATTGTTTAATTCTTAGTAGTTTTTGCCATTGTGCATTTTCTCAGTGGACAGTAAAGCACAATTGTGTGTGTGCGTGTGTGTGTGTAGACCTCCTATTTTTTTGATGTTCAAAACGAGTGTTCAGAGTCAGGAGGGCTGGGAGCCAGTATTTAAACTATATAAGAGGTTGAGGATCAAAGTTGAGGATCCCTGATTTGATCTAGCCCTGCTGCCCCCTGTCATGGATAATAACTCTGGCTCTGATTTCATGAGGGTGAAAATCATTCTAGTGAATCCTTCCTCTGTTTGGGGTTAAGGAGAAAGGGTATGTCCAGCTGACATAGCTGTTCTTTTTTTCAGAGTCTTAGTGGGAAATGGGGAGATTGGGGTGGGTGGTTGGCTACAGAGGCAGAAAGCATAAAACCAGATGTATTTTCCTCCAAGTGTACAAGACTGATTTGGAGAAGGACATTATTTCGGACACATCTGGTGACTTCCGCAAGCTGATGGTTGCCCTGGCAAAGGTTGGTTTCCCGGTTTCTTTCTTTGCCCTTGCTTCCTCCCAAGTCATGTCACATACCTCATTTTATACTTGGAGTGAATTAACTAAGTGCCCTGTGCCTGCATCAGAAATTCAGCTGCATTTTCGATAGTGGGTTTGCACTGTCACTGCAGAGTTGTCAATTCTGTATAATAGGATTTCTTATCCTGCAAAACCTCATGGACAAGTGAACTTTGGGAGCCAGAGGAGGGATGGGCAGCTCTCAAGTCCTGGCCTGGATTTATGTGCCAGAGCCTTGGCCGCGTGACTTAGGGAAGGTCACTTTGCCTCTATCTGTGGTCATGCAGGACCCAGTGGGAAGTGACCTTCTGGTTTCTTTTTCCTGCGTTCACTTCTCATGGAGGAATTTGCCCATATAGTCCTTTGTCTGGAGTGGAGGTGTCTTTGTGGAGCTGATCGCTAATATTAACACATTAACATGGAGGAAGGGGCACTTCCCCTGTGAATCCCTAGTTCTGGCCAGTGTGCAGCTTAATGCTTATGTGCCAGGGGAGGGATGAGAGACCCTGGGAACCCTGATGACAAATGACAGATAGTGCATCTGGCCACTCACATCTCCATTACTGCAACAGCTCCTAAGCCATTCTCCCTGGCTCTCCTCTCTTTGCTACCACCTGCCCCGTGTACCGCCATCCACGGATCTCTGTGAAATACACTTTCACCGTTTTACTCCCCTGTTCAAACCCCATTTCTGCTGCATCAGATTTAAACTCCTAACTGCTGTGAAAGGTCCTCTCAACCCTCCCTGCATCTTCTTTTCTCAGATTCTCTCCTGCTCAGCTCTGCTCTGACAGGGCAGCTCCTTACTTACCTGGGAGTGTGCTATGCCATCCCTGGTGTACCGGCTGGCTCTCCTTCTCCGCTTGGCTAGCTGCCTCTGATTGACCCTTGAAGTTTCAGCTTAAGCCCGGGCCCATTGTTCACCCTCTTTGCTGACTCTGCTCTGTGACAGTTCTTCCTCCTCCTGCATTTTGTGTCTTCCTAGTGCTGTAGGTTCCTGGGCCACTTTACATTTGTGTCCACATATTCCTCCATCTGCATCGCTAGCTCTCTGTGGGAAAGAACTAAATCTCATCAGCTTTTTGTGGGGGATGGGGACAGGGATGTCTATAAGGTGTGTAGGCCAGGACCGGGTACGAAGGAGGGGGTTGTCGATGGCAAGGCACAGCCCCCACTTCCTTGCTCAAGGATTTTACCACTCCTTGGTTGGTCTAGGTTTCTTTTTCTTTTTTATTTTTTGAGACAGAGTCTCACTCTGTCACCAGGGCTGGAGTGCAGTGGCACGATCTTGGATCACTGCAACCCCCACCTCCCTGGTTCAAGCGATTCTCCTGCCTCAGCCTCCTGAGTAGCTGGAACTACAGGCATGTGCCACCATGCCCGGCTAATTTAGTAGAGACGGGGTTACACTGTGCTAACCAAGATGGTCTCGATCTCCTGACCTCATGATCCGCCCGCCTTGGCCTCCCAAAATGCTAGGATTACAGGAATGAGCCACCATGCCCGGCCATGTCTAGGTTTCAAAGTAAGAAAAATCTTACGTGGATACTTAACTTACTAAATGAAGTAATGGCTTACATGGACTGGGGAGAAAACATTTTCCGTTTTAGAATACAAAAACAAATGGATTTGAAGTTCTTTTTTTTTTTTTTTTTCTATAGGGTAGAAGAGCAGAGGATGGCTCTGTCATTGACTATGAACTGATTGACCAAGATGCCCGGGTAAGTACTGAGCTTTTGGTTTGAGTTTTTGTTTTCTGGTAAGTCTCTGGACAGTCTATATAGTAATTTAACTCTCTGTAACAAATGGCTCCCAAACTCTGTGGCTTAAAACAACAAACATGTATTATTTCTCAGTTTCTGTGTGTCAGGAATTGAGGAGTGGCTTAGCCCAGTGGTTCTGGCTCAGGGTCTCTTCTGAGGTTGCAGACGAAATGCTGCAGAGCTGCAGTTACCTGAGGGCTTGACTGGGTCGAGGGAATCTGCTTCCAGGATGGTGCACTCACATGACCATTGGTGGGAGACCTTAGAATCGCTCCACAGAAACCTCTCCACCGGGTTGTTTGAGTGTCCTCACAACTTGGCAGCCGGATTTCCCCAGAGCAAGCAGTTCACAAAGAGGAAGCCACAGCATCTTTCATGACCTAATCTCAGGAGTCCCACCTTGCACCGCTGTCATACTCTTTTCATTAAAAGTGAGTCACTGAGTCTAGCCCACACTTAGTGGGAGGGGATTAGGCTCCTCCTTTGGAAGGGAGGAATGTCAAAGAATTTCTGGCCGTATTTTAAACCCACCGTAGTCTGAGAGCATTGTTTATTAGAAGATATTCTTTTATAATGCTGGCATTACTGATGGAGTCAATTGTGACTCACATATGCTCATTCAGGCTTTGTTTGCGTGCAAGCGCCAGTTTCTGCAGAGTGTAATGTGGCTGTGCACACCAATCAGGCAGGCAGGTGGGAAGCAGAAGAAGGTGGAGAAGACACAGCCAGGAACAGGATGGCTTACTGCTCCGTTGTTGGTGGGGAGAAAGGGAGGCCAGCAGAGACCTATCCTTTTCTGGCTGAGTAAGACTTTTGCCAGTTCTAGTTCCATAATCTCTGAGAACTATTTGTTAAGCTTATTCAGACTGCTATGAACTATATTCCTTACTTAGAGGGTCAACAGTTATCTCAAAGTAAGTCATAAAAGCTGCAGAAAAAAATTAATTTAAATTCACATTAGTTTTACAGTTCAATATATTCCACACAGCACTTCTAGCAGGTAGGAGAGAAGGGTTTTAAATAAAGTAATAGGACTTGGGTTTTGCAATTCCCAGATGGTGGAAGATCATGGAATGAATATCTACCCTTGCATAAGTCTTTCTTCCTCTTGCCCTTCCTGCCATTGTTACGGCTACTTGTAGCCCCTAAATTTTCCAGAAACTGAAAATAAGATGAGATGGGTTCCTTTTCCAGCTCCATCACTCCCTGAGTCTCTGAAAAGCTTGAGAATGGGAGCCTGGACAGTAGCCATCCAGTAAACATCTGCTAGCTTATCTTCCCCTAAATGTGCCCAAAGGGAGGAGGGCCAGATGTGTTCATGAACATTTACTTGACCTTCTTTATATGAATACAAGCTCTTGGTCCCTCCTTTCTCATTCACGGAAGGAGATTGCACAGCACAGACCTCACGAACTATCTGCAGTCTCATGTGGTATCCATCTGTGCCTAAGGAAGACTGCTTGTGATTAAGACTTTTTACCTAAATAGTAGGTCTCTGCCCATGTCTGCAGTATAATCATTCTTCCTCGTTTGGCATTTTGAATGTATAGCTTTTTTTTTTGCATGACATTTTTAATGACCTTACACTGGATTGTATAGTTAACTTTTCCTGGTTGGTTGTATTCGTAGGATCTCTATGACGCTGGAGTGAAGAGGAAAGGAACTGATGTTCCCAAGTGGATCAGCATCATGACTGAGCGGAGCGTGCCCCACCTCCAGAAAGGTGGGCACTGTGCTGAGGGGGTCTCAGTGCCTTGGGGCTCTGGCTGGGGCGGCCGGGTGGATGTCCATGTTGGGATGGAGTCTGCCAGAATGAGGTGCTCTCTCCACTTGGCACTCTCATAGGCTCACCCATTTTTCCCTCACCAAGTACATTCACCTTTCTCTTCCATTCTGGATTCTTTGCTCTTGCAAATAGTTTCTGCATTTGGTGCTTTATTCTGTAGCTCCTTCTTGTTTGATGATCCTTTTATCTCGCCATTATTTGTTGAAGTAGTGGACTTTGCTGCATGCTCTGTACTGTTTCCCGTGGTTTTCGGATGGAATAAGTTCCACTCAGGGGAGATGGAGATGGTCCAAATATGTGGCCTGGGCAGTGCCATTCAGGACAGGTGCATGGTATGGCTGCTCCAGGACAAAGTTGACCAATGTTGGCTCTGGTCACCATGGCAACCTCTAAGATCCTAGGATGCTATGATCATCCTTTAAAAAATCATGGTGCATAAAACTGGGTGGGTGATCACTGACAGCTTTGACTAGTGGCTCTGATGTGATAATTCTTTGTTGTTTTTCCTCAGTATTTGATAGGTACAAGAGCTACAGCCCTTACGACATGTTGGAGAGCATCAAGAAAGAGGTTAAAGGAGACCTGGAAAATGCTTTCCTGAACCTGGGTAAGTGAATGTGGCCCCCATTCCTGGTAGACATCATCTACCAGAGCAGAAGTGACAGATGGCCATCCTCTTAATCCAAGTGTGTTTGGGAGGTGTGGCTTCTATGCATGCTTTGGATAGTTTTACAGTCTTAATTGTATAGATTTAAGAATATAAAACTGAAGAAAGGCCTAAATTGGTAACAGATTGTTGCCAGGGAGGAGTAAGAAAACAGAAGAGAGGGAGGGGTATGTTGTGGAAACTCACATATGCACTTGGGTTCTGCAGGTCTCAGAGTCCCCTGGTTTAAAACTGTGGTGGAACTTAGTATTGTAGAGGATTTCTACATTTCCCTTAGCCTGTTCCATTTTGCAGCCGGTTTCCATTGCATCAGGTCCCTTCTGGTTTGTGGCCCAGGGTCAGGGCATCCTCTCTCACTGGTAGAAGAGAGACCAGAGCAGCTGCAGCCCTGACTCCCTTTCTTCTCTCCACAGTGCAGTGCATTCAGAACAAACCCCTGTATTTTGCTGACCGGCTGTATGACTCCATGAAGGTAAGGGCAGCTGGCTGAGAGAGCTGTGTTTCCACACTCAGCTTTTCCTCTTTTGGGCCCCAGATTGAGTCTCCTTGACTCATGGATGGAGGAAGGGGACCCCACTGTCTGGATGCAGGAACACACTAGTCAGCTGTGGTTGTATTTGACAGGTGAGAGCACCACAAATCCGTCTTCTCTCTCTCAGCTGCTTGAACATGTGTTGGTGTACAGGCAGAAAGTAAAGCGCCATGGGAGAGAAAATGCAACATGGTAGTCATGTCTGATCCCTACTCAGGTTTCTCAGTGATTTCTTCCTGCTACCCCCAGAGTCAAGACAAGCGAGGAAGGGAGCGATTATTAAGCACCCACTATACAGTAGACATGTGCTACCACCTTACCTTAAATCATTGCAAAACCACCTCTGAGGCTAATATGATTATCTTCTTTATAAATGCGGAGACGGAGCTCAGAATACCTCAGCCTGCTTGAAGTTACACAGCAAGATTTGAACCTGGGTCTATCAGACCCCAAACACAGCCCCACAACTCTCCCCTAAACAAACCACCTCTTCCCATAGACCCACCCCATTTTCCACACCTCAAATGTGCCATGTGTTTTCTGGCTTCTAGGCTTTGGCATTTTCCTTCTGGTACATCTCCCTTGTCTGCGCGGCCTCTGCCATCTGTCTTTGAGTTCCGTATCAAATAGCACCCCTTGGTGCCTTTGGTCTGATGCTCTGGAAGTAAACTCAGTGGTCTTTATTGCACATATCAGAATGGCACAGAGCGATGATAGAAATGTGTTGGCATGTCCCCTCTAAGCCTGCAGGAGTCAGGAACCTCTTGTTACATATGGAGACTCACACTGCTTGAACTAAGCCTTGTGGTAGTAGGTGCTCAGTATATATTTATTGAATGATGGCATAGAGTGGGAGTCTGTACTGACTACAGCCTGGTGTGTTTGGAATTCCCAGATGCTCTTTCTTTTCTTGTCTTTTTTTTCTTTCTTTTTTCCTCCATTCCTTCCTCCCTTCCTCTCTGCCTTTCCCTCTCCACTCCTCTCCTCTCCTTCCTCCCTCCCTCCCTCCCTCCCTCTTCTTCCTTCCTTCCTCCCTGCCTTCCCCCACTCCCTCTGATTCCTTCCTCCCTCCCTCCCTGCCTTCCCCTCCCTCCCTCCCTCCCTCCCTCCCTTCCTTCCTTCCTTCCTTCCTTCCTTCCTTCCTTCCTTCCTTCGTCCCTCCCTTCCTCCCTTCTTTCCTCCCTTCTTTCTCTTTTTCTTTCTTTCTCTCTCTCTCTGTCTTTCTTACATAGGTTTTTGGGGAACAAGTGGTATTCAGTTACATGAATAAGTTCTTCAGTGGTGCTTTTTGAGATTTTGGTGTACTTATCACCCAGGCAGTGTACACTGTGCCCTAATATCCCTTAGCCAAAATGCTTGGCCAGGAATATTTTGGATTTCAGATTTATTTTTGATTTTGGAATATTTGCATATATATAATGAAATATTTTAGGGATGGGACCCAAGTCTTAACTTGAGATTCATTTATGTTTTATATAGACCTTACATGCATAGCCTAAAGGTAATTTTATACAATGCTTTTGATAATTTTATGCATGAAACAGTTTGTGTTAAGTGTCTATATGTGGAATTTTTCATTGTGGCATCATGTCGGCACTGAAAAAATTTTAGAGTTTGGAGCATTTTAGATTTCAGATTTTCAGATCAAGAATGCTCAGGCTGTCGACTGTTTCTTTAATGATAACATTCTCAGCGAATGTAACTTGGAATATGAACTTGATTTTCAGGGCAAGGGGACTCGAGATAAGGTCCTCATCAGAATCATGGTCTCCCGCAGTGAAGTGGACATGTTGAAAATTAGGTCTGAATTCAAGAGAAAGTACGGCAAGTCCCTGTACTATTACATCCAGGTAAGTCTGAGGTGCGGCGTCAGCCTGCCCTGCCGGCCAGAGCCCCCCGGGCCCCGGCAGGTGGCCTGGCAGAATGATGACACGGTGGTGATTTTCTGTTTTCTAACTCTCTGGGGAAGAGATACTAGTCATCAACTATCAGGGATTTATTTTGAAAGCGCATTTGTCATTTGTCCTGGACTTTGTAGAATCAGGCAGATGTTTTATATTTTTCACATCTGTTACTCTACAATGATCATGGGTGTTCATGACGATGGTCCTGCAAGGCTTGCTGACATCCCGAAGAGACTTGGAAGATCAATTACATTTTACTTTTATTATGCATTTATTCCTTGAAAAATCCTCTGGGATGGGCCTGACAACTTTCAGTTACTCAGAACTCCCATCTCTCAATCAATTTAGCCTCTGTCTGTTTTGGTGTGATGTCGCATTTGCGTGTAAGGAAGTGATCGCATTCACAGTGGTACCACTGTGTGGATTTCAGACAGCCATGGCAATTCTGCTTTCTAAAAGTTCCTCAGATGTCCAAAGCCATGTCCATGGTTACCAAGGATGAAGTTAGAGCTGGATTTTTTATAGCCAGGTTTATTAGGGCACATGTTTAAAGTCAAAGGACCAGTTAGACTCTTAGGAATTGTTCCTCACTTCATCAGCTTCTTTCCACTTGACCTTAATAATGCAGGAAATAGCAGAGTGAGCTAGGGAAGTACCCTGTTCTCTGTGGAAAGGTGAGGACGAGAGAGGAAAGTTGGGGTGTTTGTAGGACCTTGCTGCAGTAAGAACAGCCCTGGTCACTAACCCAGGTCAAGCCTCAGTACCTTGCACTCCCTCCACCCCACAGTCCTAAGGAGACTTGAATGTCTTCCCCAGCACCTCCTCCGACCACACTCCCAGAGGCTTCCCTGGCAGTGGTTTGGGTGTGGCCTTCCAGGCCTTTGTGTCAGGGCAGGTCTCCTGAAAAGTCTTCTCTTTGTCGTGGGAGAGGCTTCGTTGGGCATCGAGGCTATTTCTGTGTTACTGAGGAGTCTGGGCTTTTTTCTGATACCGCATTTCTTTTTTCTCCTGGGCCATTTGTAGCAAGACACTAAGGGCGACTACCAGAAAGCGCTGCTGTACCTGTGTGGTGGAGACGACTGAAGCCCGACACAGCCTGAGCATCCAGAAATGGTGCTCGCCATGCTTCCAGCTAACAGGTCTAGAAAACCAGCTTGCGACTAACAGTCCCTGTGAGGGTGACATTAGCATTGCCCCCAACCTCATTTTAGTTGCCTAAGCATTGCCTGGCCTTCCTGTCTAGTCTCTCCTGTAAGCCAAAGAAATGAACATTCCAAGGAGCTGGAAGTGAAGTCTATGATGTGAAACACTTTGCCTCCTGTGTACTGTGTCATAAACAGATGAATAAACTGAATTTGTACTTTAGAAACATGTGCTTTGTGGCCCTGCTTTCATTGTTGGAAAATTAAACGTGCTTGGTGTTCAGCTGGTGAGGCTGTCCCTCGAGGAAGAAAGCTCTAGGACTGAGCTATACAACATGGTTGCCCCTATCCGGGTGTCACTATTTTAAGTTACATTTAAATGAAATAAAAAATTCAGTTGCTGAGTCACACAACCCACATTTCGAATGCTCAGGGTTCACATGTGGTCAGCAGCTAGTATATCTGGACAGCACAGGTAGGGAACATTTCCATTATGATAGAAAGATCTGTTGGGCAGCAGTATGTGCCCAGGGCATGAGAGGACCTATGGGGGAGAAAAAGGATCCCAGAGGGGACACCTCATCTGCTTATCTTTTTACAGGTTAATTAGGTGAAAACAAGCATCACGGGCAGCCACAAACTGGGGAGAGCAGTGGGGCAGGGTGGGGCAGGCAAAGGAGATCCGACACAAGCCGACAGGGAGCACAGAGAGGGGATTTCTTTTGACTGGGAGGATTGAGAAAGATGACAGAAAAGGAACCATATGAGCTGCACCCTAAAATCTAAGGTGAGGTTTTACAGCGGGGAGAAAGCACTCCAGGCAGGTTTTTAGGGGTCTGGGAATGAATGACAGGTCACTCATAAAATGGTACACATGTCAAAAAGTTCAGAGACATTTTTCTGTTCGGTGAAAGTTATGTCTCCCCCGCACCAGCCAGTGGCCTTCCCTGGAGTCGCCTGGTTTCCAGTATATTTTCATGGATAGACTGCATATGCATGTATATATGTGTATATATCTATCTGTGTTCATAAATGTGAAGGTACTGTCCCCAGGCTGCCAGTCCTGGGTTCTGCAGATTCCTTTTTATACAAGTGCTTCCCCTAAGCAGGGTGTAGGGCTGCGAGTGAGGGGAAGTTGATGAGTCCCCCTAACCCTTCTCCTCAGTGGAGGATGTGTCAACTACTCATTTTTGGCACCTGGCTGATGCAAGGCCCACTCAGTCATCTGCAGGGACTAGGTAGGTAATGGAAATGAATGTATGAAATGGGCAGGTTGGGCAGAAGTAGGGAGTCTGGGGAAAATGGGGAATGCCTGCCTTGCTTGAGGCATTCAAATTCAATTCAAACAATAGTTGCAACAACATGGCATTGACCAAACCAAATACAGCCGTGAGCTGACTGGCTTGCTATTTTGGCCCTTCGGCACACTTTAGATGGAAATTTGGATGGAGCGTGGCTCTTGGGTCACTAGTGGCCCATAACGTACCTGTAAAGCCCCTGGGATAGTCCTTAAAAGGCAGATTATGCAAAAATCAGGTATTTTATCAAATGTGTCCTGCCTATACGTATTAGAATGGATGCCTCAAATCTCAAAATATACTGCTCTGTGTGCTTGGGGCAGAGTTGAAGGAACTGCCTAAGAAGCAGGACCTTTCTCATTAACCCTAAATTATATTGAACTCAGAATTGATAGGGCTGGACAGAGGCTGTCAGGAGCGATGTTTCAGATCAGTAAACATTTAGGCATTGTTACCTCTCAATCATACGTGTGTTTCAGGCTGCAAAGGAAGCAGTGGTGTGGAGAAGACAAGGCCATGGGGTGAATGTGGGGAAACTTATGCTCCCACTGTGCCCAGGACAGTCTGGCCACTGGTGTGGCCAGCAGGTATGTGGGAAAGCCCAAAGGGCAGGCCAACATAGGAAAGGTGCTTGGAGAACTGTTTCAAACACTGTCTACTGTCTTTCCTCTATACAAAGCAATGGCAGTCCAGTGTTTTCAAAACTCACAACCAGGGCACTTGGAATTTGGTCCCATTTTCTTCTGGATTTCAGCCTGTCCTCCTCAGTCAAGCTGTTCAAACTGTTTCTTGAATAAAGAGAACCATCTGGAGGTTTGACTATTCTCCCCAGAAATTTTACTTTGCAAAGAGAAGGAAAAGGGTACCTGGCAGGCTGTGAGTTGGTAACAAGAACTTTGATTTTATTCTTTGAGGAATAAAAGGTAATTGATGCAATGTAGCTATGAAAACTTATTGCACTATAACACTGTGATTGAGAACATGATTTTTTTCTCCCTGCCTTGGTGGGGCTGGGCAGGGCCATCATGTTGCACAACCCCAGAGAACACTCATCCTGTTCTAGTCTATGTGAATGGTATCTCCCTTGGTGTTGTGCAGTGCACAACCTGTGCAGCCATACTCGACAGCCCTATATTGTGACCTAGGTGTGTGTGAGATGATCTATTCGGCCTTTTGCTACAGAGTTGTCTTTCAGATTAAAAAGAAGGCAAATCTTATTTAGAAACAATTGAGTGAACCCAGAAAGATCTTGACTTTTCCATGGACTCTTGATTTTCAGACCAGTTTTACTGGGCTATGCACAAATGGCTGTATGTACGAATCTTCCCCAGTATGTGAAGTTCCCATGGTATAAACTATTAGTAAAGATAGCTAAGGCAGGGAAAACCAGGCTCACAAAATGGCTACATTTAGCAAGACAAATGATTTGAGGACAGAAATCTTTTAAATCAGTTTTTAGTCTTTAAATGACTCCCGTCTCCAGTCCTCTTTCTGTGTTTTGACAAACGGCTTTGGCTTCTTATCCACATCAGTTTATTTGACCTCCTTTTTCCATCAACTACCAAAATGAAAACTCGGCTGTGAGAGAGAGGAGAGAGTGCGAGCAATTTTAAACATCCCTTAGCAATGAGGCAGAACATGCTATAGCCATCAAGTTCTAGTTGTTCATTCTATTTATTGAAAAAAGCTTGTAGCCTGATTTCGTTTATGTGAGTACATTTGAGCAAGCAAAGTTTATAGAGATGACTTATCTCATTACATTAGAAGAGTGATTTGCTATCTCAGCATCTACAAGCAATTTTAACAGACATTTCTGGATGAAGAAAAGGTTTTGTAAATATATGCGAAAGACACAATTTCATCAAGCATTAAATTGGAGGTGCCCTGGAAAAATATTACATTTGTGCATTCAATTAGCTTGATTGTGGCTGAATTTTGTCCACTGAAGGCAGCATTTCTGCAGAAAAACAGCATTCCCTACGTCAGCAGGTTTCCCGAAACAAAACCACCCTTTCCCCCCTTGCCAGTCGTCTTTTGCATTTGTGCTGTTCCCAGCTCTGTGTCCCTAATCGGGCCTCTCGGTCTTGTTCCTCGCAGTAGAATGTTAGAGGAGAGGGAACCAGATAGAAACCCCTGATAGAAATCCAAACTCAACAATTCCAGCTTTAAATAGCCTGCATTCAGTGCAAAAGCCAGGCAAGCTCTGGACAAAACTGGGAGGGCGTCAAAGGTAGACTTAAGTCTTTCTGGTCTCCTTACAGGTTCTGTAGGACAGCTGCGCCTCCTGCTGCTCCCAGGAATCTGTTGGCCGCCTTACTGCTCCGGGAAGGGCATCTCCCAGTTACTTCTTGGTATGGCTGTTAGCCCATGTCCTTTTCCCTGGGATGAGTCTACAGGACCCACTCTATCTTCTTTCTTGGAATGGAAGTTTTGTCCTCCTATTACAGGAATGAGAAGAGTTAGGAAATGAATGGTTGGGATACAAGAGGGCTTTCCTGTGCCCCTAAAATCAGTGAAGGAAATGAGCTAAATATTTAGGGATGATCATGGCCCTCCTCCAACACACCCCTCTCCCCCTTGCTGACTTGTAGTTGAACCATCAGGTCTCTACCAATAAGAAACAAACCAGAAAAAACATGTAGTACCAGTGGAACCTGGCTGCGGGGGTGGCTGATGTTTTTAAACCGTAGGTGAGGACAAATTGGAACTTTCTCAGCTATAATCTATTATAGCCTGATACGGTTTGGCTCTGTGTCCTTAGCCAGATCTCATCTCGAATTGTAATCCCCACGTGTGGAGGGAGGGAGGTGATTGGATCACAGGGGTGGGTTTCTCTCATGCTGTTCTTGTGATAGTGAGTTTTCATGAGATCTGATGGTTTTACAACTGTCTGGCATTTCCCCGGCTTGCACGTCTCTCTCCTACCGCCATGTGAAGAGGGTTCATGCTTCCCCTTCACATTCTGCCATGACTGTAGTTTCCTGAGGCCTGCCCACCCATGTAGAACAGTGAGTCAATTAAACCTCTTTTCTTTATAAATTACCCAGTCTCGGGTAGTATTTTTACAGTAGGTGTGAGAATGAACTAATATGTAGCCCAAGGTAATTGTGCTTTCAAGTAAATGTGTAAAGATTAATTAATCCAAGAAATAGCAAGGAGTTTGGATTAGGAACAGAGAAATGTTTGAAACAAGTCTTTGTTACTCTGAGATTGCCAGATTTCAAATTTTACCATGGAGTCTTGGGCTTTGGAGAACCATCTTGTCTCCATGAATTGGCTTTGTCTGAATAGACATGGGCTGATACATGACTATGAAGGTTTGTTAAAATCTAGAGTTCTGCAGGTAATACTGGTCCTCAGTCATCCATGTATTCATTCACTGACTTCATTTATTCAATAGACATACCTCCTATGTGCTGGTCCCTGAACAAAGCACTAGGGATAAGGAGATAAGAGAGAGTAGGAACAAGGCAAAGCCAGCCAAGCAGAATAACAAGGGCTGTAATTGGGACAACCACAGGCACTTGGGGGTCAAGAGTAGCTGATTGCATCCAAGAGAAGCACCTGGAAGGTTTCTAGGGGCGGCAATCCATTTTTTTGTTCTTTTTTTTTTTTTTTTTTTTGACGAATCCTTGCTTTGTCACCCAGGGTGGAGTGCAGTGGTATGGACGTGGCTCACTGCAGCCTTGACCTCCTAGGCTCAAGCTATCCTACTGCCTCAGTCCCCTGAGTAGCTGAGACTACAGGTGCATACCACCACACCTAGATAATTTTTGTATTTTTTGATAGAGATGGAGTTTTGCCGTGTTGCCCAGACTGGTGTCGAACTCCAGAGTTCAAGCGATCCACCTCGGCCTCCCAAAGTGCTGGGATTACAGGCGCAAGGAGGCAATCCATAAAGCTGGATTTTGTTGTTGTTGTTGTTGTTGTTTTTGGTATGGTTTTCTTGGGAGAGGATTATATAATCATTGCAGAAAGTTGGAAAATACAGGAAAGTGTGAAGAAGAAAACGGAAATCACCTGAAACCCCAGTTGGAACGGATTGCTGTTAATATAATTGGCAGGATGACCCATTTGAGAATCAGCTCTTGTTTCCTTGACAGAAAGCTCATGAGAAAGAGCAAGAAGCAGTTTTTCCTCCCCCTTCTCAAAGAGGAGTTGGGTTTTAGGCAGCCACAGTGAGGCCTTCCTCGCCCCACGGGAGCGTTAAGGTGGCTTTTGGTTTTTCAATGTCTAGTTCAATCCAGGATGTATACCTGGATTATCTCAAAGGAGTGGGCTCTGGGGTGAAAGGGAAAAGCAAATAACCTCTCCCTGGAAGAGCTGGGTTTACAGAGATGGAGAGAGGAGGTTCCCAGGTGATGGGAAATGGTGTTTACAGAGATGGAGCGAGGAGGTTCCCAGGTGATGGGAAAATGGTGTTTACAGAGATGGAGCGAGGAGGTTCCCAGGTGATGGGAAATGGTGCCCTGCCCCTACATATCACCTGGAGTGTTTGACCGCTGATTGGGAAGTCGAGTGTTTGCAGGAGATCAAAAACTGACCACAACAGTATTGGGTATCCCTGGAAAAGTCTTCATAACTGAGCATGGGAATGGGGAATGAGGTCCTGCTCAATGTCAAAGCCTATTTTCTAATCTCAGTCTGATTTGATACCATTTCTTCTCCGATTACCAGAACAGCCCACCTCCAACAATGGGAAGCTGGACGGGAATCTTTTTAAGTGTAGTCCCTGACTTTGTTTTCTTTTTGACTTTTGATGATCTACAATATCTTTCCCAGACAAATCATAGGAAGTATTTCAGACACCTTAGGGCCCCATAATTTAGAGCTAACTTTGTGCTTTGAAAAGCCTTAGTGAAATTTTATGTTGTCAGTAGGGAACACAGGTTCCCATCAGATTCATGAAACGAGGAAAGGAAAATGAAGTTTGCACCCAGATACTGTGTTTTGAGCTGCTGTGAAAACAAAGAAATCACAGCAAATGATTTCAGAGCATAGATGAAGCAAAGAAAGAGGTAATAGAATCAACACTTTTCAACCCCTTAGTGACATAATTGCCACTTCTATTTTTCTTCCTTAGAGACACAGTCTTGCTGTGTTGCCCAGGAGGGAGTGCAGTGGCTATTCACAGGCATCATCACACTGCACTCTAGCCTCAAACTCCTGGCCCCAAATGATCCTCCCCACTCAGCCTCCTGGGTTGCTGGGACTACAGATGTGCATCAGCGTGGCGGGGGTGAGGGCAGCTAGTTCTGTTGTAATATGAGGTTTCCATGTAATTGACATGTGACTTCTCATAGTGATAGATACAGAGTAAGGTAAGGTATGTTAGCCTTCTTCTTAGCCCGTGTGTCATTTATTTCTTCCTTTGGCCAAGGCCTCCAAATCTCCACATAGAAATTCAGTCCTGGTCCTCCCTCATTTCATCCCGGCCTGGGCATGGAATGTTGACTCAGCTGTGCCTCCTGCTGCTCCCGAGACTCTGTTGGCCTCCTTACCACTCTGGGAAGGAGTGAGCTGTGCCTGGGGCTCATGCTTTCTCCCCCTCTGATAACCCCGGCCATGTGGGGGCTAAGACTGCTGTGCTCCGGGAGCTGACCTCATCTCCCAGCTACTCGGAAGCCCTGTTCTTGCATTACCCTTCTCCCCATGCCCCAGAACCCCTCCTGCGATTCCCTGTCCCGCTCCGCTCAGTTCCCTCCTGGAGGAGTGTTTGCACAATAAGGACAGCAATTTCTTAAAGGGCAGGCCCTGCCCTGGTGCTTGGACTATCCCACCACTGTATCCAAGGACCTCTGCTGTCTTTCCATCATCGCTGGTGACTCTTTGCTCCTACTTAGAACATTTGCTGCGGCCCCTTGCCTGCCTCACCTTACTGTAAATAACCTGCCTACCACTGATGAATTCAGAGATGATGACACAAGTTGTTCGTTTGGCATAAAGAATGTGCTACTTAAGTCCAAAGACCAGATAACAACGTTGTCCTTCCCTCCCCCATCCATCCATTTCTCTGCCAGAGACTCCCCCCCTTGACATTGGTCTTGGCATTAAGATTTGTCTTCAGGAAAAAAAAAAATTAATTGGAAGGGGTGATCCATCAATCCTTTAGCATACCTGATTTTATATTCATTTATCATTTCTTCAACAGAGAATATGGCTCTTAAAGAAGGGAATGTGGAGTGGGGACTGTTGAACAGGGTATGAGAAAGTGTGCAACATAACTGGAGGCTGAATATAAGTAAGCGTTTAACTGGAAGAGCCAGATAAGGTGGGTCATTAATGTATTTTTGACGTATTTTACGATGCAATTCTGGGTTCAATACTAGAAGTTTTGAGGGGCTCCCCCTCATAGATTAATAAATCAATCCCTATGTCCATCAAATAAAGTCTACAGGGTTAAAGGTGCTCAGTGGTTAGCCTGCTGGGTCGAAGGTGTCTGGGACCAGCTGTGGGGCCGTAAGTCCCCAGTGAGAGGCCATAGGACAGTCAGGATGATTGTCTCTGGCTTGGGCTCACCTGCAACAAAGGCTGTTACCCTTGAACCCCAGTGGAAGCCTGGGAGTCCCCTTAAGCTGAATCTTTTCCCTAGGGTCTCCCTGCTTAGTGTTCTCTATGGCTCTGCCCCCCTGGGAATAATAGTATCTACCTTATAGGGTTGTTGTGAGGATTAAATGAGGCAATACATGTAATGTCACTGGTATAATTCTTAGTATAAAGGAAGCATTTACTAAATCAAATAAATACATGTAATATATTACCAGATCTATAATACATGTCATATTGTAGTGTATGATTAGAGACGGCCCCGTGGACCTAGGAAGGAGTCTTCCCACCATGCGCTGCTTGGCCTTGGGAGAATCCAGCAGGACACTGGACAATCGTTCCAGGGACGCCGTGTGGCTTGTCTCCTTCTTGGGCCTGTTTCCATTTGGGGATTCGACCTCCTTGGTTCTCTTGCCTCGCTCTCTTGTTTAATGGCCTTGGATGTGCCTCCTGAGGCCTTTCTCTCTGTCAGTGAACCGCAAGACCTGACTCTGCGAGCCCTCAGGGAATCGTACAGTGTTTCAACCTTAGGTGATGCGAGGGGAGGTGTTAATGAGTTCCCTATACAGCAACATCATTTATTTTCTTGGCAGTGAGGCAGGTTTTTTTTTTTTTTTAATGTTTCCATCAATTTTAGACCTTATCAAGCTGATAGCTGTATGTAGTCTGATGATGGGTGAGAAATAATATTCATGATGTCCAATGCCTCTTGTTCCTGAAAATCAGTTAATTTGGTTACCTAACACAGGCCAGTTCCTTGAGGGAGAGGATAAAGGTGCACTTCCGGGAACCATGTGACTATGATTCTGTAATTAAATAATGGTAGCAAAAACTGTAGGAAACATTGAGCCAACTATATTCGGGGGAGTTTTGGCCCCACAATGTTAGAACATTCTAGGAAGGTCAGGAAGTCTGGGCTGTATAGTTTCTCCTCCACGTGGACATGTTCACCCAGCAGGTCCGGGCAGTTCTTCTCACACTTGTTTCTGTGAGTAAGTCCCTGTCAGTCACTTCTGGGGACATCACAGAATAATGATCCATTTTACATTTATTATATAATCCAGCAGTTTTGCTAGTGGGAAATTTTAATCATATTTGAGCAGGTATTATGCCTCAATTTTATGTATGAAATATTTTTAGGATGTGCCATGTACAGTGATGGGTTTTTCTCCCTCCTTCTTGTACCTCTGCTTACCTCTTTTCCTGGAATCTGGCCTCGAGGCACAGATGGGCACACATACCCTCTTAGCCCAACAACATGTAAGAAGAAGGTTTGCTAGTGGAAATTAATCTTCTCAGGGGATAGAGTTTGATTGTCATTGAGTCCACTTCATTTTCTCCTCAGAACCTGAATCTGGAGCAGAGATGAAACAGGGAATGCCTGGTCCATCTGTATCAGAAGAGAGAGAGATACAGAGGGGATTTGGGAAGAGGGAGGAGGAGTGAAGGAGCCATAGGAAAGACAGAGTGAGGCCGGGCACAGTGGCTCACACCTCTAACCCCAGCACTTTGGGAGGCTGAGGCAGGTGGATCACGAGGTCAGGAGTTTGAGACCAGCCTGGCCAACACAGTGAAACCCTGTCTTTACTAAAAGAATACAAAAATTAGCTGGGCATGGTGGCACACCTGTAGTCCCAGTTACTCGGGAGGCTGAGGCAAGAGAATCGCTTGAACCTGGGAGGCGGAGGTTGCAGTGGGCCAAGATGGTGCCTGCACTCCAGCCTGGGTGACAGAGCAAGACTCTGTCTTAAAAAAAAAAAAAAAAAAAAAAAAAAAAAGGCAGAGTGAAAGAGGTACAAGAGGCTAGGCATGGTGGCTCATGCCTGTAATCCCAGCACTTTGGGAGGCCTAGGCCAGTGGATCACTTGAGGTCAAAAGTTCGAGATCAGCCTGCCAACATGGTGAAACACGTCTCTACTAAAAATAGAAAAATCAGCTGGGCATGGTGGCAGGTGCTGGTAATTCCAGCTACTTAGGAGGCTGAGGCATGAGAATCCCTTGAACCTGGGAGGTGGAGATTGCAGTGAGCTGAGATCATGCCACTGCACTGCAGCCTGGGTGACAAAGAGAGGCTCTGTCTCAAAGAAAAAAAAAAAAAAAAGACACAAGGGCAAGGATGGAAAGAAGGGAAGAGAAGTGCCTTCTCCAATGGCTGGCCTCGGGGCAAACTTAGAGCCAGGCTCTAAAGACCCCAGTTGTAGGGACAGCCCAGGAGTCGGATTGAGCAGATTGAGAAGAAACTCCCAAATCTCTTCCACTAGAAGGATTTTCTGTTCATTGAAAGGTATTGTTTGGACTTGGAGTAAATAATGGTTTGAATATTTTTCTGGAGCTGATGTTGGAACTTGATGGGTTAAGAGTAGGAATGTTTTATTCTCTCATCCACGATGAAGGACTCAGTGTGGAATTTTGTACATTCTGAGTTTTTCTATTTGAATTGATTTACTACCCAGACATTTGTTTTGTTGTCTAATCCACAGGAGCTAGCTAATAAAAGCAATGTTCTGAGGTTACATGTTCTGAGGTGCCAGGTACGGGTGCTTGATATAGTTTATGGTGTTGAATTCCCCTTTGACTGGTGTGAGGCCTGAGGCTGGCTCAGTGACTTTCCCAGAGTCACATGGCTAGTAAGAGGTAGGATCCAAACCTGCTTCAACATCTCTGCAAGTGTGGATGCACCCGGATTTTAATAAAAATGGAAGAAAATTTACCCATTAACTTTGTGTGTGCACAAATTGGAAAATGTTAGAGACAGAGTCTCGATCTGTTACCTAGCCTGGAGTGCAGCGACACAATCACAGCTCACTGCAACCTCAAACCCCTGGGCTCGAACGATCCTCCTGCCCCAGCCTCCCAGAGTCTTGGCATTACAGGTATGAGCCACCATGCCTGCCATCATCTTTTAAACTAAACTTTGAATTTTAGGAAAGTTTCAGATTTACAAAATAATTGTGAAGATAGTACAGAATACCTGTATTCCATATACCCAGTTTCCCCTGTTAACATGGTATATTAGTGTAATACATTTGTCACAATTAATACACCAACATTGACGTGTTATTATTAACTGAAGCCCATAGTTTATTCAGATGTCCTTGGTTTTTCCCTTAAGTCCTTCTCCTGATCCGGGATTGCATCCAGGACATCACACTACATTTAGTTGTCACGTCTCTTCAGGCCCCTTGTGTCTGTGACAGTTTCTCAGGCTTGCCTTGTTGGTAATGACCTTGACATTTTGAAGATGACTTATCTGTTTTGTAGAATTTCTCTCAATTGAGAATGGTCTGACATTTATCTCATGATTAGCTTGCGGTAATATGCTTTTTGGAGGAAGACCACAGAGGTAAAAATGCCATTTTCATCCTTTTATATCAAGAGTCATCCCATTGACATGACTTGTCATTAGAGAACTTAATGTTGGTCACCTGGCTGAGGCAGCGTTTCTCAGGCGTCTCCACTGCGGGGGAACCCTGCCCCTCTTCCATGCTGTACCTTTTGGAAAGAAGCCACTGTACTGCCCACACTTAAGGAGAAGGGGGTTATGTTCCACCTCTTTGGAGGTGAAGTAGCTACACTAATTTGTTGGAATTCTGAGCAAGATATTTATCTTTTTCTTATTTATTTATTCAGCTATTTATTATATCACTATGGACTTTGGATACTTTGGATATTTATTTTATACTTTGGGTTATATAATCCAATACTACTTTTTTTGTTGCTCAAATTGTTCCAGCTTTGGCCACTGGGAGTTCTTTAAGCTGGTTTCTGTGTCTCTTTGACACATCAATGTAGGGGTGTGTGTGTGTGTGTGTATGTGTGTGTGTGTGTGTGTGTGAGAGAGAGAAAGACAGAGAGAGACAGAGAAAGAGAGAGAATGAGAACTTCCTTACTTTCCTGACACTGCAAGATGTCCCAGGCTTATGTTGTATATTTTTCTTTCTTTCTTTTTTTTTTTTTTTTTAAGTTCGAGGGTACATGGGCACAACGTACAGGTTTGTTACATATGTATATGTGTGCCATGTTGGTTTGCTGTACCCATCAACTCGTCATTTACATTTTACATTAGGTATTTCTCCTAATGCTATCGCTCCCCCTGCCCCCCATCCCATGACAGGACCCGGTGTGTGATGTTCTCCTCGCTGTGTCCAAGTGTTCTCATTGTTCAATTCCCATCTATGAGTGAGAACATACAGTGTTTGGTTTTCTGTCCTTGTGATAGTTTGCTCAGAATGATGGTTTCTAGCTGCATCCATGTCCCTGTAAAGGACATGAACTCATCCTTTTTTATGGCTGCATAGTATTCCATGGTGTATATATGCCACATTTTCTTAATCCAGTCTATCATTGGTGGACATTTGGGTTGGCTCCAAGTCTTTGCTATTGTGAATAGTGCCACAATAAACATACATGTGTATGTGTCTTTATGGTAACATGATTTATAATCCTTTGGGTATATACCCAGTAATGGGATCACTGGATCAAATAGTATTTCTAGTTCTAGATCCTTGAGGAATCGCCACACTGTCTTCCACAATGGTTGATCTAGTTTATACTCCCACCAACAGAGTAAAAGTGTTCCTGTTTCTCCACATTCTCTCCAGCATCTGTTGTTTTCTGACTTTTTAATGATTGCCATTCTAACTGGTGTGAGATGGTACCTCACTGAGGTTTTGATTTGCATTTCTCTGATGACCAGTGATGATAAGCATTTTTTCATGTGTCTGTTGGCTGCATAAATGTCTTCTTTTGAGAAGTGTCTGTTCATATCCTTTGCCCACTTTTTGATGGAGTTGTTTGTTTTTTCTTGCAAATTTGTTTGAGTTCTTTGTAGATTCTGGATATTAGCCCTTTGTCAGATGGGTAGATTGCAAAAATTTTCTCCCATTCTGTAGGTTGCCTGTTCACTCTGATGGTAGTTTCTTTTTTTTTTTTTTTTTTTTTGAGACGGAGTCTCGCTCTGTCCCCCAGGCTGGAGTGCAGTGGCCGGATCTCAGCTCACTGCAAGCTCCACCTCTCGGGTTCACGCCATTCTCCTGCCTCAGCCTCCCGAGTAGCTGGGACTACAGGCGCCCGCCACCGCTCCCGGCTAATTTTTGTATTTTTTTAGTAGAGACGGGGTTTCACGTGTTAGCCAGGATGGTCTCGATCTCCTGAACTCGTGATCCGCCCGTCTCGGCCTCCCAAAGTGCTGGGATTACAGGCTTGAGCCACCGCGCCCGGCCGATGGTAGTTTCTTTTGCTGTGCAGAAGCTCTTTAGTTTAATTAGATCCCATTTGTCAATTTTGGCTTTTGTTTCCATTGCTTTTGGTGTTTTAGACATGAAATTCTTGCCCATGCCTATGTCCTGAATGGTATTGCCTAGGTTTTCTTCTAGGGTTTTTATGGTTTTAGGTCTAACATTTAAGTCTTTGATTCATCTTGAATTAATTTTTGTATAAGGTGTAAGGAAAGGATCCAGTTTCAGCTTTCTACATATGGCTAGCTAGTTTCCCCAGCACCATTTATTAAATAGGGAATCCTTTCCCCATTTCTTGTTTTTGTTAGGTTTGTCAAAGATCAGATGGTTGTAGATGTGTGGTGTTATTTCTGAGGCCTCTGTTCTGTTCCATTTGTTTATATCTCTGTTTTGGTACCAGTACCATGCTGTTTTGGTTACTATAGCCTTGTAGTATAGTTTGAAGTCAGGTAACGTGATGCCTCCAGCTTTGTTCTTTTTGTTTAGGCCTTTCTTGGCATTGCAGGCTCTTTTTTTTGTTCCATAATAACTTTAAAGTAGTTTTTTTCCAATTCTGTGAAGAAAGTCATTGGTAGCTTGATGGGAATGGCATTGAATCTATAAATTACCTTGGGCAGTATGGCCATTTTCATGATATTGAGTCTTCCTGTCCATGAGCATGCAATGTTCTTCCATTTGTTTGTGTCCTCTTTTATTTTGTTGAGCAGTGGTTTGCAGTTCTTCTTGAAGAGGTCCTTCATGTCCCTTGTAAATTGGATTCCTAAGTATTTTATTCTCTTTGTAGCAATTGTGAATGGGAGTTCACTCATGATTTGGCTCTCTGTTTGTCTGTTATTGCTGTATAGGAATGCTTGTGACTTTTGCACATTGATTTTGTATCCTGAGACTTTGTTGAAGTTGCTTATCAGCTTAAAGAGATTTTGGGCTGAGACAGTGGGATTTTCTAAATATACAATCATGTCATCTGCAAACAGGGACAATTTGACTTTTCCTTTTCCTAATTGAATATGCTTTATTTCTTTCTCCTGCCTGATTGCTCTGGCCAGAACTTCCTACACTATGTTGAACAGGAGTGGTGACAGAAGGCATCTCTTTCTTGTGCCAGTTTTCAAAGGAAATACTTCCAGTTTTTGCCCATTCAGTATGATATTGGCTGTGAGTTTGTCATAAATAACTCTTATTATTTTGAGATACGTTACATCAATGCCTAGTTCATTGAGAGTTTTCAGCATGAAGGGGTGTTGAATTTTGTTGAAGGCCTGTGCTACATCTATGGAGATAATCATGTAGTTTTTGTCATTCGTTCTGTTTATGTGATGGATTATGTTTGTTGATTTGCGTATGTTGAACCAGCCTTGCATCCCAGGGATGAAACTGACTTGATCGTGGTGGATGAGCTTTTTGATGTACTGCTGGATTTGGTTTGCCAGTACTTTATTGAGGATTTTTGCATTGATGTTCATCAGGGATATTGGTCTAAAATTCTCTTTTTTCATTGTGTCTCTGCCAGGCTTTGGGATCAGGATGATGCTGGCCTCATAAAATGATGATTGGAATAGTTTCAGAAGGAATGGTACCAGCTCCTCTCTGTACCTCTGGTAGAACTTGGCTGTGAATCCGTCCGGTCCTGGACTTTTTTTGGTTGTTAGGCTATTAATTATTGCCTCAATTTCAGAGCCTGTTATTGGTCTATTCAGGAGCTCAGCTTCTTCCTGGTTTAGTCTCAGGAGGGTGTATGTGTCCGGGAATTTATCCATTTCTTCTAGATTTTCTAGTTTTTTTGTGTAGAGGTGTTTATAGTATTCTCTGATGGTAGTTTGTATTTCTGTGGGATCGGTGGTGATATCCCCTTTATCACTTTTTATTGCGTCTATTTGATTCTTCTCTCTTTTCTTCTTTATTAATCTTGCTAGTGGTCTATCAATTCTGTTGATCTTTTTAAAAAACTAGCTCTTGGATTCATTGATTTTTTTGAAGGGTTTTTCGTGTCTCTATCTCCTTCAGTTCTGCTCTGATCTTAGTTATTTCTTGCCTTCTGCTAGCTTTTTAATTTGTTTGCTCTTGCTTTTCCAGTTCTTTTTTTTTTTTTTTTTTTTTTTTTTTTTTTTTTTTTTTTTTTTTTTTTTGTGAGACGGAGTCTCGCTCTGTTGCCCAGGCTGGAGTGCAGTGGCCAAATATCAGCTCACTGCAAGCTCCACCTCCTGGGTTTACGCCATTCTCCTGCCTCAGCCTCCCGAGTAGCTGGGACTATAGGCACCTGCCACCTCGCCTGGCTATTTTTTTGTATTTTTTAGTAGAGACGGGGTTTCATCGTGTTAGCCAGGATGGTCTCGATCTCTTGACCTCGTGATCCTCCCGTCTCGGCCTCCCAAAGTGCTGGGATTACAGGCTTGAGCCACCGCGCCCGGCCTCCAGTTCTTTTAATTGTGATGTTAGGGTGTTGATTTTAGATCTTTCCTGCTTTCTCTTGTGGCATTTAGTGCTATAAATTTCCCTCTACACACTGCTTTAAATGTGTCCCAGAGATTCTGGTACATTGCATCTTTGTTCTCATTGGTTTCAAAGAACATTTTTATTTCTGCCCTCATTTCATTATTTACCCAGTAGTCATTCAGGAGCAGGTTGTTCAGTTTCCATGTAGTTGTATGGTTTTGAGTGAGTTTCTTAATCCTGAGTTCTAATTTGATTTCACTGTGGTCTGAGAGGCAGTTTGTTGTGATTTGTGTTCTTTTACATTTGCTGAGGAGTGCTTTACTTCCAACTATGTGGTCAATTTTGGAATAAGTGTGATGTGGTTGTGAGAAGAATGTATATTCTGTTGATTTGGGGTGGAGAGTTCTATAGATGTCTATTAGGTCCACGTGGTGCAGAGCTGAGTTCAAGTCCTGGATATCCTTGTTAACCTTCTGTCTCACTGATCTGTCTAATATTGACAGTGAGGTGTTAAAGTCTCCCATTATTATTGTGTGGGAGTCTAAGTCTCTTTGTAGGTCTCTAAGGGCTTGCTTTATAAATCTGGGTGCTCCTGTATTGGGTGCATACATACTTAGGTTAGTTAGCTCTTCTTGTTGAATTGATCCCTTTACCATTATATAGTGGCCTTCTTTGTCTCTTTTGATCTTTCTTGGTTTAAAGTCTGTTTTATCAGAGACTTGGATTGCGACTCCTGGTTTTTTTTTTTGCTTTCCGTTTGCTTGGTAGATCTTCCTCCATCCCTTTATTTTGAGCCTATGTGTGTCTCTGCACATGAGATGGGTCTCCTGAATACAGCTCACAGGTGGGTCTTGACTCTTTATCCAATTTGCCAGTATGTGTCTTTTAATTGGGGCATTCAGCCCAACTACATTTAAGGTTAATACTGTTATGTTTGAATTTGATCCTGTCATTGTGATGTTAGCTGATTATTTTCCCCATTAATTGATGCAGTTTCTTCATAGCGTGGATGGTCTTTACCATTTGGCATATTTTTGCTGTGGCTGGTACTGGTTGTTCCTTTCCATGTTTAGTGCTTCCTTCAAGATGTCTTGTAAGGCAGGCCTGGTGGTTACAAAATCTCTCAGCATTTGCTCGTCTGTAAAGGATTTTATTTCTCCTTCACTTACGAAACTTAGTTTGGCTGGATATGAGATTCTGGATTGAAAATTCTTTTCTTAAAGAATGTTGAATATTGGTGAGATAGAATCTCACTCTATCATTCAAGCTGGAGTGCAGTGGTGAGATTTTGGCTCCACCTTCCTCATTCAGGTGATTCTTCTGTCTCAGCCTCCAGAGTAGCTGGGATTACAGATGCGTGCCACCATGCCCAGCTAATTTTTGTATTTTTAGTAGAGATGGGGTTTCACTATGTTGGCCAGGCTGGTCTCAAACTCCTGACCTCAAGTGATCCTCCTGCTTTGGTCTTCCAATGTGTTGGGGTTACAGGCGTGAGCCACCACACCTGGCCATCTATATCTTTTAGTGGTTTGGTATCTTACTTTTTTTATTGCTAGATGATATTTCATTGTATAAATGCACCACAGTTTGCTTTTCCATTCACCTATTAAAGGACAGGTTGGCTGCTTTCAGTTTTTGGTCATTATGAATAAAGCTGTTACAAACATTCCTGTGCAAATTTTTGTGGGGAGATAAGTTTCAGCTCATTCGGACAAATATCTAGGAGCACAATTGCTGGATCCCATGATAAAAGACTGTTCTGTTTTGTAAGAAACTGTCAAACTGCCTTCCGAAGTGGCTATACCATTTTGCATTCCCACTGGCAATGAAGAGGAGTTTCTGTTACTCTACAGCCTTGCCAGCTGTTGGTATTGTCAGATTTTTTTAGTGTGGCTGCTCTAATAGTTGTGTAGTATCTAATAGTTGTATAGTATATAATAGTTGTGTAGTAGTGTTACTTTTGTTTTTTCTTTTTTTGAGACAGGGTCTCGCTCTGTCACCCAGGCTGGAGTGCAGTGGCGCGATCTCGGCTCACTGCAACCTCTGCCTCTCGGGTTCAAGAGATTCTCCTGCCTCAGCCTCAAGAGTAGCTGGGATTACAGGCACGTGCCTCCACACCCAGCTAATTTTTGTATTTTTAGTAGATACGGGGTTTCCGCATGTTGGCCAGGCTGGTCTCGAACTCCTGACCTCAGGTGATCCACCCGCCTTGGCATCCCAAAGTTCTGGGATTACAGGCGTGAGCCACTGTGCCTGGCCCCACTAGTATTTCATTATTTTCAGTTGCAATTCTCTAATGACAAATGATATTAAACACCTTTTTGTATCCTTCTGTGCCATATATGTATTCTTTATTGAGGTGTCTTTTCAGATCTCTTGCCCCTTTTTTATTCTGTTGTTTTCAATTATCGAGTTTTAAGAATTCTTTCAGATGTTAAATTCGAGTCTTTTGTCAGATATGTGTTCTCCAAATATTTTCTTCCAGCCTGTGGCTTGTCTTTTCATTCTCTTAATGGTGTCTTTCACATAGCAGAAGTTTTAACTTTTAGTAAAGTTCAGCTTACCAATTTTTTCCTTCATGGACAGTGCTATTGGTATTGTATTTTAAAACTCATTACCAAACCCAAGGACGTGTAGATTTTCTCCTTCATTGTCTTGAAGAAGTTTTCATGGTTTTGCACTTTAGGTTCAGGCCTATGATCCATTCTGAATTGACCTTTTTTTTTTTTCTTTTTTGAGACAGGGTTTCACTCTGTCACCCAGGCTGGACTGCAGTGGTGCAATCTTGGCTCACTGCAACTTCTGCCTCCCGGGTTCAGGCAGTTCTCCTGTATCAGCTTCCCAAGTAGCTGGGATTACAGGTGTGTACCACCAGGCCTGGCCAATTTTTGTATTTTTTGGTAGAGACAGGATGTTGGCCAGGCTGTTCTCAAACTCCTGACCTCAAGTGATCTGCCTGCCTTGGCCTCCGAAAGTGTTGGGATTACAGGCATGAGCCACTGCACCTGGCCCATTCTGAATTAATTTTTATGTAAGGTATAAGGTCTTTCTCTAGGCTACTGTCTTTGCATCATGCAATTGTTCCAGCCTCATTTGTTGACAAGCCAGCATCAATTTCTTTATTAGCAAAATATTTCAGTCTAGTTTTTGGAACCAGAGAAGGTGGGGGCACGCATTGAGAACTCTAGCCCCAATCCATGAGGTTTTTGAATAACTTCCACGTATTATTTTCTTTTTACCCATTTTCCTGCCAAATCAGATGTTGTCTGCTGCCTTCTAAAGAGAGTTATGAATCCGCTGTTATTCCAGTAGCCCAGGCAAGGAAATGCTGTGGGAGGGAGGGATATAGACAGCAAAGTCCCTTCAGGAGGGGAATTTTCTGGAGGAAGGGGCTGTGATTGGGAAGCCTCTGCTTTAGCCTTGATGATAGAAAACCCTTAATATATGAGAAAAGCTTACTAACATACTTTTAAGACTAAATTCACCTTTTAAGAAAAACAGAATCTTGCAACACACATCCCCACCCCGCGCACTCCCTTTCTCCCAAGTCCTGGCATTTCCTAAGAGCACCATCAACACCCCTCACCAGACCCTTGGGGATCCAGGCGGGGATCCCCTCCTGACAGGGTGGGGTAGGGGGGCGCTGATTTTTATAACTGCGATGTATGTTGCAACATTAAACAGGAGAATATATGAAACCATCTACATATTTCATGATTCTATTTTATTCTGAGACTGTGTGAAAATCACTTTTTAAAATGAAGATGAATCGAAAGTAAAGAAGAGCGCCATCTTGTGGGGATATCTACGACGACCACAACCTTCTCAGATCTTGGCGGTCCATCAATCTCCCAGAACCCCTTACACATTTCTATGCCATATATTAGCTGAAAACCTTAGGGCAGCTGATCAAAGACCTTTCTTCAGTTTTCTTTTTTTTTTTTTCTTTTTTTTTTTTTTACTTACGATGAATAATTCGATGGGCTTTTATTTTCATAATATATTTCATAAATGACTAAAAGCTACTTCCTAATAATCTATAAAATCAGTCATTGAGATGTGCTAAAATTGGTATTTATAATAAAAATGCACATTATTAGTTTCTTTCCATACTCTATTTTGTATAAGACTCTGGAGTGACAAGTCCATGGTATATAAACAAATAAGAAATTTTTTTTCTTGTTTTCTTTTTTCTTACGTACGAGAAAGTACATAAACAAACAAACAGAAATTTCCAGAGAGGATGCTTTATATTATCTGGTTTTCAAATGCAGCTAGTCTTATCTTAAAGAATCTTAAAGAATATGGTCATCATTTATTTATCATTATGAGGAAAGAGCCAGGATGGACCAATCAGTAGCAGGACAGAAGTTTTAGGCAAAGTGTAGGGTCAATTGAGGCAAATTGGGAACTTCAGGCTAGTGTGAGGAATTGGATGCTAGAAAACTCTTTGGCAAGATGGAGTCAAGGAGGGTGGGCCACGTTAACTACAGCTGAGACACTCCCTTCCCATCCCAAGTTTGCTGCTTTCTACCAGGAGACCTTGGGTAGGTCCCTATCCCTCATTGTGCTTTCTTTTCTTTCTTTCTCTTTTCTTTTCTTCTCTCTCTCTCTCCTTCCTCCCTCCCTCCCTCTCTCTCCCCTCCCTCCTTCCCTCCCTTCCTCCCTTCCTTTCTTCTTTCCTTCTTTCTCTCACTGTCACTTAGGCTGGAGTGCAATGGTGTGATCTCGGCTCACTGCAACCAGGTCCAACCAACTGTTCTGCCTTCACCTGGGATTACAGGCACCAACTACCACGCCTGGCTAATTTCGTATTTTTAGTAGAGTCGGGGTTTCACCATGTTGGCCAGGCTGGTCTTGAACTCCTGTCCTCAAGTGATCTGCTCACCTCGACCTCCCAAAGTGCTGGGATTACAGGCATAAGCCACGGCGCCCAGCCTCTTTGTTTTCTTTCTAATCTGTAAAATGAAAAGTTTGAAATCTATAATGCGCAGAGTCCCTTCAAGACCTAAAACTTTGAGATATCAAAGAGAAACCCTCATTTGTCAATCTTTTTTTTTTTTTTTTTTGAGACGGAGTCTCGCTGTGTCTCCCAGGCTGGAGTGCAGTGGCGTGATCTCGGCTCACTGCAAGCTCCGCCTCCCGGGTTCCCGCCATTCTCCCGCCTCAGCCTCCCGAGTAGCTGAGACTACAGGCGCCCGCCACCACGCCCGGCTAGTTTTTTGTATTTTTAGTAGAGACGGGGTTTCACCATGTTAGCCAGGATAGTCTCGATCTGCTGACCTCGTGATCCACCCGCCTCGGCCTCCCAAAGTGCTGGGATTACAGGCTTGAGCCACCGCGCCCGGCCTGTAAATCATTTTTAACACAGATTTTCACGAAGTTCCTTATCTTTGTTGAGGCTTCTAAGTAGATTATGTTGAAGCCATAAAAATGACATGTATTTTACAGTTGACAAATTATGGAAATATTTGAATATAATAACTCCCTTTAATATTTTCCCCTCACTTTGAATTCCCTGTTGGAGTAGGTATCAGAGAAAAGCCATACTCACTTCCATCCACGAACTGAGGCCTCTGGGACCCTTGCTGCACTGGGGATATACCTTCTTCTTGCAGATGGGTGCACTCGACATCACAGGGGCAGTGATGAATGACACGATCCACCCAGCCTGCAGCCGCTACATCTCATGCTGTTGGCATCTGACGGTGGTGCTCATGCCAGGGAAAAAACTGTCCCTCCCATGACCAGTTGAAGGACACGTGGGGAGAGGTGCCACCTCATGAGGAACACTTTCTCTGTTCCCAAATCAGTAAGGAGCATTGCCTTGCATTTGTGCCTCATTTTTGTGTACTTTTAAGAGTTCTCGTATATTTAGGAGCTCTCATGAATTCCTGTTTGCTTGAGCGAGTGCATTTTAAGGTGTTTCTGGAGAATAGGAGAGGATACAAAATCCAACAAGATACCAAACTTTCAATTCTGAATTGCAACGTGTGTCAAAATTGCGCTGCTGTGGGTTTGTCAAACGTGTCCTTTAAAAAAATGTGACTCTAAAGTTGTATTGATGACATTTGACCACAAGAGGTCGCTCCAACAAAGCACCTCATAGCTCAAAAAATCTACATCTCCTTTTCAAACATTTACATGCTGCAATTTCTGTCTGGTCTTATGAGATAAAGCTTAATGTCACAAATATTGTTTCAAACTTTATGAAAAGAATTTTTCCTTTTTTTTTTAAAAAAAAAAAAAAAGAAGAAGGTTGGGAGCTACAGCAGTGAATCCCGAGCTCAAGGTAAACTGTTTTGATTAGCTGGAGGTGCTTTATAATTTCTCCATCAGTTTTCAAAAAAGGGACAAGGACTTTGAGAAGCTTTTCTTCCTTTAACCAACAAACAAAACAACACAAACTCAGAACGCTTTAAGAGCATTTTGATTTCCAAGCTAGAGCTTTTATGGATCATTTTCCTGAGAGTTCTAAGTCTAGAAATGTGATAAAAGCCCCATTTTTCAGTCTAGACACGGCCATCAAAGAAAAATGCTCCATTACCTCTTCTAAGATACAGATGTTTGAAAAAGAAAGTGGGCAAGAAGCTATGTGATGGTCTCTGAAGTAAACTAAAACCCTGGTCCGCATTTTGCTAGTAGTCAGATAAAACTTGAGGGCATAATTGCCAAAAATGAACACCCTTTCCATTTAACCAATCTTTACTGATAATACAATAATTAGAATAATTTATGTGTGTCTGTGCTGTTATTAACGTGGCTTTGCTTAAAGGAGATTCAGCTGGTTATTCATGGACATTAAGAGGGTCTCCCCTCCCGCCTTCTGAGATGACATGTTTATACCCAGGCAGCACTTCTAAATTTTTAATAGAGAGGAAGAGATTCCATTTAATTAGGTAGAGTGACTTGTTTATATGCAGGTTATACATTTACGAGTTCTAATGAAGAACGGAAAATACCCATTGAGCAGCCTTTGAAGTTTCGCTTGTTTAAAGATAATTGTAAACCCAGCTCAATGGAAACAGCATCTCAGTCAATCAAGTGATTTGAGCATAGAGTAGAGGGAGTTAAATCCAGGTTAAATAATTGCACAAATCACATGTCGATCAATGTTCAAAAGATTTTTTTTTCTCTCAAATCAAAGCTCTTCCATCTTACATTTGGTTGGAATATTGAAACTGGGTTATAGAAAAAAAATGTTAAGGATGTAACAAGATTTTAAAATGTTAAGGACGTAACAAGATTTTTTTTTACTTAAAAATTCTCCACCATTTATATAAAATCCTTTCTCTTGTTTCCTTTTGATTTTTACTTCATATATTCTATATAGTTTATTTTGTTTGTGAATTAGGTAACATAAACGTGTCACTGTCACAAAAGCATTTTTCTACATTCATAAATCCTTTCTGGAAATGAGAAATCATTTTTTTCTTAAACTCTGACCTAAGGTAAAAATTCCAAATATTTGCGTGCCTTGGATGGTGTTGCAAAAAGGCCACCTAAACTGATGAGGTTTCTTGAATTGGTGTACAGAAATGAATTACAAAGCTTAAGAAGTTGAAGAGATTTCTCGTGATTTTTAAAGCAATATTAATGATCGCATGGAATGAGAAATCGAGCTTTGTGTTATTACTATAGGATTAGTTTTTAGTTCCTGAAAGCTGCTCTATTTATAGGTATATAGGATGGAATTAAACTCTGAAAAGGTTAATTTAAAAAAAATGTTCTGTAGCAGGTCTATTTTCTATCACCTTTTATAAGTTTCCCTTTGAATTGTAGTTGCAATATGCATTTGGAGTGAGTCCAGGAAGCTTGAATAATAATGTAATCCCCGGGGGAGCCGCTCCTAGGAGAGCGGGTAGGATAAATGAAATGCTACATACAGATTCCTGACAATATATTCATCTTGATATTATCACAGCTGATGGATTGTAGCAAGGCTATTCCTAGGACTTCGCTTTGCCATCTTCAGTGTCGTTATCATTTTAGTGCGGAAAACAAAAACCCCACCACAGAAAAGAAATAAAGCATCTTTAATGGAAAAGTAGCACCTTAAAAATATTTGTTGAAAGAAAAATATTTGTTCTGCTGCAAGGAGAATAGAGAGTAGGGAATAAAAGACTAAAGAAGAGAGAAAAAGAAAGCAGTGTCCTTTGCTGAGCTCGCCGGCCACATGTAAGGCTCTCGAACATTTTAACAGTTGCACATCTATTTTCTTTTTCTTCTGTGTGCTTGTCTGATGTATTTTCATAAGAAAACTCTGTTCCTCTTGTGCAGGGCCAGCACAATGTCGCTGAAATCTCGGATGATGTGGTTTTAAGATCAAACAAGACTTAATAAGGTGGGATTTGTTTTCCTGTTGACCTTCTTATTGCTTGGGTCCCCCTGACAAGCTTCGAAGTGAGGGGGAGGAATTAGGGTAGCAGCTCTTCAGAGAAACGCATCCTGGCTGGGGCTCCACTTTGAAATGGGAGTGCAAGAGATTGCAAATGGCTCCAAACGAGGGGGCACACACAGGCTTGCAGAACGGAAGGGGGTTCTTCCATTGCAGAAAGGAAGGGGGGTACCCAGCAGGATCGACATTAAAAGTGGAAGACACTGCTCGTGGATTTATTTTTATTTTATTTTAGGTTCTGACAGATTAGCCGATGTCCTTGATGGGAGTTGGAGTTGATCAGAATGACGAGTTCTGGCCTAATTTAAGAAACAAAACCTCCTAACTTTGAAGGGGCTGCTGGAGAGCAGGGCAGGGCATCATCCATCTAAGAGAAAAGCAAAGGAGTTTGGTTCTTTTTTAAACATAAAAGTTTCCTTAGGAGTCAAAATGGACTGAATTTGAAGGAAATTAAAGTGAGAAAAAGAGTTTTGTGAACAAATGAAACTCTCTTCCAGTAAAAGGAAAGAAGGACGAGAAAAATATTTGAAGGTGGGGAGAATGCATTGTTACTAAAAATAAATAATTCCGGCCCAGTCTTGCAAAAATAGAGAATTGAATCCAACAGCCACTCACAGTCTTATCTGATAATGTAAGTGAACTAGAGAGCATTTACAGTGTGTCTTTTATGAGATTGGATAATACATGTTTGATGTTCTTACAGAACTAGCATGGCAGCATTTGCACACCATTGGTAAACAAGAAAAGATGTGTATAGATTCCCCGTTATTTTAGGCAGCCACTGGAGTCAGCTCAGGCGTTCAGGGTGATGATGTCCTGCCCACCTTTTAGTGTTGCAGAAAAGCATGCGGGAGAAACGAACAGAAGGGAGTAGCCAGGACAAGTCAAATTCTGTCGAGGACGCTGAAACTCCCTGTGCCGAGAGCAGACTTCCGCAGGTTCTTTGGCAAGGTATTTAGAGATGCAATATTTCTGTCAATTCTCCTCCCTTATTTCACTCTTTGTTGCCTTAATGGGTGAATTAGCCTTAGGTTCTTGTTAAATCTATTCCTTTTGGGAAGAGGAAATGATGTACATCGTTATAATCATGCACTACCAGGAGAAATATCAGTTGGAGCAGACTGTTCTGTTTCAGGGGTGTTTTTTCCCTTGAGATGTGGCTGCTTGAATGCCGGCTTCTTGGTTGGCCTCACACTTTCTTTCCTCATTGTGGACCTGCGGGCAGTCCTGCGGGATGAAGGGAAGAAGGTATTCACAATTGTCCTAGTGAAAAGAAATTCGGGATGCACCTAGTTATATTTGCGCAACGGACAACTTCTTTCGCTGTTGGAGATAAGGAACTTAGGCTGGGTGCAGTGGCTTAGGCCTGTAATCCCAGCACTTTGGGATGCCGAAGCGGGTGGATCACCTGAGGTCAGGAGTTCAACACCAGCCTGACCAACATGGAGAAACCCCATCTCTACTAAAAAATCCAAAAATTAGCCGGGCATGGTGGCCGGTGCCTGTAATCCCAGCTACTCCGGGGGCTGAGGTGGGAGAATTTCTTGAACCCAGGGGTGGAAGTTGCAGTGAGCCAAGATCGTGCCATTGCACTCCAGCCTGGGTGACAGAGTGAGACTCCGCCTCGGGGGCGGAGGGTGGGGTGGAAAAAGAAGGCATTTAAAGACAGAATACTCCAAGCTTTTCATTTCACAGATGGGTAAACAGAGGCCCTTTGCAGTTCAGTGAATTGCTCAAGCTCCTCAAAGTGTAGCACTTGGACCAGCAGCATTGGTGTTCCCTGGCGCCTGTTAGAAATGCAGCAACTCAGTTTCTAACCCAGACCTAATGAGTCAATCTGCAATTAACAAGATCCTCAAGGCATGGTAGAGTCTGAGAAGCACTGATGCCCCCGCACCAAAACTAGAATTATGGCACAGCTCAAAACTGCCTAATTTCAGCACGTGTCATTACTTCTAAAAAAGATGCTGTCATAAACGAAATTTTTAGCTACAGTAGGCCCATTGAAATGTAAAAATACTAAATGCAAAGAGGAAAAAGAGTGCTTCTATGCAGTGAGGGTGATGATATGGGGAAATGGTGGTGTTTAATGGTACAACCTTTCTGGAGGGCAATTTGGTAATAGATATCAAAGTCTTAAAGATGCACACCCTTTGATCCAACAATTCCACGTCTAGGAAATTATTCTGGAAAAACAATTGGACTAGGTTGAAGAGCTTTGTGAATAGAATATTGTAATATTTATGATAGCTAAAAGATTGAAAGCAGTCTAAATATCCAATAGTAGAGAGTAGCTAAAGCAATTCTGGTACCAATAGTAGAATACTGTGCAATCATTTAAAATGGTAAATTGGCCAGGTGCAGTGACTCAGACCTGTAATCCCAGCCAGGTGCAGTGACTCATGCCAGTGCTGCTGGTGTAGATGTTAAATTGGTGGGCTTGCTGAGTGGATGGTCAGCGGAGCCTTCTATCTGCCATCTCGCTCTGCACCAAGTCTTCCAGCACTTTTGGAAGACAAGGCAGGAGGATCGCTTGAGGCCAGGAGTTCAAGACCAGTCCAGGCAGCATAGTGAGACCCTGTTTCTAAAAAAAAAAAGAAAACTTAAAATTAGCTGGGCATGGTGGCTCGTGCCTGTAGTTCCACCTATTCTGGAGGCTGACATGGGAGGATTGCTTGAATCTAGGAGGTTGAGACAGCTGTGAGCTATGACTGTATTGCTGCACTGTAGCCTGGGCAACAGGGCAACAGAGAGAGACCCTCTCCACACCACTTTTCCCACACAGATAAATTATTTTAAAAAATTTTTATATATTAAGGGGGTACAAGTGTGGATTTCTTATATGCATATGTTACACAGTAATGAAGTCTGGGCTGTTACTGTACCCATCACCCAGATGGTGAGTGTTGTACCCAAGAGGTAATTTTCAACCGTTCCCCCCACCACCCTCCCGCCTTTTGTAATCTCCAATGTCTCCTATTCCATTCTGTATGTCCATGTGTACCCGCCGTTAGCTCTTACTTATAAGTAAGACCCTGGTGTTTGACTTTCTGTTTCTGAGTTACTTCACCTAGGATAACGGGTGGGGACACAGACAAACCATATCAACTGATAAGTGAAAAACTCATGTTATCAGACCAGGGATGAAATGGTCTTATATCTTGTTTAGAAATAGATGTATATTTAAAGGTACAGAAGGCCATGCAGCTAAGTGTTAACAGTAGCTATTTAGAATGTAAATTAAATAATATACGTAAGAATATAGATATTTTTCTTTTTGTTTATCTTCATTTTATGGTTCTATTACAACTGATGTATTAATTAGCTAATTAAAGAGGATAAAATGTTATTATTGATGAATCATATTTTTTTCTTTAAGTTCTGAGTATTTACTTTCCAAATTCCTAAAAGGAAAAACATTTTAACATTTCGTGTATAACTTTGTCATTATACTACGTTATCATTATCTATTCAGTGCCTTCCTCTCCCAAGATGGCCAACACCTTAACGACAAAGACCGTCTTAGGCATCTTTATATCTAGGGTTTAGCCTGGAGCTTGACACACAACATAATTTTCTTTTTTTTTGAGATGGAGTCTGGCTCTGTCTCCCAGGCTGGAATGCAGTGGTGCGATCTCCACTCACTGCAAGCTCCGCCTCCCAGGTTCACGCCATTCTCCTGCCTCAGCCTCTCCAGTAGCTGGGACTACAGGCGCCCACCACCGCGCCTGGCTAATTTTTTGTATTTTTAGTAGAGACGGGGTTTCACCGTGTTAGCGAGGATGGTCTCAATCTCCTGACCTCATGATCCACCCATCTCGGCCTCCCAAAGTGCTGGCATTACAGGTGTGAGCCACCACGCCCAGCCCATAAATGTTTTAAATGGATGAATGAAAGGGTTTTGGATGACTGTCTTTTTTCCTTCGTATGACTAGCCTGTGGAATTAAACTCCTAGGCACACAGAAATTGATTGCAAAGTCCTAATCGAGCTATTGGTTTAGCTACAATTTCTAGTCTAGTAATAAATAACCCTGTCAGATGTGGGTCAGCGTAGAATGAGTTGAGAGGTCAGGGCATAGAAGCCCCTAAAGGCTCAGAGGAAATAGCTTCCCATGGGCTGAGCACTACCTGTGCAGTAGCGCTCACTTCTCCAGGTGGCCCTAGGGGAGAGAAGTCAGCCGGGCTGGAACAGGTAGTGGTCAGCGCATGGGAAGCACTGGAGAGGTCTGTTCTTCTACCCCAGTTCGTGGACAGTGGAAACTGGCTTTCCAGGTCTCAGTGTGTTTGTGTTTGTGTAGTTGTAATTTTGGATCTTATCGGGAGGCAGGGTTTTGAAAGGCTTGCACTGATGCTAACTAGTGCTTGCCGTTTCGGTTTCTGCTGAGAAGCACTGGCCTGCATTCTGTCGCCTCATCCTCACTGCTTCCTAATGAGGTGGTTTGCCCACTTCATAGAGCAGGAGACTGAAAAAGGTAAAGCTACCTGCCCCAAGTTCAGACACGATGCAGTGGAGCTGGGATCCAGATGCAGACCCCTGGACCCCAATCCTGGCCCTTCCACCATGTGCTAGAGAAGCTAAGGGGATGGTCTGAGGGTTTCCTTCCAGCTCCACCCTCTGCGGTGTGACTCTGCCAGTCAACATGTCCCTGGGCCTTTCTGAATCTTCCCAGTTCTCTTGTCAAATAGGGCCTATTAAAAAATGGGCCTAGGCCGGGCGCGGTGGCTCACGCCTGTAATCCAAGCACTTTGGGAGGCCGAGACGGGCGGATCACGAGGTCAGGAGATCGAGAGCATCCTGGCTAAAACGGTGAAACCCCGTCTCTACTAAAAATGCAAAAAAAAAAAACTAGCCGGGCATGGTGGCGGGCGCCTGTAGTCCCAGCTACACGGGAGGCTGAGGCAGGAGAATGGCGTGAACCCCGGAGGCAGAGCTTGCAGTGAGTGGAGATCACACCACTGCACTCCAGCCTGGGCGACAGAGCGAGACTCCGTCTCAAAAAAAAAAAAAAAAAAAAAAAAAAAAAAGTTGGCCTTCCACGTTCTGTGATCATGTATTTTCTTTCCTGCTTTTGATTTTAAGTGAAGTCACCAGAAAACCTATCTTATCACTTAAAAAACATGTGAAGGGAATACAAAATATTTTCAACAAAGTAACTTACGATCTAGAAATAGTCATAAGGTTCAAGCAAGTGGTTTGCAAACTCAGAGGTAAACCCTAGCTTTAATTTGGGATTTATTCATAAAGTTCTGAAAAATTGATGAAAGTTTCATTGAATATATCTATGTGACCACAGGCTTGTTTCTTGGGATACCCCAGTTTCTGTATTTGAAAATGTTAACAGTATAAAAAATGTAAGTTTTAATCTACAAATTTGTGGAAAACATTTCTGGTGTTGAGTGATACAGTAATGAAATATGAATATTTATTTGCATATCTTTTTGGCTATTTTCCATTTGGAATTTGCATAGTAATATAGAAGGATCTTGAAAAGCAATGGAGGAAGAGTCATGATTTGGTCCAAATTACTATCCAAGAGGTTTCTCTCTTTCTTTCTCCCTCCCCTCTCTTCCCCTCCCCTCCTTTCCCCTCCCCTCCCCTCCCTTCTCCTCCCCTCCCCTCCACTCCCCTCCCCTCCCCTCCCTTCTCCTCCCCTCCCCTCCACTCCCCTCCCTTCCCTTCCCCTCCCCTCCCTTCCCCTCTCCTCCCCTCCCCTCCTTTCCTTCCTTCTTTCCAGACGGGGCCTTGCTCTGTCACCCAGGCTGGACTGCAGTGGGATGATCATAGCTCACTGCAGCCTCAAATTCCTGGGCTCAAGGGATCCTCCCACTTCAACCTCCCTAATACCCAAGAGATTTCAAAATCAAAACGATATGAAACTACTGTGAGTTTTTAGTGCCCATCACCGAAATGGGTTATGTCTTCATTGTAACAATTTGTAACTTACATTTATTTGTGTGATTATTTGGTTGATGTCTGTCTTTGCCACTAGCACTTGAACTTCAGGAGAGGGGGAGAGCCATATCTGTTTTGCTTGTCATTGTATTTCTAATACCCAGCACATAATAGCACATACCATAATAACAGCAACAACAATAATAACGCACAAGGAATAACTAATACTCGCTGGGCTTTTGCTGTGTGCCAGGTATTGTTCTAGGTGCTTTATGTTTACCAACTTGTTTAATTAACCTTGATTTAATGTAACCTCTTGACAAATATTTGTTAAATGACTTTCATATAAATAAAAAATAAATTTTGCATGTATACATCTGGTACCCATTTAGTGCTATGAAGGTTCGGGAGGCTGTTTATTATAATAAAAGCTGAAAGACATTAAACTCAGTGATTCCACAAATTATAGTTTTCTTGTGTGCTCCCAACAAATAAATTTTTCACTTTTTTACATTCTTTTTTTTTTGTGGACTCCTAAAACAGATTTTAAGAAATGAGAGAAAGGGCTAGAGACTCCCTAACTACTTAAAGAAATAGAACGGCATTGCCATCTTTTTTTTTTTTTGAGATGGAGTCTCACTGTCGCCCAGGCTGGAGTGCAGTGGTGCCATCTCGGCTCACTGCAAGCTCCGCCTCCCGGGTTCACGCCATTCTCCTGCCTCAGCCTCCCAAGTAGCTGGGATTACAGGCACCCGCCACCACGCCCCTGCTAATTTTTGGTATTTTTTGTAGAGACGGTGTTTCACCGTGTTAGCCAGGATGGTCTGGATCTCCTGACCTTGTGATCCGCCCGCCTCGGCCTCCCAAAGTGCTGGGATTACACGCATGAGCCACTGTGCCCGGCCAGCATTGCCATTTTAAAATTGGGTATTAATTTTACTCAAGAAACGTTTGATTAGCAGCTTTCAACTTTAATGGTGGGAGGTTGTCTTTCAAGAAAGTTTTAAGCTGACATCTATGTTGCTGCTGCAGTAACCTACACTTAATTTATTGTCATTTAGTGCAAAAATTGATGAGAACATAACCTTTGTAAGGTTTTTATGTTTTATTACCTATAAAAGATAAAATATGGGGTAAAAGGAAGTAAAATAGTGTTTTGTTAGGTCAGGGGATGGATTTATGTTTTAACTAACCGATAGGATAATCAGAGGGTCATAAAGATCAGAGTATCTGCCTCCTATCTCTTCTCTTTTTATGTGTGCATTCAACAAGCTTCTCTTTGTGGCTGTCAGACCCATGGGAGCTCACCCAAACACCAGGCCCCCTTTGTCCAAGGGTATTAACTCAGCTGTTTAGATCAAGAATACCAGGAGGCTTCTGTTGCACACATTAAGCAATTGGGATAAGTCTAAATGAATCAGATACTTGACATGTGCAAATGGGATGTGTGTTCACAAGGGACTCTGGGGTTACATTGTGTCTTGAATGGACAGGCAAAAACAAAGTGTGTGAGTTACATTGAATTTTGCAGGAAACACACAAAGAGACCCTGGTCTTTGGGAATTGCCAGTGACTGCGTTGTGGAGGATGATGTCGGGAAGGCCCAGCCTTGTCAATTTCCCCTCAACATACCCTTCATAGCATTAAAAAAAAAAAAAAAAAAAAAAAAGGAAAGAAAAGATAATAAATTTCAAAGTGATTAGATCTGATAACCTAGGCCTGTGGTTCTCAAACCTTAGCACGCAGAGGAGGCCCCTTGGAGCACTGGTTAAAACCCAGATTGCTGGGCCCACTTCCAGGGTCTCTGATTCAGCAGGTCTTGGGTGGGGCTTGAAAGTTTGTAATATGGTTTGGCTGTGTCCCCACTGAAATCTCAACTTGAATCGTATCTCCCAGAATTCTCATGTGTTATGGGAGGGACCTAGGAGGAGGTAATTGAATCATGGGGCCAGTCTTTCCCATGCTATTCTTGTGATAGTGAATAAGTCTCATAAGATCTGATGGGTTTATTAGGGGTTTCTGCTTTTGCTTCTTCCTCATTTTTGCTTGCTGCCGCCATATAAGACGTTCCTTTCATCTCCTGCCATGATTCTGAGGCCTCCCCAGCCATGTGGAAGTGTATGTCCAATTAAACCTCTTTTTGTTACCAGTTTTGGGTATGTCTTTATTAGCAGTGTGAAAACAAACTAATACAGTTTGCATTGTTTTAAGACAGGGTCTTGCTCTGTCATCCAGGCTGGAGTGCAGTGGTGTGATCATGTCTCACTGCAACCTAGAGCTCCTGAGCTCCAGTGAGCTCTCCTGCTTCAGCCTCTCAAGCAGCTAGGACTACAGGCACACACCACCAGGCCTGACTAAGTTTTCTGTATTTTTTGTAGAGATTAGGTCTCACTCTTGCCCAGGCTGGTTTCAAACTCCTGGCCTCAAGTGATCCTCCTGCTTGGCCTCCCAAAGTGCTGGGATTACAGGCATGAACCACCTTGCCTGGCCACAAGTTTGCATTTCTAACAAGCTCCCAGTTGATGCTGTACTGCTGGTCTAGAGACTGTGCTTTGAGGACCTCTGCTCTAGGTACTCATTTATCAACATCATAGGTGGGTGAATGTGCCCCAGGGTGATGCAGGAGTCCTGGAAAACATCTTCTCAGTTCAGAAGGGTGGGGCTGGGTGAGTCTGTAGGTATTCAGGTGTGCTTCATGTGCAAACAAGCCAGGGCTTGTCCTAACGATAAATAACTGCTTTAGTCTTTGGAGCTTTCAATCTAAGATTGGACTGAGGAATAAAATACGCAAGTTAATTTATTTCTGTAAGTGTCCTGTTTGCTTTGTAGGATTTGTTCCCAAAGTAATCCACTTGCTTGGAGCTCCTCAAGGATGCCAATCTATTTTATTGCTGTGTTCTGGATACTAAGGACAGTGCCATGCACCAGGCCCTGCTACATGATTTGCAGGACTCAGTGCAAAATGAAAATGTGGGGCTCCTTGTTCAAACATTGGTATGAATCTGAAGACAAAGACAGTAGGGCCCTGTGTGACCACACAGGTTGTGTCCCATGAAGCTGGCCCTGCTTGTCACCTAGTAGACACTTAATAAAAGCAAGCAGTTTATTAGCTCTTTTCACCAAAGGATCATTGACCAAGGTATAACCAAGAGGAATTTTGAAGGACCTCCTGGTTAGGTTCCCTCTTTTTTTGGTGGAGGCAAGTGTAATCATTTTAAGTAGCCTTCATAGTTAACCTGGCACCTCTGCATGTGTTTGCCCATTTGCAGCATCCCTGGAAGGTGGGCATTATGATCCCCATTTGGCACAAGGCTCAGCCATGACTTGACTATAGTGATTTGGACCAGTTTTCTCATGTCTAGTACTTTAAAAAACTTTTGATTTTTAATTGCCATATTTGTGTCTCAGAGAGGTTTAGCTACATGCTTAAAAACACACAGCCAGAAAACAATTGAACAGGAATTTGAACCCAATCTTCTAGATCCTAGTCGAACATTCTTTCTACTCCCAATCATGGAAGAAAGCAGGTTTGGGAATGATATGGCTTAGCTGTGTCCCCACCCGAATCTCATCTTGAATTGTATGCCCATAATTCCCATGTGTTGAGGGAGGGACCTGGTGGGAGAAAATTGAATCATGGGGGTGGTTCCCCCATACTGTTCTCATGGTAGTGAATAAGTCTCATGAGATCTGATGGTTTTATCAGGGGAAACTTATTTTGCTTGGCTCTCATTCTCTTCTCTTTTCTGCCACCATGTGAGACATGCCTTTCACCTTTCACCATGATTGTGGGGCCTCTCCAGCCACGTGGAATTGTAAGTCCAATAAACCTCTCTCTTTTGTGATGCGTGGTCTCTGGTATGTCTTTATCAGCGGTGTGAAAAATGGACTAATACAGGGAAGGTCATTGAGTCTATTGACCGATATTTTTGAGCTCTGAAGCTTAGTATTGATTCCAGTAAATCTAATTGACACTAGACCTATTTCTGTCCCTGTATGCTCTTTAGTTCTGAGAACAGATGGCTTCTCAAATATACCCTGTTCCCAGGAGAGTCTGGCTTCTAAAGTTTGACTACTGATGGCTTGGGAGCTTTTCCTCTGAGTTAATCCCCCACTCCCAACATGCTTCTGCATTGCAACTCAGTGTTCAGGTTAAGTGAAAATATTTTTTTCCTAGAGCACTGGAAATATCTTCTGTTCCCCCGTTGTCTTGATTTATCTGGATGCACCTGGTGTTCTCTCTCCCGTTCTCTGTGGGTATGAACATCTTGACCTCTGAGGGTGTGAAACCAAGCAGGCATGATAATTATGCTTGGTGGCCAGTTGACAGGCTGTCTGGGTTTGAGTCCTGCTTCTACCTCTTACTTGCTGATCATGGCCAAGTTCTGGACTTAACCACACTTGAGCTTGTTTCCTGGTCTGTAAAATAGGAATAATGCAGTTAACAGAGGTTTACTGCAATCATTAAGGGACATTACTTATGCAGAGTTCTTTGGTAACAGCATTACTGTATTCTGGGCTGGCCCCAGACACAACTAGGTGGTGGGTGAAATTTATCTGGTTTATTGTACGATGCTTGTTTAATACCGTCTCCTCCCCCTGCCCCATAAATGCTGGCATGTTCCTTTTTCCTGAAGTGCACCTGCGCTGTAGTACATTCAAGATGTCAAACCAAAAAAAAAAAAAAAAAAAAAAAAAAAGTAGTCTTTCCACAATTGGCAGAAGTGGGAGATGTTTCGATGCAGGCTTTATTTGAGGGAGTGGGGTGCCTGGTAAAAAGAAAATTCTCTTGCAGATAGATGGCCATGTGTCCTGATAATGTAGGGAAAAGAATATGTGTGCAACTGTGTGTGTATGCAAGTGTGTAAAGAACTCATGGGCCTCATCGTTAGAACCTCCCTTCCTCCCCAGCATCCTCAGTCTTTCTGCACCCCAATTCTTCAAAGATTTTATTGAATCTAGGGCTGGATGGGGATCGGGGAAAATCATTTTACTTTGATCTGCTCACTCTAGCTTCTTAACTTCTCAGTTTCTTTTATTAGTTCCCAGTATTTAGAGTAAATGCAAACGTTTCTTTACCCAAGTTCTCAGTTTTTTTTTTTTTTCACACCCTGTATTAGTCCATTCTCACATTGCTATAAAGAAATACCTGAGACTGGGTAATTTATAAGAAAAGAGGTTTAATTGGCTCACAGTTCTGCAGGCTGAACAGAAAGCATGGTGACATCTGCTTCTGGGAGGCCTCAGGGAGCTCTTACTCAAGATGGAAGGCAAAGCAGGAGCAGAGACATCTCACATAGTGATATGGTTTGGATTTGTGTCTCTGCCCAAATTTCATGTCCAATTGTAGGCCCTAGTGTTGGAGCAGGGGCCTGGTGGGAGGTGATTAGATCATGGGGTCGGACATCCCCCTTGCTGTTTTCGTGCTAGTGAGTGAGTTCTCACGAGATCTGGTTGTTTAAAATTGTGTAGTATCTCTCCCATCTCTGTCTTCCTCCTGCCCTGGCCACGTATGACATGCCGCTTTCCTCCTCACCTTCTGCCATGATTGTAAGTTTCCTAAGGCCTCCCCAGCCATGCCTCCTGTACAGCCTGCAGAACTGTGAGCCAATTAAACCTCTTTTCTTTATAAATTACCTAGTTTCAGGCAGTTATTTATAGTAAGCAAGAATGGACTAATACACATGGCAAAAGCAGGAGCAAGAGAGAGGGAAGGGGGAGGTGACACATACATTTAAATGACCAAATCTCATGAGAACTCACTCACTATTACAAGGACAGTGCTGAACCAATTCATGGTGTTAAACCATTCATGAGAAATCTACCCCCATGATCCATTCACCTCCCACCAGGCCCTACCTCCAACACTGAGGATTACATTTTAATATGTGATTTGAACAGGGATGTACATCTAAACTATATGACATCCCAAATTATTTTTATACAGCTAATATGTTAAACTTCAAAAAATGACATGAAGATAGGCATGTCTAGTTCCAGCTGCTTTGTCCTGATGCTAGTGGGGGAAATGCAGGCTCAGGATTCTTGAGCCTTAGGTATTACATTAGCAGCTGCTTGCTCCCTCCCTTCTGACCTTGCTGTCCCCAGGCAGCCAGTGTTGCAGCCCTCCCCCTCTCTGCCCATCTTCCCACCAAAACACAACCCACAGGGCTGGGAAACCATTCTGAGTCCTTATAATAAGGATGAGATGCTTTACTTTTTGGAGGGGGGTGAGGTTGAATGAATGATAATAGCTACATTGTAAGCCCTAAATTCAGATCATCCATCAAAGCTGAACTGAAGGATTTACTCACTCCAAGTGCCTATGGATTCTCCATACGTTTGCATTTATTAAAGATACACGAAATCAAGACCATAATTTGGTCAATGTAATCTGACAACTTCAAGAGAAAAACTATTGCATTGCTGTACCCCGTGAGACCACCACTTCTTTCCTGGTAACAATGAGGCTTGTGCCATCTCTTCTGTGGTTTGCTGCCCCACGCCCTGATTGACCCTGGTGATCAAGGATGACATCAGTACCTAAGACCAGAGACAACCTGAGAACTGCACTGTTGCTATGGGATTCTGTCTCTTTCCACAGTGTACATAAAGAGACAAACAGCTGGTGTTTCTCCTTTAATTTTCCTTCTCTCCACTCTGGGTATAGGCCAATGCGTATCAGAAAGCTAGAAGCATCTGTACAGCTTCAATGCCAGCTGAGTCATTAAATATGAACTTGGACTCATTCTCTCTCTCCTACTTCTCCAGGATGGAGGAAAAACCCTCTTTACCAACATCCCTGCTCTGCCCTCTGAATGAAGACTATTGATCCAAACCAGATTCTTGAAAATCATCCTAGACCCCTTCCTCCTCCTTACCTCCACATCCAACTACTCACTAAATACTGTTGATTGTACCTCAAGTCTCTCTAGACTGTCTCCCTTTCTCGTCCCCACAGTCCCTGCCCTGGTTCAAGCTACTGCATTTCTTATGTGGATTGCGGTGGTCTCCTGTCAGTTCTTTCTGTCTCTGGTCTCACTCTGGATCATCAGTCCTGCCCCAAACTCCTAGAACAGATCAAGGATTGCTATGATGGATCAACCTCATTGCTTTCCAGAATCAAGTCCAAACTCTACTTTTAGAAAGAGTACAATATTTTACTAATCTTCCCTTGCCTACCTCTCTAGTTGTATGTATCTACCGGTTTCCCAAGGCAAGTTAGACAATATTATTTTAACTTTCCCAAATGTGATATATTCCCTTAACTTTCTGGGCCTTTGTGCCATTCATTTCCTCATATTCTTTTTACTGTGCTCTGTCTGGATAACTATTCTCAGCTCAAGGGTCACCTCCTCTTTGGATTCTTCCCTGACTGCTCCCTCCTTTTGACTTGGTATATAAAAATGTTATAGCATGGGCAACACTATATTGCACCTTTATTTTTTATTAATTTTTTTTTTTTTGGAGACAGAGTTTTGCTCTTGTTGCCCAGGCTGAAGTGCAGTGGGGTGATCTGGGCTCTTACAAACTCTACCTCCCGGGTTCAAGTGATTCTCCTGCCTTAGCCTCCCGAGTAGCTTGGATACAGGCATGCGCCACCATGCCCAGCTAATTTTGTGTTTTTAGTAGAGATGGGGTTTCTCCATGTTGGTCAGGATGGTCTCAAACCCCCAACCTCAGGTGATCTGCCCGCCTCGGCCTCCCAAAGTGCTGGGATTACAGGCGTGAGCCACTGTGCCTGGCCTTATTGTACCTATTTTATTTTATGTTTTTTTATTGTTATACTTTAAGTTATAGGGTTCATGTACACAATGTGCAGGTTTGTTACATAGGTATACCTGTGCCATGATGGTTTGCTGCACCCATCAGCTTGTTATTTATATTAGGTATTTCTCCTAATGCTATCCCTCCCCCAGCCTCCCACCCCGACAGGCCCCAGTGTGTGATGTTCCCTGCCCTGTGTCCATGTGTTCTCATTGTTCAACTCCCACCTATGAGTGAGAACATGCAGTGTTTGCTTTTATGTCCTTGTGACAGTTTGCTTAGAATGATGGTTTCCAGCTTCATCCATGTCCCTGCAAAGGACATGAACTCATCCTTTTTTATGGCTGCATAGTATTCCACGGTGTATATGTATTGCATCTATTTTTAACAGGTGCTTGGAGGAAAGGCTCCCACATACCATTATTATTATTGCAATATTTGTACTTTGATTTTCACTTTAGCACATTTTAAACCTGTTTTAAATATATTTTAATGAATATAGACATATACAAGAGATTGTTTAAATGTATATGTGCAGTTTAAAAAACCATGACCTCAATATCAAGCACAAATGTGTTCATCACCCAGGCCTTAGACATAGGACTTTGTTAATTCTCCAGATATTCCCTGTGTTCTTTTCTGATCTCTTCTGCCTCTCTACCCCCATAGGTAATAACTATTATCCCGAATTTCATGTTAATTATTAACCTGCTTTTCTTTATAGCTTTAAAAAATGCCACCTAAGTATGTATCCCATGGCACTAAATTGTTTAATTTGGTCTGGTTCTGAACTTTATATAAATGGAATTGTTCTGTTTGTATTCATTTCTGACTTGCTTCTTTCTTTTCATTATTAGGTTTATGAGATTTATTCTGTTGATATGTGTTGCTAAGGTTCATTCATTTTTTCATGGTTGTATAAATCCCACTTTGTGAATACATTATATTTTATTTACTGAATCTATTGTTGATGACTTGTTTCTAGGTTTTGCAATTATGAACAAGGCTCCTATGAACGTTGTTACCCATAACTTCTGCCACATATGCAAGATTGGCAATAGGATAGATAAAGCTGGAAGTGAGACATCTAGGTACAATGTATCAGCAGATTCTCCTTTCTGAGGCATTTCTAAATGTTTCCCAAAGTAGTTGTACCAGGGGTCATATCTTTTTTGTTATCTTGGTATCACTAGCACCTAGGACAATGAATGGCCAAGCACAGTTGCTCCATACATACTTATTAAATGAAGGTAGGACCACAAAGAACATGTTGTGCCAGCCTTTGTCTATAAATTGTTCTGGGAAATAAAGTCAAAGCAAGCACTCTTTCCATCCCAACTGTAGCCTGTAGAATGGGCCTGTAGACTTGGCATCAAAAGATGTATTTTAATAATAATAATGACAGGAATGATACAGTGGTAATGTCTTATATCACTTTAAAAAAGGATTCTTGGAAGACCCAGTTAGAATTATGGCTGAAGCAGGTAGAACCTTCAGAGCAAAATGGGTCCCAACTATCCTTTAGACATTGATATTCTGATCCCAAAGGAGCCATTGAGTTGTAATGATAGATTGCTGAGAGGATAGATCTTGGGGAGCTAAGCTGCCTTGGAATGTGAGTTTTTTGTCAGTCTTCTTCTGGAGCTTGCAGTATATAGGTCTTTAACAGAGGAGAGTCTAATGCTGCTAGAAGGGTTGTGAAAGATCACAAATTTACAATGCTACAATGAGAGAGAGAGAGAGAGACAGAGACGGACATTCTGAGTAGCCAAGCACTGCTAAGCCCTGTTCAAATGCAGGTTATAAATTTAGATAAGACATGAATTTAATCAGGTTCTTTGAAATGCCTCTCCATAAACCAGATTTTAAGTATTCCCTCTGTTATCCAAGCCTTATTTAATAAACTGATTCTTTAAAACAGCTATTTATTTTGAAATAATTTCATACTCACAGGAGAGTTGCAAAGATGTTATGGGGAATTTCTGTATACCCTTCACTCGACTTTCACTAATTTTGTTTTTTTTGGAGATGGGGTTTCGCTCTTGTTGCCCAGGCTGGAGTGCAATGGCACGATCTCGGCTCACTACAGCCTCTGCCTCCCGGGTTTAAGCGATTCTCCTGCCTCAGCCTACTGAGTAGCTGGGATTACAAGCATGTGCCACCACGCCTGGCTAATTTTGTATTTTTAGTAGAGATGGGGTTTCTCCATGTTGGTCAGGCTGGTCTTGAACTCCCAGTCTCAGGTGATCCACCCACCTTGGCCTCCCAAAGTGCTGGGATTACAGGCGTGAGTCCCCATGCCCGGCCACCATTCACTAATGTTAAGAACATCTTACATAACCATGGAACACTTACCAAAACTAAGCAATTCCCACTGGTGCAACACTATTTTAACTACAGACTTTATTCTGATTTCACCAATTTTTATACCAACGTCCTTTTTCTTTCCAGAATTCAAACCAGAATACCATGCTGCGTAGCCATAGTTGTTTTGTCTCCTTAGGCTCCTCCGATTGGTGAGTTTCTCATTCTCTTTGTTTTTCATGACCTTGGTCCCTTTAAAGGATATTGTTCAGGTATTTTGTAGAATGTCTCTCAATTTGGGTTTGTCGGACATTTTCCCATAATTATACTGGTTTGGAAAGAAGACCACAGATGTGAGGTCCCCTTATCATATCATGCGAGGGGATATGAAATAAAATGACTGATCACTGTGATGTTACCCGTGATCACTTGGCTAAGATGGTGTCTGCCTGATCACTCCACTATAAAATTACATTTTTTTCCCTTTCTGTACTTTATTCATTAGACTTGAGTCTCTAAGACTGGCCTACACTCAAGCAGAAGAGAATTAAACTCCACTTCCTGAAGTGAGGAGTATCAGAGAATTTGTGGACATATACTAAAATCACTATAGTAATTAATAAATATTTAGGGGAGATATTTTCAGGCTATGCATATGTCCCTTTTCTCCAAATTGTTTTTTTTAAATATAACAGAGAACATTCAGAATCCCAAGAACAGAAATTAGTCAAAATAAATTTTTGATAAAAGTAGTTTATTTATTTTTTACTGAAGGTAATAACATTATTATAGTAATAAAGCAATTATTATTTATTTTCAGGCCTTTCTCTTAGCTCAAAAGTTGAGCAATTGAAACCTACATGTACATAAAGTAAGCTTCCCTCATGACCGAGTTCTGTGGATAACCTCCAGTGATGGTTTCCTTCTCTTATTTAGTAAGCATTGATGATATCTAGTCACAATTTTATTTTTCTAATTTGGGACATTGAAATTTGTCCATATTTTTTCTAAATCAAGAAAATGGCCAAGAATACCTCCAACTTACAATGCAAACTCTTTTAAGGTTTTCCTGGCTTGAAAAAAAACCCTTTACTCTATTAGCCTGTGTGTCTATACTAACTCCCAGCATTAAGGTTGAGAAAAATAATCTTGTAGAAGTTTTGCCAAAATTTCCTTGAAAATCATTAGGTAAATTTTAGAAAATTTGTTTTCTTTGTTTAAAGTGTTGGGTTATATGTTTCTTATACTATTCTGTGTCTAAACCAGAGGTTCCTAACATGGGTTGTCTGAATTCCTTATTGGTCTGAGTTCTTATTTGCTAGTCACAGAAACTAACTTTGCTTCTTTGAACCCAGAAAAGGAATCAGTTAAAAGGATATTGGGTAGGATTAGAGAATGGGCTTGGAGCCATCTCTGCACCAGAAACGGTTCCTCCAGTTTGGCTGCAGAACTGATCAATGAAAACACAGCAATGCTGATGCTTCAGCCAGAGGGATCGTAGGCCATCCCTAGTTCTTTGGGTCACTAGCTTCTATTTCCGGGTCTAGGTCATGTATAAAGCTTGACCTGTTCCTGCATCCTGACTGCAAGGGAAGCTGAGAAAGTGAGTATCTCCTCCTATGGTGGAGAAGGCTCTGACTCCCCAGGTGTGGAGCTCCCCAAGAATAGTAAAAGGGTTCCAATATGGGCAGCTGACATGAATAACAGATACTCACTACAGACCCCTTATGGATGGAATCCCTTAAGCTGTAGATTTCATTTGGTTCTCAAATAAGCCATTCATTCAACATTCCACAAATATTTATGGAGTACCTACTATGTGCCAGGCACTCTTCTAAGTCCTTGGATTTCATCAATGAACAAAACCAAGATCACTGATTTGTGTGGAGTTTCCATTCTGGCAGGAAAAGCCAATATATCATCCAGACTTACACCTCAAAACCTCCAGCATGAATTGGTGATACCAGATATTTCTGGAAGTGGCAGTGAATGTAGGGCTGAAACATAAGCATTGGTTGAAAAGAGCATTTGAGAAGCAATTCGACCTGCATTGTTGAATAGAACTTTTGGCAATGATGAAGACACTCTATATCTGCCCTGTCCAATACAATAGCTACCAGTCACATGTGGTTATTGAGCACTTGAAATACGGCTATTTCCTTAGTGCAACTGAGGAACTGAATTTTAAATTGTACTTAATTTATGTAAATGTATGTAAACTACATAGCTACAGTGGCTAGGCTTATTCTATTGGACAGCACAGAGTTACACCCTCTGTTCCTTCTGACTGGGTGATTGCCCCTCCCTCAGTGTAACAGAGAGTTTTGAGGTTTATTATCTGAACTAATGGCACCATGAAGGTAAGAGGATGGGGATATCATACTGAAAAGAGGGGCATTACCTGAATTTGAGAAGCTGGTCTTCTCTCAATTTACTTTCAAAATGCTGGCAGCCAGTTTCTACTTCCAGGTATGTGATTAGGAATGTAGTATCTGATGAATCTGACTAGTCCAGGAGAAAAGATCCTGTATTAACATTGGGGGTTGTCCTATGAAACAATCCAGCCAGATCACCTGGGGTAAGACCCAGAGTTGGCAACCCAACTCATATATCAGAACTTCCAGTCACATTTTTAGTGCTGTAGACTTAAATGTGAACAGACAGTTAAGGATCACTAGACACGTGAGGATACCTTCCCTCTGAAAGGAAATACAAACACCTAAGAAAAGAAACAAAAAAATAAATTTGAGAAAATAGAAACAATTCAGAGAGAAGAAAAAAAGTGAGATAAGAGATGATTTTTGTGTCCACAAAGCAAGAATAGAATGCTATAATAAAGAAATAATCAGAAGGCTGGGCACAGTGGGTCACGGCTAGAATCCCAGCACTTTGGGAGGCTGAGGTGAGCAGATCATGAGGTCAGGAGATTGAGACCATCCTGGCTAACACGGTGAAACCCCGCTTCTACTAAAAATACAAATAAATTAGCTGGGTGTGGTGGCGGGCGCCTGTAGTCCCAGCTACTCAGGAGGCTGAGGCAGGAGAATGGCGTAAACCCAGGAGGTGCAGCTTGCAGTGAGCCGAGATCATGCCACTGCACTCCAGCCTGGCCAACAGAGCAAGACTCTGTCTCAAAAAAAAAAAAAAAAAAAAAAAAAAAGTCAGAAGAGCAAAAAATTGAAGGGTCTTGGGAAAAAGTGAAACGAATCAGAAGCTCCATATAAAATTTGGAAAATAAGATGGAGGGAATCTTCTAGAAACTAGATAGAATCAGATAGCAAAGAAATGTAAACTAGGATAAAAATATAAGAAAATTAGGTCAGATTAAGAAATCTAACACCTGAATAACACAAATTCCTGAAATAGAGAATTGAGAAAATTATCAGATAAATAATTCAAGAATATTTCTTAGACTTAAAGGACATAAGTTTTCAGCATGAAAACAACCATCAAGTGCCTAGCAAAATGGATGAAAGTAGATCCATACCAACTCCCCTGATACAGTTTGGATCTGTGTCCTCACCCAAATATCATGTTGAAATGTCATCCCCAACGTTGGAGGCAGAACCTAGTGGGAGAGAATTGAATCATGGGGGCAGTTTCTCATGGTTTAGCAGCATCCGCCTGGTTCTGTTCTTATGATAAAGTTATCATCAGATCTAGTTGTTCAAAAGTGTGTGGTACCTCCCCCTTCTCTTTCTCCTGCTCTCGCCATGTAAGATGGACCTGCTTCCCCTTTACCTTCTGCCATGACTGTAAGTTTCCTGAGGCCTCCCCAGAAACAGATGTTCCCGTACTTCCTGTACAGCCTGTGGAACCATAATCCAAAGTAAACCTCTTTTCTTTATAAATTACCCAGTCTCAGGTATTTCTTTATAGCAATGTGAGAATAGACTAATATATCACCCGATGATAATATATATGAACAGTGAGGACAAAGGAAAGGTCCTAGAAGCTTCCAGAGAGCTGAAGGGAAGGTTGTATTCAAAGAATCAGAAATCTGAGTCACTTTGGACACGGTGTATGCTCTCCAACCTAGAATTTTGATACCCAGCCAAAATATCAACTAAGTGTAAGGGTTGAATAACCTTTTTCAGACATGTATGGCCTCAAATATTCTACCTCTCGTGTAGCTTTTTCTCATAAAAAATTGAAAGAAGTGTTCTATCAAAACAAAGAAGTAAATAAATGATTATTGTAATAGTTAATACTGAGTGTCAACTTGATTGGACTGAAGGATGCAAAGTATTAATCCTGGGTGTGTCTGTGAGGGTGTTGCCAAAGGAGATTAACATTTGAATCAGTGGGCTGGGAAAGGCAGACCCACCCTTAATCTGAGTGGGCACCATCTAATCAGCTGGCAGCACAGCTAGAATACAAAGCAGGCAGGAAAACGTGAAAAGATTAGACTGGCCTAGCTTCCCAGCCTTTATCTTTCTCCTGTGCTGGACCCTTCCTGCCCTCCAACATCAGACTCTAAGTTTTTCAGTTTTGGGACTCAGACTGGCTTTCCTTGCTCCTCAGCTTACAGACAGCCTATTGTGGGACCTTGCAATCATGTGAGTTAATACTTAATAAACTCTCCTATATTATGGGATATACATATATATCCTATTAGGTCTGTTCCTCTAGAGAACCCTGACCAATGCAATTATGAAGATACAGCATCTCAGAGAAAGGGAATTTATTATAATAGGGATGTGAAGACAATTTTCAGGATGATAATAAAGGGAGACTTCTGGATGAATCTGTGTAACAAACCAAGAGAGCAACCAGAAGATTGGAGCAGGTCAGAGAGCTCAGAAAGAGATAATTGCAAAAGAGAGAACTGGTAATATTTGAGTATATTGAAAGGAAAATTAGGAAATCAGGAAAGAGTCTGAAGATGATGTAGCAAGAGTTCATAAAAAACAAAGCAAACAAGAAAACAAAGCAAAACAAGAAAACCAGGTAAGTATGAACTCTAGAGAAAACAAAAACATGAGAAATAAAAAATTATTCTGATATATTGAATTGCTAAGCCAAATATATCATTCACATAATCATAATGTAAACATTGAATAATGATAAAACCAAAATTATGATTAAAATGTTGAGGGAATAGAGTCATGGGATGTATGCCCATGTATGGTCTGTGTGTGTTGGGAAATAGGGGCAGAGAGAGAGCTAAATACATGTTTTCCATAGGGAAAACCAACAGGTAATGCCTAAAAATAAAAACTCAAAAGAGCAATTTTTTACTTGCTATTAGAAATATGAAGGTGTTATATTATTATTATTTTTTCTAATTTGGTCCTGAGGTCTCTCTCATGAGAGTGGCAATGAACTCTAGCCCTGCCCTGATGGGGCTCTGGGGATTTGGTCATGGATGATTACAATGTTCTTTTTAAGGGATACTTCTTTATCCTGGCAATGACCTAATGCCCAAGTGTCTGACGGCAGACGCCAGTGTAAACAACCTGGTGGCTTTTTGACCTATGTCCAGTTTATTCCTACCAAGATAGCCATTCTCTAGAAGAGCCCTAACTGGGAAAGAAGCTCAAGTGTGTCAGTTACATGAGACACAGAAGAGGGAGCAGAACAAAACATATGAAATAACAGGCAATTCATTACTTACGGATCCCAGACAGAAGACGGAAGCATGCTTAGTGGGGCCAATGGGTGGTGGGAGAAGTGGGGAGGCATCCAGGACACTCAAGCTCAACTAGCAGGTGGGGAGCAAAAGAGAAAGAGCAAGAGATCTCTGGGCCAAAGCCAGTACTGGGGTTCCAGATGTTACCTGGGTTGGTTTCTCTTGGGGAGTTCTAATTGGTGTGTTTAGAGCAACCAGCACAAATTAATTCCCCGGGGTCACATTATGACTGAAAACTGGTCACTGTGGCATATCTTTGCAGTCATGTGGGGTGGAAGGGTCAGTGTAGCAAGTCAGGTAGGTTGTATCTGGCTGTCCCATAGGGAGGTGGTCACCAGGAGTTGGTGGTATAAGGGAGATATTTGGATCAACCACATTGAGGAATTGGGAAGAGGTAGAGAACAGGAAACTGTGTCAAGGGTGACTAAGCCCTGCCTCTGGTGTGAGAATGTTCAACTTACATTCAAAAGGATGCTAAAGTTGAGCATAGTGGCTCACGCCTGTAATCCCAGCTACATGGGAGACTGAGGCAGGAGAATCACTTGAACCTGGGAGGCAGAGGTTGCAATGAGTCAAGATCATGCCATTGCACTCCAGCCTGGGTGACAGAGTGAGACTCCATCTCAAAAATTAAAAATAAAACAAACAAACAAACAAAAAAACCAAAAAACAAAATAGAAAACAAAATGGATGCTGAGGCAATGTAAAATTATAAGAATTCACTACAAGAGGTAAATACCAAAATAAATAGCTAAAAGTCCTTGCTGGAGTGGAGGGAAGGTTGCGGGAGGATGACTGTTTTCCATTATAAATAGCCCTTGTAGAACTACATGGATTTTAAAACTGTTTGCATATATAATTTCAGTTAAGGTAAAAACAAACACAACGATCAAAATATAATAGAAATGAGGTATCATTAACTGGGACGGCAAGCTTTCTCAATTTCTGAAAAGTTGTTTGGGGAAAGATTAAAAATACTTTCAGAAGACAAATTCTCGCCTTCACTTTTCCAAGCTGGTAGAAGTAAACTAGTTTGTTGCTGCAAATATCTGAAATAATAAAAATTCACATGGCCTTGCATAGCTTTTTTTCCCCCAGAAGTAATATGGAGAATATATGATGAGTTTACCCAGGCCCCTTTCTTACCTTCTCCTGGTAACAGCACATCTTATCTTTTGGAAACAGCTTTATTTAGATTTCAGCCAATACTGGTGGATGCTTCATGGTTCTCTTTCCTGGGCCACAGAGATAGACACATGACTGAGTCTGAGCCAATCATCATTTACTCTCCCCTGGTTACATGAGTAGCCCAGGAATGGGCACATGACTTACATAAGGCCAATTAGGGTCCCTCCTTTTTCTAATGGAAACTGCTGGAGAAAAGCAGGGTTTTTGTTTCGTTTGGTTTTCAACTCTTGTCCATGTGGCTAGAAAGATATAAGCCTAGACCACCTGTAGCCGTATTTCCATTGTGTGAGGTCAATTGTTCAGAGAAGTTGAAGCAAATATTTAGACAGATACAAAGAAGAGAAAGAGGATTGTAGGGAGAATGGCCTCAGCTCACCCTTAGTCTAGCCTCATCCCTGCCCTTTTCATAGTTTGAATTCAGAAACCAACAAATCCATCCCCCCTTTTCTGACAAAGTTGGAAGTTTTGTCATTTGCAATCAAAGGGTTCAAACCAATCCTAGTAGCCAGCACGTTTTGTATTATTAGGCAAGAAAAAGTTTTCCATATTCGAGAAGATGGCATACAGACATAATTATATCTATGGGGTACATGTGTTATTTGATACATAAATATAATGTGTAATGATCAAATCTTAAGTTTTTTTAGAGAATAGGGATTGCAATATTGAAAAGAAATGTCTCTCAGATGAGACTGAAAAGGAACCTGATGGTTTGACGCTGGACACAGAGCCGCACTGTGTCAACCCCAGAAGTAAGAATGGCCAGTTTTTGCTGTTTGTGCTCAGCTAAATTTGATTCAATTCAAAATGCCAAGTTATGCATTTTATAGTCAGCATAAAAATTATACGAAAGAGTTAAAAACCATGTTTAGGGTTTAGTGATGACCTTCTGGACACTGTGTTAGACTTTCACCTGGAGAAATTTGGAATAAGTATAATGTATGGTTTATGCCCTCACGTAGCTTAATATCAGCTAGGGAGAGATGATATAAACTTGTGAAACATTTCATTACATAGCATAAGATCTGTAGACACTCACCCAAAGAAGTGAGCTCTTCTTTGGATGCAACTTCTGGCCAGTTTAGTCTAGAACTTGCTTGTAAGTCTCCTCTATATAGACTGATCATTCTCCCAACCCCTCTTTTTCTTTCTTCTTTGCCTGGACTTAAACCCAGGCATGGGGCCAAGGACCTCAGCAATGAATGGGATTGGAGCAGCTAGCCAGCTTTTTCAGGTTAGGTTGTAAATGAACATCCTTGGTACAGACATGAGGCCAAGGAACTCTAGTGCTTTGTTAGGAAGAAAGTGAAAAGCTCAGCTCTTCCGTGGGCCAGAAATGCTGAGCCTGCAGGATCCTCCGCGAAATGTAAGAAACTGCTTCGCAATGGCTTGACTCCTCCAGGATGGCCCTGCTCTCATCAGATGCTTTTCCTGTTCCTACAGGCAGGCATCGCCCAGAGGAGGAGGGGATGGCAAGGTGCCAGCCGTAAATAATGAATAGCACCCTCATTTACATTCTTTTTTAGTGGCGCCTGTTTGCACGCAGCATTGCAGGAACCTAGAGCCCGAGGAAATATGACTTGGAGCCGGCTCAGGCTCCCTCCCTCCAGTGTGCCTAGCTCAGGAAAAGGCAGAGCTCTTCCCGTCAGACCATCTGGCTCTCGTGAATGTGCTTATTAGTAACAGTGAAGGTGGATCTGTTAGCCTGGGACGGCATCTCGGAGGCAGATGCAGAGTTTATGTGTAAAATATGGCTTCCAGCCAAAGCACTAATCACGATAGCCTCTGAAGTGGTTCCAATCGTCTGGATGAGGCAGCTCCATCCTTATGTTGTTTGTACAAGCTGGTAGTTAGAGGTGTTGTGTACAAGATATTTGTAGTCATAATTTCTCCAAACAGGTTAAGGCAAACATGATGAGAATCAGCATATTAATGTGCCGTGTTTCAAATTAGAATTATAAACACACTTTCCTCATTGGAGGCCTAATCTGCTAAGAAGCAGCCAGATGTTTAATGATGAAACCATTATTCAGGAGGACCTATCAAAGTAAAACAAATTGTTGTTGTTTAAGTGGAGAAAAAAACCTGCTTTATGCAAGGGAACTTGGAAACTCTGCTTTGAGAGGATCGGTGCTTGTACTGAATTTCCACGCCCCCTTTGCTGCTGCTCCAGAGCCAGGGTTTCTTCTAGAAACATCATTCAGCGAATGGGAATCTGGCCTTTCTAGGACAAATCCACAGGCCAGGACAGCTCGTTTCCCCGTGCACAAATGGTAGCTGACGTGCTGATGTGCTGACATGCTGGAGTAGTCGAATGGGAACAAGTTGATCTAAGAGGCTTTTTGAGGTTAACTTTTTTTTTTTTGAGGCAGGGTCTTGCTCTATCACTCAGGCTAGAGTGCGGTGGCACTGTCTCAGCTCACTGCAACCTTAGCCACCTGGGTTCAAGGGATCCTCTCACCTCAGCCTCCCAAGTAGCTGGGATTATAGGCATACCCCGTCACACCTCGCTAATTTTTTCTATTTTTTTTTTGTAGAGACGAGGTTTCACCATGTTGCCCAGGTTGGTCTCCCTGGACTCAAGTGATCCTCCCACCTTGACCTCCCAAAGTGCTGGGACTACAAGATGTGAGCTGCTGTGCCTGGTCTGATGTTACCTTTTGATGTTCATTTCCCTTACTCTCTTTGTATTTTTCTGAGGTAAGAATTAGGAAGCAGTGGTCAGTGATGATTGACATTTGCCCTTCACTTGCCTTCTGAGCTGCTTCATGTAGAACTGACTCTCCCATTCCAGCTGCTCAAGTGTAATCATTCCATTAGCCCCTTATTGTGTTTAAGGAAGTGCAACCCCATGCTTGTTGTGTCTGTCTGTGATTGTATCTTTCTTCTCTTCTCTCCCTCCTTCCCCTCCATATTCCACTCTACTTCTTCATCTTCTCCTGCCTTCCCATTCCCTATTTTCTTCTCCTTTCCTTTTTCCTCCTTTCCAGTAGAAAATACATCTTTGAGAATATATCCAATTGCCACCTTGAACCAAGCAGCACACAAAAAGCAGGAAGAAGCACAAAGATAGGCATTGGAGATGGTTTTTGAAAGCTTGATGATCTTGCCGTACATATTCAAAATATTTGACTACTATTTTAAGAGTTTCGGTTCATTTTCCCAAAGCTCTTCTTGCTACTGGTAGGATTTTTTGGACTAAGTCCTTTTAGAGTACTTGAGGCTGTTTACTAGCAAATTAATGGAGGCCTTTTTGACATAGACACATTTTTAGTAATTACAATGATGAGAGAAATAGCAGCTTGAAGTAGTTAGAACTCACAGGGATCTGGAGGCTTCCCTTTTGCTGAGTTCTAGAATTTGTGAGGTATCGAGTTTTGAGAGAATTCAGAGAAGTCAGCACCTCACCTGAAGTTTTTTCACAAAACTGGGAGAATGCACATGGCCTCAAGGGCTCATCACTTTTGCCATCATAAGGGACGAAGAAATAAATTGACTAGGCTTGGTGGCTCACATCTGCAATCCTAGCACTTTGGGAGGCTGCGATGGGAGAATTCTTTGAGTCTGGGAGTTTGAGACCAGCCTGGGCAACACAGAAAGACTTCATCTCTACTAAAAATAAAACATCACCTGGATGCAGTGGTGCTCATCTATAGCCCAGCTACGTGGAAGGCTGAGGTGGGAGGATCACTTGAGCCAGGGTGGTTGAGGCTATAGTGAGCCATGATCATACCACTGCAGTTGGTCTGGACAACAGAGTAAGACCCTGTCTGGAAAAAAAAGTGGAGTAAATAAGTAAATTATTCTATAAAGATGAGAATTTGGTCTGTCATTGAAGGTATCTTTCACATGGAAGCCTTTTGCATAATTGTACACCGCTATTGTCTCTCCTTGATCTCCAGTACCCCTCCCAATGTTTTAAGCTAAATATTCTCATTAACTGGAATCATTCCTCACATGACAGGGCTTGAGTCTCTTCACTATTGTGGTCACTTGCTTCAAACAAGTTATAGCTTGTCCTTCTAGCCACAGTTCCTAGAAGTAAAAGTAGGACCCAAGCAACAGTGAGTGTGGAGTGGGTTCTGATTTGTGTAGAGCACAGTAGCTGTCAATGAGATCTAAGTCACATTATCCACATTGCACTGGTGAGTAATACTGGGTTTATTGTTGACTAAATCTCTCTCTGTCTCTCTCTTTTTTTTTTTTTGTTGAGACGGAGTCTCACTCTATCACCAGGCTGGAGTGCAGTGGCATAACCTTGGTTTGCTGCAACCTCTGCCTCCCAGGTTCAAGCGATTCTCCTGCCTCAGCATCCCAAGTAACTGGGATAACAAGCATGCGCCACCATGCCCAGATAATTTTAGTATTTTTAGTAGAGATGGGGTTTCACCATGTTGGCCAGGATGGTCTCAATCTCCTGATGTCATGATCTGCCTGCCTTGGCCTCCCAAAGTGCTGAGATTACAGGTGTGAGCCACTGTGCCTGGCCAATCTCTGCCTATTTTTTATTTTATTTATTTGTTTTGAGACGGAGTCTCTCTCTGTCACCCAGGCTGGAGTGCAGTGGCATGATCTTGGCTCACTGCAACCTCTGCCTCCCAGGTTCAAGCACTTTTCCTGCCTTAGCCTCCCGAATAGCTGGGACTAAAGGCACATACCACTACCCCTGGCTAATTTTTGTATTTTTAGTGGAGACAGGGTTACACCACATTGGCCAGGCTGGTCTCAAACTCCCAATGTCAGGTGATCTGCCCCCCTCAGCCTCCCAAAGTGCTGGGATTACAGGCGTGAGCCACTGTGCCCACGCCTGTTTCTTTTTTAATAGGATAAACTTATACTTCTGTATTTTTTTTCTACCAAAGCAATATGGTTTGCCTGTGTTGCCATTCAAATCTCAACTGAATTGTATTTCCCAGAATTCCCACGTGTTGTGGGAGGGGCCTAGAGGGAGGTAATCGAATCATGGGGGCAGGTCTTTCCAGTGCTATTCTCGTGATAGTGAATAAGTCTCACAAGATCTGATGGGTTTATCAGGGGTTTCTGCTTTTGCTTTGCTCTCATTTTCTCTTGCCACCACCATGTAAGAAGTGCCTTTCATCTCCCACCATGGCTTTGAGGCCTTCTGAGGCATGTGGAACTGTAAGTCCAATTAAACCTCTTTTTCTTCCCAGTCTTGGGTATGTCTTTATCAGCAGTGTGAAACTGAACTAATACAGTAAATTGGTGCCAGGAGTGGGATGTTACTGAAAAGATATCCGAAAATGTGGAAGCAACTTTGGAACTGGTAACAGGCAAAGGTTGGAACAGTTTGGAGGACTCAGAAGAAAGGAAAATGTGGGAAAGTTTGGAACCTCCTAGAGATTTATTGAATGACTTTGACAAGAATGCTGATAGTGATACGAACAATAAGGTCCAGGCTGAGGTGGTCTCAGATGGAGATGAGGAACTTATTGGGAACTGGAGCAGAGGTGACTCTTGCTATGTTTTAGCAGAGGCTGGTGGCATTTTGCCCCTTCCCTAGAGATTTGTGGTACTTTGAACTTGAGAGAGATAATTTAGGGTATCTGGTGGAAGAAATTTCTAAGCAGCAAAGCATTCAAGAGCTGACTTGGGTACTGTTAAAAGCATTCCATTTTCAAAGGGAAACAGAGCATAAAAGTTCAGAAAATTGGAACCTGATGATGCAGTAGAAAAGAAAAATCCATTTTTTAAGGAGAAATTCAAGGCAGCTGCAGAAATTTGCATAAGTAGCAAGGAACTACTAATGTTATTCCCAAGACCATGGGGAAAATGTCTCCAGTTCCTGTTAGAGACCTTCACGGCAGCACCTCCCATCACAGTCCCAGAGGCCCAGGAGGAAAAAGTGGTTCTGTGGGCCAGGCCCAGGGTCCCTGTGCTGTGTGAAGCCTAGGGACTTGGTGCCCTGTGTCCCAGCTGCTCCAGCCTTGGCTGAAAGGGGCTAACATACAGCTCGGGCTGTGGCTTCAGAGGGTGGAAGCCCTAAGCCTTGGCAGCTTCCATGTGGTGTTGAGCCTGCAGGTGTGCAGAAGTCAAGAACTGAGGTTTGGGAACCTCTGCCTAGATTTCAGAAGACGTATGGAAACACCTGGTTGCCTAGGCAAAAGTTTGCTGCAAGGGTGGGGCCCTCATGGAGAACCTCTGCTTGGGCAGTGCAGAAGGGAAATGTGGGGTCGGAGCCCCCACACAGTGCCCCTGCTGGGGCACTGCCTAGTGGAGCTGTGAGAAGAGGGACACCATCCTCCAGACCCCAGAATGGTAGATCCATCAACAGCTTGCACTATACACCTGGAAAAGCTGCAGACACACAACATGAGCCCATGAAAGCAGCCAGGAGGGAGGCTGTACCCTGAAAAGACACAGGGGCAGAGCTGCCTAAGACCATGGGAACCCATCTCTTGCATCAGCGTGACCTGGATGTGAGACCTAGAGTCAAAGAAGATGATTTTGGAGCTTTGAAAATTGACTGCCCCGCTGGATTTTGTACTTGTGTAGGTCTGATAACCCCTTTATTTTGGGCAATTTCTCCCATTTTGAATGGTTACATTTACCCAATACCTGTACCCCTATTGTATCTAGGAAGTAACTAACTTGTTTTTGATTTTACAGGCTCATAGGCAGAAGGGACTTGCCTTGTCTTGGATGAGACTTTGGACTGTGAACTCTTGGGTTAATTCTGAAATGAGTTAAGATTTTGGGGACTGTTGGGAAGGCATGACTGGTTTTGAAATGTGAGGACATGCTATTTGGAGGGGCCAGGGGTGAATGATATGGTTTCGCTGTGTCCCCATTCAAATCTCAACTGGATTGTATCTTCCAGAATTCCCACATGTTGTGGGAGGGACTTAGGGGGAGGTAATTGAATCATAGGGGCCGGTCTTTCAGTGCTATTCTTGTAATAGTGAATAAGTCTCATGAGATCTGATGGGTTTATCAGGGGTTTCCACTTTTGCTTCTCTCTCATTTTCTCTTGCTGCCACCATGTAAGAAGTGCCTTTCACCTCCCACCATGATTCTGAGGCCTCCCTAGCTGTGTGGAACTGTAAGTCCAATTAAACCTCTTTTTCTTCCCAGTCTTGGGTATGTCTTTATCAGCAGCGTGAAAATGGACTAATACACAAAGTAAAGATATTTATGTTTATCATGGCTAATTTACATCTTATTTAATACCTGCAGCTTATTATTCTAGCTTTCAAAGTCCCCTTTTGGTTTCACCCATATTGTACTTTGTTGTTGGGCCCTTTGTTTAATGGGTTGAGCTTTTGTTGTGAGGGAAATCCTAGATTTCTGCAAGATGAGACTAATGGAGAAAAGTGAAGAAAGAGACTGGGTGAGCACACTTGTTCAAATGGCACAGTGACTCCCAATTTAACAACAGAGTGAAATGGGAATAGAGAAATAGGTAAACACAATGACTGAGCAACTGTGACTATGAATTTGAAGACACCATAAAAACTGGAAAACAATCTAGCTATTCAAAACATAGAACACAGAACAAGCATTGAATTTAAATTGCTAAGCAGTAGAGAAGTTATGTAAAACTTAATACCCTCCCCGAGCGGCTGTTATAAGATCAGAAGAGATCATATATGAGGAAGACCTTAGCATGAAGCTAGAAACTTAGTGGGGAATCAGTAAAAATATGTCTCATAGGAATGCCTTCTTCTTGGCCAATCTCTGTATCTTGACGTTGGGCTTCATCTTTTTCTTTTTATTCTCATAGGTAATTGCATCCAGTTCTTTAGCACTCTTCACTTCTCACATTTCTCACGTCTAATCTATCATTTTGTGAACAAATTCATGTTTATGCTCTCCCTACTCATCATGATTTCACAGCCTTTGATTTCTCCATCTTCCCAGACTGAAGGTCCTAAGATTTAGGCCAGCAAACTCCCAATCCCTCACTCCAATGCCCTTCTCTAGACTTTTCCTAGCTTTCTGCTTTTCTTGAAGGAGGACTTCTTATAGGGCTTGGCAGGTGTCACCCTAGGCTCCCTGTCCTCTTGGGTGTCTGAGACTTAGTTTCTTCATCTCTAAAATGGAACATGAAGTCAATAATGCCACAAGAGGACATGATGAGCTTTAAGCGTGTTGATGAATATGAGTTGCCTAAAGTATTGCCTCGCACAGAGTCATTCAAAGATGTCATGGTTAAAACAATCTCGAGTCTCTTTTTGTAGTTTGACTTGGAAGCAGTTCATGTGAAATATGCAAACCTCTTTGAAAAGTGCACACTGTAGATTTCTGATGAGGAACACAAGAATGATTTTTCTAACTGCTAATTGGTTAACCCATTCTAGCCTCATGGTAAGATGGCATATGTGTGGCGAATTGTGCGAGAGGAAACACTGATGAAGCAGTCATTCTGTCCTATTCCCCTGCAAACCATCACCTTGGTGGCTGACAGCTTCCAGGACCAGGACTTATGGGTTCCACAAACCTTACAGGAACACAACTCTGAAAATGTTCATCTCTATGTCACCAATGAATGTACATACCAGTAACAAAAGTGATGATGGTGATGATGACGATAATGACTTCTATCATTGAGCCACCTACTATGTTCCAAGTCCTATATTAGGTCCTAAGGACAAAAGGATGAACAAGTCTGTCATAGATTAGAGACAGTCTACATAGAACTCCTACCTCAGTGCCTGGCACAAAGTAGGTGTTCGATAAACATTTGAAGGGAAAAAAGTGATGCTCAGAGTTTCAGAGACCTCCAAGAAGGTCTTCTGGATTCTAGAAATAAATAATACCTTTATATGGGTCCCCAAATACACACAACTCCATGCCTGATCCAGCTCCTTGGTGAATGACATAGCTCTGAGATTCTATTGTATTTGGGGCCTATCCATTTCAAACAATCTTACACGAGCTTGACTTTGAGTTCGTCCCTCATTAGTCCTTTCAAACTTCTTCGTGTGCTGTAGTGTTCCATGGAGCTGGTGTCTAGACCAAAGCTAGAAAAGTATGTATAGAAAATAAATGGCTAAGGTAGTAGAGTTCTTGGTTTTCCTGGACAATTTTTCCAAGTGTAAGTGCCAGCCAGCCCATAGGAAGACAAGGCTTCTCTCTTTCAATTTCTTTTTTTCCTAATTACTGACTGTTAACAAATGGATCTTAATTTGTTAAACAAATTAGCTGTTTTCAAATTGCTTTGAATATATGGATGTTAGTCGACAGACTAGTCTTGGAGCTGTCTCTTCTTAGTTGGTATATGGCAGTACTACCATTGTAGTCTGGGTGTGTGTGTGTGTATAAGTGAAGTACTGTGTATTTATTTGATAAATACTCTTGGTTAGCTTAATTCATGGTTGTGCAGTCCTTTGTGGCTTTAATTTCAAAGTTTTGAATGACATTGGTGGCAAATATGCTAGGTACATTAACTATTTTTGCTTCTTAGGGATCTATTTGTCAAATTACCTATTTCACTACACATGATGGCCTTTGGGTCCTACGAAGTTAATGCCCTCTTTGGAAATGAGCAACTTTATTCCTGAGCCTTCTACATTAGAAGGATCATCCCCAATTTTTTTTGAGTTACTTAAGGATGTGAAAAATATCTTTATTTTCTATCTGATGACACTTCTAGGTAATGTGAGGAATTATAGAATAATACTTTAGCTTGGAAAGGATTTTACTCCGGAATAAAAAAATGAAGTCAGATTCTCAGCTGTTGCTTGTTAAGTGCCAGTTTGACATTCGAAATTATCTGAACTTTGTGATTTGGAGAACCCAAAATCAACCAGCAGCAATAACTTTCATCCACTCAAAACCCATTTGGTCATGACTGATGAAGAAGCTCATTTTGTTTGGGAGGATTGGATGTGAGCAATTGAGGATGAAAACATAAGACCTAATGATGGAGTAGTCTCTGTGCAACTTCAAGGCCCAAATTTATCTTCACTTTAAAATAAACACACTTACTTTTGCCTCTTTTTCGTAGGAAATTTAGGAGAGTGTGTTGAGAAATGATAGAAGTAAGACTTATACATATTCTCTTGATCTCAGCAGGCAGCCTTGTGTATTGGCCAATACACAATACATGGGGGGCAGGAGTTGGGTCCTGGCCCTGCTCTTCAAGGTGGTGTAACCTTGGGCAAGTTGCTCAACCTTTCTCAGTCTCAGTCTTCTCAATCACAAAATGAAGCCGGAACTCATACCTTTCTTAGAAGGCCAGTGTGAGGATTAAGTGGGCTGTCCACGTAGAAAGCACTTCTTAGGAAAACCTTCAAGGTGGAAGGTGGATTTACTGTGGAGTTTATGAAGCTTAAATTTCAGGAATCCTCACTTGCACATACCTCTTTTTTTAAAAAAAATTCCCTTTTGTAGTTAATTTTGTATTCATTGTTGTTGTGTTTTCATAAATAGGGCTTCCCAAATTATATGATAAAGCCTGGGTTTTCCTTTGTCAAACCTTCTTCATCAGATTGTTCCATGATTCCTCCTCTTTTGGTGCAGACCTCAGGATTAATCAATTGAAATAATGCTCTTAATAACTGCTAAATAGAAGACATTATTTTTAGACCATCTGGATGATGTATGTTATAATAGAGTTCTCCCAGGCAGGAATTATCCAGAAGGAGAAGAATTAATTTGTCTCCACACATATATTAAAGAATGGATTCACTTCTGCCAAGGAAAGTAAGTGTAGAAGTTTCCTTGATGAGATTCAATGATTTATAGACTGGTCTCCTGATGATTATCACCTGGTGTTAGAATAATAAAGACGCTGAAGATAACACTCATTGAACGCTTCTGATCCAAACCCAGCTATGTGAACATTTTGTTGTACTTGCTTAAGTTGGCAGATTTGTTTTTTGCAGTCTTGTTTGTTTATGATATCTAGAAAAGCTATATGTTTTCTTTAACAGAGGTGTGGGCCATTCTGACTGCTATTAAAAGGGAGAGGTGTTCAGACAGGGTGTCTAGAGGTTGTGGTTAGAAATATGAGAGACATATGGCATGCAGTGACTATTTCTCCCCAAAGTATGGAGATTTTTTCTTTCTTTTTTTTTTTTTTTAGGAGGAAAGAGTTGAGTAAATGAGGCATTTACTGAGAGAAGCTTTTTATGACAAGTATAGCTCATGTCAAAAGAGACATTTTTATTAAGAAGATACACACACTCATTCCACACTCACGGATTTGAGAGACACGGAGGGATCGAAGGCTAAGAGACATGTACAACGAGAGACAGCAATTTGAAATGGAGATGAGATAAAACATCCTCTCAGATGAAGGCATCTAGAGTTGAGGCTGATTTTGAGAGAAAAGGAAGATAAAATAAAGATTTTAGTTCAGAGGCTTAATTTTACTCAGTTGAAAAGAGTTTAGAAGTACATATAGTTCTGCTTCTGAATACTGACAGAAAGGGACAGGAAGAGTTCAGTGAGAGAGGCAGGGGAGAGAACTACCACAGTTATCTGTTCCCTTGGGTGGCTGAAATGGCTGAGAGCAGCTAGCCTTGGGAGGGGCCTGAAGCAGGACTTGGCCGGAATGGGAAGTTAGTCAACGCGGGACCAATCAGGGCTGACCAGGCTATGGGCCTATATGGAAGAAATGCTTCTTCCAAGATAACAGATTACACTAATTGAGAATCCAGTAAGTGTTCTAATGCTTTGTGATTTCTTCTCTTGAGTGATTCACATTTATTTCATTTATTAGTTTCTTAGTATTATTGGCTTATTAATCAACAGTATACATTTTATTGGTAATGGCAAATACTGTGACTCTTTTTTCTTTCTTTTTTTGAGATAGGGTCTTGTTCTGTCGCCCAGGCTGGAGGCCCAGTGGCATGATCATGACTCACTGCAGCTTCAACCTTCCAGGCTCAAGCAATCCTCCCACCTTTGCCACCCAAGTAGCTGGGCTACAGGTATGCACCACCATGCCTGGCAAATTTTTGTATTATTATCATTATTATTATTATTATTATTATTATTATTATTATTATTTTGGTAGAGATTGGGTTTTGCCGTCTTGCCTAGGCTGGTCTTGGACTCCTAAGCTCAAGCGATCCACCCACCTCTGTCTCCCAAAATGCTGGGATTACAGGTCTGAGCCATGGCACCTGGCTGACTCTCATTTTTTTTAAGTTGATACATAGTTTGCATGTCTCCTGAAGTGACAAAGTTTTCTGTTGAAGCTACACTTAGAATTACTTTGGCAATAGTGAATCTGAGAGATGAGGTAAAATTCTTTGTTGAGAGAGAAGCCTGATTATTTTACTCATAGTGCAGGTGATGGGAACAGATTCTACTACTCATAATGGCCTTGCACCTGGCTCTTTGCTGGCCATGGTGTAAAATTACTTAAGATTTGGTCCCATTTTCAATTCTATCATTATTTACCAAGTGCATCCAGTGTGGGCTGAAGTGGTTTTTGCAACTCCTAAGAACTGATTTTATGCATCTCTTCCCAGTGCCACTTTCAGTAATATCATCTTGGGTGCTTGACATTGGCCGTGATGGGAGTATTTACACCACAGAAACTGGCAGTCACTATAAATCAGGGTTTTCTCCATCCCCAAAGAGCTGGTTGTTAAAGGTTTGCCAGGACATACACATCTAAGAAAAAGGTTACTGAGCTAGGCACTGCAGGGGAATTAAAATATGAGTGGGATACATTCTGGTCTTTAGGGATCTTATAATTTGGTAGCAGGAATTAATGATGATGGGGATAATAATAATAATAATGAGTACCTGTTGATCACTTACTCTGTTAGAACTTTACAGGTGTTAGCTTGCTTAATCATTACAAAAAACCCTATTAGGTGGGGGCCTATAATTCTCTCTCTCTCTTTTTTTTTTTTGAGACTGAGTTTTACTTTTGTCACCCAGGCTGGAGTGCAATGGCACGATCCTGGCTCACTGCAACCTCTGCCTCACGGGTTCAAGGGATTTGCCTGGCTCAGCCTCCCGAGTAGCTGTGATTATAGGTGTCTGCCACCAGGCCTGGCTAATATTTTGTATTTTTAGTAGAGACGGGGTTTCACCATGTTATGAGGGGCTGACTGTCAGGCTAAGGCATCTAAGCTTTATTTGGTGTCTTTTCAACAGGTCAATTAAACTGAGGTAAACTAGTCCAGACTGTATACCAATGATCAAAAATTCAGATGTATTTCAGCCCATATCAATGTGATAATAGAGCACTCAATTTTATGAAATCTTGTTGATTTTTTTCAGCTCTTAAGTGTTTAAAGGGCATTTCTTCAAATGGCTGGTGGAAATCATCTCATTGTCCTTATTATATATTCTAACAACTTGATTACAGCTCAAAGCCAATGAATCTCATGCAAGGTAGCCGGATTTATAAATTACTGCAGGCTCACGGAATCCTTTGGTGCCACAGGAACGCTCATCAGTGGAGGTCTGGTGCACACTGTTGTCCAATGTGCCTTGATAGTCTGTATTGGTTAGAGTGGCTGCTAGCCGGTGTAATCTGTACATTGTTAGAATCTAAATTTCCTGGAGGTAGAAACCATGTTTGTCTTATTTTTCCTTGTCATTTTTTTTTTTTTTTTTTTTGAGACAGAGGCTCTCTCTGTCCTCCAGGCTGGAGTGCAGTGGCGCGATCTCGGCTCACTGCAAGCTCCGCCTCCCGGGTTCACGCCATTCTCCTGCCTCCGCCTCCAGAGTAGCTGGGACTACAGGCGCCCGCCACCACTCCTGGCTAATTTTTTTTTTTTTTGTATTTTTAGTAGAGATGGGGTTTCACTGTGTTAGCCAGGATGGTCTCGATCACCTGACCTCGTGATCTGCCCTCCTCGGCCTCCCAAAGAGCTGGAATTACAGGCGTGAGCCACCGCTCCCGGCCTCATTGTCATTTTAATAAATGGCAGTTTCTGGTCAATCTGGGTTTTCCATAAATATTCATTGCCATGAACATTCATGGTGTCTCTTTATGCTCCGTGGGTTGTACCCTAAAAATGCTAGTTTCCACAATTTTGTTTCTGGTATAATTAATAATATGTTAAAAATATTTTTAAAAAACAGGTTTCTCATTTATATATGTGTTTGTGGGGTTTCTTCCTAGCCATGGCAGTCGGGAGGCGGTAAGGCAGGTAATTTGTTCTTTTGCTAAGCAACAGGGACTCAGACTGAAAAGTTTTGAAAACAACCTGGTTTAAACACTTAATGTCTCTTCCATCCGTCTGCCCAGTCGGTCTTGGGGAGTAGATCCAGACAACCTCAGGTTCATCTGCTCCTGCCTCACCTGGCATTTGGCTTTTCTGATTCCGCAGTTGGTTCTGTGGGTGTCCCGATTGATGGTGTCCCAGCTGGACTACCTGACTTTCCTAGATTTGACTTCAGCACCACCTTGAGGCTACACGGTCCTTGACACTTTTTTACCTTAGGTAAGAAATACTAATGATTCACTTTCTGGGTGCTAAGCCTCCAGTGGGTGCTTGAATTTATTTGTCTAATAACAAATGAGTGACTGAATTAATAAATTAGTGGATTTTCTGTGATTAAAAGTTGCAATTTCTTCTCTTCTACTGTTCTTACCACTGAACCACAGACAACATGTAATAGGCACTTTCCTAGTCCATGTAAGGCTCTTGATTTAAAATAAGTGATATTTTGGTGTCCCTCTTGTTACCTGTCTTTACCACTCTGGGTGGATCAGTCTCCATGTGGCAGTAGGGATAGGTAGTCCAATCTATAATTGCTTATAACCTTTACCAAATCACAAAAATCACCAGAGAATGTGTTTAATCATTTCCTGATCCTGGGAATTCCTTAGGTTCCTTCCCAAGTTGCAACAGGGAGGAAATGTGGGTACAAATGTATGTGATTTACTTGGACTGCTTCATACTAAGGGACTGGGTGGTATATATCTGTGGTGCTTAAAGGGCTTGGCACAATTCTAAGATCATTGCCCTGATATCATCTGCTGAATGTCTTACAAGTCCTCCCAAGTTTTGGGAGGAGCCTTCCAATACCTGCTCTTCCTTCTCAATATGTTTTATAATAATATGTTTAGGCTGGGCATGGTGGCTCACACCTGTAATCCCAGCACTTTGGGAGGCCGAGGTGGGCGGATCATGAGGTCAGAAGATTGAGACCATCCTGGCTAACACGGTGAAACCCCATCTCTACTAAAAATACAAAAATTAGCCAGGTGTGGTGGTGGGCGCCTGTAGTCCCAGCTACTCGGGAGACTGAGGCAGGAGAATAGTGTGAACCTGGGAGGTGGAGCTTGCAGCTTGCAATGAGCCGAGATTGTGCCACTGCTCTCCAGCCTGGGTGACACAGCAAGACTCCGTCTCAAAAATAATAATAATAATAATAATAATAATAATAATAAGCCTGTAGTCACCAAAACTTGCAACCTGAACATATTTGTAGAACTTGTCCCCTTGTTTCATGAGGAAAGATATTCACTAGGAAGGACTGAAAGAGAGAGCATGCTCTAGGTAGCAGAATGAGTGCTTGTGTCTCAGGAGACATTCAAATTAAACAATATAAACCAAGAATAACATTCTAAGCCTCTCAACCATCTGAACGAACCCCTCCTTTCAGCCAAGGGCATTCCAAAGTTAACTTGAAAAATCAGTTCAGGCCATGATAGGAAGCGGGTGGGTGTTGGACATGTCTCACAGTTGACCAGCATTAACATCAGTACAGAGATCTTAAGACAGATAGAACTGACTTTTTAAGTCTGATAAGAAACATTTACAATCTATTCTCTAAAGCCTGCTACCTGGAGGCAGATCGGCATGATAAAACCTCAGCCTCCACAGCCCCTTACCTTAACCCAGAGATTCCTTTGTATTGATTCTAAGTCTTTAGACAATAACTTGACCAATTGCTAATCAGAAAATCTTTCAATCCACCTAAGACCTGGAAGCCTCCCCCTACTGTTCCCACCCACCACTTCCAGTTGTCCCACTTTTCCAGACCAAACCAATGTACATTTTACATGTATTGATTGATGTTTTATGTCCCCTTAAATTGTATAAAACCAACTTGTAGCCTGACCACCTTGAGCAATGTTCTAAGGATCTCCTGAGGGCTGTGTCACGGGCCATTGGTCCCTTATATATGGCTCAGATAAATCTCTTCAAATATTTTACAGAATTTGAGTCATTTTGTTGAGAAGAACAACAGAAAAATACCACAACAATCCTTGATATGGTTTTATTTCCTATGACGGTGCTTGTAATTTTAGCCACATGTTGGGAGAAGGGGTTACACCTGAAGTGACAGAGGCATGCAATGGGGAAATTGAGTAAATTGGTTGCATCAATTTACAATGGAAAGCAGTTTCTTATCCTAAATATATTCATTTGTAATGTTGAAATTGCCCCTCCATTCGTGTCTCTCCACCCTCCCTATTCCATTCTAGCGTTTTGTGAGCAAACTTATATTTATGCTACCTCTACTCTTATGATTTTAAAAAGTCTTTCTTTAGTTATTTCTCCTTTCATTCTCCATCTTCTCAGACTAAAGGGTCCTAAGATTTTTAGTGTATCAGGCTCCCCATCCTCTCCCTTACTCTATTCAAGCTTTTTAGAACTTTCCTCAGCTTTCTGCCTATCTTGAAGTGTTACAGGAGGTCACTAGTCAGGCATGAGCAAGGCAGGAAAGGGTTCCCCTCCACCCCACCAGGAATGTCAAGAAACCATCAGGTGATGGTCAGGCAGTGGTCATACTGTCTCTCTAAAATAATAATTGGTCACAGCTGGCACCGGGGAAAGGCAGTCTCCCAATAGATAGAAACATCTGAATCTGGTGATCAGCAGCCTCCTGATAAGATCTCAGGAGGTGGGCTAGAGGGCTCAAGCATGCACATTCAGAGGCAAAATGGCAGATTTTTTTTTTTTTTTTTGAGACGGAGTCTCGCTCTTTCACCCAGGCTGGAGTGCAGTGTCGCTATCTGGGCTCACTGCAAGCCCCGCCTCCCGGGTTCACGCCATTCTCCTGCCCCAGCCTCCCCAGCAGCTGTGACTACAGGCGCATGCTGCCATGCCTGGCTAATTTTTTTGTATTTTTAGTAGAGACAGGGTTTCACCGTGTTAGCCAGGATGGTCTCCGTCTCCTGACCTTGTGATCTGCCCGCCTTGGCCTCCCAAAGTGCTGGGATTACAGGCGTGAGCCACCACGCCGGCCCGGCAGAATTTAACTGGTATATGACTTCCCCAGGGACATTCAACGGGTAAGAGAAGAACGCCTCAAGTGAGCATTAGTATAACTCGGGTAAACACACTGCACATGCTCACCTCCCAAGTGCTGGCACACCACTGCGCATGCCGACAGCCCACACCAGGGGAAGAACCAGGGGAGAAGAGGTAGATGTAAGACCCCAGAAGTATGCCATCATATAAAACCCCAAGTCAAAATGTCAAACCATGCACTTGGTTGGCCCTCTTCTAGGTGTACTTTACTTCCTTTCATTCCTGCTCTTCTGATGTTCTTTAATAAACTTTCATTCCTGCTCTAAAGCTTGCTTCGGTCTCTCCTTCTGCCTTATGCCCCTCAGACAAATTCTTTCTTCTGAGGAGGCAAGACTTGAGGTTGCTGCAGACCCGAACAACTACAGATTTGCTGCCAGTTATAGAAGGATGACTTGTTGGGATTGGCAGGTGACACCATAGTCCCCTTGCATTTCTTGAGTTGTCATTTTGAGGTACAAGCACAATATTCATATTTAAGCACTGGTAATGCATTCCTCAAGAAGGCAGGACAGAATGGCGTGAACCCGGGGGGCGGAGCTTGCAGTGAGCCGACACTGCGCCACTGCACTCCAGCCTGGGCAACAGAGCCAGACTCTGTCTCAAAAAAAAAAAAAAAAAAGAAGGCAGGACAGGAGATATTAATGATCACCGTGTCTTTGGAGCAGAGATTTTCAGAAAAAGCATTTGTAAACACTTCACATTCTTGTAGCATCTAAGTCACACATCAGAAGAAAGGGCTTTGGGGAAAGGATTTTCACCCAACTAGTTGAGAATGGTTGATAAAGTCAGCACTTCTCTAGTCTTGTACCTTGAACCTTGCCTGAGCAAGCCATCAGGAGAAGTTCTTTGTGAAATTCTGTATTCTTCCTTGGCTGTTTGTTGTAGGTTCAGACAAAACCAGGATTGGAGTTGGATAGTTGCTCCAAGCTTTCTTATTATTCGATAGTCTAAGACATTTACAAGTAGGATGTTTCATTTGAAGTAAGAATGTACTACAGCTTCTGGGTATGGATCGAGGATTCTAGCTAAGAAAACTTATTTTAAAAAACCTCAACTTGATCCACAACTTTATTGGTCAAAAGGGAAATGTACCAGCAAGTAGATACCAGGGTTTGGAGTATTTAGTGATAGACAATTCTTTTCTTTCCTTCAAGCTTCCTTCCTCAACTAATGTAAGTATGTTAATAGGATATGATTTCCCTAATAGACAACACTGATAGGAACAGGGGTGGGACTGAACATAATGGTTTCTGTAACATGTTTAATTTCTGATGTTGCTGTTAAATGTTGAGGAAAATTAGTCACATTTAGAACCATCTGTTTCCAAAAGTGGCTAAAGTGTGGATTGCCTCCTGACTAGTCAGTTTATTGCTTATAATAATAGTAGTGGTGTGAAATGATTCTTTTTATTCGCTTTCTTTGTTTTGGCTATAAATACACATTTGGCTTCTAGAGAACTGGGATTTAAAATGTCAAAGGACATCGTTCACATATCTTGGCCATAATGCATGTAAAAAGAAATCTAAATTTGTACTGTTCTCTTCAATCCCAATATACTTCATGTTCCATTTAGATGCAGCTACAGATTGGAAACTATAGTTATGAAGATGTATGCAATCTTCAGTAGTAATAAGCACTGTATAATCAACAAAGGGTTGAAGAGTGAATTGGAAGGATTCTAATATGTGATAACGTAAGCATTTTATTTCCTGGGTTGTTGATGGTTAGGGAATCAGACGAGGTGGGGAACAGTGAAGAAAGTCCCTTAAGTGTACATATGCCTTTCACAAGGCACAGTAAACAATTTTTTGTTATTGTTTTTTTGAACCAGGGTCTCTCTGTTGTCCAGGCTGAAGTACAGTGGCTTGATCATGGCTCATTGAAGCCTTGAGCTCCCAGGCTTAAGCTATGCTCCTACCTCAGCCTCCCAAGTGGGAAAATTAATTTTTTTTTTTTTTGAGATGGAGTCTTGCTCTGTCGCCCAGGCGGGAGTGCAGTGGTGCGATCTTGGCTTACTGCAAGCTCCACCTCCTGGGTACAAGCGATTCTGGCCCAGCTAATTTTTGTATTTTTAGTAGAGACAGGGTTTCACTATGTTGGCCGGGCTGGTCTCAAACTCCTGACCTCAGGTGATCCATCTGCCGTGGCCTCCCAAAGTGTTGGGATTACAGGCGTGAGCCACCCACGCCCTGGCCAAAAAACCAATTTTTAAAGCTAGCAACCAACTAATTTTGTGTTTGCTGCCATATTTTTTGTTGTTGTTGCTGTTGTTTTTTGCCTTCAGAGTGGTCATTTATGTAGAGTGGACATAAAACTTAAATATAACTGTCCAAACCTCTTACTCAGCAGGTCAAAGTTCTGGAAAGCTCGTCTGAAATATTTGTTAGACTATTTACAATGTTCATGTGATGTGTTTCCTTAAGGAAACAAGTCTCCCATTTCGGGCTGTGAATGTGGTACTTTATTTTTGAGTGGTTGCTGGGATCTTAGCAGAATTTGCTAATTTTGCAGGACTACCTGAGATGTTTTTGTAGGAAAATCAGGCTCTTCTTTGCATCTCTTGAGTGGCTCTGAATATGCACATCTGTGCTTCCAGTGAAGCAGTTGAAAACTTTGCCCCACAGCGCTCACACAGTGGAGGAAGATTTACTTGCTTTACCTGATGTCAGTTCTGGAACACTGTTCCTACTTCACAACATAAGAAAAGTTTTATGCGATTTTAAAAATACTTGTTGTAGAGATGGGGTCTCGCTATGTTGCCCAACTGGTCTCAAACTCCTAGCCTCAAGTGATGCTCCTGCCTCAGCTTCCTAAAGTGCTGGATTACAGGTGTGAGCCACCATGCCTGGTCAGAAAGTTTAAAAAACCAAACAAACAGAAAAACCAACCCTTATTTTAGACAAGGTCAAAGGGAGTGGAGGAGGGAGAGTTTTTGAAATCAGAAATAAATTGTTTATTGCAACTACATTGAAAGTTATCTTTTCCCACAAATGAAGAATTAGAATTCTCTGGAAGCGAGATGGATTTTTTAGAAACTTTGTGGACTAGGCCGGGCGCGGTGGCTCACGCCTGTAATCCCAGCACTTTGGGAGGCCGAGGCGGGCGGATCACAAGGTCAGGAGATCGAGACCACGGTGAAACCCTGTCTCTACTAAAAATACAAAAAATTAGCCGGGCGTGGTTGTGGGCGCCTGTAGTCCCAGCTACTCGGGAGGCTGAGGCAGGAGAATGGCGTGAACCCGGGAGGCGGAGCTTGCAGTGAGCCGAGATCGCGCCACTGCACTCCAGCCTGGGCGACAGAGCGAGACTCCGTCTCAAAAAAAAAAAAAAAAAAAAAAAAAAAAAAAAAAAAAAAAAGAAACTTTGTGGACTAGGGTGATCTTACCTTCCAGATGTGTAAAGCAACAAAACATTAAAGGTATGCTAAACTAATTGTACAGTGAGAGCAAAGAAGCTCTCCCTTTGTGATACGAAGCTTCGAAGGCTCAATTAGAAGGTGCATCCTCTTAAGGGTGGGATGATTCCTCTCCTACTGCCTACATCTGTTGGTAGTAGTGGAATTGGTTATCTTCTGAAACCATTGGTTTGATCTGTTGATTAGGGGTGAGGGCTAAATTTTTGGCATTTTGAAAATTAAGAAATTCAGTGAATGTGTGAAATTCTTCTTACATGGGTGTCTAGATTGGTCTCTCCTAAATGAATTTTGAAGTGGGTTGCTGACAACTAGTTCAATAATCCTGCATGACAGTAATTTCAAAATGACATTTTTTCCCCCTATTAAAGCAGTGGAATTGATTGCTTGCAAAATTTTTTAATGGTAGCTTTTCATGGTATGGTTTACAGTACAAATGTGAACTGAAACACCTTAATTAGGCCAGTGCAAAAATGAAATGGCCTGCACTTACATGATACGGAATCCTCAACGAAAGTTCAGCAGAGAGAATTTTTGATTTGCTGTAGTTGAGTGTAAGGGCAGAGCCAAATCACTAGCTGCCTGTGGAATTGTAATAAAATGGGCAGGTGCTGCTTCAAAGAGAATTGACGCAATTAGCTTCACCCATATTCCACTGGCATTCTCTGAATTACCTCGTAACCCTCTCTCTTTCCATCTTTCTCCTATTCATAGCCAAATCAGTCCTTTTATAACAAATCGTCATTTTTTCATGCCTTATGTATTGAGACTTTTGCTTGGGATTTTAACAGTATAATTTGTTTCCAGCTAAAAAATGAAAATGGATGTGAGAGAAGGTAAAGGAGAGAAAAGACTAAATGTTTTCCCGCCTGGAATATCTATATTATACTAGGAAACTTGACGATGTAGGAAGAAATGTGACAATACTTCATTTTTTTGCTACTTTTCTCTACCAGGCAAGCCCTTTGCTGCAGATGACTAGAGGTATATAGGTTATTTGACTAGAAACAACTAATGATATGGACACTAGCAATTATTAGGACTAGCGGAAAAGTGGCTAAAAGGATCTATTTTCCCACCATGTAACAGTTGCACAAGAAAGATCTTTGAAATTATTTTGCATTAGTAAAATGGGTTATCATTCTTGCTGGGTATCTATGGTTTATTTTTTCATTTATTTATTTACTCCTTCTATAAATATTTATTCTGTCTGCACTAAGGGCCAGCTCTGTATGAGGCACTGGAGATAGACTGGTGACGCCATCAGACATGGAGCTTACAACCATTGAAAATTATTAAAATAATGAATTACAATGGTGATGGAAATCTGAGGGATAAGCACAGCGGTGTTGTGTGAACATTACTCAGGGGAGACCTATTAAGAATAAGGATGATTGGATTATTGTCTGGAAGCTGCATTTAGTCTTGTTTAGTAGCTATAAAAATAGATAGATTAATATGTACTTTGAAATAGCATGTCTAGAAATATATTTGCATAGGGAAATACAGCTGGGTGTTCAGAGAATACAGGGTGAGTGCATGTGGAAGTCCCTGAAGAACTGACTAGTAACTTGGAGGGAAGATTATGCCACCTACTTTCTTTAACGTGGTAGCCATCACGCTGGAAAATGAATTCAGGTCTGTTTTGCTTATTAGCCTCTTGGAAATGGTGGTCCTCATGCTCACGACAAAGTTTTCGAGGGACTTTTATAAGAATTAGGTTTTCTGGCTACCAAATATCTTTACTTGGATTTTCTCATGAGTTTACTTTGCAATTCATTTATTTGAATAAATTTGACAGGCTTTTTCATGTTTTCCCATTATATCTTATCTTGTTGATTTTACCATAGTTAGTTCTCTCTGAATTCTTATTCTGGCATCCACAAACTTGCTTCTTCTATCTTTGCATCACCAGGAAATTGGTTAAAGATGGCTTGTCTTCCTGTTGTCTAATAAAATTGCTAAACATGACAGGGCCTAACACAGAGATGGGTATGCATTCCAGAGGTCTCCCTTCAGCTGACATTGCTCCATTAGTAAGGTGTTTCACTACATTTGAATTCCCAGCAATATGCTGTCTTCAATGCTGTATAATATAGGGCCAGTTAACTAGAGTGGTAGACACGCCCCAATACCAGGATTCTGACTGTCATGGAGTGGCAGACCAGCCACCGTGAACTGAGGAAGCAGAGAGTGCTAGGGCTTAAAAACACTTTATCTGTGCCAGAAACTGCAAACTGAAGGAATGGCACACTGTGGAAGCCAGAACTTCTCTCTCGAGCTTTGGGCCTGGATGTCCAACACCTGGATGTATTTATTGCCATCCCCATTGGGTGTCCCACAGGGACCTCAAACCAGAGAAGTCACAAATCGAACTCATCTTTCTGCATCCCTAGAATGGTCTCATCTGCCTTTGTCTCTATTGTGCTTCATTCTCCACATTGCAATGAGAGTGGTCCTTCCAATAAATCTAATTTTGTCCCTTCCTTGTTCTAAATTTGTTTATGGTTCCCCCTACATACGCAGGATAAAGTCTGAGCTCCTCTGCATGAATGAAAAACTCTCCGTGATCTGACCTCCACCTAACTTGTCTAGCTTTGTCTCCGGTTCACTGCCTTGTTAATTTACATCCACACTGAACTTCTTTGTTTTTCTGAACATGTTACGCTCCTCATTCTCTTACCTTTTCATATTTTACTCCCTTTGGTCAGAACCCCATTCATCTCCCTGACAGCCCCCTATTCAGTTTCCTAGCCTCAGTTCTGGGGCCACTTTCTCTGTGAAGCCTGGAAAGACATCACAGGGCAGCCTTCACAGACTCCCATGGCTGGCTCACGGGACCTCCCAATGCTTAGATTAAACCACGTATGCTGCCATTTTTGTGCTGAACATGGTTATCATTATAGTGAGTTTCTCTTGATGCCAGGGTCCATGTCATGCCATCTTTGAACTGCTAGCCCCTCACAATGTCTTGCTTGTAGAAGGTGCTTTTGGAATGAGGGAGAGCTGAGTAAGACTAGGGACAAGGAAGCTGTGAGAAGAAAGACAAGTGGGGACACTGTGGGGCTGCATCCTGACATTAAGGCAAAAGGACAAATTTCCTCTCTATAAATGCCAGTGCTGCACCTGTGTCGTGGCTCCACCTTATTCACCCTGTGGTGGAGGAAGCTAGTGGTCCAGCTGTATTCATTCTTCTCTTCTTCCTTTCATAATTGAACTGGAGAGTTTAGCTGGGCATGGGGTTTCCCAGCCAGAGACAGCATCTCTCACATTCTCTTACAAGATATGGTCAAGTGGCAAAGTTCTGGCCAATGGGAAGCAAGAGGAAGAAATGTGTGGCAATTTCAGGTTGTGCCCTTAAAAGGCATAATGCACACCCTCCTGGACATTTTCCTGCTCTACACTGCATATTCTGTAGATGTGGTGGTGGGTGTTAGAGATGGAAACACTGAGTTGCACATGGCAGAACTGCCCCAGTAGCCTGGGCACCAGCCCATTGACTGTGAACATGGAAGGAAAGCTTCCTTGTCTGACCCATAGTAGTTTCAGATCTCTGCAGAGACTTTACCTAAACACCCTATGTTTAAAAATCATGAAGCATTTCAAACACACACAGTTTTGATACTTTTTGTGATAAGTGCTTCATTTATTTTCTTTTCCATTTCTTTTCATTTTCCATTTTAAAAGAAATAATGTTTTATTTGTAACATTTATGTGCGTTTTAAACACAAAAATCATTTACAAAAAACAGCATACTTTTTTCCAGTCCCCATTTGGTTTTTGAGATTTGTCTGTTCATTTACATATGGTGGGATCAATATTTTAACTACTATGTACCATTTCACTGAATGAATAGAATTCAATTTTATATAGAATACAATTCCACTTAAATAACAGGAGTCAGTGATCCTCTTACTGAGGTATCTTGGGGTTGTTTCCAATTTTTAACTATTATAAATAATTGCTATAAGACACCCTTGTACATGTCTCTCATGCTTATGTGCAAGATTTTACATGCAAGATTTTACCTAGAGACTCTTGGGTTTTAGAATGTACACAGCTCCAATTCTATAGAATTTTGCTAAATTACTCTCCAAAGCCTTTCTGTTAAAGGATAAAAATGAGCATTATAATAGAGCTCCTATTGTTCTACATCTCTGCCAATGTGTGATATTACTAGGCTTTAAATTTTTTGTCCATTTGATGAGTTTTAAAAATTTATATTTTTGATTACTACTGAAGTTAAGCATCATTTTGTTTCTTGACCATTCTATTCTCCTCAACTATGAACTGAATTAATTGTTATTATTAATTTAAGGGAGCTTTATTTTATTTAATTTATAATTACAACTTTTATCTTAGATTCAGGGGTACATGTGTATGTTTGTTACATGGATATGTTGCATGATGCTGATATTTGTGGTATGATTAATCCTGTCACCCAAGTAGTGAATATAGTACCAATAGTTAGTTTTGCAACTCTTGCCCCTCTCCCATCCGTTCCCACCTAGTAGTCCCAAGTAGGGGACTACTTAGTCCCAAGTAGTTCTCTTGTTGCCATCTTTATGTCCATGAGCACCCAGTGTTAGCTCTCACTTAGAAGTGAGAACATATGATATTTTCTTTTCTTTTCCTGAATTAATTCGCTTAGGACAATGGCTGTAACCTGCATCAGTGTTGTTGTAAAGGATATGATTTTTTTCTTTTTAATGACTGTTTAGTATTCCATGGTGTATATATACCACATTTTCTTTATCCAGTCCATCATTGACGGGTACCTAGATTAGTTCCATATCTTTGCTATTGTGAATAGTGCTATCATAAACAGACACACATATGCGTGTTTTTGGTAGAATGGCTTTTCTTTTGGATATATACCTAGTAATGAGATTGCTGGGTCGAATGGTAGTTCTGTTTTGGTTTTTTTTTTTTTTTGAGACAATCTTGCTCTGTTGCCCAGGCTGGAGTGCAGTGGTGTGATCTTGGCTCACTGCAAGCTCTGCCTCCTGGGTTCATGCCATTCTCCTGCCTCAGCCTCCCAAGTAGCTGGGACTATAGGTGCCTGCCACCAAGCCCAGCAATTTTTTTTTCTTTTTTTTTTTTTAGTAGAGACAGGGTTTCACCATATTGGCCAGGATGGTCTTGATCTCCTGACCTTGTGATCCACCTGCCTTGGCCTCCCAAAGTGCTGGGATTACAGGTGTGAGCCACTGCACCCTGCCGAATGGTAGTTCTGTTTTAAGTTCTTTGAGAAATCTCCAAACTGTTTTCTACAGTGGCTGAACTAATTTACATTCCTACCAACAGTGTATAAGTATTTTTAAAATTATTTTTTGCATTTTAATTTCCATAAGTTTTTGGGAAACAGGTGGTGTTTGGTTACATAAATAAGTTCTTTTGTGGTGATTTCTGAGATTTTGGTGCACCCATCACCTGAGCAGTATAGTATATAAGCATTCTTGAGGAAGTTTTAAAGAAAGATAATTTATTAATTCCTTGTTAGTTATGTTTGAAAATGTTTTATCTTTATCTATGTTTTTATCTCCTGGTATTTTTTTGCCATGCAAAATTTAAAATTTAGTATAGTCAAATTAATGCACCAATTTTTCTTAATAATTTCTGCTTGTTGAATCTTGTTTAAGAAATGTTTCTATACCCCAAGGCCATGTTGGATGTCAATTACAGTGTGAGGTATATGGAGGCTTTTTGTACTATCTTTGTAATTTTTCTGTACATCTAAAGCTGTTTTAAAATTAAAAAGTTTATTTAAAAATTACTGTGATTAGTATGTCATAGATGTCAAAATGGAAAATTTTACCAGAAAATGAGAATTTATAAAACATAAGTGGAAATTATATGCATAAAAATATAATAAGTGAAATTAAGAGCTTCATGTATGGATTTAACAGCATATTAGACTGTGAAAGAGATGAGCAATGAACTGGAAGATAGGTCAATAGAAAATATTCAGACAAAAACATGGAGAAAAAAATGTATAAAATAAAGCATAAATGTAAGAGACATATGGAACAAAGTGAAATATGTTCAATTAAAGTTTATAAATGAAAAGAGGGAGATAATGATATAGAACCAATGTTTGAAGAGCTACCAACAAAGGTTTCCGAAAATGAGAAAAGATATGAAATCAGCTAAAATTAAAAAAGTTTATGAATCTCCAAATAGAATAAATTTAGATAAAATTACATTTAGGCCCCTATTAATACAACTGTAGAAAGCACATGCAAAGAGAAAAATCTTAAAAGCAACTACAGAAATTCTTTCAACAAACAACAATAAGACATACAGCTAACTTTTCAGCATGAATAATGGAACTCAGGAGTTAATGGAATGAGGTCTTTAAGGTACTGAAAGGAAATAGGAGCATTCTGGAATTATATATTGAGGAACAAGAAAAGAAATGAGCTATCAAGCTATGACAAGACATGGAAGAATCTTAAGTGCATAGTCCTAAGTGAAATAAAACAGAGTGAAAAGGCAACAAACTGTATGATTCCAACTACATGACATTTTAGCAAAGAAAAAATTGCAGAGACAATAAAAATATCAGTTTTGTCAAAGGGTTTGAGGGGAAAAAGTCAGAGGAGGGGGGATACATAGGTAAAACAGAGAGGAATTTTAGGGTGGTGCAACTATTCTATGTGGTACTGTAATGGTAGATACATGACATTATGCATTTATCAAAACTCATAAAACTATGCAACAGAAGGTGTGAATCTTAAACTATAGACTTTAGTTAATTAAAAAAGGTCACCAGATATTTCCTTTGATCAGTGCCAGACATTTATTAAAATGACTCTGACCGTATCTGCACACATGTACCAATTTTGCAGGGTTAGGAATGGCATGAATTAAAATCAGGCAAAAAATGGGTTAAGTGGTTGGTTACACAAAAAATATTGTGCAATTTGAAGTCATTTGTTGTCTTCTACCTCAAATGATTTGTGTGTAAAGATATAATCCGAAAAGCACCTATTTATTGATATGGTCAGGTACAACAAATTACCAGCTGATATTTTCTAAGAGTCCATGTAATCTTCAGAAAGCTTAATTAATTTGAACACTAGCAATTTAAGGCACCTTTCTACTATTGCATAACTTATCACCTCGATTTAACTCTGAATTTTAGGGTCTTTTGCTTTTATCTCCTCTGCAAACTGCCTGTCTTTAACGGTTTTACCTTTTTCCCACTGGCAGTGATATCTAAATAGAGCACAAGCTTGTAAAACCAGACAGTTGTGCTTTTTGTCAAAAGCACTGGAAAAGGCTGAGGAGAAAATAAAACACTAGTATGGCTCTTAACCTTGGGTGGACGTTAGTTAGAATCACTGGTAGAACTTTTAGGCTGCACTAGTACCTGGGTTCCACTGCCAGAGAATTTGATTTAATTGGTCTGCAGTGGGGCCTGTATATCAAGGGTTGAGGATGGAGTCTTGCTCTGTTGTCCAGGCTGGAGTGTGGTGGTGTGATCTTGGCTCACTGTTACCTCTGCCTCCTGGGCTCAAGTGATTCTCCTGCCTTAGCCTCCCAAATAGTTGGGATTACAGGTGCCTGCCACCACGCCTGGCTAATTTTTGTATTTTTAGTAGAGACGGGGTTTCACCGTGTTAGCCAGGCTGGTCTTGAACTCTGACTTCAAGTGATCTGCCTGCCTCGGCCTCCCAAAGTGCTGGGAATACAGGTGTGAGCCACCATGCCTGGCCTGGACTGAGTCTTAAGTCTGAATTTTAATATTCTTTTTCTGGTTCTAATTTACTAGTATCATGGTTAATCAAAATACAGTTCTATGAGTGTTTAAGGATTCCAGCTTTGGAGTTAGAACAGGGGTTCTAATCCTATCTTTGGCATTAATTGTCCATGTAATTATTGGCAAAGTGCATCATGAAGCCAATTCTTCCCCACCAAAATAGGAAATTTTTTTTTCAGTTTGAGAATTATATGAAATAATAAACATGCAATGAGAATGGTGTTTTTAAAATGTTAAATCAGTGTTGTTGCCAAGATCATAATTGTCCTATGATTTCCCATCCATCGAATTAATGGCATTTCCTTTTTTCATGGGAGAGCATGTAGTATCTAGGAACATCTTTGATTTTTGTGATGGTCAGTATTAACTGTCAACTTGATTGGATTGAACGATGCAAAGTACTGTTCCTGGGTGTGTCTGCGAGGGTGTTGCCAAAGGAGATTAACATTTGAGTCAGTGGACTGGGAGAGGCAGACCCACTGTCAATCTGGGTGGGTACCATCTAATCAGCTGCCAGCACAGCTAGAATAAAGCAGGCAGAAGAAGATGGAAAGAGCAGACTTGCTGAGTCTTCTGGCCTTCATTTTTCTCCCATGCTGGATGCTCCCTGACCTTGAACATCAGACTCCAAGTTCTTCAGCTTTTGGACTCTTGAAATTACACCAGTGGTTTGCCAGAGGCTCTCAGGCCTTTGGCACTCCCAGCCCTTAAGGAAGCCCAGGGAATCCATTTCTGACTTTATCTCATTTGGGCCCTTGGGGAGGGCTGTCAGTGGAACTGGGGAAAGACCACGGGGAGAAGTAAACTTCCAGCTGAACTTTGTAATAATTTTGACAGAGTGTGAATTTTCCAGGGCAGAATCTGGGAGTTGAGGGGCAAATGGGAAGTACAGATACAAGCACAGAAGCAGTGGCGGGGAGGGGCAAAACCTGAAAGCCGTGCTTGCTTTCTTATCGAGGAGGCTTGAAGCCTGGGTCAGGATCTCAGCCCTGCTCACCAGCTGCCTGGATATAAACTTGGTGCTGTTGGAGAGCACAGTGGGAGTGAGACTGGCCTTTCTGTCTGTGTGGGAGTTGAGTGAGGCCTGTCACTGCTGGCTTTCCATCACTTCCCTGGCAACCTGTATGATACAGCAGAGGCAGCCATAAGCCCCATGGGAGCATAACTCCATTGGCCTGAGAACCACACCCCCATTCCCCACAGTGGGCTCTGCAAGCCCCGCCCAAGGAAAGCCTGAGCTCAGATTGTCCTAACCTATCCCCACCTGACGATCTTTCTCTATTGCCCTGGTAGCTGAAGAAAAAAGACATAATCCCTTGACAGCTCTATGACCCTGCCCACTGCCTGGGAAACCTGAATACATATCCAGGTGACCCTAGAGCAAGCTTGTATCCTCCCTATACTACCACAGCTGATGCTCTCTTTAAAGTGCCACCTCCTAGCTGGAGGCCAACTAACACAAACTATTACAGCAACTCATAAAAGAATAATCCTGCCCCAAGAAGGGAGAAAGCAGCAGCTACCTCTACCACCTGTAACATCCTGGATCCCACCAGAGGTCCTAATTCTGTCAGTGTGACACCTTTACTACCAACACAACCAGCATCCAAGAAAACTAGCACACTAAACAAAGCTACAACCAAGGACCCTCATAGAGTCCGCTTCACTACTCTGCTACCTCCACTGGAGCAGGTGCTGGTATCCATGACTGAGAGACTTGAAGATGAGTCACATCACTGGGCTCCTTGCAGATACTCCCCAGTACCATCCCAGAGCCTGGTAGTTCCACTGGGAGGCTAGACCCAGAAGAGAAATAATAATCACTGCAGTCCAGTCTCAGGAAGCCCCATCCCTAGGGGAGGGGAGAGAGCACCACATCAAAGGAGCACCCTGTGAGAGAAAAGAATCTGAACAGCAGCCTTGAGTCCCAGCTCTTCCCTCTGACATAGTCTACCCAAATGAGAAGAAACCAGAAAAACAATTCTGATAATATGATAAAACAAGGTTCATTAACATCCCCAAAAGATCAGACTAGTTCACCAGCAATGGATCCAAACAAAGAAGAAATCTCTGAATCGCCAGAAAAAGAATTCAGAAGGTCAATTATTAAGCTACTCAAGGAGGCACCAGAGAAAGGTGACTATCAGCTTAAAGAAATTTAATAATGATACAGGATATGGATGGAAAAATCTCCAGAGAAATAGATAGCACAAATAAAAAACAATCACAACTTTTGGAGATGAAGGCCACTATTGGGGAAATGCAAAATACACTGGCGAGTTCCAACAATAGAATCAAACAAGCAGAAGAAAGAACTTCAGAGCTCTAAGACAAGGCTTTCAAATTAACCCAACCCGACAGACAAAGAAAAAAGAATTAATAAATGAAGGCCAGGGCCGGGCGCGGTGGCTCACGCCTATAATCCCACCACTTTGGGTGGCTGAAGCGGGTAGATCATGATGTCAGGAGTTCGAGACCAGCCTGACCAACATGGTGAGACCCCGTCTCTACTAAAAATACAAAAATTAGCCACGCATGGTGGCACATGCCTGTAATCTCATTTCCTCAGGAGACTGAGGCAGGAGAGAATCACTTGGACCCGGGAGGGTCACTTTGCAGTGAGCCGAGACTGCGCCATTGCACTCCAGCCTGGGCGACAGAGCCAGACTCTGTCTCAAAAGCAAATGAAGGCTGGGCACAGTGGCGCACTCCTATAATCCCAGCACTTTGGGGGGCCAAGGTGGGCAGATCACCTGAGGTTGGGAGTTCGAGACCAGCCTGACCAACATGGAGAAACCCCATATCTACTGAAAATACAAAATTAGCTGGTTCATGCCTATAATCCCAGCTATTTGGGAGGCTGAGGCAGAAGAATCACTTGAACCCAGGAGGCAGAGGTTGTGGTAAGGTGAGATCACACCACTGCACTCCAGCCTGGGCAAGAAGAGTGAAACTCTGTCTCAAAAAAACAAAACAAAAAACAAAACAAAGAAAAACCAAAGCCTCCAAGAAATTTGGGATCATGTTAACCAAACAAGAATAGTTGGTGTTCCTGAGAAAGAAGGGAAATCTAAAAGTTTGGAAAATGTATTTGAAGGAATAATTGAAGAAAACTTCCCTGGCCTCTCTAGAGATCTAGACATCCAAATCCAAGAAGCTCAAAGAATACCCGGGACATACATCGGAAAAAGATCTTTGCTTAGGCACACAGTCATTAGGTTATCTAAAGTAAAGACACAGGAAACAATCTTAAGAGTTGTGAGGCAGTATCGAGTAACCTATAAAGGAAAACCTCTCAGATTAACAGCAGATTTCTCAGAAGAAATCCTACAAGCTAGAAGGAATTGAGGTCATATCTTTAGCCTCCTTAAACAAAACAATTATCAGTCAAGAATTTTGTATCCAGCAAAACTGAGCTTTATAAATGAGGGAGAGATATAGTCTTTTTCAGACGAACAAATGCTGAGAGAATTTGCCACTACTAAGCCAGCACTATCAGAACTGCTAAAAGGAGCAGGAATCATGAAACAAAACCTTGAAATACACCAAAACAGAACCTCCTTAAAGCATAAATCTCACAGGACCTATAAAACAATAACATAATGGAAACAAAACAAAACAAAAAAACAAGGTATTCAGGCAACAACTAGCATGATGAATAGAATAGTACCTCGCATCTCCAAACTAATGCTTAATGTTAATGGCCTAAATGCTCCACTTAGAAGGTACAGAATGTCAGAATGGATAAGAATTCACCAACCAAGTAAGTGCTGACTCATATAAACTTATGGTAAAGGGGTAGAAAAAAATATCCCATGCAAATGAACACCAAAAGCACGTAGGAGTAGCTATTCTTAGACAAAACAGACTTTAAAGCAACAACAGTTAAAAAAGACAAAGAGGGACATTATATAATGATGAAAGGACTAGTCCAACAGGAAAATATCACAATCTTAAATATATAGGCACTTAATACTGGAGCTCCCAAATGTATAAAACAATTATTACTAGACCTAAGAAATGAGATAGACGGCAGCATAATAATAGGGGGACTTCAGTACTCCATTGATAGCACTAGGTCATCAAGACAGAAAGTCAACACAGGAAAAATGGACTTAAAATATACCCTAGAGCAAATGGTCTTAACAGATATTTACAGAACATTCTACCCAACAACTGTACAATATACATTCTATTAATCACCACATGAAACATTCTCCAAGATAGACCATATGATAGGCCACAAAACAAGTCTCAATACATTTAAGAAAAACAAAATTATATCAAGTACTCTCTCAGACCACAGGGGAATAAAATTGGAAATCAACTCCAAAAGGAACCCTCAAAACCATGAAAATTCATGGAAATTAAATAATTTGCTCCTGAATTATTATTGGGTCAACAACGAAATCAAGATGGAAATTTAAAAAAGTTTTGAACTGAGCTATAATAGTGACACAACCTATCAAAACCTCTTGGATTCAGCAAAAGTAGTGCTAAGAGGAAAGTTCATAGCATTAAATGCCTACATCAAAAAGTCTCAGAGAGCACAAATAGACAATCTAAGGCCACACTTCAAGGAACTAGAGAAAGGAGAACAAACCCAGCAGAAGAAAAACAAAAGAACCAAGATCAGAGCAGAATTAAATGAAATTGCAACCAAAAAAATTAAAAAAGATAGATGAAACAAAAAGCTGGTTCTCTGAAAAGATAAAATTGATAGACCATTAGCGAGATTGATCAAGAAAAGAAGACAGGAGATGCAAATAAGCTCAATTAGAAACGAAGCGGGAGCTATTACAATTGATACCATAGGAACATGAAAGATTATTCAAGGCTACTATGAACAACTTTATGTACAAAGCTAGAAAACCTAGAGGAGATGGATAAACTCCTGGAAATATACAACCATCCTAAATTAAAGCAGGAAGAAATAGAAACTCTGAACAAATAACAAGCAGCAAGATTGAAATGGTAATTTAAAAACTGCCCCCAAAAAAGTCCAGGACCAGATGGATTCACAGATGAATTCTATCAGACATTCAAAGACAAATTGGTACCAATCCTGTTGACACTATTCCAAAAGATATAGAAAAAGGGAATCCTCCCTAAATCATTCTATGAATCCAGTATAACCCTAATACCAAAACCAGGAAAGGGCATAACAAAAAAGGAAAACTGTAGACCAATATTCCTGATGATCATAGATGCAAAAATCCTTAACAAAATACTAGCTAAATGAATCCAACAGTGTATCAAAAAGATAATCCACCATGCTCAAGTGGGTTTCATCCCAGGGATGCAGAGATAGTTTAACATTTGTGAGTCAATAAATGTGATATACCACATAAACAGAATTAAAGTCAAACATCACATGATCATCTCAATAGATGCAGACAATGCATTTGACAAAATCCAGCATCCCTCTATGATTAAAACCCCCAGCAAAATCAGCATAGAAGAAACATACCTTAAGGTAATAAGAGCCGTATGTGACAGACTCACAGCCAACATTATACTGAATGGGGAAAAGTTGAAAACATTCCCTTGAGAACTGGGATAAGACAAGGAGGCCCACTTTCATCACTGCTATTCAATATAGTACAGGAAATTCTAGCCAGAGCAATCAGACAAGAGATAAAAATAAAGGGCATCCAAATCAGTAAAGAGGAAGTCAAACTTTTGCTGTTCACAGATTGTTTACCTAAAAAACCCTAAAGATTAATCCAAAATGCTACTAAAACTCATAAATGAATTCAATAACATTTTAGGGTACAAAATCAGTGTAGACAAATTGGTAGCACTGCTATACACCAACAGCCGCCAAGCTGAGAATCAAATCAAGAGCTCAACCCCTTTTACAATAGCTGCTGAGCCACCATGCCCAGCCAAGCTGCAAAAAACATACCTATTTTCAAGGAGGTGAAAGACCTTTACAAGGAAAACTACAAAACACTGCTGAAAGAAATCATAGATGACACAAACAAATGGAAACACATCCCATGCTCATGGATGGGTAGAACAATATTGTGAAAATGACCATACTGCCAAAAGCAATCTGCAAATTCAATGCAATTCCCATCAAAATACCATCATAATTCTTCACAGAACTAGAAAAACAATCCTAAAATTCATAGAGAACAAAAAAAGAGCCCACATAGCCAAAGCAAGACTAAGCCAAACAAACAAACAATAAAACAAAACCAAAACAAACGAACAAAAATCTGGAGGCATCACACTTCCTGAATTCAAACTATATTATAAGGCCATAGTCACCAAAACAGCATGGTACTGGCATAAAACTAGGCACAAAGACCAAGGGAACAGACTACAGAACCCAGCAGTAAAGCCAAATACTTATAGCCAAGTGATCTTCGAAAAAGCAAACAAAAACATAAAGTGGGGAAAGTACTATTCAACAAATGGTGCTGGGATAATTGGCAAGCCACATGTTGGAAAATGAAACTGGATCTTCATCTCTTACCTTATACAAAAATCAACTCAAGATGGATCAAAGACTTAAATTTAAGACCGGAAATCATTATAATTCTAGAAGATAACACTAGAAAAAACCCTTCTAATATTGGCTTAGGCAAATATTTCATGACCAAGAACCCAAAAGCAAATTCAGCAAAAACAAAGATAAATAGATGGGACTTAAACTAAAAAGCTTCAGCACAGCAAAAGAAATAACCAGCAGAGCAAACAGGCAGCCCACAGAATGGGAGAAAATCTTTGCAAACTATGCATCTGGCAAAGGTCTAATATCCAGAATCTACAAGGAACTCAAACAAATCAGCAAGAAAAAACCAATTCCATCAAAAAGTGGGCTAAGGACGTGAATAGACAATTCTCAAAAGAAGATATACGAATTGCCAACAAACATATGAAAAAAAATGCTCAACATCACTAATTATCAGGGAAATGCAAATCAAAATCACAATGCAATAATACCTCACTCCTGCAAGAAAGGCCATAATAAAAAAAATAAAAAATAAATAGATGTTGACATGGATGCAGTGAAAAGGGAACACTTTTACACTGCTGATATAAATGTAAACTAGTGCAACCACTATTGAAAACAGTGTAGAGATTCCTTAAAGAACTATAAGTAGATCTACCGTTTGATCCAGCAATCCTACTCCTGTGTATCTACCCGGAGGAAAAGGAGTCATTATGTGAGAAAGACACTTGCACATGCATGTTTACAGCAGCACAATTCACAATTGCAAAAATATGGAACAAGCCCAAATGCCCATCAAATCAACGAGTGGATAAAGAAAATGTGGCGTATATATACCATGAAATACTACTCAGCCATGAAAGGGAATGAAATAATGCATTCACAGCAACCTGGATGGAATTGGAGACCATTATTCTAAGTGAAGTAACCCAGGAATGGAAAACCAAACATCATATATTCTCACTTGTAAGTGTGAGCTAAGCTACCAGGACTTAAAGGCATAAGAATGATACAATGGACTTTGTGGACTTGAAGGGAAAGGTGGGAGCGGGGTGAAGGATAAAAGACTACACATTGGGTACAATGTATACTGTTTGGGTGATGGGTGCACCAAAATCTCAGAAATCACTGCTAAAAAACTTATCGTGTAACCAAACACCACTTGTTCCCTAAAAACCTGTTGAAATGAAAGAATAAAAATATTTGCTTGAAAAATAAAATTAAAAGGCCAAATTACTTTTAAATGGAAAGTTGCCCCTTTTGCTGCCCCAGTTATTAATAGGAATGAGTTATGAGATCTCTTTATGGAAAATAAAGACAATTTAATCATTTTGCATATCCGAATCATAGTATACAAGTTATATATATATATATATATATATATATATATATATATATATATATGAAATCACAGTATATCAGTTAGAAAACATAGTTTTCTAAACTATGTTTCATGGTACCTCATTAACTCAATATCTTGGTGTACTTTCTCCCATTCCTTCCAAAAGGATTCCTTTTAAATAGCTGAGCTTATGTGATATTGCATTCTGGTTTTCAAATTAGCTACTATAACAAACATTTTTTCATATTTTGATATATTGTTGGCAAACGTAACTTTTAATATCTATGTAATATTCCAGGATATTGAGGTGTAATATTTTATTTTATTTTGTTTTATTTATTTATTTATTTTTTGAGACAGAGTCTCGCTCTGTCGCCCAGGCTGGAGTGCAGTGGCCGGATCTCAGCTCACTGCAAGCTCTGCCTGCCGGGTTTACGCCGTTCTCCTGCCTCAGCCTCCCGAGTACCTGGGACTACAGGCGCCCGCCACCTCGCCCGGCTAGTTTTTTTGTATTTTTTAGTAGAGACGGGGTTTCACCGTGTTAGCCAGGGTGGTCTTGATCTCTTGACCTCGTGATCCGCCCGTCTCGGCCTCCCAAAGTGCTGGGATTACAGGCTTGAGCCACCGCGCCCGGCCGAGGTGTAATATTTTACTTAACTTTTCTTTTATTGCTGGTCATTTAGGAATCTTCTTTCTCCCCTTTTTTTGCTACCACAAGTAACACTGAAAAATAATGAACACATTTCATGAATTTGCAGTCATCTTATAGAATTCATGCTACTCTTAATTGGTTTTAGAACCTGGATCACTAAAGCTAGCACCATGATTTTCTTTGGAATGTATTAAATAAGTCCAGTGGATGTTGAGAAGTCAGGGCAGTGAATGAAAGGTGATGAAGTTCAGATGTAAGTTCTAAGTTGGACTCTGCTTTGAAAGTTGGAAAAAACTTTTTATAATCAGTAAAGAAAATAATGTCAGCAAGTTAATATTCTTCCCATCCATGGATGAGAGTAAAGCACACATAATGATTCCAAAACTGGGCTCTGGGGTTAGAATGCCCAAGTTCAACTCCTGCCTTCACTACTTATTAGCCATGTGACTTTAGCAAGGTACCTCAAGTTTGTCCTTGTAAAAAGAAGACAATGATAGTGTGTACTTCACAGTGGTGTTTTTAGGATTATTTGAGCTTGAAGGACCTTCAATATGAAGCACTTACTAAATGCTCCATAAACATTTGTTATGGTTCCTTCAGATGACTTGGCTAATAAAACAGATGCACATGAAACATTATGAAAGGGATAATTTTAAAAGACCTTTACCAAAGCAATTGATTAGCAACCTAATGAGAAACCACAAATTGAATATGTCTGTTTCTAAGTGAGTGACTTGTTACCTAGAAAAAACAGAAACTCAGGCCGGGCGCGGTGGCTCAAGCCTGTAATCCCAGCACTTTGGGAGGCCGAGGCGGGTGGATCACGAGGTCAGGAGATCGAGACCATCCTGGCTAACATGGTGAAACCCCGTCTCTACTAAAAATACAAAAAACTAGCCGGGCGTGGTGGCGGGCGCCTGTAGTCCCAGCTACTCGGAGGCTGAGGCAGGAGAATGGCGTGAACCCGGGAGGCGGAGCTTGCAGTGAGCCGAGATCGCGCCACTGCACTCCAGCCTGGGTGACACAGCGAGACTCCGTCTCAAAAAAAAAAAAAAAAAAAAGAAAAAACAGAAACTCAAACACTCAAATTTCATATTTTGCTCCGTTATGTGAACTTAACAATGTTTACATGTTTAAAAAATAAGGGTAGTTTAGTTATTAAATGTAATTTGATATTTATCAATATCCAATATTCCTTTAACTTTCTTTAGTCTCATAAACATACTTTCCTCAATAAGTTTAGGATAATGTATCTGCACAATTATTTTAAATGTTTGATTGTTTATATTTTTTCACAACTCTTTAACTACTTATAGACAAGAATCAGCTCTATTTAGCAAATGTCTGAAAGCTGGTGAATCAGTAATGGAAACAGCTTTGGTAAGTTTTGATCAGTGAAGTACATAAGCTATAGTCTGTACTGTCTTCTTCCTTTTGGTTAACTCCCTATTATAATTTTCTGGAGCACTAAATATCAAAGCCACAAGTCTTAAGTTAAGACTTGCCCTAAGGCTGATCCCAAAGCAACAGTCCTCATGAGTCAAAGTTTTTAGATGCCTGACTTTGTTGACAACCCAAAACAAATTAGAATCAATTGTCCAGCCTTTGTTGAGTACCTCATCTATGCTTGGAACTTAAGTGGATTTTGCAGCAATAAAGAAAAAACACAAATTTCTATGTAATGAGCCTGTAATCTTGTCAGAGAGATAAAATTTGAACCGACAAAATAGTAGTGAAATCTCTAGGACAATATAAATGACATTGTACTGTCTGTACAGACCTATAGAATTTGGGAAGGGAGAAAAAGATTTGTTTAAGGCTAAGGTACTCCATGAAGGTTTTGTGAAAGATTTTGACTTCATTTAGGCCTTAATGATAGGCAACAGTTTTCCTGGGAGAGAGGGATTGAGAGAGGAGGTAGCATGGGGTGGTGAAAAGACCATAGGCTTTAGCTCTGCTACTGACTGCAGGCTAGACCCTTGTGCAAATTGTTTATTTCACTGAGCTGCAGTTTCTTCATTTCATAAATGAGGATCCAATCCAATTGAGTGCTGTGTGCTCTGGAAAGCCGTGCTCAGAAATTGTGGGATTCTAAAAGAAAAAAGTATCAACAAGGAAGTATGTGAAGATTGCAGGGCAGCCAACCCAGAGATGAGACATCTGCTGTTTTATAGTGGGAATTCTGCTGCTGCTGCTGCTTCTGCTGCCTCTTCCTCTTCCTCTTTTTCTTCCTCCTCTTCTTCCCCCTCTTCCTCTTCCTCTTCTTCTTCCTCTTCTTCTTCCTCCTCTTCTTCCCCCTCTTCCTCTTCCTCTTCTTCTTCCTCTTCTTCTTCCTCCTCTTCTTCCCCCTCTTCCTCTTCCTCTCCCTCTCCCTCTCTCTCTCCCTCTCCCTCTCCGTCTCCGTCTCCTTCTTCTTCGTCTTCTTTTGAGGCAGAGTCTTGTTCTGTCACCCAGACTGGAGTGCAGTGGTGCAAGAACTCCTGGCCTCAACCATTCCTCTTGCCTCAGCCTCTTGAGTAGCTGGGACCACAGGAGTGAATGACCACATCTGGCTAATTAAAAAAATTTTTTGTTTTGTTTTGTAGAGATCTCACTATGTTGCCTGGGCTGTCTCAAACTCCTTGGCTCAAGTGATCCTCCTGCCTCGGCTTCCCAAAGTGCTGGGCTTACAGGCAGGAGCCACCTTACCTGGCTGGGAATTCTTCTTTTTATATCCGTTTCACTGTGAAACCCTAAAAAAATCAGCACTCTCTATGGTTTTGACTCCACTATGGAGACACATATAAAGAATAGTCCAGGATCCAAAAGTAACTAAAAAGGACTCCAATATTTACTTGCATGGCTCAACAAATATTAAAAGAGATACAATTCAAAGCCCCTAGCACTTCCTTAACCCCTGTCTCCCTCCTTCCTGTCTTCTCCACATTGAAGCTGCTCTGCAGCATCTCACTCCTCAACCTTCACCCCCTGACCTTCACCCCAGCACCCAACTCCCCTCAAACCAGTCTGCAGTTTCCCCTCCTTTTCTCCCCACATTTTATTATGTAGATAGACCTAGCTTTCAGCATCTATGTTCTTCCACATTCAATTTTGCCCCTCTAGTCTTGCTCTTCTCTACCCATTCCTTTTTTTCTAAAATGTTGTTATAAGTAATTTCAAACATACAACAAATTGAAAAAAGTATGCAGCGAACACCCAGATGTCCACTATCTGGTTTTTTATAATTAACATATTGCTCTGTATCCTTGTCACATATTTACTTATTCGTCCATCTCTACCCATTCATCTTATATTTTTTATTATGGTAAAGTATATACACAAAAAACTTAGCATTTTAACAATTTTTAAGTATGCAATTTACAAGCATTAAGTATATTAAATACATGAAATGGCATTGCACATTGTTGTGCAAGCATCTTCACCCATTCCTTTTTTTTTTGAGATAGAGTCTTACTCAGTTACCCAGGCTGGAGTGCAGTGGCGTGGTCTTGGCTCACTGCAACCTCCGCCTCCCCGGTTCAAGTGATTCAACTGCCTCAGCCTCCTGAGTAGCTGGAATTACATGCACCACCACCAAGCTTGGCTACTTTTTTTGTATTTTTAGTACACATGGGGTTTCACCATGTTGTCCAGGCTGGTCTCGAACTCCTGACCTCAGGTGATGCCTCTGCCTCCCAAAGTGCTGGGATTTCAGATGTGAGTCACTGCACCCGGCCACCACCCATTCTTAAACATCATTTGTGTGAGTGACTGTGGGTGCACGATCCTGAATTAGAAGATGGGAGAATAAGCTGGCAAAGCCAGAACACCTGGGAGAGTAAGACAAGGAGATTAGGAGGAGGGAGGCAGAGGAACACGCACTCATTAATCATTCTTGTCTCCTTTATATGTATCTGTAAAATGGAGATGATTTCCATCTCAGGGCCTTTAAAACTTTTTTTTTTTTTTTTTTTTTTTTGTAAAAAACTAAAGTAGATAATACATACGAAAACACGTAGCATAGGGATTAGTTTATGATACATGCTTGCCAAAATTTCTTTAATTCTAAAACAACCAAAATTAGAACAGCTCTGCTCCAGTCCGCCTTGGCTAGGCTATACTCCAGCAACAAACTTCCATATCATACCTCGGTGGCTTAAAACAACAATGGCTTATTTCTCCCCAGTTCTTCAAGTCTGTTGCAGCTGGGAAGGAGGATCTTTGTTGTCTTTCTCTTAACCTCAGAGCCCAGGTTGGGAACAGTCGTCATTTTGAACATTTGCAGGTATCGTGGCAATAGGAAGAGAGCCCTGGAGGGTCTTGCACTGACAATTAAATGCTCTGGCCTAGGAGGGACACAGGGGCACTTTCTCTCACAACTATTGGCCAGAGCTGGTCACATGACTCCACCCTAACACAAGGGATTAGGAAGTATCCTCCTAGCCTAGCATTGCCGGGGCAGAAGGAAGAGTTGGGATATTTGGCAAACAACATTAGTAAACACCATAATTTTAAGCCATTCCTTGATTACAGTCACCAAATTAAAAAATAGTTTGATTTCTATTTGACAAATTTTGTCAAGGTTAACAATAACACCAAACAAGTGACTTTTGTTAAGTGCTCACTTAATCCAGGCCCTGGACTTTATTTTCCTTATTTAATTAAATCTTCTCAGCAACCCTAGAAGGAAAGTAGTATTATAATTCTTGTTTCCCAAGTGAGAAAACTAAGAAGAAAAACTCCAATGAATAAATTGGCCATGGAGTAAGGGGGTCACAGAGCCCAGGCTTTGACTTTGGAGCTGGTTGGAACCATTACTCCCATACAACCCGCTTCAGTGAGTTCTCAAAGCCTTAGCTTTGGTGACCTTTTTGTCTAATAGAACCAGAGATGAAGCCCTTCCTCTGCCTCTCCTCACAGTTTAAAGCCACTAGACCACTCTCCAGAACAGAGTTTAGCAACATTACGCTCCCACGGTAAATGTTCAAAGCACCTCTGTATTCTAGTCAGGAGATAAAACAGCTGTTCCCTCGGAATGGCTTATACTGAAATGTAAATGAACAAGGACATTTAAAAAAAAAAGAAGAAGAAGAAGAAAAAAGAAAATAGATTTACGTTCTTGCCTTTTAAAATTTTTATCATTTCCCATCCAAGCTTACTGTTTTTGTTTAATCTCGCCATTCCTTTTCTTCTTCCTTGTAGGCTCTTTTTCTCAGGGATATGCAAACTTTATTAGTCAGCTCCTCTTTCAAGCTCCGTATGATTTTGTGTTTGAGAATTGGGAATCAGGTACTTTTACTGTTAGCCCCAGGGTGGATCTGAGCAGGAAGAAGCTTTATGAATAATCAGGGTTGACATCTCCAGCGTTGTTCCTTCATTATAAATATTGTTAAAGGAGCTGTGGCCACCATGGGCTCCCACTGAACAGGGTGTGTTGGGGAGGCAGAGAGAGCCTTTGATTTCAGCTCTTTCCTGGTTAGCTCTACGCTGATGACCCTGGTGTTGACAGGTCTCTTAGATTTGGCTGCCTTTTTTTCAGAAAGTTTCTCTTCTATTAGCATAAGTGTTTGGTCTGCAGGAAGCCGGGTTCAGCTCTTCAACTCCAAAGGCTAAGATCCATAGTTAATATTAGTGCTTGTGTTTTGCCTTAACCTGAATTGCTAATGAATGCTGAGCTGCTTTGTGACTTTAACCATTTTAGTTCCATTTGGATTAGTTGTAGCATCATAATGTTTTTCAAATGATAGTACCCTTCTTCCCAACTCATGAGAGAGCCCGGTCTCCACACGTTTGAAAAGACACTAGTATTCCATATGTCTGCTAATGACACAGCTGACCCCACCTATATCCCACTAATCCCTGGTCATATTATTAGCAAACTGTCCTCTTTAGATTATTTCTGTTATCTTGACAGTATTTCCATTTTCAAAATGGGGATACATGCAAACTTGAATTTATATTGCTTGAGTAAAACTTTGCAAATTCCCTCTGCCTTCCCTCTCACCAGCTCCATTATCTTCTATCTGTTCCCATCAGATTTGTAGAATAGTGTTATAAAACCTTTACATGCTAAGACATTTGATGAACCTCATCTCATTTAAATATCTCAATAGCCCTGTGAAGAAAGTGATATTGTTGTTCTGATTTCCTTGAAAGATACAAAAATCTAGACTCAAGAAGTGAAGGAACTTGCCCAGGGTCACATTCTGAGTCAGGGTTAGAATCTGGGCTAAAATCCTGGGCTTCTAATTCAAGCCATTTACTCTCCCACCTAGTTGATGTTTATTAGCAATATTTGCTATTTTCATTCCACCGACATTATTGAGCATTTATTTTTTGTCATACATTGAAATTACCAAGATAACTAAAGCACAGTTCTAAGGAGCTCAGATCCTGGTGGAGGAGAAAGCCCTGCTTTCAACCCAACCCTGATGGTGGTGGTATTAAGTATTCAATGCAAGGGTTGAAACAGGAAACTTTGAGGGCACGGAGAAGAGACATTTAATTTGCTTTCAAGGACTTAGGGGAGGTTTCTGGGAAGAACTAATATGAGGAAAGCTCCTAGGAAGAAGTAATATGAGGAAAGCTTCTGGAAAGAAGTGATATGAGGGGATGAGCCTTGAGTTAGCCATAATGAAAAAGTGGGTCTCCGTATGGTGGCTCGTACCTGTAACCCTAGCACTTTGGGAGGCTGAGGCAAAAGAATTGTTTGAGTCTAAGAGTTCGAGGCCAGCCTGGGCAACATAGTGAGACCTCATCTCTACAAATAATAAAAGAAATTTAGCTGAGTATCGTGGCATGCGGCTGTAGTCCTAGTACTCAGGAGGCTAAGGTGGGAGAATCACCTGAGTCTGGGAGGCAAAGGTACAGTGAGCACTCCAGCCTGGGCAAGAGAGACCCTGTCTCAAAAATCCAAAACAAAACAACAAAAAAAGATGGGTCTCACTGACAAGGAGCTGAATGCCTGCTTTTGGACAAAGGGAAAGGGAGAAAGAGATTTTTTTTTTTTTCCTTTCCTAGGCCCTTGAAAAACACTTCGAATACTTTTAAGTAAGCCTGCCAAAGACTTTGATGAATGTATATTTGTGTGTGCTTAGGGTTCAAAAGTCCATATTATCCAATTTTGTGCAAAAACACACTTTTGTTTTACCAGATGTGGGCATAGGAAAGACAGCGGGAGTAGCAGATTTGAGGAGGGCTCTTACACATTTAGTTTTGTGTTATTGAATTGAGATGTTTACAGGAAGTTTGAATGGAAATATATAGTAGGCATGTGGCTAGAGTGGGGTGGGGTGCTGTTGGTCTGGAGTTCAGGAGAGAAACCTGGGCTGGAATCATCAGCGTCCAGGAGAGTGAAAGCAGCATGTAAAGTGATAGAAGAGATGAAGGCCAAAATTTGAGCCCTGAAAAATACCAATATTTGGGTGACCAGCAGAAAGAAGCAATTCTCAAAAAGACCGAGAGCCCGGGATGGTGGTTTGTGCCTGTATTCCCAGCATTTTGGGAGGCCGTGGTGGGTGGATCGCTTGAGTCTAGGAGTTCAAAACTAGCCTGGACAACATGGTGAAACCCCATCTCTACTAAAAATACAAAAATTAGCCAGGCATGGTGGCACACACCTGTAATACCAGCTACTCAGGAGGTTGAGGCACAAGGATCTCTTAAACCTGGGAGGCAGAGTTGCAGTGAGCTGAGATCATGCTATTACATTTCAGTCTGGGCAACAGAGCAAGACTCTGTCTCAAAAAACAAACAACCAACCTGAGGAAGACTCGCCAAAGAGGCAGGAGAAAAATAAGGGGAATGTGGTGTCCTGAAACCCTAGGGAGCAGAACATTTCAAGGAGAGAGAGCACAGTGCAGTCTAATGTTGCCGTTAAGCATATAAGTTTCAGTGATGCATGTCTATTGGAGTTAGCATTATCAGCCTTGTCTGGGTGTGGTCAGACTCTCAACTGCAGGGGTCGTGAAGTGAATGAAAGGGTAAGAGCTGGAGATCACCTTTTAGGAGCTGGCCTTTGAAAAATAATAGCTGACTTTTTCTGAAGAAGAGGATGAATGTAGGGAAGTAGTTGGATAGGGACTTGGGGTTGAGAGAGGAGGTTTTAAGGTTGAAGAGGACATTAGGATGCTGATTGGGTGTGTCCACTAAAGAGAGGCTGCATTCAGCTGAGCAAGTCTCCAAGGCAATGCAGGAGTGGTATAGTCCGGGGCAGAGATGGGAGGATCAGCCCAAGTAAGAGGATGAATCCTCTTCCCTTTTGGCTGGGAGGGAAGACTGAAAAATGGCTCAAGAACAGGATGGGAAGCAAGAATCAAGACCCCGGGGTGATTTGCTGTGTACTAGGTAGGTGCCGGGCATGGCTATTCACATACATAGACAAAATGTTGTAATCCTCATACTGCAGATGAGGAAAGGGAGGCTTAAAGATGCCAAGTAAGTTTCTCAAAGCCACAACTGGCAGTGGCAGAGCTGGGATTCGAACACAGAAAGCCATACTGCAGCACCTGCTCTCTCACCCACAGCCTCTGCTGCATCAGGGAGGCAAGGCTAGTGACTCAGGCGAGAACTAGGAAGCTTCAGGAAGCTACGGTAAGAAGTCAGACTCAGGGCTCCTTTCTCGTCCCTTCTGGCCACCTCCCCAAGCTGGCTGTCTCTTTCTACATCATTAAAGTTAATACACTTTAGTCCTTGGAGGTCAAATAGTGTGTGTGTTTTGAGCGTGTGAATATCTGACATCCCTTTTCCATTGTCTGTACTATTCATTGTCTCTGCGAGTTACTTTGTGTAGTAGTCAATGTTTTTCAAACTATAATTTTCTTTTTTTTTTTTTTTCTTTTTTTTTTTTTTGAGACGGAGTCTCGCTCTGTCACCCAGGCTGGAGTGCAGTGGCCGGATCTCAGCTCACTGCAAGCTCCGCCTCCCGGGTTCACGCCATTCTCCTGCCTCAGCCTCCCGAGTAGCTGGGACTACAGGCGCCTGCCACCTCGCCCGGCTAAGTTTTTGTATTTTTAGTAGAGACAGGGTTTCACTGTGTTACCCAGGATGGTCTCGATCTCCTGACCTCGTGATCCGCCCGTCTCGGCCTCCCAAAGTGCTGGGATTACAGGCTTGAGCCACCGCGCCCGGCCTCAAACTATAATTTTCAAATAAATTTTAGGGAAGCTATGCCCTTTCTCCAGAAATTTAAATTTCTTGTTTATTTTGATTTTAAGAAAATCTTAGAACATCTTAATATTTATAATTGTGTTGGCACAAAGAACACAACTATGTTGATTGATTTGGGTTAATAAGAAAAGCTCAGAGGCTTAAGATGTAAATAGTAAATCCATACCAAGTGAAGGGCAAATAACCTCACTTCGCAAATATTTAGTACTAGGTGCTAGGGGAGAAAACGGTACAGGAAGAATCTAGAATATCAATCCCACTTTCAGGGTGCTTACATTCTATTTGAGAAAATTAGACTAATAAAGAAAACCAGTTGGCATTTGTAGGGCTTAAGTGGGTGGGCTTTTGCTAGAGCTCTATGGCAAAAATTAGAAAGAAGAATGTGGCTTAGGTTTGAGGCCCAATGAGACATCTTATTCCACTGAAAACCCTCTATCTTACCACCAAATTAAATATTGAAAACAGTATATTCAGTTGAGCCTGTGGGTACAGAGAGGAAGGCAACTGGGTCTGTAGTCCCAGCTATATTCCTATCTCAGAAGAGGTGAAGAGGAGAAGGCCATAGCTGAGACCCAGACCATGGAGAAAGAGAGCATCAGTTGGGCCTCTAACAACAGCTATCCTGTCCTTTCCTGTTTGTGGCCTTATGAACGTCTTTCAATCTGACCAGAGCTGCAAGTCCTTCTTTCTTGGAGGGAGCAGGGCTGGTAAGTCAGGCAGAAGAGGATCTTATGAGGGAAAGGGAGCTGTAGAGTCCCCAACCCCCTCACGTTCGATGAAGCAATATGTATGTGTTGCTGTTAGAGGAACCAGGCCACGTTAGAATCAGCACCAGCGTGAGAGTCTTCTTCAAAGTGCAGCTTGTATTGCTCAGTTTAAGAACAGAACTCAGTTTATTTCCCCAGGGGGCATTAGGCTGAGAAATCAATTGACATGCACAAATCCCACAAGGGACCAGTGCATAAGCTGGAGTGATCATGTATTAATTAGCAATGGGAGAAAGTGACTGGTGTCAATCCTCCACACCAGACACACTCTCCTTTATGTTTGTATACTCAGGAGATTATGTCGTGGGTTCGAAGGTGAGTCCCATGTTTCAGTGAAGGAGTTGAATATTCTTGAGTGATAACTTGATGAATCGTCCTTCTTTAGTGTCTGTGGTAGGAGTCAGCATTGACTACCTAGACCTAGAGTAACAGTCTGGTGGACGATCAAATTACTGTAAACTCCTTTTTTCTCTAGACTTGTGCAGATTAGCAGAAGTGTTGTTACATTTATTTAAGGCTATTTGTTGTGGTTAGTTTATAGATCATCTGGCAAGAGTTCTTGTGTAGGTTGACCCATTGCAGAGAACATTTTTGGGTGGCACCTTAGTCTTATGTTACAAGTCATCTGTAATTGTGGGTAGCATTCTAGGATGATTTCCATTGATGGCCAATGCAATAATTCTGTGTTGACTTTTATTAATTTCAATTTCTTAGCCCTCTATCTTCTTTCCTGGTCCAATAATTCTGGGTATGCCCTGTATTTGAAGCTTAGCAGTTCAATGTTCTGAGCACAGTTTAGAGTGGAATAGAAGAAAGGCAATGAATTAACATTACAAAGTACAGCGCTAGAAATTCCAAGCTATCAGGTGAGGTCAAACAACCCCTATTTTACACCTCAGGAAGTTGAGTTCAGGGAGGATCAGGAAGGCTGCCCAAGGACACGTGGCTGGAAGTGGAGGATCTCAGAGTCCAGCCTAGGTCTGCATCCAATGGGAGCACTTTGGGAATTAAAAAAATTGTTCTTGGAATGGGAGCACTTTGGGAATTAAAAATTTTGTTCTTGGCCGGGCACGGTGGCTCAAGTCTGTAATCCCAGAACTTTGGGAGGCCAAGAGGGGCGGATCACAAAGTCAGCAGATAGAGACCATCCTGGCTAACACGGTGAAACCTCATCTCTACTAAAAAATACAAAAAACTAGCTGGGCAAGGTGGCGGGCACCTGTAGTCCCAGCTACTCGGGAGGCTGAGGCAGGAGAATGGCATAAACCCGGGAGGCAGAGCTTGCAGTGAGCTGAGATCCGGCCACTGCACTCCAGCCCGGACGACAGAGCGAGACTCCGTCTCAAAAAAAAAAAAAAAATTTTGTTCTTCCTGTTGAAGGGTTTCATACATGAGGCAGAGCTTTAGCTGAACCCTGAAGGGCAGGTAGGAGTGGGAAGAGAAGAAAGTTTTGATTTAGTGAACAAATCTGGATTGCCTTGGCTAACCCACCTCTTGGTTTTTGCATTCAATTCTGGTTACTATACTTTACAAAGAATATAAACAAACTGGGGATTATTTAAAGCAATGGTTCTCAGCCTTTAATCCACCATGGATCCTGTGATTGATTACATTTCCAGAGCAATGTATTCACCTGGGAACTTTGTGTTGCTTTTCAGAGTATGGCATAAAATAACGCAGAAAGTAAGTTATCCTTAATTCTAGGTGTAGTTGCTGTAGTAATTTACCCTTTGTTGATCAAAAGAATGATTGTGTTACAAAATCATGGATAAAAATCTACAGATATGAGATTAGAAACCAGGATGGTGGTAAAACCAAAATCATGTTGTTAAAAAAGAAAAATCTTAGTCAAATTAAATTTAGCAGCGTTTAACTGAGCAAAGAACGATTTGTGAACCAGGCAGCCTCCTAACCAGAGAAGGCTCAGATCCTCCAGCACAACCATGTTGTGGAAGAAGATTTACAGACAGGAAAAGAAAGGCTAGGCGTGGTGGCTCACACCTGTAATCCTAACACTTTGGGAGGCCGAGGTGGGTGGATTGCCTGAGCTAGGGAGCTCGAGACCGGCCTGGGCAACATAGTAAAATCCCATCTCTACTAAAATACAAAAAATTAGCCGGGCATGGTGGTGTACGCCTGTAGTCTCAGCTACTCAGGTCCTCAGGGAGGCTGAGGCAGGAGAATCACTTGAGCCTGGGAGGTAGAGATTACAATGAGCCGAGATCACACCACTGCACTCCAGCCTGGGTGACAGAACAAAACTGTCTCAAAAAAATAAAAAAAGAAAAAGAAAAAGAAAACTGATGTACAGAAAATGGAAGTGAGGTACAGAAACAGCTAGATTGGTGACAGCTCGGAGTTACTTTTATGAACAGTTGGCCTCCCTGATTCGCTGAAACTTGGTGATTGCACAAGAGTAGGTTACCGTCTGTTTACACCTCTATTTAGGTTATAGTTCACTATGTACGGAGAAACCTTTAAGCTGAACTTAAAATATGTAAGAAGACAGCTTTGGGCTAAATTTGATTTAACAATGTGCAGTGAGGAATGACTCAAGGCATTTTTAGAAGAGAGTATTCAGGACAAGGGGATTTCCAATATTTGGAGAACCATTGTATGAAGGCATTAGTTTTTTTCAAAGATTTGTTTTCAAGGGGTGTAGCCAAGATTATGGATTAAAGCTACATGACAAAAACACTGACTAGAGTAAGGAACACATGCTAAGGTGATGTGAGAAGATGAAATCAACTCTCTCGGAAGGTGTGAGCTCTCCACTGGAAAGCTGGGGCGATTTGGCTGGGGCTGTTTGAGTAAGAGCTGGACAAACTACTTGCTACAGATGTTGCTGTGGAGAATTGAGCTCTGAAGAGGGGCTAGACCAGATGTGAAACACATCTGGTTTTCAGGCCACAACTCATTTCAGGCCAGGCGCAGTGGCTCATGCCTGTAATCCCAGCAATTTGGGAGGCCGAGGCTGGAGGATCACTTGAGGTTAGAAGTTCGAGACCAGCCTGGCCAACCTGGTGAAACTCCATCTCTACTACAAACACAAAAATTAGCCGGGCATGGTGATGTGTGCCTGTAATCCCAGTTACTGGGGAGGCTGGGGCAGGAGAATCGCTTGAGCCCTGGAGGCTGAGGTTGTAATGAGCCGAGATCATGCCACTGCACTCCAGCCTAGACGACAGAGTGAGATTCTGTCTCAGCCAAAACAAAACAAACACGAAAACAAAAACAAAACTTCATTTCAACTCTGAATTTCTTTTCTTTTTTTAATTTTAATTTTTGTGGGTACATAGTAGGTGTATATATTTATGGGTTACATGAGATATTCTGCAGTGTGTAATGAAGTATCCATCCTCTCAAGCATTTATCCTTTGTGTTACAAACAATCCAGCTATACTCTTCCAGTTATTTTAAAATGTACAATTGAATTGTTATTGACTATAGTCACTCTTTTATGCTATCAAATGCTAGGCCTTATTCATTCATTCTAACTATATTTTTAGACCCATTATAACTCTGAATTTCTAAAATTAATAATTTTTATAACTACTGACTTCACAGTATATCTCAAACACCAGATGATTAATAATCTGATTAATAATCAACAAATAAATTTTTAAAAATCTTGGGCCTGTAGAAATCCAGCTATGCATTTTATCGTCAAAACTCCAAAGCTGAGAAGGTCCCGGCTTCTAAAGAGATTACAAAGTTGATTGTAGATTATTGATTGTGTTTGAAAAAGCATCCTTGAAAAGGAAAGTTTTTCAGGAGCCACTGCATTAGAATAAAGCAGTCCTTGACAATAAAAGGGACTTAAGAATAAAGGAGTCCTTGGTATTTGTCAAGAGTTTATTTTTAACCCCAATACCAAGCTTATGATAAATGATTATTAAAGTGAGTTTGTCATCTACTTGCTGTCTAAAAGCTTTAGTATATAAAAGCCATGGAAAGGTATATGATAACCTCCAGAAAGAGAATAGGGAAGGAAAGAGCCAAGTTGTCCAAGGTTGTCTCTCTCTGCAGCATTCTCCGTTTATGTGTAACTCTGTGCATTTGTATTAAACCTGTGTTTGTTTTAAGTGATCTCTGGCTTTCAAATGTTTGTAGAATACAAAGTATTCTTAACCTCAGATGTTATAATGGGCATCACAGTAAATACATTTTTATCAGATGGCTTTTTCTATAAATCCACTAGAAAGCAGTAAGCCCATTCGAATTAATCTTTGGAACCAAGGCAATGTATAGGTATTGAGGTTTTGCCACAGCAAAGCCATTTTTGGTTAAATATTAGGGTTAAAAGAGGAGCCATGGGGAAGGTCCTGGGTTTTGATGGCTGATGGCTATAATCACTGAGAAAATTGCTGAGCAGCATAGATAATCATATTAGAAGACAAAGAATTTAAACAATGATTTTTCATTTCTAACACTACTTCAGTCTTTCATCTTTATATTCCAAGCACTAAATAGAGTACCTAGAACACAGTAGGCATTCGGCAAATGTTTTGGGATGAATGACTTTTAGGAAACAGCAAAAGAAAACTACTCTAAACTTCAGTTATTTCTCTTCCCGAGACCATGTCTATGTGACTGATTGAAAAGTGCACATTCCTGTCATCATCAGCTGTTAAATAGTTAGGCTGCCAAGTCATCTATTTGACTGATGTTTCCTCCCTTTGGGGTGACTGACTGCATTGGCTCAGGGTTGACACAGCATGAGTCATAAGTTTCAGTTCTTGTCAGCCGATGGTTGCATTTCCATGCATAACCAGTGTGACTTATGTTGGTCACATCAGGCACAAATATAAATCACGACCGTCCAATCATTGGTACTTGGGCCTTTTCTGACTGGAATGATTTCTTGGCCATTCTGTTGGTTAGTGACACTGAATACTCACTGATGGAACGGCACTGCCCAACTGATGGGAGAAGTTTCCTTCCTGAAAAGATCTTAGAATAGCATGTAATATAGAATTAGCCAGTGAATGTGAGTTCTCCTAAGTGTGAATGCAGTTCTAGAACATGAGGGAGAGTGATTCTCCACTGGTAAAATTTGGGAAAAGCAGGATATATATACATATAATATCACTTGAGGTCAGGAGTTCGAGACCAGCCTGGCCAACCTGGTGAAACTCCATCTCTACTACAAATACAAAAATTAACCAGGCATGGTGATGTGCACCTGTCATCCCAGCTACTAGGGAGACTGAGGCAGGAGAATCGCTCAAGCCCAGGAGGCAGAGGTTGCAGTGAACCAAGGTCACACCACTGCACTCCAGCCTGGACAACAGAGCGAGACTCTGTCTCAGCCAAAACAAAACAAAAACAAAAACAAAAACAAAACCTCATTTCAACTCTGAATTTCTTTTCTTTTTTTAATTTTTAATTTTTTGGGTACATAGTAGGCGTATATATCATGGGTTACATGAGATGTTCTGCAGCCTGTAATAATGACACCAGGGAAGATGAAGTATCCATCCTCTCAAGCGTTTATCCTTTGTGTTACAAACAATCCAGCTATACTCTTCCAGTTATTTTAAAATGTACAATTGAATTGTTATTGACTACAGTCACCCTTTTATGCTATCAAATGCTAGGCCTTATTCATTCATTCTAACTATTTTTTTGGTACCCATTATAACTCTGAATTTCTAAAATTAATAATTTTTGTAAGTATTGACTTTAGAGTATATATATATTATATATTATATATATATATAATGCTTTAAGTTGTGGGATATATGTGCAGAATGTGCAGGTTTGTTACATAGGTATACATGTGCCATGGTGGTTTGCTGTACCCATCAACCCGTCATCTACATTAGGTATTTCTCCTAATTCTATCCCACCCTTTGCTCCCCAACCCCCTCAATAGGCCCTGGTGTGTGATGTTCCCTTCCCTGTGCCCATGTGTTCTCAACGGACATAAACATATTTTTTAGGTTTCTAGTTGTGGTGGACAAACTTTAAGGTGGTCTCCATGATTCCTGCCCCTCGGTGTTTATGGTTTTGTATATTCACTCCCCTTGGATGTGGGTAGGACCTCTAACTTATTTCTAGGCCACAGAGTATGGAGACAGTGATGCAATACTGCTCTTGTGATTGTATCTCACTTTAGAAGACTCTGTCTTCCTAGCAGAATTGCTCTACAGTTTTTCTCTCCTTGCTGGCTTTGAAGACACAAGATGCCATGAGTCCTATGCCTACGAGAGGATGAATTTTGCCAACACCGCAGTGAGCCTGGAAGTGGATCTTTCCTCAGATGAGCTTTCAGATGAGAAGTCAGTCCAGGCTGACCTCGACTGCAGCCTTGCACAGGACTCAGTCAAATCTGTGTCTGGATTCTCGACTCACAGAAACTATGAGACAATAAATGTGTATGGTTCTAAGATGGTAAATTTGTGATAACTTGTTACACTGCATTCAAAAAGCATATGCTGGTATCTTAAATAAACATTTGACTACTGTGTTGGCGTTCAGGATATCCACCCAGGAATCTGGATGGAAGATGCCTCAGTCTCCTGACTTCCTGGATTAGCACACACACATATTGAATGCTGACTTTTCCAAAGCTAGGAAGAACAAGAAGAAAGAAGTGGACTCTATATTCCTATTGTTAAGTCTAATAATGTGCATGTTTGAATTATTGACCAGGACATCTGTGTTTAGAGGAAATACAAGTATGACTGAATTCCCACACATGGTTAAACCTTGAGTTTGAATTTATGGTCAGTGTGGTGAGTGAATATTATTATTTACTTACCGTTCTTCATTCTCTCCCTGCCCTTGCCTGTCTTCTCTGTGGGTAGAATATACCTCCCTGTCCCACTAGTGTTAGGTGTGGCCATATGACTTTCTTTGACCAAGGGAATGTGGTAAAGTGACAGGTGATCAGTTCTAGGCTGAGGCTTAAGAGGTTTGGTAAATGTCTGCCAGCAATTTTGTGCACCTGTTCTACACCACGAGAAACGCACACTGAGGTAGCCACAGCTTTTTAGCCAGGATTCCCGAATGAAAAATAGATGGAACACACCTGAATTTGACCTACTACTTAAAGCCAAACTGTCCCAGCCAGGCTGCAGGCCTGTGAATCAGAAGTAAATGTTATAAATGTCTGAGATATGGAAATTGTTTGTTATGGAGACTTATTGCAACAAGAGCTAACGAATACAACATCCCAAATCATTGAACTCTTTCATTTAAGTGAAGCCAACATCTTCACTAAGGGATGTTAGATTTTATCCCTTACCACAGAAGTATATGTAAATGAGTTTATTCTTCCCTCTTGCAGCAGTGTATTTAGTCTTTATTTGGAAAGCGTCTTCTAGAGGCAGTTTCCCGATCCTGTTCTATTAAATACTAGTGTTATTCAATATATTCACCAGTGTTCTGTGAAATGAGGATTTTATATTTATGTCAATGAAAAGTAGACTGACATATGTATTAGTTCTAAGAACTCCTGCCTTGAAAGAAAGGACTTCTATGAATGTAATTAAACCCAATTTTTTTCCAATCTTATTTGACCATTGATATTGTTAGGCTTTGTGTCCCCATTCAAATCTCATCTTGAGTTGTAATACCCACAACCCCCATTATCCCCACGTATCAAAGGAGAGACCAGGTGGAGGTAATTGAATCATGGGGCCAGTTTCCCCATGCTGTTCTCGTGACAGTGAGTTCTCAGGAGATCTGATGGTTTTATAAGGAGCTCTTCCCCTCATCACTCAGTGCTTCTTCCTGCCACCTTTTGAAGAAGGTGCTTTGCTTCCCATTCACCTCCCACCATGATTGCAAGTTTTCTGAGGCCTTCCCCAGCCCTGCTGAACTGTGAGTCAGTTAAACCTCTCCTTTGTAAATTACCCAATCTTGGGAAGTTTTTTATAGCAGTATGAAAATGGACTACTACAACCGTAGATCCTATCTACCCTTTTCCTGCAGAATACTAAGTCATATCTTGTTCCTCTGAAGCAAGTTGATACTGCTCTTCAGAGGCTTGTGCTCACCTAACTGGCCTTTCCACATTACAAGCAGATGCTGTGTGGCATACGTTTGGTTTGGTGCCCTCAAAATCTAAGGCTATTAGGCAGATACTGCAGAGGTCACTGATTACTATGTCTCTCTAGGAAGTATTAGAAAACCTGGGTAAGCAAGATGCCCAGATTAAGGTACTTACTTTAAAAAGGCCTTGTCAATGCAAAGCGACGGAATCCTCTACTGGGTTTGAGAGTCATTTTCTGGATAGTGAGGCAAGGAAGCCAAAATTTGGGGTAATCAGTCACACTTGTTCATATTGTAAACTGGTTATTTGCATTCTATGAATAATTTATGCAAATCTAATACAGAATGACTCAATATTTGGTCCAAATTAATTTCAAACTTGTGATCTGGAGGTCTTACATGTTGTTAAGTCCAGGGGGTCACTCGCTAGAAGTCCATATAAATTGTACGCTCAGATGCAATGGAGTTGCTGGCATTTTCTGTTATCACTGAATGTGCTGGGGGATCAATAATCCTTCTGACTTACGGCTTGAGATTGGGATGTGAACTGCTTGTACTGTAAGTACATTAAAAATGAACAAATATATTACAATTCAAAAAAGTTTAAAAATGTTCCCAAACATATTAAACCCCCAGTTTGGTGATGGGAAGGGATTTCTCAAACCCCCTTAGGGATAGATCTTCTAACTACAGTTGATAATTCCTCACTAATAGCTGCCCCTTGAAGATACTCAGTTGTCTGTAACAGGAGTTCTGGTTATGTCATATCAGTCATTTGGGAACCCAGTCTGTGCTTTCAGATGAGAATGGCAAGGCAGTTCTAGGGTAGGTGACAGTGAGTGGGGAAGACCTGAAGATGGCCACCTTAAAAAATGGTTTTGGTGGAGGAATGAGATTAGCATATTAATTAAGGTCTTCACATCCAGTAATGATCTCATTTGCTGATATAAACAGATAACAACAACATTGGGATAAATATTGTAAACCCCAGTCTTTCGATATATTGAGTGAATTTTGGTAACATATAGGAATAGCTGTTGTAGAGCTCAGGAAGCTAAAGGCAACGTGTTTCCAATCTCTGTGCCTGTTTTCATAGGCTGGTCCCTCCTTGTTTGCTCACTTTTTTCTCCTCTATAAAACAGGGAACTGTGACGGGGGGATGGGGAGGGCAGGGAGTGGGGGAACTGGTTATAATGTTTCTTGATAAACCTTCCTAAAGCAATGTGCTGTTGCAAGTAATGGGCTCCATTCATTATTAGCCCAGTTGATTTTCATTTACACTTGGCTCTAACAATTAGCTTGAGCAGGTGTGAAGGTGATGGAGGGGCTGGGACACCCAGAGGTCAGCCTCGGCTGGATGTGATAAATTAACCGTTATTATCAGCAGTGAAAGTGTTTCTTTACGCTTGTCAGGAGCAAACAAAGGGACAACCTATCTCACATAAACTCACTGTTCAGAGCTGGGTTTGATGAAGGATAAGAGTTTCCTTCAAGGCCCTATAGGCAGATGGGAGGGAGGCAAAGAGCCCACAGAAGCAGAGATGATGGTGCTTGGAAGGCATGTCTTGTTGACAGAGTGGTATTTGGATGTCCCAGTCTGGGCTGTTTTGCAACGCTCATTTGCAATGCTCACCCATTCCAATAAGAAGCTGCTATCAGCCTCAGCTGGTGATGGGAATCCTACCTGTGCTTGCTTAAGGATTATTAGGGGGTGAAGAGTTTGTATATAAAAAAAAAACCAAACCACAATTATTACAGAGATGTAGATTTCCATATAGCAGTCAATATTTTCAAACAAGGCCTTATAATTGAACATATTTAAAGTCAATGAAAAGAAAAAATCAGGATTCTTCAGTTCTCCATCTGTATCAGTTTTACAAGACTCTAACAGACTTAGAAAGGTGTGATAGTATCCACAGAAGGTAACACCAGATCCTGTCTACTGGAGATTCAATGGATCTAAACATCTTGATTCTGAAACAGGAAGTATTTTCCCATTGAGTTATACCTTGGCATGGAACGTCAATGTGCACACCCAGAGGTGCAACAGTCAAATAAGAAGGGGAGAGGCGATGCTTGCTAATCGCTGTCCATATGTTGAAATCCTGTAGATAACAGTTTAGTTTGACAGTGTCAGAGGGACTGAAAGCTTCTATCAACCCCAAATTCACATGTTGAAGCCCTAACCCCATAATGTGACTGTGTTTGGAGACAGAGCCTATGAGGAAGTAGTTAAGGTTAAATAAGGTCAAGGGGAGGGGGCTGATCCAGCAAGATTGCTGTCCTTATAAGAAGAGAGATCAGCTTATGTATGCTGTTTCTCTCTCTCCCCCTCACTACCCACAAGCACCAAGGAAAGGCCATGTGTGCCCATGGTGAGATGGTGACCATCTGCAAGCCAGAAACTGAATTTCCTGGCACTTTGATCATGAACTTCCCAGCTTCCAGAGCTGTGAGAAAATAAATATCTGTTTAAGTCACCCAATCTAGTATTTTGTTATGACAACTTGAACAGACTAAGAGACTAAAAATCTGTTTGGAATATGGGAGCACATGAGTGGGACTTGTTGAGTGTTTTATTTTAGAGTAATTAGGCTGAGACTTAGTGAGGAACCCCTAATACAGTGTGCATGTTTTTGCTCTTGGACTGATAAGACCTCCATGAAAGAATCTTTCAGTCTTCTGCGTAGGTATGACTGCCTGGCTGCTAGGGTTCCTTAAGCTAAGTGGGGGCAAGGCTAGGGGGAGGGACTCAGTTTCACATATTCTCCCTATTTATGAATGGTACCTCCATCATTAACTGTACCTAGTAGTTTTTAGTTGAAATACTCTTTGCTTTACCTTCATGAGACCAAAAAAACAAGAAACAAAACAAAAAAAACCCTTTAAATCCTGTGTTGGAGTAGGGGTTGTGCCATGCCTGGATCTGGCAGTCTATTAAACAGCCCTTAAAATTTTCTCCATTTGGGACCGGGCGTGGTGGCTCACGCCTGTAATCCCAGCACTTTGGGAGGCTGAGGTGGGCGGATCACGAGGTCAAGAGATCGAGACCATCCTGGCCAACATGGTGAAGTCATGTCTCTACTAAAAATACAATAATTAGCTGGGTGTGGTGGTGCATACCTGTAGTCCCAGCTAATTGGGAGGCTGAAGCAGGAGAATCGCTTGAGCTGGGGAGGCGGAGGTTGTAGTCAGCCGAGATAATGCCACCGCACTACAGCGTGGCAACAGCAAGACTATCTCAAAAGAAAAAAAAAAATTCCGTTTGGATTTTTCTTTGGTACAATGTGAAGTATGGATTCAACTTAATTTTTTCCAGGCTGCCCTGTTGTCCCATCACCAGTTTTTGAATAGTTTTGATCATTTTTTCCCACTGATCTGGAATCAGATAAAAGGGTAAAAGGAAAACAGAGACAAAAGAAAGGAAAAACTATCTGCAGTAGCAACCCAAAGATAAAATACATGGGAATAAATTTAATAATAAATGTAAAAGCCATATACAAAGAAAACTTGAAAACATTCCCAAAGAACCTAAAATAATTGGAAAAAAAAATGGGAAAAAGCTTATCCTGTTCTTGACAAAAATGACTTGGCATCATAAAGATGTCAATCTTCTCTAAGTTAACTTATAAATTTAAGACAGGACCTCAAAAATACCAGAAAATTTTTTCTTTCTCTTCAAAACTTCAAGGCAAAATTAGTTGTATGTAGTTATATGCAACATACAGGAAAATTTTTTCTCTAAGAGTTAGAAAAATCTTTGAAGAAGAATAAAAATTAGGAGAAATAGATGTTGCAGCTATTAATGTATGTTATACAGCATTAGTTATTAAATTAGTATATTGTTAGTACATGTGGTCAGAGCAATGAAAGAACAAAAAGTCCAGAAATAGATCTAAAATATGCACAATTTTAATATATGAAAAGGTGGCAATGCAAATCAGTGGGAAAAATGAACTATTTAAAAACTGGTGATGGGACAAAGGGCAGCCTGGAAAAAATTAAGTTGAATCCATGCTTCACACTGTATACAAAGAAAAATCCAAACAGAGAAAAATTTTAATATAAATAAATGAATACATTAAAGAAGAAAGCATGTAGGAATGCTTTTATATCTCAAAATAAGAAAGGCTTTGTAAACTATGACTTAAAATCTAGAAGTCTTAAAAGATGAATAGATTCAAGTATGTGTGTTTATATTATATGCATATCTGTATGTTTTTTCTAGATAGTAAAAATCATCAAACATGGCCGGGCACGTAATCCCGGCACTTTGGGAGGCTGAGGTGGGTGGATTACCTCAAGTCAGGAGTTCAAGACCAGCCTGGCCAACATGGTGAAACCCTGTCTCTACTAAAAACAGAAAAATTAGCCAGGCGTGGTAGCGTACACCTATAGTCCCAGCTACTCAAGAGGCTGAGGCACAAGAATCACTTGAACCCAGGAGGCAGAAGTTGCAGTGAGCCGAGATTGTGCCATTGCACTCTAGCCTGGGTGACAGAGCAAGACTCTGTCTAAATCAAGCAATATCAAAAGAAAGATGATAAATAGGGAAAATGTTGTAAGCTCTTATTGCGAAGAACTAATTTCTTTAGAATATAAAGAGATCCTAAAAGAAAATACTTAATACAAAGTTTACCAAAAGGAACCACAAATAAACCTTAAATACATGCAAATATGCTCCACCTTGCATGTAATAGAAGAGACAAGTATATTAAAATTACACTGTAATAATCATTTTTTTTTTTTTACCAGTTTGTCAAAGGCTAAAAATTTGCTAACATGTCCTGGGCAATGATGTAGAGAAACAATCACTTTCATAAATTGTTGGTGGGAGTATAAATTGGTGAAAATCCTCTGGAGGGCAATTTGGCAATGTAATGACAGTTATAAATATTCCCTTTTACTCAGCACTTCAACATCTAGCAATTTACCCTACAGATATACCTATGCATTTGTATAATAATTTATATAATAGATAATTTATTGCAGCATTGTTTGTCAGAAGATTGGAAAACTTGGACATCTATCCATAGGGGATTGCTTAATAATTATGATATGTTCCTACAAAAGAATACTATGCAACTGTAAAAAAAGAAAGAGAATGCCCATTATACAAGGATTTTAAAAGATCTCTAAGGTATGTTATATTGTTAAGTAATAAAAGGAAGGTGAATAATAGCGTAATATTTTAGATAAAATAGAGGAAGAAAATAATATACTGTGCTTGTATATATATTTTTAAAATCTCGAAGAATAAACCAGAAACTAATAATAGTGGTGGTTTGTTGGAGAAGGATGGAACTGTGTAGATGGGTATACGGATGGCAGGGAGGCTTTTTCAGAGTATGCACTTTAGTTCTTTTTGATGTTTGAACCACCTAAGTATTTTACCTACTAAAAACAATACATAAATAATTTTTTAAATCTAAAAATGAGTGTAAGAACTTAAATAAAACTTGCATGTTTGAAATGGCCCCCCAAAACTTACTACAACAGGATTATAACAGGAATCCAAAGAGCTGAGCTCTTTGGAATTTGTGTTGCACTTAACTTTTGAAAAAAATACCATATATGCAAGATATGTAACCCAGGAGTTTAGTCACTAAATGCTGTTGAAGCTATGATACCCGAATCAGTGGATTTTAAACTCCCTATACCTGCATTTGTGGTTCTATGGTGATGATTAATTTTGCTTTATAAGCTGTAGGCCCCATAGATGCTTACATAAGAAGAAAAGATGCAATATTTTCATTTATCTTAAATTTACATCAAGTTTTTTTTAATTGGCTTAAATATGCCAGGGGTGCTTTTCTGGATTGGTTGGTTGATTGACTGATTTCACTGAATATAATCAGACCATTGGGTTTGTGTTGTGTTTTAGTCCATAGTATGCACTAAAATACTTAAACCACCCAACAGTATTTTGCTTTTTCATTCATTAGAAAATATAATTAAACAGGTTAATCAATTTCTAATCACAATATTTTTCCCACATCAAAGTAATAAATGTTTATTGTACAAAGTTGAGAAAATTTAGAAAAGAAAAAGAAAAAATTATACAAAAATAATCTTTTAAAGCCTTTTGATGTCTTTTTCTAGTCTGTATTATATGTTAAAAAATTGATCCTACTTTTTGATCTGTTTTTCAAATAAGATTTTACATAACAGCATTTCCAATGTTAATTACATTCTAGAACATGATTTTTAATGACTCTTGTGTATTGCACTATGTGGATGTCCCATCATTTATTTAACTAATTCTGTAGTCTTGGACGTCTAAGGACAACCTATTTCTGAAGCACTTTGTTTAATTGGAGTTTTCCTATATTTTACTTATGATGAATTTAGTTAGCTTTGTTTAAAATGCTCTGTAGAATTCTCACACTGGCTGCTTTAGAAAGATGTGATCCTTGGTCTTGTCCTAGAGTGGATCCAGTCCCAAAGGCCAGCCTTGAAACATGTCTGTCTCATTTTCTGCTAGAGTGATAAGACTGGGCCACCGGATGGACCGTGTTTCCCAAAACCACTTGAAACAATGGTTTTGCTGGCTGTTTGTTGTGGATTATACTGTTATTCAGATGCTTCCAGATGTTATAGGAGCACATATTAAATACTAACTGGTGTATGGATGTTCTAGTCCAGGGATTTTTATCTTTCTAAACTGTAGGTTAAGGCCATCCCTTTAGGAAAACTGGGCAGAAATTTGGCATGGTAAAAAATTCCAACCTGATCCAAGCATTCTGAATCAAGAGCTTTGTCTAAGTCCTGTGAAATTACATGATTTTAGAACGCCACCTCTTTTATGTTTTTTTCAGCCTTCTTTATTAAGCAATATATTTTATAAATTCCTACTTTGTCATCAGTTTAGGAAATGTGTGTTCAATGTGTAATGTGGAGGACTTCATTGATTTTTTGCTTTAGTAGTTTGTCATTTGATTCAAACAGGTTATGGCCTATCTCCAGTTTCCTTTGAAGTGAAAAAAGTTTCCTTTTTTGATAAGGAATATAAAAGTTACAAACAAATGGTAGGTTCAATATATATTATATGAGTGAATGAAATAGTTTTTAAATATTTCTAAGCATATTAGATAACTTTTCACATATAAAAAATATATACTACCTATAAATAATTCTTTTCTGTTTCTTACTCTGTCCCCTAAGGCTGATTAGATGACATAATTACCTTCCTGTGAGTTACTGTATATATATTATGAGAAAAATGATAGAAGTGGAATTCCTTTTTAAATATTCTGTAGTGAAGCCTTTGTTAATTACAAATCAGTGAGGTTCTATCTCCTACCAATCCACCTTCATTTCTCAGTCCTCTAACCCAACAGTTTCGGGTGAAGAGCAGGGTTCAAATACTAGAAACTGTATCTTGGAGTGTGTACTGAGGCGGAGTAAGAATAAGCTAGAACATGAAACAGGAGGAAATAAATGAAGTCAAGATATGGACCAAGAAGAGTGGTGACAAACGGGCACAGAATATCAAGAGCCATGGACAGTTTGATCTTTTGCAAGAAGTAGGAAGCCATCATTGCGTTTAAATAGGAGTGACATGATTTTATGAATATTTTAAAAGGACAATTAGTACAGTATGGTGAATGAATAGAAGGGAAGAAACTGTAGACAGGCCAGATGTGACAGTGGTTTCCAAACCTTTTTGATCTCTTGCATTTGGCAACCCAGTACAATTTCTCTAATGATATGAAACAAGAGTTTGACGTAGTACTAGCCTTTTAGCATGTGATAACCCTCAGATATTTTCTGCTTTATCTAGTCCATTCTATTTCATTTATGAAATGTTGGCGATGAGCCTCTAAGTTGATTTAACAGTGTTAACAGGTCAAAACTTACAGTCTGGAAAACACTAACTTGGAAGATGCAATGGAAGTAATATTCTGAAAATTGTTTATTTGCTTTTTTGTTTTGCCTTTTTAAGTACATGACCTTTGCCCTCAAGACATCCATCTGTCTTGATGTTGACTGGGGTTTATTGTAGAAGGAAAGCAAAGAGAAACACCAACACGATATTCTGATTCTGGCATTCAAATACAGGAATTCACAGCAAGACTGTAAACTTTTGTAATAGGCCATCGTCTTGAATTTGAATGCCTAAACTTCCTTACCTGCCTTTAAAAGAGAACCAAACAGGAAGTGGAGAGGGGATAGTCCCTGTCTTTCTGGAGCAGGCTTGCCTGAGAGGCTCATTCTAGAAGAGCAAGGGACCTTTGTATCCAGAGCACAAAGCAGCCAGACTAGCACCCATAGTAACTCCAGGGCTGAGTCGAGGTCAAAGAGTCAAGACCGTCACAGAGTGCCTTGGCCAAGCCAAGAGGATGGACCAAAGTCTCACTAGCTGCAAATCCCAGCATTGAGACTGGCAGGACACCCAACATCTGGGTAGACAAAGGACATTGTCCTCGAGACCCAGAAGTGCAAGCCAGCATTTGCCCAAGGTGCCCCATTCTCTCAAGGTCACCAGGACTTGTATGACACCACCCTCTCCATACACCAAGATGCTCTCTTAGGGAGAAAAGGAGTGAGAAGGAAAAAGCCCATTGACAGACTGAACATTTTCTAAAAGGGCTGAATAAACAAACAATCACATCAAACGTAACTATGAACTCAGTTAGAACAGTTAGCTATTTTATCCTCAGAAGTAGATAGGAGCTTGTGAAGGAAAGCAATGCCAGCTATAGATAAAATAAAGAAGCTAAGTTTTCCCTCTAATTCCAAATCATGAAAAGTTAAATTTGTGGTTCTATCATACAGACTCTTATAATGAGTGTTCCTAACTGGCTAACTTCCTAAAATGTAAAACAAAATAATGAACTTAATTTCTTGAGTAATTTCTATCTCAGGATATTGGTACCATTCACTAACTCCATTATTTCACTTTGTGAGTTATTGTTTAAAGTATTATCTGAGCTGATATGCAGTAAAACAAGTAAGCAATTCAGAAATGCTATGGTGACCAACATCTAAGTTCTGACACACACATTTTGAAGGCAGAGAGTTTACTGTAGAAGAAATGCATAGTTTTATTATGAAACCAGTTTAGAAGTAAGAATGACAATTCATAGCTTTTGGGGAAATACTGTAATAAGTGAAGGCAAAATGTCATACTGAATGGGCAAAAACTGGAAGCATTGCCTTTGAAAACGGGCACAGGACAAGGATGCTGTCTCTCACCACTCCTATTCAACATAGTGTTGGAAGTTCTGGTCAGAGCAATCAGGTAAGAGAAAGAAATAAAGGTATTCAAATAAGAGAGGAAGTCAAATTGTCTGTTTGCAGGTGACATGATTCTATATTTAGAAAATACCATCATCTCAGCCCAAAACTCCTTAAGCTGATAAGCAACTTCAGCAAAGTCTCAGGATACAAAATCAATGTGCAAAAATCACAAGCATTCCTATACACCAATAGTAGGCAAGCAGAGAGCCAAATGATGAATGAACTCCCATTCACAATTGCTACAAAGAATAAAATACCAGGAATCCAACTTACAAGGGATGTGAAGGACCTCTTTGAGGAGAACTACCAACCACTACTCAAGGAAATAAGAGGACATGAACAAATGGAAAAACATTTCATGCTCATGGATAGGAAAAATCAGTATCGTGAAAATGCACCTGCCCAAAGTAATTTATAGATTCAGTGCTATCCCCTTCAAGCTACTGTTGACTTTCTTCACAGAATTAGAAAAAACTACTCTAAATTTCATATGGAACCAAAAAGGAGCCTGCATAGCCAAGACAATCCTAAGCAAAAAGAACAAAGCTCAAGGCATCACACTATCTGACTTCAAACTATACTACAAGGCCACAGTAACCAAAACAGCATGGTACTGGTACCAGAACAGATATATAGACCAATGGAATGGAAAGAAAGGCTTCAGAAATAACGCCACACACCTATAACCATCTGACCTTTGACAAACCTGACAAAAACAAGCAATGGGGAAAGGATTCCCTATTTAATAAATGGTGCTGGGAAAACTGGATAGCCATATGCAGAAAACTGAAACTGGACCCTTCCTTATACCTTATACAAAAAATAACTTGAGGTGGATTAAAGACTTTAATGTAAGACCTAAAGTCATAAAAACCCTAGAAGAAAATCTAGGCAATACCATTCAGGACATAGGGATGGGCAAAGACTTCATGAGTAAAACACCAAAAGCATTGGAAACAAAAGCCAAAATTGACAAGTGGGATCTAATTAAAGAGCTTCTGCACAGCAAAAGAAACTATCCTCAGCATGAACAGACAACCTACAGAATGAGAGAAAATTTTTGCAATCTACCCATCTGACAAAGGTCTAATATCCAGAATCTACAAGGAACTTAAACAAATTTACAAGGAAAAAAAAAAAAAAAACCCTGTCAAAAAGTGGGCAAAGGATATGAACAGACACTTCTCAAAAGAAGACATTTATGCAGCCAACAAACATGAAAAAAATCGCATCATCTCTGGTCATTAGAGAAATGCAAATCAAAAACACAGTAAGATACCATCTCATGCCAGTCAGAATGGCGATTATTAAAAAGTCAGGAAAAAATAGATGCTGGTGAGGATATAGAGAAATAGGAACACTTTTACACTGTTGGTGGGAGTGTAAACTAGTTCAACCATTTTGGAAGACAGTGTGGTGATTCCTCAAGGATCTAGAACCAGAAATACCACTGGACCCAGCAATCGCATTACTGGGTATATATCCAAAGGATTATACATCATTCTATAAAGAAACTTGCACGCACATGTTTATTGCAGTGCTATTTACAATAGCAAAGACTTGGAACCAATCTAAATGCCCATCAGTGACAGACTGTATAAAGAAAATGTGGCGCATACGTACCATAGAACACTATGCAGTCATAAAAATAAAGGATGTGTTCATATCCTTTGCAGGGACATGGATGAAGCTGGAAGCCATCATTCTCAGCAAACTAACACAGCAACAGAAAACCAAACACCTCATGTTCTTACTCATAAGTAGGAGTTGAACAATGAGAACACATGGACACAGGGAGGAGGAAAACACAGGGAGGGAGGGAGGGGAACAACCCAGGGAGGGGGCCTGTCAGGGGGCAGAGGGCGAGGGGAGGGAGAGCATTAGGACATATAACTAATGCATACAGGGCTTAAAACCTAGATGATGGGTTAATAGGTGCAGCAAACCACCATGGCACATGTATAACTACGTAACAAACCACACTCTGCACATGTATCCTGGAACTTAAACAAGTGAAGGCAAAATAGTACTTATTTCATGTTTTGAAAATTAACAAATAGAACAACTTTCAGGAGGGAATCAGGGAAAATACAATATTTCAAATACGCCACTGCAGCATATTTCTTCCACAGCAAACATTTAAAAAATTTATGAATAGTGACTAGCTTTAGTTCTTTAAGCACCTCAAGGCACCTGGAAAGTGTGCCTTTAAAAGGGTGCCAAAAGTTGGTTTGTTTGATTAAAAAGTGAGATTGGGGTCTTGGGAATAATGAGGTGAGCCTGTGTGTCCTGATCAAGTTGAATGAACAAGGCAATGGAGACGGATTTTTATTAATTTTCATGGCAAATAGCTCTTCAAGAAAAGCATTTTTTCTTGAGTTTTCAATGCATTTCTAACAGTTCCTATCTCAAAAGCTCTCTCAATAAGCAGTAGAAGTTGTCTACAAATGTAAATACCAAATCTAAGATGGTGAAGATGGAGGCAGATGAACTATCAGCAGCTCGTTTATTACTTGGGGAGATGGGCCCTTTCTGTTCTCTCAGTTGTATGAGCCTGGGGTTAAAGGAGCATAGCTTGTGGATTAAGTCCCCAAAGAGCTAATCAACTTTGCAAGGGAACAAATTGTCTCCTAAGGTCCATGTACTCCCTGTGTCTTCAGACCTTTTTTTGTTTTTGTTTTTGTTTTTTTGTCTTTTTTGGAGACAGAGTCTTACTTTGTTGCCCAGGCTGGAGTGCAGCAGCACGATCTTGGCTCACTGCAACCTCTGCCTCCTGGTTTCAAGTGATTCTCCTGCCTCAACCACCTGAATAGCTGGGATTACAGGTGTAAGGTGCCATGCCTGGCTAATTTGTGTATTTGTAGTAGAGACAGGGTTTCGCCATGTTGGCCAGGCTGGTCTTGAACTCCTGGCTTCAAGTGATCTGCCTGACTTGGCCTCCCAGAATGCTGGGATTACAGACATGATCTGTAATCACGCTACTGGGCCGGCCCTCTTCAAACATCTTGAAATCAAATTCAATGATGGGTAGAGGGAGCAGAGAGAAGATAGGTAACCCAGAACTTTTGGAAAAGCAACTCAATTTACACTTACTGATTACTAGCGTCAGCTTCAAATGGGAAAATACGTATTTAGATCATTTTTTAACCTCATCAGTGCATATGTTAAAGGCACTTAAACCTGCTAACAATGTCTTTTAAAATTCCTTAGCTTGGAGCTTTTTTCATATAGATCTCTGTGATTATGCCATTCTGAAAAGTACCAGAGTAACAGGAGGCAAGAACGCAGATGGAAAAATATAAAGAAAAAAATCCAATTATGATACTGTCATTATAGCAGTACTTAAGTTGCATTTATCTATCAAAACTTTCACCTTCGTATCTTATGTATAGACACTGGAGGTGAGTGAGACTCAAGAAATAATCCACTATGGAATTTGCCCATCCCAAAATGGTCTCCAGGAGCCTATTTTTAAATGACTTCTTACTTTTATTTATTTTTTTTTAAATAGTTTTATCCTGAAACTATCCCCTCCACCGTCCACATCTGTGGAAAAACTCTCTTCCACAAAACCAGTCCCTGGTGCCAAAAAGGTTGGCAACAGCTGAAGTAGATGACAGCAATGGTGCTACTAAACATTTTTTTTAATTGTTATACTTGAAGTTCTAGGATATATGTGCAGAACGTGCAGATTGGTTACACAGGTATACACGTGCCATGGTGGTTTGCTGCTCCCATCAACCTGTCATCTACATTAGGTATTTCTCCTAATGCTATCCCTCCCCTTGCCCTCCACCCCCTGACAGGCCCCAGTGTATGTTGTTCCCCTCCCTGTGTCCATGTGTTCTCCTTGTTCAACTCCCACTTATGAGTGAGAACATGCAGTGGTTGGTTTTTCTGTTCCTGTGTTACTTTGTTGAGAATGATGGTTTCCAGCTTCATCCATGTCCCTGCAGAGGATGTGAACTCATCCTTTTTTATGGCTGCATTGTATTCCATGGTGTATATGTGCCACATTTTCTTTATCCAGTGTATCATTGATTGGCATTTGGGTTGGTTCCAAGACCTTGCTATTGTGAACAGTGCTGCAATAAACATATGTGTGCATGTGTCTTTACAGTAGAATGATTTATAATCCTTTGGGTATATACCCAGTAATGGGATTGCTAGATAACATGGTATTTCTGGTTCTGGATCCTTGAGGAATCACTACACTGTCTTCCACAATGGTTGAACTAATTTACACTCCCACCAACAGTGTAAAAGCGTTCCAATATCTCCACATCCTCACCAGCATCTGTTGTTTCCTGGCTTTTTAGAGACCGCCATTCTGACTGGTGTGAGATGGTATCTTACTGTGGTTTTGATTTGCATTTCTCTAATGACCAAGGATGATGAGCTTTTTTCCGTATGTTTGTTGGCTGCATAAATGTCTTCTTTTGAGAAGTATCTGTTCATATTCTTCGTCCACTTTTTGATGGGGTTGTTTTTTTCTTGTAAATTTAAGTTCCTTGTAGATTCTGGATATTAGCCCTTTGTCAGATGGGTAGATTGCAAACATCTTCTCCCATTCTATAGGTTGTCTGTTCATGCTGAGGATAGTTTCTTTTGCTGTGCAGAAGCTCTTTAGTTTAATTAGATCCCATTTGTCAATTTTGGCTTTTGTTTCCATTGCTTTTGGTGTTTTACTCATGAAGTCTTTGCCCATCCCTATGTCCTGAATGGTATTGCCTAGATTTTCTTCTAGGGTTTTTATGGCTTTAGGTCTTACATTAAAGTCTTTAATCCACCTCAAGTTAATTTTTGTATAAGGCATAAGGAAGGGTCCAGTTTCAGTTTTCTGCATGTGGCTATCCAGTTTTCCAGCACCATTTATTAAATAGGGAATCCTTTCCCCATTGCTTGTTTTTGTCAGGCTTGTCAAAGATCAGATGATTGTAGGGGTGTGGTGTTATTTCTGAAGCCTCCGTTCCATTCCATTGGTCTATATATCTGTTTTGGTACCAGTACCATGCTGTTTTGGCTATTGTAGCATTGTAGTATAGTTTGAAGTCAGATCGTGTGATGCCTTGAGCTTTGTTCTTTTTGCTTAGGATTGTCTTGGCTATGCAGGCTCTTTTTTGGTTCCATATGAAATTTAAAGTAGCTTTTTCTAATTCTGTGAAGAAAGTCAACAGGAGCTTGATGGGGATAGCATTGAATCTTTAAATTACTTTGGGCAGTGTGGCCATTTTCATGATATTGATTCTTCCTATCCAGGAGCATGGAATGTTTTTCCATTTGTTTGTGTTCTCTATTTCCTTGAGCAGTGGTTTTTAATTCTCCTCAAAGAGGTCCTTCACATCCCTTGTAAGTTGTATTCCTAGATATTTAATTCTCTTTGTAGCAATTGTGAATGGGAGTTCACTCATTATTTGGCTCTCTGTTTGTCTATTATTGATGTATAGGAATGCTTGTGATTTTTGCACGTTAATTTTGTATCCTGAGACTTTGCTGAAGTTGCTTATCAGCTTAAGGAGATTTGGGGCTGACACGATGTTGTTTTCTAAATGTGGAATCATGTCATATGCAAACAGAGACAATTTGACTTCTCTCTTCCTGTTTGAATACCCTTTACTTCTTTCTCTCGCCTGATTGCCCTGGCCAGAACTTCCAATACTATGTTGAATAGGATTGGTGAGAGATGGCATCAATGTCTTGTGCTGGTTTTCAAAGGGAATGCTTCCAGTTTTTACCCATTCAGTATGATATTGGCTGTGGGTTTTTCATAAATAGCTCTTATTATTTTGAGATGTCCCATTAATACCTAGTTTATTGAGAGTTTTTAGCATGAAGAGGTGTTGGATTTTATCAAAGGCCTTTTGAGCATCTATTGAGATAATCATGTGGTTTTTGTCATTGGTTCTATTTATGTGTGATGAATTACATCAATGCAAAAATCCTGAATAAAATACTGGCAAACCAAATCCAGCAGCACATCAAAAAGCTTATCTACCACAATCAGGTCGGCTTCATCCCTGGGTCGCAAGGCTGGTTCAACATATGCAAATCAATAAATTACTTCTTTCTAAAGCACTAATTTCTCTTGTTCCTATGAAATCACTTGCTGGATATTATCTAACAGCATGTTGGTGTCAGAAGCCTTCTTAGGACTACTTAACATCTGGTTCAAAATAACTGTGTTTTGAGTTTAGACAGTTTAGTCAATTGCAGAGTTTCACTATCAAGTAGCACATTTTAATCCTGGTAGATCTTAAAGCCTACATTTAACCACAAGTTAGGTCTGTAGTTCAGCTTCTACAGAACTTAATTTCATCTGTACCCTACAATTTACAGTTTAATTGTAACAGTGTCTGGTATCTGCTAATTGCTTCGGATGTGTTCACCTGCCCCATGAAGATCCTCTTTCTAGCACCTTGAGGGCAGAGGCCAAGTCTCACACTTTTGTGTGTGTGTGTGGCTCATAATAAAGTACTTTGATCTTCAAGGTTCTCTGGGAGCAAAAGGCATATATACATATATAAGTAAATCCACAGTGAGTGACAGTTGCTTATTTTTCTTCCAAGAACATCTATGCAATGCAAGCATTTTCTAAAAAGTATATTTAAAACGTTTTTTAAAAAGAATATTTTATTGTTTCAAATAGCTGGAAGGAGGATATTGAATGTTCCCAACACAAAGAAATGATAAATGTTTGGATAAATGTGAGGGATATGCCAATTAATCTAATCACTACACATTATGTATATTAAAGCATCACTATATATCCCACAAATATGTACAGTTATATGTCAATTAAAAGAATAACACTTTAAAAAGAATGTAAAAATGGAATTTTTATATTGATTGCATGTTAAAATATTAATATCTGGGGGCATATTGAGTTAAAATGTACCAAAATTTAAAAATCCTATCATCCTTTCACTCCAATAGGAGTATTTCATACCTTCTATTGCAGAAAGTTATTCAGCTCTTAAACTACTCTCTTGTAATTTATCCATTAGAATTTATTCAGCTGCACAGCTGGGTGTGGGTGTGGTGGCTCATGCCTATAATCCCAAATGGGAGGACAAGGTGGGAGGATCACTTGAGCTCAGGAGTTTGAGACCAGCCTGGGCCAAATAGTGAGACCTCATCTTTATTTCAAATAAATAAAAAATAAAGGAATTTATTCAGCTGCAAATAACAGAATATCCTACTAGTTATATTGCAAAGTCTAGGTTCTGTTGACAAAGAAGTCAGAAATGTCTCTTAGGTTGGCCAATCAATTATCAGAAAAGTCCACTTGCTTTAGTAATCAAAGCTATTCCTGGTGAAGAACTCTGATTATCAGGGTATGTGCTTCTCAGATTGACTAAAATTTTAACTTCTAAAATTTCTGATTATTTGAACATTATGGAATGACTCTATTCTCTTTTCACCAGAACATTCTTCTCATATATACATATATATATATATATATTTTTTTTTTTTGAGACAGTCTCGCTCTGTCGCCCAGGCTGGAGTGCAGTGGTGCGATCTCGGTTCACTGCAAGCTCTGCCTCCCGGGTTCACGCCATTCTCCTGCCTCAGCTGCCTGAGTAGCTGGGACTACGGGTGCTTGCCACCACGCCCGGCTAATTTTTTGTAGTTTTGGTAGAGATGGTGTTTCACCGTGTTAGCCAGGATGGTCTCGATCTCCTGACCTTGTGATCCGCCCGTCTTGGCCTCCCAAAGTGCTGGGATTACAGGCGTGAGCCACCGCACCCAGCCCATTCTTCATATATTTCTTAAGAAATATTAGTAGTTTGGGAGGCCAAGGCAGGTGAATCACGAGGTGAGGAGTTCGAGACCAGCCTGGCCAATATGGTGAAACCTCGTGTCTACTGAAAATACAAAAAATTAGCTGGGCTTGATGGTGGATGCCTGTAATCCCAGCTACTCAGGAGACTGAGGCAGGAGAATCACTTGAACCCGGGAGGCAGAGGTTGCAGTGAGTGGAGATCATGTCACTGCACTCCAGCCTGGGTGACAGTGCGAGACTGTCTAAAAAAAAATTTTTTTTTAAATATATATGTGTGTATGTGTCTGTGTAGTGATAGCCCCTTTTTCATTTCTCATATGCATAATTTGTGTCTTTCCTCTCTCATGGCTAACCTTGCTAATGGTTTCTTGATTTTGTTGATTTTTTTCCCCAAAGAACCTGCTTATGGTTTTATTGATTTTTCTGTTAATTTCCTTTTTCAATTTCACCAAAACTCTAATTTTTATTATTTTTTCTCCTTGCTTCAGGCTATTACTTTTCTTTTTCTAGTTTCCTAATATGGAAGTTTATGTTATTAATTATAGACCTCTTATTTTCTAATATATGCATTTGATGTTACTAGTTTTCCTTTCAACACTGCTTTTGCTGCATCTCACAAATTCAGATAAATTAAAACTTGATTTTCATTTAGGTAATATTTCAAAACTTCTCTTGAGACTTTTTCTTTGACCCATGTGCTATTTAGAAAGGTGATGTTTAATCTACAATTTGGGATTCTCCGGCTATTGTTCAGTTGCTGATTTTGAGTTTAATTCCATTGTGGTCTAAGAGCATACTTTGTATATTTTCTGGTTCTTTTAAATTTGTTCAGGTGTGTTTTATGATCCAAAATGTTGTCATCTTTTTGTATGCTCTAGGTTAACTTAAGACTATATATTGTTAGTAGATAAACTATCCTCTAAATGCCAATTCATGTTGATGGTGCTATTCTGTTCACTATATCTTTACTAATTTTCTATGTGCTGGATCTGTCAATTATTGACACAGATGTGATCGAGTCTTCAATTATAACAATGGGTTTGCCTATTTTTCCTGCAGTTTTATCAGTTTTTGTCTTGCCTATTTTGACATTTTCTTGTTAGGTGCATATAAGCACCGTATATCTTGTTGTAGAATCAGTCCCTTTGACATTATGAAATACCCTTCATCCTAATAATTTTCTTGCTCTGAAGTCTGCTTTGTCTGAAATTAATACAGCTACTGTAGCTTTTTTTGTTTAGTGCTAGCATGGCATATCTCTTTCCATCCCTTTACTTTTATCCTATCTGTGTCTTTATATTTACGGTGGATTTATTATGGTAAATAGCATATGGTTGGGTCTTGTTTTTCAGCCACATTGACAGTCTGTCTTTTAACTGGTTTATTTAGACAATTCATGTTTAAAATTATTATTGATATAGTTGGGTTAGTATCTACCAGTTTTGTAATTGCTTTATAGTCTTTGTTTCTTTTTTATCTTATTGCCTTAGTTTTAATTGAGCATTTTATTATTCCATTGTTCTCCTTTTTTAGCATATTGATTATAAGTCTTAACATTTTTTAGTGGTTGCTGTAGCATTTGTTATGTATATTTATATAATCTAAGTCTACTTTCAAATAATACTATACCATTTCATGAGTAGTGTAAGTGCCATATAACAAAATACTCCCAATTTCTTCCTTCCATCTCTTACATCATTAATGTCATTTTACTTACCCATAAGCTATAATTATTAAATATATTGTTGCTATTATTTGAACAGACAGTTATCTGTTAGGACAGTTAAGATTAAGAAAAACACATTTTATTTTACCTTCATTTGTTCCTTTTATAATGTTCTTTCTTCCTTATGTAGATTCAAACTTCTGATCTATATACTTTTCCTTCTTTCTAAATAATTCCTTTTAACATCTGTTGCAGGTTTACTGGCAAGAAATTCCGTCTTTTTTGTTCTGAGAAAGTCTTTATTTCTTCTTCACCTTTGATGGATTATATCACTGGGTATAGAATTCTAGATTGGTGGCGTTTTTTCAACAGTTTAGATATTTCACTCCAGTCTTTTCTTGTTTACGTGGTTTCTAAAGTTCATTGTAATTCTTCTTGTTCCTCTGTAGGTAAGGTAATGGTTTTCCTCTGGCTTCTTTCAAGATTTTCTGTTTGTCTTTAGTTATATGTGATTTATAAGTTTTTTGATATTAAATATCATTGGCATTCTTTGGGCTTCTTGGATCTGTGGTTTCATGTCATTAATTTCAGAATGGTCTCAGCCATTATCATTCAAATATATCAAATCCTTTTCTGTCATCCTTTTCCTTCTAGCATTCTCATTATGTGTATTTATACCTTTTTCAGTTTTCCCACAGTTCTTGGGTATTCTGTTCATTTCTTGCCCTATTGTTTTTTCTCTTGGGTTTTCAGTTTGGGAAATTTCTATGGAAATATTTTTAAGCTTACTGTTTCTTTCTCACTTTGACCCAGTCTATGGGTCACGGCACAGAGCAAGGATGAGTCCATCAAAGGCATCCTTCATTTCTGGTTTAGTGTTTTTTATTTCTAGTATTTCCTTTGATTCTTTCTTAGTGTTCCCATCTCTCTGCTTGTATTACCCATCTGTTCTTGCATGCTGTCCACTTTTTTCATTAGAGCTCTTGGTGTATTGATCAGTTATTTTAAATTCCCATCTGATAATTCTAATACCTGTCATACCTGAGTATGGTTCTGACACTTGCTTTGTCTTTTCAGACTGTTTTTTCCAGTCTTTAGCATGCCATATATATATATATATATATATGTATGTGTATATATATATATATATACACATACATATATATATATATATATATATTTTTTTTTTTTGCTGAAAGCCCCAGAAATGATGTATCAGTTAATGGGAACTGAGGTAAATAGACTATTAGGGTGAGGTTTTATGTTTATCTACTGTTTCTTAGCTGGAGTCTGTATCTTGCAGCTCTCTCAGTTGTAATCCACTGTCACTATTCTAGAGTCCTGTTGATGTGGTGATAAGTATCGGGGAGTGGAAGCATTCTATAATCGTATTAAATTTCAGGGTTTTTTAAAGTGAGTCTGAGTGTCTTCAGGAGACTGTCTTGCTCTCTTTTTGTCCCCTGATGTGAAACAGGACAGAAAGGGCTCAAGTTGTCTAATTGCCATTCTCCTAGGTCGGATAACAGTCTGGTAAAGAAATTTCTCTTGAGGGCAGGACTTTATTACGGAGAACGGAATGCTCAGTTAACATGTTATGATGGTTACTCCTCCAACCCCAGCTTTATTTCAAAATTGTTGCTTTTCTTATCCCCCTGCTGGATGCCAGAATTTTTTCCCCCATCTTCAGTGTGAGAATCTGATGGGGCTTCTGGCAGTGAAACTCATGAAAGTGTGGGAGTCTCCCTATGAGTGGGTTCCAAGGAGGTTTTTATCTCTCAAGCCAGACCTTGCTCCACCTCCAGCAATTCATCTATTACCTTCCAAGTGTTCTTCCCAGTTACCACTTCCTGCGGCCTATGTTTCTGGTCATCTCTGATTTCCTGTATTCTCCTGTTTCTCCAGTTTTGGGGATGGTGGTTTGTCCTCTTTGCTCAATTCTGTGATGGATCAAAAGAGTTTTGACGCTCAGTGTGGCCAACTTTTCTCTTGTGAAGACAGAGTGGTGATTTCTGAGCTCTTTGTATGTTGGAGTGGAAAACTCTTTTGAGAAACAAAACACAACAAAAAACGAGAAAACAAAAAAACACCTTTCCTGGACTTAATCTGTGGAATCTCTCTCCCTGTGGTATGCATGCTGGCAGTGGTATCTGTGCTTTGATTTCTTTCAATCCTTCCTTTTATTTTTAAGTCTGGCCTCCTAGAGGGTGCCCATGGGTCTGCATATGGCTAGCCAGTGATTGGTCAGAAATTTTGCACAAACCTAGGCTTCCTCTCCCTGCCAGTTCATTCATGCATGGGTTCGGGAGCACATTCAATGTTGATGCTGTTTCCAGGTTGGCCTCAGTGTTCTCCCTCCCTCCCTCCCTCCCTCCCTTCCTTCCTTCCTTCCTTTCTTCTTCTTTTTTTAATCATACTTTAAGTTCTAGGGTACATGTGCACAACGTGCATGTTTGTTACATAGGTATACATGGGCCATGTTGGTTTACTGCACCCATCAACTCGTCATTTACATTATGTATTTCTCCTTATGTTATCCCTCCCCCAGGCCCCCAACCGCTGATTGGCCCTAGTGTGTGATGTTCCCCACCCTGTGTCCATGTGTTCTCATTGTTAAACTCCCATCTATGAGTGAGAACAATGCAGTGTTTGCTTTTCTGTCCTTGTGATAGTTTGCTTAGAATGATGGTTTCCAGCTTCATGTCCCTGCAAAGGACATGAACTCATCCTTTTTTTTATGGCTGCATAGTATTCCATGGTGTATATGTGCCACATTTTCTTAATGCAGTCTATCATTGATGAACATTTGAGTTGGTTCCAACTCTTTGCTATTGTGAACAGGGCTGCAATAAACATACATGTGCATGTGTCTTTATCGTAGAGTGATTAATAATCCTTTGGGTTTATGCCCAGTAATGGGATCACTGGATCAAATGGTATTTCTAGTTCTAGATCCTTGAGGAATTGCTACACTGTCTTCTACAATGGTTGAACTAGTTTACACTCCCATCAACAGTGTAAAAGCATTCCCATTTCTCCACATCCTCACCAGCATGTGTTGTTTCCTGACTTTTTAATGATTGCCATTATAAGTAGCGTAAGATGGCATCTCATTGTGGTTTTGATTTGCATCTCTCTGATGACCAGTGATGAGTATTTTTTCATGTGTCTGTTGGCTGCATAAATGTCTTCTTTTGAGAAGTGTCTGTTCATATCCTTTGCCCAATTTTGATGGGTTGTTTGCTTTTTTCTTGTAAATTTGTTTAAGTTCTTTGTAGATTCTGGATATTAGCCCTTTGTCAGATGGGTAGATTGCAAAAATTTTCTCCTATTCTGTAGGTTGCCTGTTTACTCTGATGGTAGTTTCTTTTGCTGTGCAGAAACTCTTTAGTTTAATTAGATTCCATCTGTCAATTTTGGCTTTTGTTTCCATTGCTTTTGGTGGTTTAGTCATGAAGTCTTTGCCCATGCCTATGTCCTGAATGGTATTGTCTAGGTTTTCTTCTAGGGTTTTTATGGTGGTAGGTCTTACATTTAAGTCTTTAATCCATCTTGAGTTACTTTTTGTATACAGTGTAAGGAAAGGATCCAGTTTCAGCTTTCTACATATGGCTAGCCAGCTTTCCCAGAACTGTTTATTAAATAGGGAATTTTCCTATTTCTTATTTTTGTCAGGTTTGTCAAAGATCAGATGGTTGTAAATGTGTGGTGTTATTTCTGAGGCCTCTGTTATGTTCTATATCTCTCTTTTGGTAGCAGTACCATGCTGTTTTGGTTACTGTAGCCTTGTAGTATAGTTTGAAATCAGGTAGTGTGATGCCTCCAGCTTCATTATTTTTGCTTAGGATTGCCTTGGCTATGTTGGCTCTTTTTTGGTTCCATATGAAATTTAAAGTAGTTTTTTCCAATTCTGTGAAGAAAGTCAGTGATAGCTTGATGGGGATGACATTGAATCTATAAATAACTTTGGGCAGTGTGGCCATTTTCACGATACTGATTTTTCCTATCTGTGAGCATGGAATGTTCTACCATTTGTTTGTGTCCTCTTTTATTTCTTTGAGCCGTGGTTTGTAGTTCTGCTTGAAAAGGTCCTTCACATCCTTCGGAAGTTGGATTCCTAGGTATTTTATTCTCTTTGAAGCAATTCTGAATGGGATTTCACTCATGATTTGGCTCTCTGTTTGTCTGTTATTGGTGTATAGGAATGCTTGTGATTTTTGCACATTGATTTTGTATCCTGAGACTGCTGAAGTTTCTTATCAGCTTAAGGAGATTTTGGGCTGAGACCATGTGGTTTTCTAAATATACAGTCATGTCATCTGCAAACAGAGACAATTTGACTTCCTCTTTCCCTAATTGAATATCCTTTATTTCTTTCTCTTGCCTGATTGCCCTGGCCAGAACTTCCAACACTATGTTGAATAGGAGTGGTGAGAGAGGGCATCCTTGTCTGGTGCTAGTTTTCAAAGGGAATGCTTCCAGTTTTTGGCCATTCAGTATATTGGCTGTGGGTTTGTCATAATAGCTCTTATTATTTTGAGATACGTTCCATCAATACCTAGTTTATTGAGAGTTTTTAGCATGATGGGCTGTTGAATTTTGTCAAAGGACTTTTCTGCATCTATTGAGATAATCATGTGGTTTTTGTCATTGGTTCTATTTATGTGATGGATTATGTTTATTGATTTGCGTATGTTGAACCAGACTTGCATCCCAAGGGTGAAGCCGACTTGATGGTGGTGGATAAGCTTTTTGATGTGCTGCTGGATTCAGTCTGCCAGTATTTTATTGAGGAGTTTTGCGTTGATGTTCATCAGAGATACTGGTCTAAAATTCTCTTTTTTGTGCGTGTCTCAACCAGGCTTTGGTATCAGGATGATGTTGGCCTCATAAAATGAGTTAGGGAGGATTCCCTCTTTTTCTATTGATTGTAATAGTTTCAGAAGGAATGGTACCAGCTCCTCTTTGTTCATCTGATAGAATTTGGCTGTGAATCCATCTGATCCTGGACTTTTTTTGGTTGGTAGGCTATTATTGCCTTAATTTCAGAACCTGTTATTGGTCTATTCAGAGATTCACCTTCTTCCTGGTTTAGTCTTGGGAGGGTGTATGTATCCAGGAATTTATCCATTTCTTCTAGGTTTTCTAGTTTATTTGCGTAGAGGTATTTATAGTATTCTGTGATGGCACTTTGTATTTCTGTGGGATCGGTGGTGATATCCCCTTTAACATTTCTTATTGTGTCTATTTGATTCTTCTCTCTTTTCTTCTTTATTAGTCTTGCTAGTGGTTTGTTTTGTTGATCTTTAAATAACAACAACAAAAAAGACTGGTTCGTGGATTCATTGATTTTTTTTTTTTTTTTTTGAAGGGTTTTTTTTTGGTCTCTATCTCCTTCAGTTCTGCTCTGATCTTAGTTATTTCTTGCCTTCTGCTAGCTTTTGAATTTGTTTGCTCTTCTGTAGATCTTTTAATTGTGATGTTAGGGTGTGAATTTTAGATCATTCCTGCTTTCTCTTGTGGGCATTTAGTGATGTAAGTTTCCCTCTACACACTGCTTTAAATGTGTCCCACAGATTGTGGTACATTGTGTCTTGGTTCTCATTGGTTTCAACGAACATCTTTATTTCTGCCTTCATTTCGTTGTTTACCCAGGAGTCCTTCAGGAGCAAGTCATTCAGTTTCCATGTAGTTGTGCAGTTTTGAGTGAATTTCTTAATCCTGAGTTCTAATTTGATTGCACTGTGATCTGAGAGACAGTTTGTTGTGATTTCTGTTCTTTTGCTGAGGAATGTTTTACTACCAATTATGTGGTCAATGTTAGAATAAGGGCCATGTGATCCTGAGAAGAATGTATATTCTGTTGATTTGGGGTGGAGAGTTCTGTTGATACCTATTAGGTCCACTTGGTCCGGAGCTGAGTTCAAGTCCTGGATATCCTTGTTAACCTTCTGTCTTGATCTGTCTAATGTTGACAGTGAGGTGTTAAAGTCTCCCATTATTATTGTGTGGGAGTCTAAGTCTCTTTGTAGGTGTCTAAGGACTTGCTTTATAAATCTGGGTGCTCCTGTATTAGGTGCATATATATTTAGGATAGTTAGCTCTTCTTGTTGAATTGATCCCTTTACTATTATGTAGTGGGCTTCTTTGTCTCTTTTGATCTTTGTTGGTTTAAAGTCTGTTTTATCAGAGACTAGGATTACAACCCCTGCTTTTTTTTTTTTTTTTTTTCTCTCCATTTGCTTGGTAGATCTTCTTCCATCCCTTTATTTTGAGTCTATGTGTGTCTTTGCACGTGATATGGGTCTCCTGAATACAGCATACTGATGGGTCTTGCCTCTAGTCAATTTTCCAGTCTGTGCATTTAGCCCATTGACATTTAGGGTTAATATTGTTATGTGTGAATTTGATCCTGTCATTATGATGTTAGCTGGTTATTTTGCCCATTAATTGATGCTGTTTCTTCATAGCATCGATAGTCTTTACCATTTGGCATGTTTTCGCGGTGGCTGGTACTGGTTGTTCCTTTCCATATTTAGTGCTTCCTTCAGGAGCTCTTGTAATGCTGGCCTGGTGGTGACAAAAATCTCAGCATTTGCTTGTCTGTAAAGGATTTTATTTCTCCTTCACTTACGAAGCTTAGTTTGGCTTGATATGAGATTCTGGGTTGAAAATTCTTTAAGAGTGTTGAACATTGGCCCCCACTCTCTTCTGGCTTGTACGGTTTCTGCTGAGAGATCTGCTGTTAGTCTGATGGGCTTCCCTTTGTGGGTAACCCGACCTTTCTCTCTAGCTGCCCTTAATATTTTTTCCTTCATTTCAACCTTGGTGAATCTGAAAATTATGTATCTTCGGGTTCCTCTTCTTGAGGAGTATCTTTGTGGTGTTCTCTGTATTTCCTGAATTTGAATGTTGTCCTGCCTTACTAGGTTATGGAAGTTCTCCTGGATAATATCGTGAAGAGTGTTTTCTAACTTGATTTCATTCTTCCTGGCACTTTCAGACATACCAATCAAATGTAAATTTGGTCTTTTCACATAGTTCCATATTTCTTGGAGGCCTTGTTCATTTCATTTCACTCTTTTTACTCTAATCTTGTCTTCTAGCTTTATTTCATTAATTTGATCTTCAATCACTGATATCCTTTCTTTCACTTTATTGAATCAGGTATCGAAGCTTGTGCATGAGTCATGAAGTTCTCATGCCATGGTTTTCAGCTCCCTCAGGTCATTTAAGTTCTCTCTGCACTGTTTATTCTAGTTAGCCATTTGTCTAATCTTTTTTTCAAGGTTTTTAGCTTCCTTGTGATGGGTTAGAACATGGTCCTTTAGCTGGGAGAAGTTTCTTATTATCCACCTTCTGAAGCCTACTTCTGTCAACTTGTCAAACTCATTATCTGTCAGCTAGTGAGGAGCTGTGATCCTTTGGAGGAGAAGAGGCATTGTGTTTTTTGGAATCTTCAGCTTTTCTGCTCTGCTTTCTCACCCTCTTTGTAGTTTTATCTATCTTTGGTCTTTGATGTTGGTGACCTAGAGATGGGGTTTTGGTGTGGATGTCCTTTTTGTTGATGTTGATGCTCTTCCTTTCTGTTTGTTAGTTTTCCTTCTAACAGTCAGACCCCTCAGCTGCAGGTCTTTGGAGTTTGCTGGAGGTCCACTCCAGACCCTGTTTGCCTGGGTATCACCAGTAGAGGCTGCAAAACAGCAAATATTGCTGCCTGATCCTTCCTCTGGAAGCTTCCTCCCAGAGGGGCACCCACCTGTTTGAGTTTTCTGTCAGTCTCTACTGGGAAGTGTTTCCTAGTCACGCTACACGGGGGTCAGGGACCTTCTTGAGGAGGCAGTCTGTCTGTTCTTGGAATTTGAACGCTGTGCGGAGAGAACTACTGCTGTCTTCAGAGCTGTCAGGCAGGGACGTTTAAGTCTGCAGAAGCTGTCTGGTGCCTTTTGTCCTATGCCCTGCCCCCAGGGATGGAATCTATAGAGACAGTAGGCCTTGCTGAGCTGTGGTGGGCTCCGCCCAGTTCGTGCTTCCAGGCCTCTTTGTTTACAGTGTGAGCTTCTCAAGCCTCAGCAATGGTGGATGCCCCTCCCCTCATCAAGATGCAGCATTGCAGGTAGATCTCAGACTGCTGTGCTAGTAGTGAGCAAGGCTCTGTGGGTGTGGGACCCACTGAACCAGGCACAGGAGGATATCTCCTGGTCTGCTGGTTGCTAAGACTGTGGGAATAGTACAGTATTTGGTCAGGAGTGTACCGTTTCTCCAGATACAGTCTGTCACAGCTTCCCTTGGCTAGGAAAGGGAAATCCTCTGACCCCTTGTGCTTCCCAGGTGAGACAATGCCCTGCCCTCCTTCAGCTCACCCTCTGTGGGCTGCACCCACTGTCCAATCAGTCCCAGTGAGATGAACCAGGTACCTCAGTTGGAAATGCAGAAATCACCTGTCTTTTGCATCAATCTTGCTGGGAGCTGCAGACCAGAGCTCCTCCTATTTGGCCATCTTGGAAGCAGCCACAGTGTTTACTCTTTTTCAGGTCTCATATGGTCTTCCTTGTATGGAGCACAGTCAGCCAGTCAGCCTGGGCTGTGTGGGAAGCTTATCAAGGATCTCCCCGTTACATTTCTGTCCCTTCCTGTAGTTTGCTGCTTTCCCCAACTGGGACCATAATATCAGACTAGGAGAGATGCTGGCATTCCCCATTCACTGCTATTATCAAATTGAACTGGAGTCTGCTCGCCTGGTGCAGTGAGACCAGGTCTTATACCCAGTGTGCAGCAGGAGAAAGAAAGTTGTTTATTTTTCAGGGCACCAAGCAGGGAGAAACAGGCAGCTACCACTGAAATCCTGACCTCCCTGACAGCTTACAGGTAGGGTTTTTTTTTTTTTTTTGAGACGGAGTCTGGCTCTGTCACCCAGGCTGGAGTGCAGTGGCGCGATCTCGGCTCACTGCAAGCTCCGCCTCCCGGGTTCACGCCATTCTCCTGCCTCAGCCTCCCGAGTAGCTGGGACTATAGGCGCCCGCCACCTCGCCCGGCTAGTTTTTTGTATTTTTTAGTAGAGACGGGGTTTCACCGTGTTAGCCAGGATGGTCTCGATCTCCTGACCTCGTGATCCGCCCGTCTCGGCCTCCCAAAGTGCTGGGATTACAGGCTTGAGCCACCGCGCCCGGCCACAGGTAGGGTTTTTTAAAGACAGAAGTAAATTTTGGAAAAGCAGAAGTTATAGGTAAAATTTTGGAAAAGCAGAAGTTACAGGTAAAATTGTAAAACAATACATAGAGATTACACATTGATTTTGGCCTAAAAGGGCAGGATGTTCTGTAAGTGGGGACTTATAGAATATAGGCAAATTCAAAGATTTTCTGATTTGCAGTTGGTTAAGGAAGAGAAGCTTCCTTAATTGGGGTTAGCGGGAAATAATGTTAGCTTTGGCTGATGAGTATGATTTTCTCTAGGCCCTTCAGGAAAAAATTTAAAATAAAGAACAGTGGTCACAGGTCTGTCTCCAGTACCCTCTTCTCTGAGGGAGGCCTATGGCAAATCTGTTTAGTGGGAATCCAGGTTCCTGAAAACAACTCAGAGACATATGTTAAGAGATTATCTTTAATTTCTATAGGAGAACTAAACATCCGGTGATTCCAGTTTCCTTGGCTGTTGTTTGAGGCTATTACCTTCTTGATTAGCAAGTTGAGAATTTACTTCCTGGGGATATCTTGGTCTCTAGAATTTCCCTTGCAGGAACTCAAGATTTTTCTTTATTTCCAGGCTTGCAGGGCCCCACCACCACCACCCCCAGGCCCTAAGAGGAGGTCCGTGCTCTCACTGCCTTGAGTAGATTTCTACTTTTCTTTTCAAATCCAGCTGCTTCCTGAACCTCTAAACCCCATCTGCTGACAGCAATCTGCTGGTTCTCTTGGTTAACTCAGTCCTGGTAATATCTTACTGTTCACAGAACTGTGGTGTAGAAGGGACAGGAACTGCCCCAGGTAAGAATGCCAGACACTCTCAGTGTAACCTTTCTCTTAGAGCCTAAGGGGTGACGGTTGGCAACAGGACCATTTAACCATTGGATCCGTAAACACAGAGCCTGGGGCTTGGAATTTGCAAGAGCCTAATAAAACGTCGGAATCCTGGAAGGAAATTACAAATGAAAAATCTGAAACTATAAAAGTCATATTAAAAAATGTTTAAGCTTTTACAAAATGAAACATGTTTACCAATCAACTGCAACTCATTTCAACTCATATGATTTTATGTGTATCTCCTGTAAAGTGGGATGCAGGGTATTTGATATGATGTCGGTAAGGTAAGGCTTCCAAAAAACGTAAGAGTGCACAGAGCCTGTAGAGGTCTTGGAAAAGCCTTTGCTGGTAGCTGGAAGGTTTCCCTCTAACCCCATGAGCAGTCCTGAAATGGATTCATGTGGCCTCTTCTACTTGCAAAAAATGTTGGCCCCGTTGGTTTCAACCCACATCTCTCCTTGACCAGCCTGTGCTATGATCAAGACTGAGGGTGAAAGGTGTTCCTTAGTCCCAAGGTGAAAACCACTTGAAAGAACAGCACTTTCAAGGAAGGAAGGAATCCAGTGTTTCACAGAGGGCAGTGGCTGGTTTGAAAGAAGAGGAAAAATATATGCTTAATCTTTTGATCTGTCAAATGAAAAGCATGGTCTCAAGTGAATAGATGTAATACACAGGGGCTTAATTACTCAGCTTGGGGAGGGAAAAGAAAACATGAAAATAATATGTTTATTCTGTATGGGGTTGTATAATATATGCATGACAGAATCATGAAAATTTGAAGTGGATAATGTGTAGGGTTAGCCTAGCCATTCCCTGGAGCCAGACTGGGGTCAGAATTGCTTTGTATTCCAGACTCCTCTGTCTCGTCTAATTGGCAGCATGGGTTAGGGTTCTTTTGCCATTTATTTTTTAAGTCGAAGATTTTCCATGGAAGTGTAGAGTGTCATTTAAAGCCTGTTGGGGGTGCATGCATTGTCTTCTGTTTCCTCTGTAAATAAAGGGTCCTTCTAGCCTCTGGAGGGCCATGTAGCTTAGGGGACTGAGTGACGGAAAAAGCAAAACTCCCTCACTTTCCCCCAAAAATCCATTTGCCCAAATTCTTAGAGCAACTGAGCTGATGGTGGGGGTGGGGAAGGGACTAATGACTCCAACTCCGAACCTCTTAGCCTGGTTTGTAGAAGGGCTGCCACTATAATAATAGATTTGTATATGGTTTCCAAAAGTCACTAGGTGATTTATCATTCACTCTTGCCTGTGCAATTCCTGACAACTCCAGGAGGATGTTAAGTCAGGTATGGGCCCCCTTCTACAGATATGGAAACAGGTTCAGAGAGAGTAGACAACTGGTTCAAAGTCATGTAGCTGGTGATTGGTAAGGGCAGGACCCAAACCCTGCCATTTGGACCCCCATGATTCCCAGTGATTCCTTCTGTATTATTGGGACAGATTTTTGGCCCACACCTCTTCCTTTGGAATGGTAACTACCTGGATTCAAAGCAATCAGGAGTATTCCTGATGTGTGTGTATGCCTCCTACGGTAATATAAGAGAAAGCCCAGGTGGCTGCTTCAGGATGGGCCTTCTGGGAGAGTGGGATACAGCTGGGGAGCATCACAAAGTTACAGGGTTTCACCTACAACTGGTTCTGTTTAGAAACATGAATTTTGACTTCTAGGCGTAGTGGGGTGGGGAGGACGGGGTGTGGGGAAGCCCTGGATATGGAATAAGGTGAACTGGGTTCAAGCCAGCTTTGTGTACCTAGATAACGTTAAGGAGGTTATTTAATGCATGGGCCGCAAATTCTTGTTCCCAAAAAGATTCAGTAATTTTCAAAAATGATTATATGGTACAAGATAAACTATTACCATGCAAGACAAAACACTAAAAATAAGTTTAAAAATTAAAGGAAACATTAGTTAGGACATTTTGAGGCAACCTTAAGAATCATGAAAGAGAAAGGTTCAGGGACTTTTGGGTAAAAGATAAAGTGTGGGTGTCAGTTACACATACTGCTCGGTAATAAAGGAACCAAAGTGTTTCTGGTTTGTGTTTTAGGGTCATCAGTGGTAGTTCCAATTTCTTCAGCATCAAAAGAGTCACATCAAATATTTCTTTTTTCTTTTTTTTTTTTTTTTTTTTTTTTTTTTTTTTTTTTTTTTTTTTTTTTGGTGAAACAGAATCTCCCTCTGTTGCTCAGGCTGGAGGGCAGTGGTATGATCTCAGCTCATTGCAACCTCCACCTTCCAGGTTCAAGCAATTCTCCTACCTCAGCCTCCTAAGTGAGTAGCTGGGATTATAGGCACACACCACCACACCCAGCTAATTTTTATATTTTAATATGTTGGCCAAGCTGGTCTGAAACTCCTGACCTCAAATGATCCACCTGTCTCAGCCTCACAAAGTGCTGGGATTACAGGCGTGAGCCACTGCGCCCAAATATTTCTTTTGAGAGCAAATTGGAGCTCAGAGTGAGGTTCCTGAAATACACTGCATGAAGTCCTATCCAGTTGTTGAAGAAGGGCCACATATTTGGCTCTCAGCTTCTGAGCTGACGATGCAAAAGGGAACCACAGTCGAATTTGGGCACCAGTAAACCTTTTCTTTAATGGACCAGGTCATAGATGATGATGATTATTATTATTATTAATTTTTTTTGGTTTGTTTGTAGAGACGTAGTCTTGCTCTCTCACCCAGGCTAGAGTGCTGGAGCGCAGTAGCGCAATCTCGGCTCACTGTGACCTCCACCTCCAAAGTTCAAGCAGTTCTCCTGCCTCGGCCTCTCGAGTAGCTGTGATTACAGGCTCATGCCGCTATGCCCGTTTAATTTCTTTTGTATTTTTAGTAGAGACGGGGTTTCACCATGTTGCCCAGGCTGGTCTCAAACTCCTGAGCTCAGGCAGTCTGCCTGCCTCAGCCTCCCAAAGTACTAGGATTACAGGTGTGAGCCACTGCGCCCAGCCCATAGATAATTTAGGCTTTGCAAACCACATCCATCTCCATTGCATTTTCTTTTTTGTTTGTTTTGCTTTATTTTGCTTTTCACAGCTCTTTAAAATTCTTAGCCTGTGGACCATACGAAAACCAGTTATGGGCCAGATTTGACCATAGCTTGCTGACCTGTGTTGGATAGATATTCACTTTCAATAAGTTAAAAACAAGTTGCTTTAGGCAGACACAAAAGCTGTAGATGTTAAAATCGTAGAAAAATGTGTTTAGCGAGTCTTCATTGAGTGGACATTGTACAGCAATGTTCATGTTTTAATGGTCATCTAGGGGAAGGGTTGATATCCTCTGTTGAAAGCTGATGAACCGGACAAGGATGCTGTTGATTCCAAAAATGGATCAGTTCCACTTGAGGTGAGAGGCAAGTCATTTTACCTCTCTGAGCCTCTGTTTTCTCCTCTAAGATGGGGATAAAAATAAGTGTCCTGCTCACCTTTGAGGGTAATTGCAGGGATCAAATGAAATTCTATATGTGAAATTGCCTTGTAAACGATTCTAACAACCTTTAAAGTGTTAGTTACTATTTATCAGCTCAGACATAGTCAGCTGCAGGGGAGCTGGTCTGCCAACTGCGCTCATGAGAGACCACAGATGTCCCTGTTCTGAAGAAGATTCCAATCTAGCAAGAGAAGGGAGGCAAATGAGGGGAGCCCTTCAATTCAGCCCATATGTATGCATGTGTACGCATGAACCCTGAACTGTAGGAGGTCATGCTGGGTAAGACTGCAGTGGCACCAAAGTCACAACATTAAATATAATGTATACTAAAGTGACCACAGTGAGGCACCCAGCAACTTGGTTGGCTGAGATTTATTTGCTTAAGGCCTTGAGGTTCCTGTTGTAATAATGCGCTAAGACCTTCCTTAATTAAGTACTTACTATTTGCCAGATGTTGTGGCAGGCCCCTTTCTACACATTATCTCATTGAATCTTCACAACTATCCAAGGAAGTAGGTCTTAGTATCTTGATTTTTCTGGTGAAGAGACTGAGGCTAGAGTCATCAGGGAAATATCACCTGGCTAGTCATTGGAAGAACTGGGATGCTGTGAATGGTCAGAAGTAGGTGAAGCTAGCCTGGTGGGCTTCCTGGATAAGGCAAGCATGGTTTTAGTGAAAGAGAAGGCTGTGGGATCTAGCAAGCAAAGTGAGTTCAGCTTCCTCTTAGTAGGCACACTCCCAAATTCCCTAGGTCCTTATTGCCAGCAGACTTGGCTTTTCTCTATTCAGAAGGGTGAGCGAGGCAGGCCGGCAGTTTGCAGAGGCCAAATTTATTCTTCTTCTCTGGGACTGGGCTTAATTTCCTAGAAACAACAGGAAGCCTAGATTCAGGGGCTGTCAGTGGGGCCTATCTCTGCCCCCTATTATTGTAAGACCTTGAAGGTCACTTCTCTTGCCTCGGCTCAGTTTTTGCCTCTGCAGATGGAGAAAGTTGCTGCTCTCTTAAGACTCTGCTACTTGCAAAATATACTAGACTGCCGTATCTTCAAAGGCAGGAGCTGCATGTAATGGTAAGGGAGTAATGTATTCCAAGAATGTCAGAACATCAGGCATTGGGATACTGGGCTTTCAGGAAAATGAGGCATCCTGTAAGTGAATTTTCCAGATATCTGGGGCCTGCCTTTTGAAACCCTCACATTTTATTTCATAGAACTAAAAACAGAAATCTTGCAAATATGTTGCACTTTTTCTTTCTTATCTTATTAAACTGAGCACACCAGATATCATCTTTTCATTCCTAATCCAGCTCATTTTTGTCCCGTAAAATTCTCAGTGCATTTATCGAGCTTATATAAAGACGCTTTCCTTTGTATTACACGGCCCCTTGATATTTCTCCAACTATCTGACACCAACTGGGTGTTCAGGAATTCAGTTCATATTTGACACTAACTCCTAGAGTTCATGCAGACCCCACGGGTTAAGCGCTCAGTCCCACAAGACTGCCGCATGTCAGATGTCAGCTGAAAATGAGGTGTCCAGGCTACCACACTTCCGCTGAGCCAGTGCACTTTTGAGACGTCTCAGGCCCCCCTTCTCAAGTTTGATAACTTGCTAGAACAATTCAGAAAACTCCAGAAAAGCACTTTACTTACTATTGCTAGTTTCTTATAAAGGCAACGGCTCAGGGACAGCCAAATGGAAGAGATGCATGGGGACTGGGGTAGCAGGGTACAGAGCTTCCACGCCCTCTCTGAAGAGTAACATGATCTCAATATGGGTGACACTTCTTCAGCTTGGCATATGAACACCAAATAGCCCTGTAGTTTATTCCTTTTCCTACAGGGTAATGTTCCCCTAATCTAAGAAAGCATATTTCTTTTCATCTTTTCTTACTTTCTCTCTCTTTTTTTTTTTTTTTTTTTGGTAGACCTCTCATGATTTTAAAGTTGTTCCCTAAACTCCCACCCTCAACAGCTGCTGGTTGTGCTGAGCTAAACATGTTACCCTGTGGGAAGAGCGTCTTCCTCTGTAACAGTGCCTACTGCTGGAAGTACTGAATTCTGTGGGTTTGACTCTTTCTTGCCTTGTTAATTGCTAATTGATTTCATTGTCCTTAGCTTTGGTAACCTCTAGGTCATCGTCAAGCCCAAGAACACAACATAAATCTCATTTCCAAACTCAGTTCTTCCCTGAATGACATGGGGAGACTTTGTAAACAGGTTGAGTTGTGAGTATCATTTATATTCATTAGCGCTAATTATTATGTACATTCAGCCAGAGGCCGAAACACATCTTTTATAAATGGAAAGGGTGCATACCTAAATGGCTACTTCCGCACATTATATTAAATATGGTTTCTCTTTTTCTTCCCTTTCTTTCCTAGTCTGCTGTGATGATTCCATGTCTCCTCCACCTCATCACCTCCACTCCCAATTAGAAAATATGCTCACTATTTCCCCTTCTGGTTTTTAAGTTTTTTTTTCTAATAGGGGAAGAAAGGGAAGGACATAATCATTAATTTGTCTGGTCTGTTAGTCTTTTCTCCTCTTTTGGTCTCATTATTTTATTCTACTAATATACTTTCTATGTCATCAGAATTATCTTGGAGGATACCTGATGAATCCCACTTCTTTGATCGATGGTTGCAGTGTTGGTGACACTGAGCCTGTCTAGTCACTGCCCGAGGTGGTGCATAAGCCATGGCTCTTCAACATACACTTGGGTGTCTGGGCCACCGTGCCCGTGAGGGTCAGTGGCCCATCCCACGTGAAGATTGGCAGGTGGATATAGGCCTCTACTACTTCGCACAGATGTGGTCAGCAGGGGAGTAGCACGCCGGAAGGAGAGGAGTCGGCCGTTCAGCATACCCCTTTCAGAAGGTTGCCAGCCTGATTTCATCCAGTGAAGGAGTGAAGGATGTGCCATCCCAAATATGCCAGATTAGTATATTGATTATTTCCAGTTGACAATATTGGAGAAATTGATTCAGAAAGGGTGAGCTGAGCTGTGTCTTCCTGCCTGCAGCAAGGGATAAAGATTCCTCTAGGAGGGTAGTCCGTCACCATACCAGGGTAAGAAAAAACTCCTGTCACCCACAGACTGGTAATCGGAGGCTGCAACGGACCTGAATTAACATACTTCCTGAAGCAACCCTATCTTTCACCTGTTTCACCCCCGCTATATCTCCTAGTGATTCCCCTAGAAAATTTACTACCCTTAGGCAGATTTTTTTTTTTTTGCCCTGTCATTTTTTTCTCCAATTTATTGCTCTTAGTCTAAAAGTATAAAACCGTCTTGCTTTCGCCCCTTCTTCATACTTTACTCTCTTATGAAGATTCCCATGGACATGCAACATGAATGAAATGTGTGTACTCTTGTTCATCTTCCTGGTGTCAATATTCAGATCCAGCTGAATATCCCACCAAGAGCTAAAAGGAGGATTGGAGGTGACCTCTGGCTTCCTTACATCATGCCTGTCACCTTTCCAGAATGCTGTGCCCTCAGAGGGTTACATCCACATCACAGGGGCTGGTCCTCAGCCTTGGAGTTGGTCGCTTATTTCTACTTGCAGTTTTGCTCAGCTTGGATCTTTGAGAACAGGAGTCTGATGTGCTGCTTTCAAAATGCAGATACAATGACGTTAAATATAAAATGTTGCAAATAAATTGTCAAAGTATATTACACCTCTCTCTCTTCCCTCAACATAAATGCCGCTGACTAGTCATAGCAGCAAATTCTTATTTTTGAGTGTGCTCTCAGTTTCTTGGTGTAATTACCGTATCAGAATAAAAAGTTCCATTTCCCTGCACGGTGGAACCAGTTGTCAGAACTGTTTCTTAAACTTTGGTGTTTTAAGTTTTGGTGATACCTACATTAGGGGTAGTTCTGGCATTTAAAATGAGACCCAAACAGAAAATGGAAGGTTCTCAGTTAATTCCCTTGGAGTAAATTAAAAGATGCGTCTGCAGTTAAAATAGTAAAATCAATAGAACAAAAAATACATCTAAAGGTCATTTAAAGTAAAGGCGAGTTTTAAAAAAGCTATTAAAAAGTACTTAATCGTGTCTTTTAAAGTTTATCTATATTTATAAAGAATGATTTTTCAATTAACATACATTGGTTTAATTCATTGAACCTGTCGGCAGTGGTTAGGGATGATTTATCCTCCTACTTTTTTCCAATGCATATCTTTGCACATGCAAGCATTAGTTGAGGAGTTTATGATTTGGAGAAGATAGATAAGACAACCTGGGCAGATGGCCAAGCACAGGCTATATGGAATGTTCTGGGAGCCAAGACTGAAGTAGAGCCTGGATAAGGAATGATACCATAGTAGGAGTGACCCAGATTCCAGGCCAGTGGTTTAAAGATGTGGGCGGGTAGTTTGAGGTTTTGGAGCAGGTCATGACCATGCAGGAATCTAGAAACCCAGACTCTGGTTCTGGCTTTATTATTGATGAGCTGTGGGATCTTGAGCTAGGACATCCACTTCTTCAGGGTGAGTTTTTCATTTGTCCCATGGGAATCACAAATCCTGTTCTACGGAAATTGTGAAAAGGCAATGAGGCCCAGAAATAGAATTCGTATTAGAACCAACAGCACCTACTTATCAGAGAGTACACCATCTTAGCTTAGGCTTCTCACTGAATCAGTTTCTGTAGTGATTTTTAGATGTTAAAATGTGAAATAAGAAACTGAAAGACTATGGGTAACACTCTGTTATACTAATATTCAAAGTCTTATAATAACAAGGGTAAATCATATGACAATAGCAGAGAGGGGGGTTTGTTGAAATCTCGGGTAAAATTTATTGTCGTGTATCTACGCTATTGTAGAAACAAAATGAAGCCAACGAACTGGGGGAAAAACCCCAAAATATTTTATTGTCTCGCTTACCAATTTGTTTGCTCTCAAAAACAGAGTCAGAGAGAGAAACTTCAGCTAACTCCAAGGTACATTCATATTTGTTTAAATACTATAGGTTGCAACTTGATTTTTAAACTGTTTACCAGAGAGTCGAAGAGTTTTGCAAAGCACACAGAAAAGCTGGTAGTTGCATTCTACCTTTTCTTTTTGTGGTTTCTAAGTTCTTGCTAGCGTTACTAGAGGTTCTGATTTTTAAGACCTTCATGGTTCCTTTTACCTCCAGCAACCATTTTTATTTTCCTGCCTTTGGCCCAGTTGCATTGCAAGTCCAGCAAGTGTTCTAGAGAGATGCTTTGGTGAGAATAGAGCACTTTATATGACTGTATTAAAATGACTGTTTCAAGTTGGCTAACATGGGCACTGAATAAACACATATTGATATTATAGAACAAAATAATATATTAGTGCATTGCTCATTTGTGTTTCGATAGTCACCCTGATACTATTCGTCATGTGGGGAGTGACAAACACAATTACACCCGAGTGCTAATAGAGTGGAAGGGCAGAACTGCCTGACCTCGGCATCCCGGGTCGATTTAAATGTTTGATGTCTCATTGAATTAGTATCACAGTGTGAAAGACAAAGCTCAAACTAATGGAAATGAGCCTGGACATGCAATACTGCTGATTGGGCTGACATAATTAGAATAATATTCCGCACACAGCTAATAACAAGCCGAAGAAATAAATAACCAAGAGATAACCTAATTGCTGCAGGCTTAAACGTTCTTTCGAATATGCTAAGGTTAGCATTTTCTATTTACTTATAAAGCACGCTGGTGAACTTAAAAGAAAAATGTAGGGAGTATTGCAGAAGGAATGGTCACCAAAATGCACTGCGCTCTGGAGGGCTTAGCCCCTTGGGTCGCTCCCAGTGTCTATTTCAACAGTTAGCAATAAACCTTTTTGAGGGTTCACTCTGCGTCAGGTACAAGGCTGAGTTTCTGGGAGAGAAACACGATGGCATGGGTAACCACCCACTAATCTTGCCTTCCAGAGGCTTTTAGCCTCCTGGGAGTGATGAGATATGTATAAAAGCAGCACAGAATGGGAAAAGTGTGAGAAGACAGATCCAAAGAGTGTTAAGGAAATTCCACTGAGAGAGACTTCATTCCCAACAGATGGCAAATTCAAATTTATACTCAAGGAAGTACAAATAATTGACTGGGATAGCACCTGGGTTTCTTAGTGAGACACCTGAGGAAGATTCCAATTCCTCAGATTCCAACTTCTCAAGGAAGGCAAGGCAGTGTTGGGCTTCACTTGCCAAATCTTTCCTTATGCTTGGAAGCACTCATAAAAATCCCTTCTACTTGTGTGTTTAAAGTTTTTGTAGTAGTTTCACCAATGTTATCGTGCTCTGCTTCTGCAAGTTCTAAGGCAAAGAGACATACTCTGTTGACCTCAAAGTAACAGGCTTTATTGTGAGCCTCCAAAGTGAAATAAGGAGATGCAGGAAAACTCTCAGAGGTGAAACACCCAGGCCTTGTGGAGAATGAGAGCTTGAATTGCTTTGGGTTCACTGGTGAATAACAGGTGCTGAATAAATACTTGTTGAATGAATCCTTACAGCGCTTTACTTCAAATATCTTATTTAAATCTTGCAGCAATCTGGAAATGGGAACTAATAATAGCTCCATTTTACACATGAGAAATCAAGTCTTGGAGGGATTTAGTGACTTGACACAAGTCACACAGCTAACAACTGGTGGGGCCACTTCTGATCCAGAGTGTGTGATGGCTGTGAGTGTGATTCTTTTTGGTTATAAAAGACAGAAGAGGAAACCAGGTAGTAGGTTGAGGTGGAAACAGGCCCTTGAGACCAAGATGCCATGGATAGGCTTCTACGAAGAGGGGGAGCATTCGTGGAGAAGGAACTGCTGATCTTCATGGACAGTGAGAAAGAGGACTGGTGAGTTTACTGCCATTGACAAACAAGAAAGCTGAGATTCAAAGAAATGAAGCAACTGCCCAACTAGCAAATGGCACATTAGGACTAAATACTAGGATTTCTGAAGCTTGTTTTCCATCTTAACATTACATGCTCATCGTTGGCTTGTAGACCATTAAACTTCAAGTATATTTGAGTAATAGTCGCAAACTAAATGAGCAAGCAGCAGCATGGGATAGTGAGAAAAATACAGATCTAGGAATTAAGAGTCATACGTCCTGGTCTGAACTTTGGCACTAATTGGTTATGTGACTTTCAGTTAATCACTTTTTTTTGGGGAGTGCTGGTTCCCTCCAGCTCTAAAATCCTAGTGATCCATGTAATATTTTTTAGTTAGCCACTGTTTCAGATGACTCCCAGTTAAGCTCCTTGTGATTATAAAGCTAACTAGGAGTGGTTTCTGTGAAACCTCCATCAGTCCCTTGGCAGTGATTCTCAAACTCTTTTGGCCAATGGATGACAATCCGTAGAATCACCAACACCACTGTTTTTATAGCAAGATATCCCATAAGAGACCTTGCCAGAGAGAAAAAGCAAAATGGCATAGAGTTTCATGAGAATGTGATAAGACATTTGTGAAATATTAAATGAAAATTGTTGGTGTCCAAGTTCAAATTATAGGTTTCACCAACTCATTGATTTTTTTTTTTTTAACATGAAGCTTTTTGAGCGCCTATTGTGAGCCAGATGTGTTGTCACTTACCTGCACATATGTTACAAGAGGCCAGCTAGCCTGTGGGTTCCTGGTGGGTTATGGACATTACTTTAAGAACCACGGCCCAAGGGAAGACATAGTAGAGATGTTCTTTAAGTTCCTATGGTAAAATGGCTTAATGTAAGAAAAGGAGGAGGATGATGGGAAAGATTTATTTTTTAATTAGACCTGGGCTCTTAATACTTTGGTTAATTAAATATTTTATTACGCAATGAAAATGAGTTCTAGTATACTTGAATTCAACTTGAAAGGGTGAGCTCATTCATGTTTGATTACAAGGTATGGTGCTACACCTAGGATGTCTGTGGAGAATAGGTTGACTATAGTCAAGTCCTCTAGGGGAAATAACGTTGAGGATCCCATTTCTGGACAAGCATTCTTTATTAAAGCAATATCAAAAAGTTCAACACTGGGTATTTTCTCCTACATTTATAATGATTGCCATTGTGTTAGTTCAGACTCATAATTTCTCATCTAGATTATGCTCATAACTTCCTAACTAGTCTCCTTTTGTGTATAGTGTGATGATTACAGGGCTGCTGACGGATACTTCTGAAAAGGAAATCCATGTGTGACAGTCTCCTGGCTTCACATCCTTTAAAAGCTCACCATTACTCTCGGGGCACAATCTAACTCTTCAGAAGAACAATCAAGGCCCCTCATAGACTGGCTTCAGGATCCCTTCACTGTTATCTCTTAGTCCCGTCCCTCTGCATCCTTTGTCCTAATTTTATAGAACTCCCTGAAATCTTCTGAGTAAACCCTTCTCTACATACCCTCACCCATCTCCCCACTGGGTCTGTGTCTACACAGACATGTTAGGAAACTTTTCTTTTTCTTTGCTCCCTGGTTTATTCCTCCTGGTCCTTCAAAACTTAACTCAGTAGTCACTTTCTCCAGGAAGTGGAGACCAGATCTGGCCCAGAACTTAGAAACTTCTCCTGAGGTCCCTCTCTAAAGGAACCTGGAATTCTTATTAGTTGTTACAGGCGTACCTTTCCTATAGAGAGAATGTGTAGACAGCAGGCTCTAGAGTCAGACAGCTTGTGCTGGAAGTTCTGCTCCTCCACGTAGTAGACATATCCTCAGGTAAGCACTCTGCTGCAGTTTCCTCTTCTATAAAACAGGTATAATAATGGTACCTATCTCCTAGGGGTGTTGTGAGGATTGAATATGTAAAATTCTTGAAACAGTGCCTAACAAATACTACATGTTCTACAGGTGTTAGCTATTACTATTAATAGTGGTGGTAGTAGTAACAAATTTAAAATAATTTAAAACAGTGCCTGGCACATACTGTAGTAAATGTTAAATAAATGCTAGTGATTGTTATTAGCTCCATAGGAAGGTTGGATCAGGAGCCTTGCAGTGAAAAGTAAGGACCCAGAATGCAGAGGGTTGAGGGTCATTAGCGGTGTCACTAGGAGGTTGAATAATGACTCCTAAACTAAAGTATGGGAATTACCCCCTGCATTCCTGGCTCAATGGCTGGAATCTCAGCTCGGGATAGTTACTGTGGCTTTGCCATTGCCCTGGAGATGCTTCTTGGCAAGCAGCAGTGTTCAGGATCTGTATAAGATGGCAGCAACAAATGTGGTTCACGGCTGACTGGTTGGCCTTGGCAGTGACTGAGAAAGTCAATATTTAAAAAGCAATTTTTTTCCCCTCTGGCAAGAAGTGATGTCAGTGTCGGAAGGAGGGAAGCACGACAGGCTGGATGGAACCTGCTTTTGTGATATGTGAGATGTTCTTAACGTGAAATCACTCGATGAATTAAACTCCACAACTGCCTGTTTCTGAGTTTGCTCTGGAGCTCGCTGATAGCTCTGGAACTTGGGATTTCTGAACACATGACCTTCAGCAATGGGAAAGACTCAGCCTTACCATGGGCTAGCTTGTGCTGCTTTACAGGTGAGGTGGTTTTTGTAATATGTAAAAGGAATAGCTTTCATTATTTCTCTTTAACTGAAAAGGGATGATGATAAATGTAATTTCTCTCTTTCTCTCTCTCTCTCTCTCTCTCTCTCTCTCTCTCTCTGTGTGTGTGTGTGGTTAGGTGTTCCTTCCTTGGAAGGACAGATATAGGCCTATAGAGAAAAGCACATTAATTATTTAATTTTGTTAAGGTTTAAGAGCTTTAGTTTATTACCAGTTAATACTGAGCCATGCTGAGTCAGCAATGTCCATAAATGTTTTGAGCAACAGTATTTCTTTGCATGTAGTTTGCCGATCAGTTACTTAAATAGGTGTATTCAAAAGAGAGAGCAGAAAGCCAAGGGTGAGAAATGCAAAAGCCAGTTGCCAATTACAACACATGCCAGTGAATGATGGACAAAAGAAAGACAGTATTTACTGTACACAGTCCTTCAAAAAGATTGGTCATGTATTTAACAGACCTGTAGGTCAGGCCATTGCTCTGGTAGCCAAGGGTATAGGAGGACACTCACCCATTTGCAGATAAGCCTCTGGCCAGAAGGGCTCTTCCTAAGAGTTATCACATAGGGATTTTCAAAATGCAAAGCATGCCCACTAATTTTGAAATAAACCAAATACTAATACAGCTCCCTAGTTGCTTCTGGCTAAGATCATCAGACTAAACAAAACAATGAATTTGTTAAACTCCTCATGAGACATGTGAGCTTAAAAACTTTACTACGGAGGCTGGAAATATACCTGGGAAGGAAACACTGGACCTTTGAGTCCCTGAGGTATTGAAAACATGCTAAACCAATAGCAGGGAGTGGGTGGCAAAACAGATGGGAAAACAGTTCTGATATTGACCTAGCATTCATCCATACAGGACTTCTAATAGTCACAAGAGAAGGCCTGCCTCTGCTTTTGTGAATATGAGAATTATCATTTTAGTGCGTGCTGCTTTTGTTATACAATCTACTACTTTTGTCATTTGATCACTTCTTGTTTTTTTGAAACAGAGTCTCACTCTGTTGCCCAGGCTGGAGTGCAGTGGCACAATCTTGGCTTACTGCAATTTCCACCTCCCAGGTTCAAGCAGTTCTCTCTGCCTCAGCTTCCTGAGTAGCTAGGATTACAAGTATGTGCCACCACACCCGGCTAATTTGTTTTTTTTGAGACGGAGTCTCGCTCCGTCGCCCAGGCTGGAGTGCAGTGGCACGATCTCGGCTCACTGCAAGCTCTGCCTCCCAGGTTCACGCCATTCTCCTGCCTCAGCCCCCTGAGTAGCTGGGACTACAGGCGCCCACCACCACGCCTGGCTAATTATTTTTGTATTTTTAGTAGAGACGGAGAATTTCCATGTTGGCCAGGCTGGTCTCAAACTTCTGACTGCAGGTGATCCTCCCATCTCGGCCTCCCAAAGTGCTGGGATTACAGGCGTGAGTCACCACACCTGGCCCACTGGATCACTTTTATAGAGCCCCTCTTGTGTGCAGAGCATTAGCTACCATGAGTGTATGAGAAAAGGCAGCAGGCACAGCTTTGTGCATTCACGTAAGGGGTCCTTTTGTTGTGTAGCCTGACATTTCTTTTTTATTTTTATATTGTTTCTTAATGGAGAAGGACTCAGGAAAGACAACAGACCCCTTACTTGCTATGTTTTAATCTAGTTGTGAAATGTTAGAAAATACATCAAAAGGGTTATGTGGAAGCAAGAAAATACTGAAATCTCTTGGTAAAACCCATTTCCATTCATTGCTAATAAGAAGCACTGAGTGAGTGGCCACCACTGTCTAATCTGGGGTTCATGGATATATTTTGGGGATAGACCACCTAAAACAACATCATCACCCCAAGTAAAACAGTTACTGTGTTCTGTATACCCAATCTTGACTTTCCACCTTCCTCAGAATCTTTTAGTAGAAAGAAATGAGAGCCGATGAAGAACCAGTTCGTGTTAGAATAGTTACCAACTGACGCTGAAATTTTAAACCATTTGGGGTTGTGTTTGCTCCATAAGGTGGTGAACTCAGTTATGTCGAATGATCAGGGAATGGGGTTCTTATTATTTTTATACCAAAATGTATGGCCAATTCACAAAGAAGAATAAGATTGCAACAAGACACACTGTAGGAAATTCTGTTCAGAATCAGGGATATCAGAATTTTCTAAGGCACGAAGCTATCATTATGGATATGAATTCAGTAAATTTGGAAATATCATAGATAAAGTTTCCTACTGTTAGAATGTGAGATAAACCAGCTCTCACGATAAGGAATGGAAATTCTCCTATTGGTCTTACGGAAGATGGCACAAATAAAGGAATAGGAATGATAATCCCAAAGTTGTTGTCATTTCTGTTTTATGTGAAACTGAAGTCCATCACCATTGTGTGCTGGCTCCTTTGTCTTGAACTGTTATTCAGCTGTTAATAACAGTAGCTTATATTGTCGAACACTTACTATGAGTCAGGCACTGCTATGAATTTCAGAAACATTATCTCACCGAATCTTCTCAATAGCCTTTTAAGAGGCAACTATCATTATCACCTCCATTTTTCCAACGGCAACCCTGCGACTCAGGTGAAATCAGACGGTAAGTGGCAGTAAGAGGAAACTGTGACTCAGGGAAGGTAGGTAAGTCTCCCAGTATGACCTAGATGATAGAAGGCAGAGCCGGAAATTTTGTGTGGAAGGAAATGGGGATTGGTCTTCTGACATAATGCATTAGGGTGGGTACCAGAGAGGGAAAACTCCGTGAACGACTTATTCAGTATTCAAGGAGAAGTGGTTAGGGGACATAATTAGAATTGTGAGGATGCACATGATGAAATGAGACAGCTTGTTCGCTAATCCCAAAGCCCTGCTCTTTTAAAATTTTTATTATTTACAGATTTGTTAGAATAGTCAGCAAGCACAAATTCCAATTCCGCCACTTACTGGCTGCGTAGCTTGGACAAATTACTTTTTGAAGTTCCCTTACTAGTTAAAACGTGGACCAAACAATGACCTATTCCATATTGTTATGGCCCTTAACTACTGTATACGACATACATGTCATCATGTGTAACACCAGGGAGGTCTTCCATAGATGATAGCTATGACTGTTGTGCAAATCATTCTCATCCTGGAAAGACCAGCAGAAAGAGACAGGAAGTTGGGATGGATTAATGGTTCTTAGCAAGGGAACTGTAACTACTGTTTGTAATGGGGGAACATTACAGAGACAGAATGTTTTAAGAGGGTTCAGATTGGGCAAGGGTGAGCAGAATATAATGGGTTTCATTTTGGACACAAAAGAAGAGGGTTAGAAGTAATATTTTAGAGACTTATTTGGATACAGGTAGAAATTAAAACAATATGAATGGAGGGATTATTGAAGAAATAATTTTTTAAAATGTGAGAGAGGATGCACAGGGCTAAGTAGTATTTGCCCAATAGTAAGGAGTGAAGAATGCATATTTGTGTGTGTGTGTGTGTGTGTGTGTGTGTGTGTGTGTGTATGTATGTATGCAGGCAAAGCTAGGAAGGTTATGTTTCTTACAATAAATGCTGTGGAGCAGTCATTGGCACTACAGATCAAGGACATGTCCCCCTTTCTAATAGCTTTAAATAATTGCTACAGAACAGGCAAATAAAGTAAGATAAATTTTGTATTTAGCTGATGTGGAAATATTATGAATAGTTGCGGACTCAATTCACTTTCATGCCCTTTGACAATCTGATAATTTTTGCAAAGATGTACTTAAAATGCTGTTTCATGCAAAGTTCAGATTTTTTTCCCTTGTTTAAAAAATACACGACATCATTAATTTGCAGGCCTGTATATTAATTTTGCTGAGAGCACCGTTTATTTCTCTTTCCTTTCACTTTGTTTAAAGTCAGTTGTTGACAACTCTCAAGCGTGTCAAACTCTCATCGCTAATAATTGCTTAAGGACCCCTAACTTCTACAAATGTTGGTTCCAGCTCCAAACCCCATGCTAGCCCTCGAAGAAAAAAAAAAAGAGGGGGGAAGAAAGAACTTCTTCTGATGAATTTTTGATTTTCCTTCTTAACAAAGAAATGTCTGAGATTCAAAGCAATAGCTTAAAGTGATATTATAAAATAGAATATGGAGTGCACTGTTCTGAATGACTCTTTGCTTTTAATGTGGGGCTGAAAAATTGTCAGTGCCTTTTTTGATTAGATGGGATTTTTTTTTTTGTTCTTGATCTAAGAATTGAGGAGAAAAACATGCTACTTGCATTTGAATATGGCATGAGCAGAGATGTAATGTATTGGAGATAAAGTAATAGCAGCAACGCCTTAAGGCAGCACCTGTATCTTCGGGTCAATGCCATCTCGCTTTAGATCGCTGCTGCGCCACTCTTTCTGCGGCTGCTTTATTAGGCCTAATTAGGCGGGCTGTCACTTTTATTGGTGATGGGAAAGGAAGATAAGTAGATCACTTGTGTCATCTATCTCTATCCGGACGTGTCTAAAGAGTCTAAAGTAATTGCTGTAGGCCACAAATATATACCACAAGAGGAAGAGGGAGCTGGGGGAGAAAAAAGAGAAAAACAACAAAAACAACAAAACACCCAGAACTGTAAAAAAAAAAAAAAAAAAAAAAAAAAAAAACCTCTAGAAATGCCTTACCTTTGGCACTGCTGTGTGTAATTTCAAACCCACAGAGAAGAGCGTGTGAAACATCCTAAAAGCCCTTTTGTTCTGAGGAGGAAGGTTGTCTAATGGATTTTGTGAGAGCTGAATGGAGTGGGGTAACGGGAAACGCTGCCTACTTAGGAGTTGAGCAATAGACTCTCAGGAAAAAGTTGGTCGAAGTTGTAACAAGAATTGCACGTATGGGACTATTGAGCAGTAAAAATCCGCATTAATTAAAAAGAATCCCAGAACTGCAATTTTTTTCTTTTTTTGTGTGTGGTGACTGCGGTAGTGGGAGGAAGGGGGGGGTTTCGGAAAGTTTTTATAATGGGGTTCTATATGAGAATAAATGTTTCCTGCCGTTAAAAAAATAGTCGGTAAAAATGATGCCAGTAAAGATAAACAGTCTAGAGGACATTGATAATGTTCTCTTTAGGCATGATCAACTGCTCAAGGCTGTCAGAAAATAACAACTTCTCTTCTCTGCAGGACTCCTTACCAACCAGGTACTTCTGATAACTGACTGGCAAACCTGGTTGTTTCCAAATATTAGCTCAATGTTCTCTCTCCCAGCTGCTTGGTGGCTGGCCCTTGACTACGCACTGTTCATTATGGCATTTGAATGAACTGTCTTTACCCAATCATCTCCTTAGTAAGACCATAAGTTATATGTAGAAGCCATATTTTATACTTTTCTTCTGCCCAGGTCATGCCTAGAATCATGCCAAATATGTACTAACTACTTGAAAAATAGTAATTTCATTAGTTTCTTAACCCCCATTACTGAGTGGGTTTTTCAGTGTCAAATGAGACTTTAAATTTACTGCATTATACAGAAAATGTTGGTCCTATAAAATAATTTTTAAAATAATTATGAAACACCCTTAATGATGTTTACATGATTATCAAGATGTTTGCACCAACCCAGTCCAAATTTCTGCCCATCACTTTGAGGTTTATTATATATATTATCATATTATCAAATATATAGATTGGGTAGATGGAATTTATTCCTGAGAAGTCTATAGTTGATATTCTCTATCCTGGGAAGACAGACTGTTATAATTAGGCAACTGCTTTGGGGAGGCAAGACCATATAGGCGATGTGTTCAAAAATTTCAATGTTATTTTCATATTGCTTTGTCTACATAGTAAGAAGTGCAACTTGTAATCTATCTACATAATAAGTATATTAACTATGTGCCAGGCACTTTGCTAAGGGTTTTATACACATTATTTCATTTTAGTTTGATTAAACACTCTGAAGTAGGTATTAGTGTGCTCAATTTACACACAACAGAAGCTGGGAGCAATTGAGTATCTTTCTCAAGTCCACATAGCTAGTAAACGGCAGAGCTGGAATTCAAACTCATGCGTGTTTGGTTCCAAAGTGTGCACTCTAAACCGTTGACTCAGTCTCCCACCTCTGCACGTTGCTCAAGAGAAGGACTTGCTTCTTGGAGAGAACAAAAATTCCAGCTCATAGACTCATGGAATTTCAGCTTAGAAGAACTTTTATCATTGATTTTGTTGAATTGATTGAGTTGCCTTAGGGTATGACAGTTGGACTTAGGAATAATTTTTATTTTTATCTTTGAACATTAAATTCCAGTAAAAATAGGTGTGGATTCTTTTTGTCTTAAACCATGTAGAAATCAGTTTATGGAAATATTTGTCATTTGAGGCAGGAAGAGGCAAGACTTTAAGATCCTGTCCAAATCTTGTCTAAAATATCCCCTCCCTTTGACTCTTCAGTTTATTGTATAAATAAAAATAATAAAAATAAAAAATTTAAAGTATAGAATGCTTGCTACATGACAACTGAAATTGGGGTATTAGTCTCTTTTTTATAGATAAAGAACAGAATTTCTCAAACCCAGTCTTTTTCTTTCTTCTCTTCTTTACTCCTTTCCAGGAAAAGGGTTTCCAATGGGGCAAAAATAGAATGTTGCATTACCTGAAAATTCAGGGAAGGTGTGGTGGTGGATGGGGCACTTTGGCACCTGAAGAACTGCAACAGAACTCTAGTCATCTGGAAGAAATGGAACCTCCCATTTGGAAGTAGTGAAATGAAGAGTGAGGTCAAGGGCACTTAGGCATGTTTTGGTCACTTCACAGTCTTGCTGCTGTTCATTTTGTTAATTTACACAAAGTTTGATCCAATGATATTTTTAGGAGCCATATGCTGGATCCAATCAAATCTGTCGTCTTGTTCTATAAATTTCTAAGGAGTCACTATTTCTGGTGCGGGGCTGGCAAAAAGCTGTCGTATTGCCATTCTTCTTTCCAGGTGTCAGGGCAGATATTGCCAATTTGTTACAGCTTCTAGCTTTCCAAGGCCAGACTCAATACCAGAGTCTAAACTTCGTGCTTCAGGTCGTTACTACCAATTCATCAGAGTTGGCATACAATTTGGGACCTATTTGTCAAACCTGGGTTTAATGGGCTAACACTTAATTCTTCTCTGTTGTAACTGTCTGTGTGAACTTAGGCAGGCATTAGTCTCTCTGAGCCTCGACCATCATCTATTAAGAGGTATTATCTAACTCACGAGCTAGACCAAATTCATATGCATATAAAATGAGATTTCTATAGTAAGCTTCATTTTCAATCTAAGGAGATACTATTTTTATTGAAATGGACTATTGTTTAGTAAAACCATAGTTCATTAATCCGGCCACCCACAGTAGAATCATTGTTGCTTTTGCTCTTTGCTTCACTCCCCTGTGTCAAACTAGTCTTCGAGTCTTGTTGATTAAGACTTTAAGTAGCTCTTGAATCTGCCTTTCTCCTCAGGCACCCTGGGATGGAGTCAATGCCCTCCATATGAGCCTTTTAGGTAACCGACCTTCTGCCACGCGTGCCCCCAGTTTCTGGTCTGTTTTCTACTACTCTATGGCCACAGTGGCCTCTTTAGACAGACCACATGCCTCCTCTGTTTACACCCCCATGGGTCTCCCACACTCTCCATGATAAAGACTAGAAGCTCCCTGGCTGACACCTGTGGCCCTTCACTTTCCACCTTCACCTCCATCTCCTCTGCACACCCTGTGCCCTGCTTGTTACTCTCCCACCCGCCCCCCAACAGGCTCTGTTATGACATTGCATCTTTCTCCATGCCGGGCCCCCTGCAGATGCGATGCACTGTCCTTGTCTGCTGGCAAACTCAGGTTCTCCCCTGGGGGCCCAATTCAGTGTTGGCTGGGCCTCTGAGAGACTGTGGTAAAGGGAAACATTTCTGCACATAGCTGGGACGGATTGCCCACCCACGACCCCAAGTCTTGTAGTGGCATTCTCTGCAACTAGGGAGTGAACCACAAAGGGACACACAGACTACAAGCTGGAGGCAGATGGCAGCCCTGGCACATTGCAGCCTCTAGTTCCATGCTCACAGGCAGGTAGTGTGGTTTTCCCAAGTAAAGATGCCCAAGTCTCAGAAGAGCCATAGAGCTTGAGAATCAGGAACAAGCTGACCACATGGGAGGGGGCTAATCGGGTGGAAGTAAAATTTTGGCCAAACCCTTGTCTGCCTTATTCAACTAGAAACATCCTCCTTGTGAACACCTGAGACTGTGGGAGAAAGACAGAACTTCTGTCCGCATAGCTGCCCAGTCCCCTCAGCAGATGCTGGGCACTTCTTTCTGTTTCCTCTCTTACTTTTTTTCTATTTCTTCATCCTCCTCCCCTTTCCCTGTAATCAGTGACAATTCTAATGAAATTTCTCCTCATTTACAAAGCCTTTTCACATGTGTTACATCATTTCATCTTCCTGACAAGCACATGAGGTGTGTTAAAACTGTATCCCAGTTTTAGAGATGAGTATATTGAGGTCCAGAGAAGTAAGGTTATTTAATTCAAAGTCATGTCGTTGTTGGTTTATGGAATTGAGATTTCAATGAAGGGTCTTCAGCTCTAAATCTCAGGGTTTTTTTTGTTTTTGTTTTTGTTTTTAAAGTTTTGTGACATTGAAACGGAATTTGGAACAAAGTTTACATTTGTAGAATCTTTGTTACTAAAAGGTTTTGTTTTATAAACTCTTAGAGCATCTGCTGCTATAAAGCCGGGGTCCCCAACCCCCAGGCCACAGACCAGTACTAGTCCATGGCCTGTTAGGAACTGGGCTACACAGCAGGAGGTGAGTGAGCATGACCACCTGAGCTCCACCTGCTGTCAGATCAGTGGAAGCACCAGATTCCACACTCATGGGAGCGCGAACCCTGTCATGAACTGCGCATGTGAAGGATCTAGGTTGTGCGTTCCTTGTTAGAATCTGGTGCCTGATGATCTATCATTGTCTCCCATTACCCCCTGATGGGACCATCTAGTTGAGGAAAACAAGCTCAGGGCTCCCACTGATTGTACATTATGGTGAGTTTTATTATTATTTCATTATATATTACAATGTAATGATAGAAATAAAGTGCACAATAAATGTAATGTGCTTGAATCATCCTGAAACCATCCCCCAACCCCCGGGTCCATGGGAAAATTGTCTTCCATGAAACCAGTCCCCAGAGACAAAAAGGTTGGGGACTGCTGCTCTAGAGAAAGCCATTCTATGTGACTGTTACACTATCCTGCATCTTAACTTATATCATTATACTTCCCCCTTGCCTTGTAAGTCTCTCTTTGTATTGGTCACCCAAGAAGGACGTTGAGTAACCTCAGGGCAGGGTTTGTTAATATCAGGTCCAAGCCCACAGGCCTGGCACAGAATAAACATCAAAGTTTGTTCAGTGAGTGAATGATTAATAATAAAAACTACCATTTGTGAATGCTTGCTACTACTCTTTCTATACATTAACTCATCTCATTTCAGTTAATCACCACAAAAGCCCTATGAGGCATATGCTATTTTGATTCCCATTTTACAGCTTGGAAAACAGAGGCTTAGAAAGGGTAAGTAACTTGTCAAGAGTTATCTGACAACCAGTCAATAGTGGAGCCAGGATGTGAGCTCAGATCAGAGCCTGCTCACTCTAACCCTGAGGCTCTATGGTCAGTCTAGTGAATGAGTTATGTCTGTGCCAACGGGAGGAGAGTGCCCGGGCGTGAAAAAACCTGTGTCTCAACTCTGCCCCTAATCAGCCGATTGGCTTTGAGTAGTCACTTAGCTTCTCTGCATCTCAATTTCCTCCTCTTTGACACAGGTGATAATGTGTGCTTCACAGCTCTTGTAAAGATTAAAATCTATGATGGCTAGGAGCTTTTGGAATTCTTTTTTCTTTTTAATTTTACTTTAAGTTCTAGGATACATGTGCAGAACCTGCAGGTTTGTTATACAGGTATATATGTGCCATGGTGGTTTACTGCACCTATTAACGCGTCATCTAGGTTTTAAGCCCCACGTGCATTAGGTATTTGTCTTAATGTTCTCCCTCCCCTTGCCCTCCACCCCCAGTCAGGCCCTGGGGTTTGATGTTCCCCTCCCTGTGTCCATGTGTTCTCATTGTTCAACTCCCACTTACGAGTGAGAACATGCGGTGTTTGGTTTTCTGTTCCTGTGTTAGTTTGCTGAGAATGATGGTTTCCAGCTTCATCCATGTTCCTGCAATGGACATGAATTCATTCTTTTTATGGCTGCATAGTATTCCATGGTATATATGTGCCACATGTTCTTTATCTAGTCTATCATTGATGGACATTTGGGTTGGTTCCAAGTCTTTGCTATTGTGAACAGTGCCGCAATAAACGTACGTGTGCACGTGTCTTTATAGTGGAGCTTTTGGAATTCTAAAGAATTCTCTAGATCCTTGGTCAATGATGTCACTGCTGTGGTTGTCACACTGCTGACAACAGTCCATGCTGGGAGCAACAGGCCTTCTGTGTGTCGGCTTGGGGCTGGCTTGCCGAGAGACTCCTGGCACTGCGTTGAATCTAGCATGGAGCCAGCGCCCCCTGGACTCATCAATGAGCCGTGGCGGGGTGTTTTTAATTATTCTTCAGCCTCGTGGGTAGCTAACACAGTTCATCTTCATCTTCTCAAAAAAAAAAAAAAAAAATCATTTTTTGACCTTTACATGAACTAATCTGAATTCTTGGCATATTTTGTCTTTTGCAGTGAAAGTAGCTTAGCCATACTCTTTGCTCTAATTCCTCAACTCTGTCCCTTATTTCATTTTATTTTTATCCTCTTGGCTTATGGACAACATAGAGCAGAGATGAGAAGCTCATATAATAATTGGAGAATTAGGTCTTTGGTGATCAAACTCTTTTTCTTTCTGGACAGTAGGACTCTTCTGGCTTCTTGTAGGGTGTAAAGGTTAAGATTGTGAGCTTTGGGGTCAGATTTGCCTTGGCTCAAATCCCAGCTCCACAACGTAGCTATTGTGTGGAGCTTGGTAAGCTACTTAGCTCCTCTTAAGCCTCAGTTTACACAATGAAAAAAGGGGAATGTGTAGCCATAATACCTATATCATGCGATTCTTATGAAACACATGTAAAATATTGAGAACCATGCTTGGCCCATCATAAATACTCAAAAAAGCTATTTATTTAAAAGATACACCGGTGTTTTAAACTCTGCTACATAGATAGGTCTAAGCTGCTGATCATGGTGATGTCGAATACTTTGGAAGAATTACCAGGAGCACTAACATTTCAACAGGGTAATTTTTCTATGATGCCAAACCTCTGGCTGAACAGAGAGAAATTGACCAATATGCTTTCATACATAAAATTCTAAGCGTTTGGTTATTTCAAAATGGTTATATAATTACATTAAAATGTCCACCTGACTTCAACATTAGCTAGAATGCAGAAGCAGTTCCAGTGCATTGCTTTGGGTGTGGGTGTCACTTCATCCGGTCGTCCAGATTCTTAAACCCACCGTTACAACCCCCTGATGTTTTGTGGTCAGTTGTGAGGTATGTCATGAAGAACTTACCATTATTGATAAGGCACTCAGAGTTGAGAATTTTTTTTTTTTTTTAAGTTGCTTTTACGAATTAAAGCAGATTCAAGGCTATATAGGTAACAATGTCTTTCTAACTCTCTTGTATTCTAGAAGGTTTCTTGAGTGGATGAGGTATGCTGAATTATAGTTAGCTACCTAAGATGTACAAGTATTATTTTTTAAACTTTAAAAAACCTATATTGAGGTATAACTAATACACAAAAATTGCACATGTCGGGCCGGGCATAGTGGCTCACACCTGTAATCCTAGCAATTTGGGAGACCGAGGTAGGCAGATCATTTGAGGTCAGGAGTTCAAGACTAGCCTGGCCAACATGGCTGAAATATAAAATATAAAACTAGCCCAGCATAGTGGTAGGCACCTGTAATCCCAGCTACTGAAGAGGCTGAGGCAGGAGAATCTCTTGAACCTGGGAGGCGGAGGTTGCAGTGAGCCAAGATCATGCCACTACGCTCCAAACTGGGTGACAGAGAGAGTCTATCTCAAAAAAAAGCACATAATTAACGTATACATTTTGATGAGTTTAGACATATACATACAGCCATGATACCATCACCACAACCAAGGTACTATATTCATTACCTACAAAAATGTCCTTGTATTCTTTTGAGTATCTTTTGTGGTAAGAACACTTAATATGAGATCTGAGATCTGTCCTTTTATCACATTTTAAAGTATGCAACATCATGTTGTGAGCTATAGGTACTATGTTGTAGAGGAGAATTCTAGAACTTACTCGTCTTGCATAACTGAAACTTTATACCCACGGAACAACAATCTCTCATTCCCCCCTTTCCCAAGCCCCTTTCAACCACCATTCTATTCTCTGCTTCTGTGAGTCTTGCTATTTTAGATACCTCATATAAGTGGAATTATGCAGTAGTTGTCCTTTTGTATCTGGCTTATTTCACTTAGCATAATGTTCTTTAAGTTCATCTATGTTGTTACAAATGGTAGAATTTTCTTCTTTATAAAAAGTGAATAGTATTTCATTGTACATCTATATCATATTTTTATTCATTCATCTGTCAATGGAAATTTTCTTTGTTTTCATCTTACACCATAGTCAAAAATCAGCTAAAAAATGGATTAAAGACTTAATCGTAAGACATGAAATGGTAAAACCCCTTGAAAAAAACATAGAGGAAAAGCTTCTTGACATTGGTCTTGGCAATGATTTCTTGGATTTGACACCAAAAGAACAGAAAACAAACCTCAATACAGGCAAGTGGGGGCTATACCAACTAAATAGCTTTGGCATAGCAAAGGAAACAATCAAAAAGACAAATCAGTAACCTACAGAATAGGAAAAAATATTTAAAAACCATCTATCTGATAAAAGGCTAATATCCAAAATAGATAAGGATATTGTATAACTCAATAGCAAAAAAAAAAAAAAAAACAAAAAAAAACAAAAAAACCGATTAAAAAATGAGCAAAGAACTTGAATAGACATTTCTCCAACAAAGACATACAAATGGCCACCAGGTATATGAAAAGGTGCTCAACATCACTAATCATCAGGACAATGCAGATCAAAACCACAATGAGATGTTACCTCACGTTTGTTAGAATAGTTATTATCGGAAGTCTTATACACTATCAGTGGGAATATAAATTAGTACAGCCTTATATGGAAAACAGTATGATGCTCCTCACCAGACTAAAAATAGAGCTACCATGTGATCCAGCAATGCCACTTCTTTGGGGCATATATTTCTCTTCAAGTGCTCGAGTATCTATCTGCACCCCCATTGTTTACTGCAGCATTATTCACAATAGCCAAAACCTGTATGTACTTTTAACACTTAGAAAGCCTAAGAATTTTTGTGGTGCTTTACTTCCTCACTAACTTTTTGGGGATATTTGAATCTGGGTATGAACATTAGATCAAATTGTGTATGGTAATTATGGTAACACTTGCCATATGTTCCCCAGTGTAGATAAGCTTGAGAATTGCTTAGTATGATCTCGTGTGTAGTTTAGGAATATTTTCTACAGCAGTGTTTTGTTGTTGTTTTGAGACAGAGTCTCATTCTGTCACCCACGCTGGAATGCAGTGGCATGATATTGGCTCACTACAACCTCTGCCTCCTGAGTTGAAGTGATTCTCCTGCCTTAGCCTCCTGAGTAGCTGGGATTACAGGTACACACCACCACACCCGGCTAATTTTTGTATTTTTAGTAGAGTGGGGTTTCACCATGGGCAGACTGGTCTCGAATTCCTGACCTCAAGTGATCCACCTGCCTCGGCCTCCCAAAGTGTTGTGATTACTGATGTGAGCCACTATGCCCAGCCAGCAGTGGTTTTTAAACTGTGTTCCCTGGAGTCCTATAGGATTGCCTGAGGAGACTTGGAGGATAAAACAAGGTGAGTGAATGGAGTTGCAGGTCACAGGTCTTCTGTCTTCTACTTGAACTAGAGCAGTGCTATTTTTATTTGTGTTACATTCTGGGATTTTACGTAAACTTTTGAGAAAAATACACTAATTTAAAAATATTGGCCGGGCGCAGTGGCTCAAGCCTGTAATCCCAGCACTTTGGGAGGCCGAGACGGGCGGATCACGAGGTCAGGAGATCGAGACCATCCTGGTTAACACGGTGAAACCCCGTCTCTACTAAAAAATACAAAAAAAACTAGCCGGGCGAGGTGGCGGGCGCCTGTAGTCCCAGCTACTCGGGAGGCTGAGGCAGGAGAATGGCGTGAACCCGGGAGGCGGAGCTTGCAGTGAGCTGAGATCCGGCCACTGCACTCCAGCCTGGGTGACAGAGCGAGACTCCGTCTCAAAAAAAAAAAAAAAATATTGTTAGTAGCATCTATAATAGGTAGTCTTTCAGTCTTTGAGTGCCTCTATCATGAGAGTTACCCTATTCATTATATTACTCAACAATTCTGCTAGAAAGTTCTCATGAAGACTCTGAGTCTGCTCCATTGTATTTTTTGCCTCTTTTCCTAGTGTTGTCTCCTGATGCAGCAACGTAGAGTAGGTTTGCTCCTTCTGCTTCTTGGCAGTATATGACTGTCAATGCTTACAGAATGAATGCTCCTGGAAAGTGTCCAAAAGGGCCATGAAGTTGTCATTTTTAGCATTGCTGGGGCATGGATTTGGGTTACACACTGTTGGAGGATGGTGATGAGAGCCGGTCATCTGCTGGAAAGTCAACCACCCACTGTCCACACCTTATTTTCCCTGCATCATTACACATGCAACCATTCTCCTAAAATGGTTAAGAAAGAAAATTCCCTTGTTTCCCTGTGAAAAATGGGCTAAAAAAATCAGTAATTCCTATCACTGTTGATGAAAGAGAAGAAAAGACAATCACGTCTATGAAGTGATGGTAACAAGGGTTGTGGTAGGCCTACTCAATTTTTAAACACTGTACTTAATGCGGTCTTGGGAATATTTGCATTAACCTGAAATTACAGTTACAACCAAGCATCTTCTCTTAATGGTCAATAAGAGCAAAGAGAACTCATTATATTAGCTTTTCTATTATTCAGAAAACGATCTAATTGTATTAATGATTTCCTGAATTCCCATATAATCACATTGACATTAGTTTTTGCTCCTTGGATTTTAAAAAAGGCAATGCTAAAATACTCAAATATTATTGTTCGGAATCAATGGCATCTTGGTCCAATTAGTGAGCATTATTGTTGCAATATATACTCACACAACACACCAGAGACAGCAGAAAACACTCCTGTGTATAAGCAAGCATGAAAAGCATGAAAAACACAGAGTTCCAGAATGGTTTTGTTGTTCTACATTGACAAAAATATCATGGTGAGCTTTCCTGATTTCTACTTGCTTGGCAGTTCTTGGAGCTAACGACACTGCAAAGAGAAGGGCTGTGGGTGGGCTTTCCTCCCTTTTGTAAACAGGATTCTGTTGTTGCCCCTGTTTGAATACCGTGCAGGCTAACTTGGCTTGCTCCTGCCACTTCTCTTCCAGGCAGAATAGGCCACCTCACCGCAGAGGACGGCACTTGCTCCCGACTGCAGGTGATGGAACCTGTTTGTGAAGCACATTTTAAAGAGAGATTCTGTATTTTAATGGTCAGTTAGTAGCTGGCTACCAACTGTCTGTGCTCTCCGCCTGGGGACAGGAATGCCAGGCTTATTAAATATTGAGAAGTTGTTCATTACTATGAGGATCTATGACAACAGGCTATCTGCATATTGAGAAAAGAGCAAGTTTACATTCTTCAGAATAGCTGCTCCAGTTCTGGGGAAGGACTAATGTTTGTCTGGCTAAAGATGCATAAAAATGCAGGCTCTATCTCGGAGATCTGCTTTGTTGCTTATTTTTTCTTTCTTGAAAGGGAAAATTTCAAAAACCAAACTTGCTTATGGGAAGAGAATTAAAAACAAACAAACCTTTTGAAAAATCTAGTTATCTCATACTGGCTGTTTTGGAGAAAATATCAAATGTTTGAAATATTAACTTATATGTTGGTATGTTATAAGAAAATATATTTAATTAGATTACTTCAGATTCCAAAGAACTGAGAAATTTAATAGAATGCAGATAGGCTGTAAGGTGTAAAATGATGGATTATGAGCTGTCTCCTTGAAGTCTTCTCAATAACTGGAAAACTATAATCACCAAGGGTTTAGTCAATGCCAGCTGAAAATTAGGAACCCAGGAAATGCAACCCATCTCATCGTCAAAGAGAGAATTTACATACATGATTGTAGTTACTAATTACCAATTAATGTCAAGATCTCATGAAGACTATTACATAGGGTTATACCAGTGATCTCTCCAGGCCTGTTATCCAATTTTTGACCATGATGCTAATTACGATTACACCTGAAAATGTCTGGGATGTGTCTCAGGTGTGCACAACTTTCCTTCATGAGCAAGTATGGCTACATCACTAATGAGTTTCCATGTTGCTGAGTCTGCTTACATTTGTAAGCAATAATTCCATGGTTACATATGAGAGGACCAGTGCCATCTTTCTGTTGACTCTCATCAACCTGCACTGTGACCATTTACATCTACTTCATGGTAGAGCATGTTTTTTTGGGGGTGTGTATGTATATTTATAGATGAGAATGATGAGACTGTTGATCACAAGGATAGCATATTTGAGAGTCTTTCTGTTTTAGACACGTTGAATCAGACCACTTTCTGAGAGTTTAACAGTGGAAATATCTGTTCCCCAACATCATTCCTAGATGTTAGAAATGTTCTCTCATTCTCCCTAATTTCTGCTTGTTAGAACAGTCATCAAGAACAAAACTCTTCTTGAAATTTGCATTTCATGTTTCTCAGTGGATGCCCAGTGTGTTTTACATGCTTTCTCACCTAAGACATTTGCCTCATGCTCTAGCGGATAACTTTTAGTTTATTACCTTATTTTGCTGCTTTTGTATAATATAGTGACTAAGAGCTTAGGCTCTGAAGTTGGACCATCCCAGTGTAGGTTTTTTTGCCCCACAGCTTATTATAATAGTGCTGCAACACTGGGCAGGTAAGTCAGTTTTCTGTGTCTGTTTCTCAGTTTTGCAATGGGGACAATAACAGTATGTCTTATGAGGGTGTCATGAAGATGAAATATATGACCAATGTCACATGCTTAGCATTATGTTTAACACATAGTAAATGGACAATATATGTTAGTCATTATAATTATGAGTTCAACATCATCCAATGTATTTGAGCACCAACTCTAGACTGAGAATGAATAGATAGTAAAACATTGACGTTATCTTGGAACACTGCTGAGAGTCCAGTGACAGAAGCAGACAAGCAACTGCAATGCAGTGTGATAAAGTACTTTTGAAGGGCACATTCCTTGATTCTTGTTTGGTTGTTAATACACTTTTGTGAGATATCAACACCATTTTCAAATGAGGAACCTGGGCCCCAGGGAATAGAAATGAAGAGCATGTAGGACAGAGAGAAATCTTTTTCTTAAGTCTCTTGCCTCTGAATCTCACCTCTTGTTTTGAACACCAGGCTGTCCTGCCTCGTGACCATATATTCCTGTATTCTTGCTGGTAATTTTGCACAAACACTCTCACCTCGATTTGGCTCTTTAACTGCATCATAGTCTAGGTTGATTTCATTAGGGACCATGATGCTATGGAAAGAGCATGGGGCAGAGGGTCAAGGTTACTGTAGGTGTATTCCAGGTCTGCTATTATGTTGCATGAGTACTTCCCTTGTGTTCTCACCTTTCTGGACCTCAGGTCCTCCAGCTGTTTAATAAAGGCTTTGATGAACACAGTGGTTTTCAGGAAACGGGTTCTGTGGCAGTGCCTCAGCCCCCTCCATCAGAAGGATCTGCTTTTATCTGTGTCAATATATTGGTTGTATATACAAAGATTGTATTTGGAGGAAAAAGGGGGATTCTGTTGCCACAAACAGTTTGAAGTGCTCTGGGCAAATGATGTCTAAGATCTTAGTCTAAAATCCCATGGTTTTAATTGCTAAAAACAATGAGAAAACTCAGAAGAAACTGTGTTTAATACATTCTCACCTTCCCTACCTCCTAAGAAATGCTTAAAAAAAAAAATGACTTTTCATAACTAACTGGGTAGTAATTGGATTTCTGAAGATTTGGTCTCTTCTACATAAACAAAAAATTAAGAGCTGTTTTAATCAATGTGGCGTGGAGTGGCGTGATTATAGAATTCACGAAGGTGGGTGCAAATTCTGGCTCTGGTGTGTGCTGTGTGTGGCTTCCCCAGATCATTTTACTGCCCTAGGCTTTGGTGTCCCTCGCTCAGCCTGCCTACCAGGATTGTGAAGTAGAAATAACTGAACTGAAAGTGCTTCTTAACTCTGGCAGCTGCTGTGAAATGTTAAATCTCCTTTTATGAATGTTTTTAACATAATGAAAAAATTCTGATGATTACTTGTAAGATTTTCAAATCTTCGACTTCTGGGTTTCAGACATTTTTCTCCAACACGCTGCTGTGGTAGGCATGTCTTGGAGTTTGTTCTAATGATACGTCTTTAGTTAACAAAGAGAAGAGGGGTGTGTGTGTGTGCGTGTGCGTGTACATATGCAGCCGTTGTTATTGTTATTGCTATCCAGGCTGACAAATGGGCTTAGGTCCAGACTTCCCCCTGCATTATTAATGAAAAATTTCATATCACCTGAGGCTAGCCTAGTTCCTTTCACGAGTCTTTGGCAACTAACAATCTCGCTGCCATCTGAAAAGAAGTCTGCCAAGCAAAGAATCTCCTCCCTCGTCTTTCCCTTAAGAAACGCTTTAGCATGGCTAGCACACGACTGCTACAAATTAGGTTTGAATAAAACACTATGATAAATAAGTCAGTGTCTCCCTACACAGATTGCCACTTGTTTAGGGATTAAAGTATCGATTTCTGAATGTTGCTGAGATTTAGACATGGGTTAATTAAACATTTACATATATGTGCTGAACAATATATTGCATGGTACAATAATGTGCACTTTAATCAGAAACCGTGGGTGTTTGTGTTTGCTTTTTCCATGTTAATTGGCACCATGCTGGCTCCAGCTTAGGTATTTGGCTAGATGGAAGAAAATAGACATGGTGTTTTAAATATTTTAATTAGGACCAGCAGTTCTCAGCTCCCTCATTTCTCATTGGATTGTTTTTCATGCATGAATAAATTAGCTAGCATGGAAGTACTCTGTAGAAAGTGGTTGCCCTCTGGCCATAAAAAGAGTCCTGTTCATTAATACTTTAATGAAATTAGCTGTGAGCAAAATATTATTCCTTTTAACTGTGTTCTAATTTCTTAATTTTAATTAGGCACATAATTGTAGGGTGCTGAAATTATCTTCATGTTCAGCAACTAAAGTTCCATCATCAGGAGCCCGTGGCTGAAACACCACACACTCTTAACACGTTCCAGCAGGAAATGTTCTGTCCAACTTTTTTTTCTCATTTGCTTCACCAAAGATCCCCTTCACCCCTCCATTTGCGACCACGATGCGATATTTCAAAGCTCCTGCTCCTGCTCCTGACTCAGGCCATTGTAAGGAAGCTACTGGACTTTGGATCTGTTTAGGAGTGAAGCAATGAGGTTTACGAAGAATCCGGTCTGCTGGGTTTCAATTTTCCTTTCAGTTTTTGTGTCCTCAGGCCCCCATCTATGTATCTGCACGTGTGGTTTTATTTTAGAATTTCTCTGTAAGTGCCTCTGTCTACAATTTATAATGTTATTGATTGGTTCAGATGGGATCTACGAACTCTGCGACGGCAGGGGATTCTGTTCCCCCTCCGATCTCATTTGTGGTACATGGGTTCTACTTTATGCAAATGTAGTTGTTGAATGTGTGATATTTAATGGAACTCTCGATTCCATAATGCTGCAAATTCCTGTTATAAGTTGTGGCATTTTTAAGAGTCCACAGATAAATACCAAAACAGAATTTCTGACTTTGATAGGAGAGTAATCTGAATTTGCTGAGTTTTGATTTTAGAAGAAATAGTGTGGAATCTGAATTAAAATGTGAGAGAGAAACTGAAAGCTTATGTGTATTACTTCATATTATTCCTCAAAATTCAAACTGAGATCTTTCATGACATGTATTAGATATGTATCATTCAATAACTACTGGAAAACTAAAAATGCATTCAATAATTGTTTGTAGCGTTCTTGACTGACCATTTCCCAACTCTTAGCATTACATCATATACCTGGACTAATAGTTTTTGAGTGAATTGAAAAAGGCAACTGTCTTACTATTTAAATATTTTATGGGTATTAATTAAGTATAGGTAAACATTGTGTAGTTTATCAAATACACTTTTCATTTATATCAGAAGTTACATATTTGATTGGATATATAAAATGGTAATATCTCTCTCAGTCTTATTGGGATTATTAAATGAGATAAATATAGAGATAAGACACATAGAAATATACCTGACATATACTGAGCATTCAATAAATGTTAGATATTACTGACATTAGTAATACTTGCATATATATAGATTGCCATTTTGCAAACTACCTGACATTATATAGTATTTTATAATGTACAAATCTCTCTTACTATGTTTTCGCTTCATTTAATTGCATCTATTTCATAAAAATAGAGGTCAGATATCCAATTTTATAGAATGAGGCAAATCTCATCCCACCTAGTCAATTAACAAAATAATTCCATGAATGAGACCATATCTCAGATTTAGCTTGGTGCTTATCCACACCAGATTTCAGGGATTGCAATTACGGAGTATGTAAAATGCACTGAACACAGTAGGGGGTGCCAGTGCCTATCACTCAGGCCCCTCTTTCCAGTCCTAAGGTAAACAGGATCCCAAAGTTGCTACATGTTCTTCCCACGTGTATTTTCACCTTTTACTGTTTATAAGTTATAAGGAAATAATATATTGTGATTGGGGCAGATTTCAGTTTTACACAGAGAAACTTATGAAATTTTGGCAGTATTTTAAGGTGAAAAATATGAGAATAAGAAAAATGATAAATTATAAACTTTGAAAACTCACAAATATCACAAAAATTTAGAAAAATAATAGTATTTATGTTGAATAACTATTTGACATACTCCTGTTATATTTTTTTCTCCAGGTTTTTGACTACATACTTTATTTTATGTGAAATGATTTAATATTTTCTGTATAGTTTTCTTAATTATTTTTTTCTAAATAAACAGTGTTTCCTGAATGTTTAGAAAAATATCATTACCTAAGTAACAACAATATACATAAAAAGATAATTTTTCCCTTTAGCATTGTTGATCAAACATTCATATTATTTTATTTTTCAAATGTAGTCTTACTATGTTGCCCAAGCTGACCTCAAACTCCTGAGCTCAAGCATTCCTCCTGCCTCAGCCTCCTGAGTAGCTGGGATTACAGGTGTGCATCACAGCATTGGGCTTTTTTGTTGTTGTTGTTCTTAATAGTAGAAATTTGTAAAGGATGAGTCTGTACACAGAAATATTTATTTGTTTTGTAGTGCTGCTATGAGTTTTTGCCCTACAAACATAGGAATAATGAGAAATTCTATTTTGGAAAGTTCTCCCCAAAACAAAATAAACCAGTGTGTTTATAATTGTATATGCTATACTATGATTCCATTCCTAATGAGAGAGCTTTGTTTTCAATTGGCATCAGTGAAAACTGAATCTCCCATTTGAAATTTTACATGTCTGATGACTGAGTTTTTCAAAGACCAGCTTCTTCTGATTCCATCCATTTCAAATATGGCCTCTTTTGGGCTGTCTCCACACTTCTGGTTCCTGGTGCTGCAGAACACATTTATGTCTGGATCATGCCTTGGTGAATGCACCTTTGATGGGTAGCAGGAATACTTCTGGGGGCAATTCTTTCATTAGATTGGTTATAAAGCACATGGATGTGTCCCACAAAACCTAAACTACACGTGTCCATAACTTCTCCTGAATCAGATCCAAAAAATGCCCCTGGTCACTCCAATGTACATGATATGAAGGAACAGGAAATCGTTGGTGAAGTTGGTGTGAGAAGAGACAATTGTCTTAACCAGGTGTGGCTAAAACATTTTACTTACAAAAATTACAAAACATATGACCATGTGAACGTGTTGACAGAGCCCCTCCCAGGGGCTTGAAAGGGGGCCTGAAGCTCATGTTTGATTAGATTAGAGCAATTCTGGCTCCAATAGGATGTTGACAAATTCTAGATCAGTTTTAAGATACTGTACTTTTCTTTCTGCAACTTTATTTCCCAACATTGAGATTTTCAGATTCATCTTTATTGATACATGTTAAGTCTAGTTTATTCATTTTACTATTATGCACTATTTCATTTAATGAAGATACCACATTTCATTTCCATTTTCCTCTTGATGGCCTTTAGGTCATTTCCAGTGTTTTACCACTACAAATAATTTACTGGCTAAATATCTTGGTACATGTCCCCTTATGCACATATGTTAAAAGACCTCTAGAGAGGTCGCATATTATAAGAATTAAGCAAATGAATTTGGGCGTCAGTTGGCTGGGTTTCCTTCTTAGCTGTGCCATTAATTAGTTATGTGACCTTAAACAAATCACTTAACCTCTGTGCTGTGAGTACCTTGCTCATGGAATTGTTATGAGGATTAAATGAGTTAATACATAAAACATTTAGAACTGGGGTTGGAAAATAATAAACCTATGTGAGGGTTTGTTTTCTTATTTACCAAGGAATGACATTGGCTTATAAAATATGCACATATTAAACTTTATTAGATGTTGACAAATTACTCTTCAGAATTGTACATGTTTATGCTTCTACTCACAATGAATGAGAGTTCCTGTTATCTTGTGTCATTCTCTACATTTGTATTGTCAGGCTTTTAAAGTTTTTGACATTCTGGTGGTATGAAATGATATCTCATTGTTGTTTTAATTTGCATTTCTCTCATTTTTACTGAAGTTGAACATCTTTTCCTACGTTTTTGGCCATTTGAGGTTCCTCTTTTGTGAATTGTTCATAGACTTGGCTTATTCTTTTATATTGTTTGTCTTTCTCTTATTGATTTGTAGAAGTTCTCTATATATTCTGGGTATTAATTTCTTATTGGTTCTATGCATTGCAAGATTTCATCTGTGGTTTTTCTTTTAAATGTTGTTTGATTTTTTGTTAAAAGTTTTAAGTTTAATGTATTAGAATTTATTAATCTCTTCCAATATAATTAGTTCTTTTGTGTCTTTGAAAATTCTTTCTATACCATTAGGTCCTAAAAATATTATGTCTTATGTGTTTTTTCTAAACGTTTTAAAATTTCATTTTTTCATATTTAGTCTTTAACGTACTTAAAATGAATTTTATGTACACTATGTAATTATGATATAAATAAATACTATTTTTCCCATGTAGACAGTTGGTTGTCCTCATACCATTTGATGACTTCCTTTCCCTCCTTGCATGGTTATGCCTCCAAGCTCCCATCTACAGGTTTGGAAAGATGGGGGGTGTGCTCAATTTCTGGCTATCTATTCTGTTTTGCTGATCTCTTTATTCCTGAGCCATAGCATGCTTTTTAATTCCTATGTATTTATAAGTCTTTAAAGTCTGAACTTATATTGAGTCTTTAAAGTCTTAATTTACAATAAAAGTATTTTAAGCGGGTAATCTGAGTTCCCCTTGTCCTTATTCTTTAAAACTGTTTCAGCTATTTCATACTCTTTTATTTCCATACGGATTTTAGAGATGGCTTGTCAAATTACACACCCACCCACATCCCTATTGGGAGATTTGACATTTTATTGTATTTAGAGATAAATTTGAGTGATAAGTGACATATTTATTATATTGACTTTTCCCTCCATAATCATTATACAGCTTTTTACTCATTTAGATTTTATTTTCTGTCTTAATAATTTTACACTTTTATCCACAACATTCTTATACATAGTTTTTTTTGTATTTTCCATCTTTGTTTGTTAATCTGTACTTTAGGTTGGGTATATATTTTTAAAGACAAGTTTCCAGTTTTCTAATCTTCTCTTTAGCTATGTCTAATCTGCTCTTAATTCATTGAATTTTTAGTTTCAGTTATTATATTTTTGGTTTTGCAATTTCTATTTGATTTTTTATTTAAAAAGGCTTTCTAGTTCTCTTCTGAAATGCCCTATCATACCATCTAATTTCTTAAAGGAACATGTTCTCTGTGTGTGTGTGTGTGTGTGTGTGTGTGTGTGTGTGTGTGTGTGTAGAAAAGGAGTGTGTGAACTATACAGATATTTCTGAAAGTAGTCATTACAGATACATTCAACTTTTATTACTCCTCATTACACAGTGACAGGTATTTTAGGCTAATCAGAAAGAAGATGAAGTTTATTTTTTATTTATTTTTTGAGACGGAGTCTCTCTCTGTCGTCCAGGCTGGAGTGCAGTGGTGTGATCTCGGCTCACTGCAAGCTCCGCCTCCTGGGTTCATGCCATTCTCCTGCCTCAGCCTCCCGAGTAGCTGGGACTATAGGCGCCCACCACCACGCCCGGCTAATTTTTTATATTTTTAGTGGAGATGGGTTTTCACCGTGTTAGCCAGGATAGTCTCGATCTCCTGACCTTGTGATCCACCCGCCTTGGCCTCCCAAAGTGCTGGGATTACAAGTGTGAGCCACCGCGCCCGGCAGAAGGTGAAGTTTGAAAAGGAGAACCCATTGGAATTATGTATTAAAATCTAAGTAAACATTCAAAACGTTAATCAAAGTGTATTGTCTTTTTTAAAGTTAGGATATTTTACTCAATTAGGGTTTATGAGGTACCTACTAAACTGGACAATTAATAAGGATGGATTTGTGTCTCTTTTTTGAAGTCACCAGTTCCTAGAATAGTGTCTGCATATGTTTCTTGTTCAATAAAAGTTTTAAAATGGAACTGAATTAATATTCCAATAAAGTTACCTTTTTGAAACACAGCCTGACTAATTAGGGATAGACAACTAAAAGAGGATTTTGTGGTAAGTATAGAATGTAAAGATTTCTACATATAAACAAATGTGATGCTGAATTATTTTTAAAAAACTGTATTCATCTCAACAGAAAACACTCAAAGTGTTGAGCCTGTTTATTTGATAAATGCAGGGTGGAAGGGAGGACAAGAGGAAGAGGAGGAGGAAGAATTCAGAGGGGAGAGCCCTGGAAGTGAACACTTTGTCCCTCCTGGTCAATATAGTTCAGATTTGTTTAAATGCTTAAATATTCTCTTCTGGTTTGGGGTTGGCGTATGATACAGCTGCCACAAATTTCTGTGGGTTTCAGTCCAAAATGGCCACATAGATGTGACCCAAATGAAACCATATAGACTATGCTATTTGGTATTTGCATTTTAGGACATTTGATAATCATTTGAGGATAATCTCAACTGATTATCAGAGGAGAGAGCTGGGCAAGGTTGAACATCTGACTAAAGTGCAAATTGCTCACAGTTTTCTACTGCATGAGTTCCAAGTGGCGCCTATTCTAGGTGTTATTGCTACAGCCTGCCTAAGACAGCTATTACAGATGACCGTAGTTCTTGATTACACCTCCCTTTTGGGAACTGGATTCAGGTTGGTTTGCAATTAAAACTAAACAAAACTGGTCTTGATATAACTTGGGAGCAATTTTCTGCCTTTTCATAGATTGCCCCTAGAAACAAGAAAGCTAAGAGATTTGTTATTTCCACTGGCAATCTAGTTTTGCTATATAAACAATTTAAAATATAATGTGCTGTATGGGCTGGGAGCATGTGATATGACCATAGGGAGTGTTTACTATTTACCTGTGGTCAGTCTTCCATCAACCTGAATACTCTTAGGACTCAAGATGGAAAGACTGGAATCACATAACCTTTAAGTCATCATTCATCACTTGGCCAAGCAATTGTTTCTGATTGAGCAAGCAGGAGTATTATTTATTGATAGAAGTAGTTGGGAAGAAACAATTTTGATATTGTCAAAAAACTGGCCTAGGATTTAAACCGTCTAGTACTCAAAACGTAGAGAAAATTTTGGTCTATCTATCGCTCTATTTATTTTCTTCTCATTATCTTTCTATCAATTTCTCTCATTCCAAAATGAACCTAAGAGACTTATACAAATGTATACACACAAACACATACACACATTCGTTTCTATGGAAAAATTGGAAGATGATAGATAGGTATATAGATAAGCACAGGAATAAGATTGGAAGGCTATACACCAAGATGTTAACTAATACTATCTCCCCAGGGTGAGATTCTATTCTTACTTTCTTCTTGTCTCTGCAATGAATGTGTATCATTTTAAATAAGAGAATAAGTTACTATATAATGAATAATTTTTAAAAATAATTTCTTATAGAATCTTATTCAATGAGAAATAGCAATGTGTTCAAAATTACATACATCCACTTAATACAATTTAAAAAAATTAAAAGAGAAAATAAGAATAGGAAAGGTAAACTGAGAGGAAGTCTGAGTTTAGCCATAAAGAGGCAGGCTCAGAAGTGTGGTAACCTGGTGAAGGTGGGGCCTCAAATGTGTCATTGATGGTGGGGCACAGTGGCTCATGCCTGTAATCCCAGCACTTTGGGTGGCTGAGATGGGCAGATCACCTGAGGCCAGGAGTTTGAGACCAGCCTGGACTATATGGTGAAACCCCATCTCTACTAAAAGTACAAAAAAAGTAGCCAGGCATGGTGGCACCTGCCTATAATTCCAGCTACTTAGGGAGCTGGGGCATGAGAATTGCTTGAAGTGAGCCAAGATTGTGCCACTGCCCTCCAGCCTCAAGTGATCCACATACACGTCCCCGTGTACACTATGGCTTCCCCCCAACTCCTCCTCCATGTGGTAGCCAATGATCTTAAAATTTACACAGCAAATCGTGTTGCCACTGGGCTTCCTACTGCTGTCCTTACCTCCTTTACTACATGTCAACGTGACAGTCAGAGTGATCTGAAGACTCAGTTGGATTATGAGTGTCTGCTGACATCCTTTCAATGACTTCAAGTTTCTCTTTAGACAAAGACCCCAATCTTTACAGTGGCCTAAAAGGCCCTTGGTGACCGGGCCCTGGTCTACCTCTCAGCTGAGTTTCTGCCTTCTTCCCTTTATGCAGCAGGTGTGCTGCCCTGTGTGCCGTCCTACTTCCAGTCCTTTGTGCTTGCCACTCCCTGTGCCAGGAGGGTTCCCTCCTTCCTCCCCTTTATTCCTATTTGTCTCTCTTTTATTAATAATTAAGCTCAAGGGTGAGAAGGAGAGGATCAGGAAAAAGAACGAATGGGTACTAGGCTTAATGCCTGGGTGGTAAAATAATCTGCACAACAAACCCCCATGACACATGTATCCTGAAGTTAAAATACTAAAAGTTTAAAAAAAAATTTTAAATCTTGCCCATCTTTGAAAGCCTTCCTAAATAAATATGCAAAATTAGCTTGGAGAGAAAAATAATAATTCAGCTTCAAAATCCAGACAAAGAGTGCTCTCTCTCTTATAATTATGTACAGGAGCCTGTACTTTTCCTTCCGCGAACTCACCACAATGTGTAGTGGATGTTCATTTGCGTAATTGTTTCATGCATGGTGCTTCCCATCCCAAGACAAGCTTCATGAAGGTGAGAAATCTTTTGCTCACCATCATATCCCTTGTGGCCATAATTCCTAAGCACATAATAGGCGCTCAATAAATGCTTGTTGAGTAAATAAATGAATGTCTTAAAGATTTCATTGGAAGATGCTTCATTTACGCCTCTCTCCCTTCTACCTTGAATTACTAGTTTGAAAGCAGGTTCAAGAAGGAAATTAGAAGCCTGCTCACCTCTGGGTCTGGAGGTCTGGAGCATCTCTCTGAACAAAGAATGAGGATTGTGGGTTGCTGAGCAACAAGATAAAGTCCTAGAAGAACACAGCTAGCAACATCCCCAAGTCAAATTTTTGGATTTTGGATTCAACACTGTGTTTTCTGTTTATAGCTTTAGCTGCTTTTGGAATGGGGACAATTTGCCTCTGCTGTGTCCTCTTCTTAGCACAATTATTTCAACCTTGAGAGGATTGATAGTCATTGCTAGTCTGTTTTGAAGGGAGAGAGGCATGAGTTCTAAAATTACTTCAACGTTATACCCGGGATTCTTAAAGGAAAAGAAACACGGAGTCCTTGGATGAAATCGTGTAATGGTGAATAAAGAAGGTTGAAAAATGTATGTAAAAACATTTATCAGTTAAAAAAAAAAACCAGTGCTCTTCTGAGCATTTAATTTTCAGCATGGGACTTTAATTTCATGATGATCCACCTTTTTTGGCTGCCTCCTCCTCCTCCCCTTCCTTCTCCTCTTCCTTCTCCTCTTCCTTCTCCTCTTCCTTCTCCTCCTCCTCCTCTTCTTCCTCCTCCTCTTCCTCCTCCTCCTCCTCTTCCTCCTCCTCTTCCTCTTCCTCCTCCTCTTCCTCCTTCTCCTCCTTATTACTATGACTGGAAAAATGTTTATATACAGGATCAAAATACAAATTTGAACCTCCAAATTTGTCTCTGAATATTAAGTGACAAGATGGTGTGCAGTATTTTTAAGAACTACCTGGGGGAACATGACTATTCTGTTGCAGTTAATAATACTTGCAATTCTGTTCAAAACCACTTTTAAAAATCTGATAGCTGCTTCACGGGGTTGCATTGTCTTCCAGCTTATAGTTTAGAATTCTTGGTTGCATCCATGCTTGCAAAATAGCTATTTGGCTTGTTAATTTAACCATTTGTGCTTACCAAATTCATCTTGAATCCGTGGAGGTGTTCTCATGATGTCTTTAAAGACATTCTTCTAAAATTTGAAATAAACCTTCCATTGCATGCATACCATATAATGACATTTTATGTTGCAATAACTAGTAGAAATAGACTAGAATGCATATAATGATCATTAGGCATACTTTTTGTTACTAGCCCTTAGTTCCTTTTTCCAAATGGGTGGAGACATGCGAGTGTGTGGAGAGGGAAAGGAGGTGGGGGAGAGATTGGAGAGGAGATCAAGTTAGAGAAGAGGGAAGGCTTGGGGCAATTGTGCAAGTTTGGGAAAGGAAGCTTTAAGTATTGAGGTCTGGAGCAGGGTATCTTCAATCATTTAGTCAAGCAATAACGATTGATTCTATAAGAGGCACTATGCTCGTAAATTTAGAAGTGAAAAAACATCATGATGCTTAGCCTTATGAAGTTTGTAGTCTAACGAGAAACAGGCATTAAACAAATACTCATACAAATAAATATGTATTTGTAAATTATAATTTAAAAAACAACAGATATAATAAGATTACATAAGGGAGACCTGATTTAGATATAGGGGAAGCCAGGGAAATTTTTTGTTATTAAAGGTACTCGTCAGCTGAGATGTGAAAAATGGCTTAGAATTGGCCAACCACAGAGAAGGTAAAAGAGTGTTTCAGGCAAAGAAAACATACAAAGACTCTGAGGTGGGAAAGAGCTTGGCACCTTTAAGAAATGGAAAGGAGGTCAGTGTGGCAAATGCAGACAGGAAGAGGAGAGGGAGCAGGGCCTCTTCAGCTAGCCTGTGGTGGGTAAGGGGCTTGCAGTTTCTCCTTAATGCCGTGGAAAGGCACCCAAGAGTTGAAAGCTGGGAGTGGCATGATCAGATTTGGTTTTCAAGAGCACTCTGGTTAAAGTATGGGGTGCAGAGAAGGAGAACAAGAGAGGTGATGGGAGCATGCTAAAAGTAACAACATGATGTGAAATACTGAAAGGCCCAAACTTTCCACATCTTCCTATTGCTGATGCTTAAAACTTACTTCCTTTGGGTTGAGATATTAAAGATTCCCTAATGTGTTATTGCAAGGGAGGGGGTCAACCATTATGATGCATTACAATATGAAGAAATAGGTCCTCTTTCAAGCTGCTAATAGCAGAGCATGTGGAACAACCACTGTAGAAAGGCTCTGTTGCGACCTTCTCTACCAGCTCTGTTAGTAATGTCTGATTTCCTTAAACACAAGAATTTGAGGCAAATATCGTAAAAATAATACTTATTAATGTGTGTTGTAGAGAACTATTATATGACTTTATATCAATGATAAGGTTGAAAATAAGTATGGAAATATTTTGTAGTCACAAAATGAAATCCTGGCTAGGCACGATGGCGCAGGCCTGTAATCGCAGCACTTTGGGAGGCCGAGGTGGGAGGATTGCTTGAACTCAGGTGTTTGAGACCAGCCTGGGCAATGTGGGGAAACCCCATCTTCACAAAAAACACAAAAATTAGCCGGGCATGGAGGTGCACACCTGTCGTGCCAGCTACTCCAGGGGGCTGAGGTGGGAGGATCGCTTGTGCCCGGGAAGTCGAGACTGCAGTGAGCCGTAATCACGCCACTGCGTTTCAGCCTGGGTGACAGAGTGAGACCCTGCCTCAAAATAAAATAAAAAATAAAATAAAACAGAGTGAAAGAGAAGCAGAAAAGGAAGAGACTTTTTTGTGGACAGTTTTACCTAGAGTCCCTCCTTTCAAAAGCTACCTTCTGGTTTTACCAAAGATTGGCCTCTTTGTTGAGAATAGGACTTCACTTTAGGAAGGTTTAGGCATTTCTAGAATTTGTTTCCCATCTCCTTGCTTGAATGGAGATGAACCTGTGATGGAAAGAAAATGAGCAAAACCAAAAAAGATGCAATCCCAGCATCGAGGCTACTGCTGGGCACAACTCCAGGGGCCAGTGTGTACTATGCAATACGGCTGTCTTGACCAGAGCTGATTTATAGTTTTTCTTTTTGGCAGGGGAAATGGGCATTGAATTAGGTTGGGATGCTTGAGGGGCCTCAGCTGTATCTGTAATGTCTTACTTCCTTAAGAAAAGGATCTGAAACAAATGTTAAGCTATCTGAAGCAAAATGTTAAGCTATGACAAAAATAAATGCTAAGTGACAGGTGTGATTGTTAAATGATTTTTATATCTAGATATTTCATAATAAAAATAACCTTTGAGATTTCTTAGAAACTTAATAAGAAATGCTCATTTTATATGATTGCAGCTATAAGGGAGGTATAGGTACGAGTTTGCCTACAAATGCCATATTTCTTATGTATACTGTCTTCAGCCCAAACAAAATGTAATATATTATTATTGGTAGAAAGCAATGTGGGTGAGCTAGAAGGTGCACATTTATCTAGTTGTCTGTAAGAGATCAGCAAGTTATCTGCTATGTTTCCCCTTCCCTAGATTGGAGAAAGGGCATCTGAGTCCCTTTGCCTTTCAATGTTACTCTCTCTTAGTTGTTTTAAGTTTCAGAAATTATTGTTATATATTTTTTGAGCACAGAACAGGTTGTGCATAGGATTAAATAAAATGCCCTTAAAAAATAAGTACTGTTTCAGGTTAGCATATTTGCACAATCCTACACCAAAGAGACTTTAATCCTTGATAGGACACTTTACATTTACTCCATTTGCTCTTGAAGATTAGCAGATGGTATCAGAGGTTTGTTCAAATTGCCCTCACTTGATGTTTGTCTCACCCTTCAGTGACACTAAAAAGAGGAATGCCAAACATGGAGTCTTCCAGAAGAGCCTCCAAAGAGCTTCTCACTTTTGCAGCTGCCAGCCACCTTGGTCTTCTCATTTTGGGTTCCCAGTAAAGGTTCGAGTGTTAGCTTTATAAATAATGATACCGAGCTGCCTGAAGCTAGCGTCCCTTGTGCTTGGGGAGATTTTGGCATTAAAGCAAACATCATCAATTTTTTAAGAAATGGAAATGAGTTACAGATGTGGACTATTGAAAGGGCTCATGTGTGTTGGGCTTCAGTCTGTTTGAAACTGAGGACATTTTAAAAGAAAATCAATTAAAAAATTCAGTTCTCCTGGGAAGAGAGAGGCCTGACTCTTTGGAAACCTGCTCCCCTTTCCAAACCTTCACTCCTTGTACCCTATTGATATAAAAACAGATTCAACTTCATCAGTGACAAGATGGGTGGTGGCTTGTTAAAGGGAATACCAAGTTCTCAGATAAGAATTTCATGTATCTGTTTCAACTGAACCCACATATGCCTCTTTTTTACTACGAGAAACTTTGGAATCTTTTTCATTTGATTCATGGCAAACTGAACACTTACAATAAAGTATCTTCCCTTTTACTTTCCTCAGCAATATTTAAATCAGAGTGCCGAAAGAAATAAATAACCATAATTTTTCTTAAATTTCCATTTGACAGTTGACAGAGTCTCTATTTTACAATTTTACTTTTTTTTTTAAAAAGGAAGATTGTAAATGCCTGTACTATATATGGTATACATCATTGCAAAGAGCAACATTGGTGTTTCTTTTGTGTTTAGAATCATGAATTATAAGTGACTTAAGAACTTATCGCCAACTGGCACATTGAGTCAGTCTTGCAATGTCGTTTCAAACATGTCAGTATATTAAACTAAAGTGTTTTCTATCTATTGGCATGTATTCTAACAGGAATCAAGTGGCTTATTTAAAAAGACCTAAATGTGTGTAACAAGTCCTCAGAAACAGGCAAGACTGTGTTTTGATGCCATTAATTACTTTTGATTATCAAACCGCTGTCTCCATACTAATTGCTAAATCCTGTGGGATCTCACTAAGATGAGATATAGCCAAGAATAGACAATAAAACCCCTAGTCAGCAGAGGTGGTGATTTTTAACATCTTAAAGACCATATTTAAAGGTATGTTACGATGTTAACTTAATATCATAGCCATGATGTTCAGTTAGCAGAGGCAGACACCCTTCATTAATAAGTAACTGATTTGAGAGTGGGGGCAGTCTTGTCCTGATGAGGGAAGTTAACTTGTTTGTCTTCCCTTGAGGTCTCTTCTAAGTCCAGAACATCACAGATTTCACTTCTAGATTGCTATAGGCAAAATAAGCTGAAAATTGAGTAATTAAGATTTAAAAATGTATTTTCTTTCTATTCATGACATAATAGAAATTGTCTCTAGCCTCCCTCCGGCATGTATTGGCTCCTCTAGATGGTTTTGCTGGTGGAGACGACTGTTTCCATCACTGTTGAGCTTTGAAGGTGCTGGGTTCTTCCTTCTGAGACAACAATTGTTTGGCCTTTCATCCTACTTTTCCCCTGACTTTACTTTTTAAAAATTTATTTTTTTAGAGACAGGATCTTGCTCTGTCATCAGGCTGGAGTACAGAGGTACAATCATGGTTCACTGTAATATTGAACTCCCAGGCTCAAGCAGTTCTCCGGCCTCAGGCTCTTTCTTAAGTAGCTGGGACTACAGGCGCACACCACCACACCTAGCAAATTTTTTTTTTTTTTTTTTTTTTTTGAGACGGAGTCTTGCTCTGTCACCCAGGCTGGAGTGCAATGGAGCGATCTCAGCTCACTGCAAGCTCTGCCTCCCGGGTTCACACCATTCTGCTGCCTCAGCCTCGTGAAGAGCTGGGACCACAGGCGCCCGCCACCACGCCCAGCTAATTTTTTTGTATTTTTAGTAGAGACAGGATTTCACGGTGTTAGCCAGGATGGTCTCAATCTCCTGACCTCGTGATCCACCTGCCTTGGCCTCCCAAAGTGCTAGGATTACAGGTGTGAACCACCATGCCCAGCCCCACACGTAGCTAATTTTTAAACAATTATTTTTTTGTTAAGGTGGGGTCTTGCTATTTTGCCCAGGCTGTTTCTCTGATTTTAAATCTAGGTTTTGGTTATGTTGCGGCTGAAGAATATCTTTGCAGTATTTATTTTCATAGTAATACTAGTTCATGTTTTCTTTGCTTTTGGTTCTCACTCTTCTTGCTAAATTTTGTTTTGTTCTGGTTTTTGGTTTTAAACATCATCTTGAGTTAAAAGCCATTGGAAAAACTCCCCCCAGGGCGCTTCTCTTTTTCCTAATCAGTGTGTGGAAAGGACTCTTCTTTGTTCTTTTCAAATAAAATAGTTTTCTAACAAATTAGTGAAACCTCTTCTGCGACTTCCCTTAATGAGGAAATATCTATAGATTACGGAAGAGAAGAGCTCCTAGTGAACCCTTCCTTCCCTGGAATAAGTCCTGGGAAGCACAAATGTTTCGATGCTGAAAGACGTAAAACAGGCACAAAGAGGAACATGTGATGCTTGAGGACCATCCGAATCTCAACGTACACTGTTACGTAGGTGCCAACGTAGGCGAGGGTCTGTTAAGCTCATTTTTCTGTGAAAGAGACAGTAGAAAGTGAGCTGAGGATTTCCACACTACAGGCCACATTTCCCTGCAGGGCCTGAGAAACTCGGCTGGAGTTTATGGTCAGTAGATGGTTAGAATAAATTCCTTGAAATCACCTGCAAAGGCACCAAACTGATATCCTGGTGATGCTTCCTTTAAGATGTAGCCGTCTTAAGAACCTTTCCGAAGCGGAGGCATTTTAGAAAGCATGTTAATGAAATTGGGTGTGATTAAATGGAAGCAATTCTCTTGTTTGGTTTTATGAAAATGAATCTATCTCTTGAAATAGATCCATCTCCCATTTCTCAACATCTTATCAGAGGATGCCATTGCAGTGGGGACCAAGTGCTCCCTTTCCAATTTAATGGGAAATCAAAAGTGCAGAGCCACCTGCACAGACAAAAACCAACAACTCTGAAGGATGACCCTTCAGTGGAAATGCATTATGGAGCGGGCCATGTGTTTTCCTGGAACTCACATTTTAACCCCAGCGTGGATCTCTGTATTAAAGTAAGATCTCAGTAAGAGCCCAGCTTGTGTTATACCCTACCCGGTGTCAGTGGTGGGCAAACAATAATTGTCAGAGCTCAGGTTTCTCTAAGACCTCATATTCTCAAAGTGGATATCATAGGTGTAAAGACCAGTGAAGTTGATAATGAAATAGCTAGTATTCCTTTAGGATTTTGATGTCAGAGAAGGGAACTTATCGTCTCTTATTGCCAGGAAGCTGTCAAACCTGCCTTAATTATGATTAATAACATATACATACCTGAGAAGATTTTTTTTCTCTCTCTCATGCTGACTTTCTTAAAAATGTCTCTTTGCTAAATATGATCTCAGGGGCCAATGCAGCTGTAGCTTTAGGAATAGACTAGAATGGGTTCCCTCTGTGTCATGATGTTTATAATACATTTATTCTTGGCTAAATAAATCATGTTCAAAAATCTCTCCATGTATATTGCCTTTCTTTGCTAGTTTTACGGTGAAAAAAGGTGTTTTGAGTGGACAATTTTAATCTTTTCATAAATGAGCTATCTTTTTTTATTATACTTTAAGTTCTGGGGTACATGTGCACAATGTGCGGGTTTGTTACATATGTATACATGTGCCATGTTGGTGTGCTGCACCCATAAACTCATCATTTATGTTAGGTATATCTCCTAATGCTATCCCTCCCCCCTCCCTCCACCCCATGACAGGCCCCAGTGTGTGATGTTCCCCTTCCTGTGTCCAAGTGTTCTCATTGTTCAGTTCCCACCTATGAGTGAGAACATGTGGTGTTTGGTTTTCTGCCCTTGCAATAGTTTGCTCAGAATGATGGTTTCCAGCTTCATCCATGTCCCTACAAAGGACATGAACAATGAGCTGTCTGATTTTAAAGCAAATCAGTAAGTACTTCTTATTCACCCTCCAAGAGAATGATCTCCCTGTTTCTGAAGTGAGCAGTTTTATTGTCTTAAAAGAGGGAAAAATGGGGAGTAATTATGATATTGATGTAAGACTTGAGAAAGAAGCACATATTAATTGTGAATCATGGCTAAACCAGTGTAATAGAGCTGTCTTGATAGTCATAACGCAGTAAACAGCACTGTTCAAAGGTAATTATGAAAAACAGAAATAAGAATGGAGACCATTTATGGTAGAGTCCGATGTAATGATGCATATTTTACTCTGCTATTTAGACAAAGAGTGAGTTCAGAAGTTTATGCATTTGAAGAGAGGATATTTAAAAAGAGGTTGTATATGAATTTTGTACAGGTTTTGACTTTTTTTTTTAGTCTAGACTTATCTTTTGCTTATTCTTGTCAACATTCCCAGAGTGTTTTATATTTGCAAAGTGCTTTACTCTGGTTTTACTAGTTATTCCCAATCATAATACACACCTGACCTCATTCTAGTGTTCAGGTAAAGTTAACAGGCCTCAGAATTCAGTGAGTTGATGGCTCCATCTCTGGCTTAATTAGACAGTTTAAGCTCTAATTGGTTGGTGGTAAGTCAATCAATCAGTTAAAGAGTCGCACATTTACTCCCTGGGAATTGTGGGAATTGTGATCTAGCAGGCACCAGACACTTCAGGAGAAATCACTTACTCAGAGCAGAAACTCCCATTGTCCCAAAGGGCCCTGGCAGCCAGTGTCCATCAAGGGAGGGTCAAGTGCGCGAGTGGCTCAACCTTTTCTGTGTGTAGAATTTAAGGAAAAGCAGATCACCCTGTCCCCTGTGCTCTAGAAGGAAAACATGTTACAGTTAAACGTGTTGCTCACAAAGATGGAGACAGAGGTGACTGTGAACTACAACAAAGGCTGCCTTGGAAAGGGAGGCAAGGGCAAGCTGGAATACCCACGTGTGCCGATGAGACCGCTGTGGGCTCAAGCATCCTGGGATGTGGGCATTGACCCACAAATTCTGAATCTGTGGGGTTGTGAGTTCCTTGAGGAAAGAACTGTATCTCCTTCATTTTTGTATCCCTTATAGCAGCAGTCCCCAAACTTTTTGGCGCCAGGGACCAATTTTGTGGAAGACAATTTTTCCATAGATGAGTGGCTGTGGAGTGGGGGTGGGGGGGATGGTTTCAGGATGATTCAAGTGCGTTACATTTATTTTGCACTTTATTTCTTTTTTTTTTTTTTGAGACGGAGTCTTGCTCTGTCACCCAGGCTGGAGTGCAGTGGCCGGATCTCAGCTCACTGCAAGCTCCGCCTCCCGGGTTTACGCCGTTCTCCTGCCTCAGCCTCCCGAGTAGCTGGGACTACAGGCGCCCGCCACCTCGCCCGGCTAGTTTTTTTGTATTTTTTAGTAGAGACGGGGTTTCACCGTGTTAGCCGGGATCATCTCTCGATCTTCTGGCCTCGTGATCCGCCCGTCTCGGCCTCCCAAAGTGCTGGGATTACAGGCTTGAGCCACCGCGCCCGGCCTGCACTTTATTTCTATTATTATTATTATATATTGTGGTAATATATAATGGAATAATGATACACCTCACCATAACGTAGAATCAGTGGGAGCCCTGAGCTTATTTTCCTGCAACCAGATGGTCCCATCTGGGGGTGATGGGAGATAGTGACAGATCACCAGGTATTAGATTCTCATAAGGAGTGCACAACCTAGATCCCTCGCATGCGCAGATCACAATAGGGTTTGCACACCTGTGAGAATCTAACGCCTCCACTGTTCTGACAGGAGGTGGAGCTCAGGCAGTGATGTCAGGGATGGGGAGCAGCTGTAAATACAGATGAAGCTTCGCTTGCTCACCCACCACTCACCTCCTGCTATGTAGTCCAGTTCCTAACAGGTCATGGACCAGTATCAATCTGTAGCCTGGGGGATTAGGGACCCCTGCCTTATAGTGTCTATCCCTGGGCATTGTGTGCTGTATTTACTGAATAAATACATGAAAACATGTATTCCAGTAGTGAAAAAACCCCTGCTCAAAACCTATATTTTTTTAATGTTTAATATTGGTCACATGAATGGTCATCTACTTTATTCTATCTTATTCTCTGGCATTGATTATAAAGTTGTTCCCAAGTCAACCCATTCTTGTGGGAATATGCACAAGAATGGGGCGCATCACTCTGTCCATGGATGGATTCTCAGGATGCCCACCTTAAAGGCAGCATGGATATTTAGTTGCATACATTCTGGTATGTGTGAAATAAGCCAGCCATGGCACAATGCTGATAAATTTCAATGATAAAAATGGCTACATGCAGTTTTCTTATGTATTCTCTCCACGTCTGTGAATGTTTAAAAATGTTCCTATTAAAAACTTAAAACAATCAGTCACATATCTTCTATTTTCACCTTGAACAATTTGATTCATAGACTTGTAGGGCTGCCAAATACTGTGAAGGCCATTTAGTCCCTATCCTTGTATTCTGCTGAAGAGGAAACTGGAGATATGATAGTAAAGGGCTTCCAAAAGCTAATTATAACAGAGCTGATGCAAGAAGCCAACCATCATAAGGGACTTAACTTTTTATAACTCTGGCTATTTCAGAGATGGCACCTTTGGTGTTATCTCAAATGTGTGAGTAAACACATAACTGGAAAAGCACTCTAGTCAACATTGCAGCCCTATGCTGTACCACACAAAATGAGGCAGCAATCATGATAAGTAAGTCTACAAGTGAAAGTGAGCTTAAATATACAGATAATTGAGGGACATGGTTTCTAATGTAGTCTTGAGTTTTCTTCTAGTTGATTTTAGGATATTAGATTTAGTTTCTAACGCCCAAAAGTCCCTACATGATCTGGATTTCGCCAGTCTCTCTAAGCTCTTCTGACCTGTTCCTCCTCACTCACTGCAGTCTAAATTTTCTGACCCTTGAATACGCCATGATTGTTCCCACCTCCAGGTCTTTGCACTTGCTATTTACTCTTCCAGGAACTGTGTTTCTTCCACATCTTTACAGGCCTAGGTCTTTCTTCTTATTATTAATTTTTAAATAGACTTTATTATTATTATTTTTTTAGAGATGGGGTCTTGCTATGTTGCCCAGGATGATCTTGAAATCCTGGTCTCAAGCAGTTTGCTCCCTTCAGCTTCCCAAAGTGTTGAGATGACAGGCATGAGTCATCGCACGTGGCTTAGTTTATTTTGTAGAGAAGTTTTAGGTTCACAGCAAAATTGAAGGAAAGTACAGAGAGTTCCCATCTATCCTCTGCCCTCAGACATGCAGAACCTCCCCACCTTCAACATCCTGCACAAGAGTGGTACATTTGTTAAAATCGATTAACCTGCATTGATGCATCATCATCACCTGAATTTCATTGTTTACGATTCACTCTTGGTTTTGTACGTTCTTTGGGTTTGACAAATATATAATGACGTGTATCCACCATAATAATATCATACAGAAAACTTTCACGACACTCAAGATCCTCTGTGCTCCGCCTGATAGTCCCTCCCTTTCCCCAGCCCTTGCCCATTAATTTTTTAATCTCTGTTCAGATATTGCCTTCTCAGAAAAGCCTATCTTCAGCAGCATGGCTAAAACAGCAACCTCTCCTCACCCTAGTCATTTTCTATCCCTTATCCTCTTTTATTTTCCCTCTAGCATTTACTAATATCTGAACATACCATGTCAGTTTGGCTATATGAGTTTTTCCTACCTCTGTCCATTATAAGGTCCCTGAGTAGAATATATTGCTCACTGCTCTAGCCCCTGGCTTGTAGAATAGTGTCTGGCATATGTAAGTCCTCAATAAATATTTGTGGAATGTATGAATCTACTGAGTTTCTTTAATGTGCCAGAGACTACACTGGTGATATGGACGTGAGTTAGGTACGACTCCTTCCCCAGAGGAACTTATTATTTAGAGGGGAGGTTATAATGTCATCTGGCAAGTACCATGACTCAGAGTGTTGCTATGAGAATCCAGTGAGGGGCTCCCTAAGTCAGAGTGGCGGAGTCAAGGAAGCTTTCCCGGAGAAAGTCACACTGAGGTTAAGGCTTGAAGGGGAAGGAAGACTTAGCCTGGGGAGTGGATGCTGTCAGTGCCCTACCCACCCCGCTGTGCCATCCACCATAATGGTGCTCTCAGACTCTGCTACTTGTCTGACAGTTCTCTCTTGCTGGCAGGCTGGCAGGGCTAGGGAGGTAAGTTATCCCATCAGAGCAGCCCACAATCCATGACTGATGGGAGCACGTCAATAAATATCCCAGCTCCCTTGACCTCCCATCCTCCCACTGGGAGGTCCCCCGGGGGATTGTGCCTCAGTTCCCCACAGTGACAATCTGCTCAGTAATGCTCACATTACTGGTTTCCTTATCTTGCCTGTCTCATATCCCCTCCCCCTACCTATGCTTCTGAGATCACTTCTAAAATAAATTATTTTCCCTCAAATCCTTGTTTCAGGTTCTTCTGGGAGAACCCAATTTAGGACGTCTGACAAAGAAAAACAGAGCAAGGGCATTCTATAGAAGACAGCAGCTTTTGTAAAAAGCTCAGACTTGTTTAGCAAATAATGAGATTAATTGTGAATTAAGTGTAATGTGAGTGGCAGGAGATGAAGCTGGAGAAATATTGGACTGGCTCATTTGCCTCTTGAATGGGTTTTTCTAGGAAAAGTCATGGTGGATTTCTAGCCATGGTTCTAGCTATGTGAACAGGAATATATATATGTACATTCATATATACATACATATATGTGTATATATATGTATATATATATCATGGTTTTCATAAGTGATGCAATCTATAGTTTTGGAATAGAGCAAAAATACCTAGTTTGTGCGGGAATTACACCCATAATCTCCTTCACCTTCAGATTCATCTTCTCATCAAATGTACTAATTAGACACACAGTAGTAATACAGGCAAATCACAATTTCATCTGTGAAGTTAAAATGAGAATAAAAGAATAAGAGAACAGTCGACGTAAAATACTTTGTGCCTTGATCGGGAGTTTGGGAATCAAGACCTGAACGGCCCGTCAGGAATAAAATGGCCTGTGCTTTGGCCTTCCCCTGCCACCCGGCAGATCTGATGGAAAGAAACTATCTGTGGCTTCCAAAATGTTTTTGGTCCCCATGTCCCTGACCTCCTGCCTTTTTTGAAGGGGAATTTTCAGAGAAACCCATGCTACATTTAACTTTGGGAGCTCTCCTGTGGGCTTGTGTCTAACCAGACACTGCCGATCTGAATATTTCCTGCATGCTAAGCAGACCATTGTCAGCCGCTTCCTCTAGGCTAGATTGTTATAAATGCTGTTTATGATCCTGCTATGACAACTGTGAAGGACATGGCAAAGAATTTATCACAGGATTATTCATCCACCAGCAGAATACCTAATAAGATTCTAAATGACCCAAGATGATAATAAGATCTAGCTTGTAGCAATAAGGTATTAATAAACTGCTTTTTTCAATAAGGGAGAGTCCTGGCATCATTACCCTGACATATTTGTTTTGCTTATATTTTGCGAACAAAGTAGGGCTGCTGGATTGAATAGTAAATTTATAAAAACTCCTGATGTATGAAAAATACAACCCACATGAAGTGGAACCCATAGGTTAAAGTCAAGAGCACAGCATTTGCCTATGACATCTGAGTGCCAGACTCCCAAGCCATCGATTCTAATTGTTCCGTGCCATTTGCCTTTGTATTTAAAAATTATATAAGAATAATATATCGCCCGCTGTTGACCACAAGGCCATAATTCAAATGAAGAAATTTAGTAAAATCGTAAACCAGGAAAGTGCAGTGTGGATGAATAATGGATAAAGCGGGAACACTGAATTCAAAATGAAATCTGAGATTCTGCCGGATGTTCCTGTTTTGAAAATAAAACTATTTGGTAGTAAGTTAATAATAAATGAATTCCATTCATTGTCACTCAACTATTCCTAGCGAGGGCAAGTGGCAGAGATTCGAGAATCTGCTGTTAGTCATTTTGTGAATAGAGGAACTGGAAAAGTTAGCTGTTCTCTCAGAGGTGGAACTCCACACCACCTTGATTTTTACCTTTCTGCCTTGTAGCTTCTCTCTGCAACAATACTGCACAAGGACAAGCCCCCAAAAGCTGAAAATACTTTTACTGGGAAAGTGGCCCTGTGCCTTGGAAGGTGTTTTCTAGTGGATTAAATTTAGCAGAGCAAACATCAGCAATGAAGTCAGCAGTTTTCTTTTTTTTGTTGAGGTATAATTTACATACAGTGAAATGTGCAATTCCTGAGTGTAGATAGTTGCAAATTTTTTGACCAGTGAATTTCTGTGTAACTATCAAAATGTCTGTGGAACCACTTAAAACAAGTTTTGGGTCTGGGCATGGTGGCTCATGCTTGTGATCCCAGCACTTTGGGAGACCAAGGCACGTGGATCACCTGAGGTCAGGAGTTCAAGACCAGCCTGGCCAACATGGTGAAACCTTTTCTCTAATAAAAATACAAAAATTAGCTGGGCATGGTGATGGGCGCCTGTAATCCCAGCTACTTGGGAGGCTGAGGCAGGAGAATCACTTGAACCCGGGAGGCAGAGATTGCAGTGAGCCAAGATTGCACCACTGCACTCCAACCTGGGCGACAGAGCAAGACTGTGTCTCAAACAAACAAACAAATAAACAAAACCCCCACAAATTTTGGAACATTGCCATCTCCGTAGAAAGTCTCCTGGTGCTTCATTCCTGTTATTAGCACCCTCTTCTCCAGCCCCAGCAACCACTCTTCTGACTGCTATCACCATGGATTAGATTTGCTTATTGTTGAACTTCAGATAAATGGAAACATACAGAATACTCTTGTGTGTCTACATTTTTTTTTGCTGAACGTAATATTTTTGAGATTCATGTCATTGTGTGTATCAACTGTTGTATCAATGTGTATCATTCCTTGTTGTTGCTGTCTGGATATACCACTTTGTATTTATCCATTCTCTTGTTGATGCACATTTGGTGGTCTCCAGTTTGAGGCCATTATGAATAAAGCTCCCATGAACTTTTGGGTACCAGTCTGTTTTTATTAACTCAAAATGGATTATAGACTAGATATAAATGCTAAAACTACAAAAGCTCTAGAAGAAAAGAAACTCTTCATAACCCTGGGGATGAACAAAATTTCTTAGATAAGACACCAAAAGCATGAACTGTAATAAACAATTTTTAAACTGTACTTCAAAAAAATTAGGAAGTCTGCCCTTCATGTACAAGTGCTTCTGTGGACCTGTGTTTTCACTTATTTTTATGTAAGTACCTAGAAGTGGGATTACTGGGTCATGTGGTAGATTTATAAGAAGCTGCCAAATCGTTCTTCAGTGTGTTACTCCGTTTTATACTCTCACCAGCAGTGTTTGAGCATTCCAGATATTTCACACCCTTGCCAACACTTAGTATTGTATAGTTCTTTCATTTTGGCCATTCTCGTGGGTTGAGCTGGCAGCCCATTGTGGTTTTAATTATCAGCAATGTTTTAAAACTTAAAAATAACCAAACAGGTTAGACTGGCAACTGACTGGATTTGTGTTTAGATCGGAATCACAATTTCCATGTTCCGTTTTGTGTGAAGTCCACACATCAGTCATTGAGAGCTGGATAGTTTGCTTGTTGCACTTTAGACTACCAGGTCATCTTCAATTGCCTTTGACCACATTCCTTCAGTGTTTACCTCCAACTCCAGCTTCTTTGCCCACTGTTTAGTCATAACTCTTAAAAAAAAGGATTTAACATAGCTAAGTGTTTCACCTGACTGGTCTAAAAGTCACATAATGAAAATAACCCAAACCTTACGGGAAATGACGCAAATTATAAAGAGTATTATTTTGTGTGTAGGACAAGCTATACAGGGATTCTAAAACTGCCTTTCTGTTGAAGTAGATCGCTCAAAGCCTGCACGGGAGCACTGGTTTAGGTGAATGCCTAATGAACATCTCGAGAAATTCTGGACCCACATTTTTCCAATTAAAAAATAATAAAATTGCTGTCTGCTACATATAGGTTATGGCATTTACCGTCAGTGAATCTCTTGACAAATACAATTAGAATTTTACCTTTTTCTTTTTGACCATCAATTTTTAAAAATAGAAACTTCTAATTTTGGAATAATTTTAGACTTACAGAAAAGTTGCAGAGATGGTATAGAGTTCCCTTGTATCCTTCACTAAGTTTCCCCTAATACTAGCATCTTATATAATAACCATTTTACCTTCTTTTAAACACAAATTTACATACTTCTAATCCACCTTGTGGGATGTATTTACACATGGATGGATCCTATTGAGTTGTAAGTGGAATATTTACATTCCTTCTTTCTTTTCCTTGTGGACCATAAGAGAATGGCATTGTTTTCCAGTAGCGATACCTTCAGCGTTCTTTAGGACAGACTTCATATTACTGATCTTCAAAAAGCTGCCATTGCATGATGTACTGAGAAGTCCAGGAAGCCTTCTAGTGTCTGATGGTTACACTGCCCCTCTCTAAGAAAAGTGGCTGAAGGCTGTTCCCTAAATATAAATTGCCCTCTCTATGTGGTGTGACCTTGTAGCCCCGGCCACAGTTGATGGCCTGGATATTGATACCCGTCACAAAGGCACTTAGCTATAGGCTGAGCGTAACAAAAATGCTGATGGCACTGTAGTGATGACAATAATAACAGCAGACATTGATTGAGCATTTACTACAATCAACTTTATGATCTACAGGAGAATACTTTCTACAGCTTAATACGTTTGTTAGGAAAATGACCCATGGGATATACAACACATACCTTCACTGTCCTGTTGGGGTTGCTGTGCTCTGCCACTAGGGGGTAGTATCATTGCTATCGTCTTGTATCCACCAAATGCAAATTCTGTTTACAGTTTTAAAATTCTTTCTAGGTCCATTTTTTTCCCCATTTAAAATGAATATACATGATCTTCCAATTAGTTTATACAGTAGTCTGAATAATTTAAGAAATGAACCTGGTGTCTCATAAATGCTTCAAAAGAAGTATAGGGACAATTTTCTTTTTTCTCTTGTGAGTCCATTATCTTATGTCTTCATTAATTATTCCACTTGTAATAGTTTTGCTTGTTACAAAAAGTGTCTATCAGTAATAAATTATTAGTACATACTTTCTGTGCTTTGCACTTGCCTTTAGAGCACTGTCTTTTATCCATTTATATGAGCAGGGACATTTATATGTTCAGATACTTTTGGAGGGAGGGGAAATGCATCTCATATGTTAGAGGACATGGCATAAGATACCCACTCTGACCTCAAGAACCTTACAGTTTGATTGTGGAGATGAAAAGTAGACTTATCAGATTTAAAGCAGCAGTGTTAAAATCTCCCAGCACTGTGGAGAATTGATCAATTTCTCCTTGTAATTCAGCTAAATTTTTTGCTTCATATAGTTTGAGGCAATGTTCTTTGGTTCATTCAATCTCATGATTGTTATATCTTCTTGGTGAATTGGTCCTTTTTTTCTCATAAACTAATGATGCTTCTTAACTTCTAATAAGAATTTTTCCCCTTAGTTTTTTTTTTTTTTTTTTCCTATTCTTAGTCTTTAAAAACTTTCTTTGGATTAGATTTGATTCATAAATCTTTTTCCAATCATTTCCTTTCAACTTATCTGTGTCATTGTATTTTATACTTGTCTCTTACAAACAGCATATAACTAAATTATTATACATTTAAGAGGCCAAGTGTGGTGGCTCACACCTGTAATCCTAATACTTTGACAGTCCAAGGCAGGGGGATTGGTTGAAGCCAGGAGTTGAAGACTAGCCTGGGCAATATAGTAAGATCTCATTTCTATAAAAAAATTATTTAAAAAATTAACCAGACACTGGGGCTTGTGCCTGTGGTCCCAACTACTTGGGAAGGTGAGGTGGAAGGATCACTTGAGCCCAGGAGTTGAAGGCTGCAGCAAGCTATGATTGTACCACTGCAATCCGGCCCAGGTGACAGAGCAAGACCCTGTCTTTAAAAGAAAAAGTCAAGAATATCTGTTCTTAACTGACCAGCTTGGTCCATTCATGATTTAAATCATAAACTCTTTGGACTTTGTTTTCAACAACTTTTCTTGGCTTTTTTTTTTTTCCCCCCTCCTCCTGCACTGGCTTCCCTGAGATAGACTGAATTTTCTTTATTCCCCACTCTCTTCATACTGGTTTGAAAGTTATAAATTTACTTCTTATCTTTTAGTGGCCATTTAAGTTTTAACACACATACTTAAAGTTGAAATTCAACATTTCTTCCCTTTTCCCAAATAACACGAGAAACTTTGTACCCAAAGATCCCTCTCACCACCTTGGATATTTTTCCCTAGGATTTTGATTCTTCCTTGGTTAAAACTTTGTCATCTTTACTGTTTTTCAGTGAGTGTTTTTGTTTTTTGTTTTTTGTTTTTTGTTTTTTGTTTTAGATTTACCTACAATTTCTTGCCTCACTATTGCTCCTTGCGATGCTATTCCTTCATTCTGGGTTCAATTGTCTTCCTCCTACAATATATTTTTTAGTAGTTCTTTCAGCAAAGGTGGTAAATAGTGAAGTCTCACAATCTTTATTTGATTGTAATATCTTTACCTTTTCATTCTACTTGAGTGATAATTTTGCTGACTTATTTTCTCCTTAGCACTTTGAAGGCATTATTCCTTTGTCTTCTGGTTTTTTTAAAACTTCATTGGATTATGGCATTCATATAGAAAAAGCACACGCATCATGGATACATGTAATGAGCACATGTAATCAATAAGCACATGTAATCAGATCTAGGTCAAGAAACTAAACATGGCCAAGCACCCTAGAAGCCCCCTCATGGCCCCTGCCAGCCACTAGACCCCCAGCAGTTAAACACTATCCAGACTTCTATCAGTACTAATTACTCTTGTTTTAGTTTCTAATTTTGGTGATGAAAAATCTGCCAGCCGGGCGTGGTGGCCCACACCTGTAATCCCAGCACTTTGGGAGGCCGAGTCAGGCAGATCATCTGAGGTTGGGGGTTCGAGACCAGCCTGACCAACATGGAGAAACCCTGTCTCTACTAAAAATACAAAATTAGCTGGCCGTAGTGGTGCACACCTGTAATCTCAGCTACTTGGGAGACTGAGTCAGGAAAGTCACTTGAACCTGGGAGGCAGAGGTTGCAGTGAGCCGAGATCCTGCCATCGCGCTCTAGCCTGGGCAACAAAAGCGAAACTCCATCTCAAAAAAAAAAAAAAAAAGAAGAAGAAAAAAGAAAAGGAAGAAAAATCTGCCACCAATCTGATCTTTATAGTTAATCTGTCTTTGTTTCTTTCAAGATTTTATTTGTGATGATCTGCAGTTTCCTTAGGATGTATATAGCTGTGAATTTTTCTTTGCCCTGCTTTACTTTCTGTGTTTCCTAAATCTAAGGATCTGTTTTCATAAATTCTGGAAAATCTCACCCATGATCTCACTGAATATTGCTTCTCTTTTATCCTTTTTACTCCTTCCTTTTGGAACTCCTAAGAAATGTATATTGAATCTTTTAATTCTATCCTGCATAACTTTCACCTTTTATATTTCCTATCTCTTAATTTTTCTGTGCTGCATTCTGGTTAATTTCCTGATTTATCTTTCCTTTCATCGATTCTCTTCTGTTGTATCTGTTATGTTATGGATTGAGTTGTGTCCTCCAGAAAAGTTACATTTAAGTCCTAATCTTAGTAATTCAGAATGTGGCCTTATTTGGAAATAAGGTAAGTTGCAGAGGTAATCAAGTTAAAATGAGGTCGTTAAGGTGGCCCTAATCCACTGTGACTTGTGTCCTTATAGAAAGGGGTAATTTGGACACAGAAGCATGCCCAGAGGGAGGACTATGTGAAGAGGCACAGGGGGAATGCCCTGTGAAGATTGGAGTTTTGCTGCAACAAGCCAAGAAATACCTGGGGCTAGAAGAAGCTGCGAGAGACAAGGAACTTCCCCTTTAAGGTTTCAGAGGGAGGGAGCATGACCCTGCTAACCACTTGATTTTGGTTTAAAAAAGCATCTAAAAGTACATTTCTGGCAATAGATTTCTGTTGTTCTGAGCCACCCGGTTTGTGGCACTTTGTCATGGCAGCCCTAAGAAACTAATACATTATTTATTTAGTTTTAAATTCACTGTTTTTTTTTAATTTCCAAAAGTATGACATGATTTGTTTCCAAATGTATTTCTTTTTATTATAGGATGTCTTGTTGTATCATGGCTTCAAATCTTTCTTTAATATCTTTAGTTATTTTATTTTTAATTTTTTGGAGATAGGACCTTGGTCTGTCAACCAGGCTGGGGTGTAGTGGTTCAGTTGCAGCCCACTGCAGCCTTAACCTCCCAGGCTCAAGTGATCCTCCCATCTCATCCTCCTGAGCAGCTGGGACTACAGGCGTGTGTCACCACACCAGACTAATTTAAAACATTTTTTTTTTTCTAGAGACGGGATCTCACTATGTTTACGACAGTGGTCTCAAACTCCTAGACTCAAGTGATCCTCCCACCTTGGCCTCCCAGAGTGCTGGGATTATGGGTGTGAACCACCATGCCTGGCCTAGTTATTTTAAATATACTTATTTTTATTGCTGGTTTCAGATTGTTCTATTATCTTAAGTTATTAGTGTATTACCTTCCTGTTTGTTGTATCTGCTTACTCTCTCTTATAAAGAATTATTTTCCTTTGTGATTTGTAATTTTTTTTCTTTTAATTGTTAGCTTAGCAGGAGTTTTCCCCATCTTGGGGATATCCCATGCTCCTGGGGTTGTGAAAATGTTTATACACAGTAGTTTTAGATTTCTCATGATGGGCATCTCAATGGTTTTATTTGGTCTGCAGCCAGTTTTCAGTTTAATTTCTTCTCTGACATTTCCTTACAGGTGGATAATGTGAGTTTAGATCCTACACCTGCATGGTCAAACAGACTTGGGGCTTTGATTTTCCATAACTGACTTTCTTTACCACTTGGATCTAGGAAAAGACAAAGTTCCTTTCTCTTCCCTTTGCTGTACGTTTTAGGATCTTGATTTCATAGCCGGTTGTCAGTTCTAACTCCCCACCTTGAGTAGGCCTTCTCCATCTCTCCTGTTGCTGAATCGGTGTTTCAACCCCGGCCCCTGATCTTTATGGCCCAAATCTAGACCCATACCTTGCTGAGTCCCCAGAGCTTGAGTTCACAAATGACACCACGGCAGCTCTGGCCATTGTTCCTCTTCATTTCTTGTACCTGGGAATTTCTATTTTATTCTCTCTTTCTCATTCTTTCTTACAAGTTTGGTTCTGTTTCAAAAATTTTTTGCTACATTTCCCCCAGTATTTCTCTGCACTTTTAGAAGTAGATTGAAGCTGTGTTTGTACAGTCTGCCATTTCACGGGAGCAGAAAGCCAGGACCAATGGTTGACATTGAATGGTTGTGCAGAATGGGCAGTACATGCTAATAGAGGTTTTCAGGAGGGAGAGATTCACTGAGGAATGGGAACAGCTGAGCGCTGAAGAATGCTAGGTAGAGTTCAGGTAAGGAAAGGGTTAAATGTTTAAAAAATATTTTTACATTTCAACTAGATTTGGGGTTCTATATAAAGACAAGGCTATGCATCTAATGTCCAGCATGATCATATGCACATTAAACATTTTTATATTCTGCAGATTGACAACTTTTCTCCACTTTCTGTTCTTCCCTATGACTTTGCCTTTGTAGAAACAAAACTGTGCTCTGTGAACCACAGGAAGCCAGGTTTTTGTAGGAATCGCCACACGGCTTCAAAACCTTACCATGCTGACTTAGTCCTCAAGGCAGTGGATGGCTGTGAATAAAGGAATTAGATGGTGTTCCTAGAGTGTTTCAACCTGTAGTGAATGGAGAAAGAAGGCTCAAGTCAGGATTTTGGTTTTTAATTTTTAATTTCATCAACTATGACTTCGTTGTCTGAAAAGACTGGGGGTAGCAAATCTCTTGCTCTACTTTGGAAATGCCCTCAACACCTACTAAAGTGGAGATATCTACTTAATCTAACTCCTAGAGTTAGATTAGGTAGAATAGATTACAATCTAATCTTTGTAACTAGAGGGTAGTTACAAATATTAAATGAGAAAGAAGAAGTGAACATGCTTTAGACGAAAAATATGTTTTATAAGACAGGCAGTAGACTCTGGAGGCTCAGAGCAGAGACTCCAGAGGCACACTGAATTTGAAGCTCCAGCTCAGCCTCTGACAAGCTGTTATAATTTAAATCTGTGCCTAGTTTCCTCATACATAAAATGTGGATAATAACAGATACACCTCTTAGGGTTGTTGTGGGAGTGTAATGAGATACAATATTGCCTCATATATAGTAAGTTCTCAATGAGTAGTACTTTTAATTACATTCCTTGATATTATCATCTGCATAAGAGGATTAATCTTAGCTCCAGGAACCCCAAGCAAGTCTAGAAATAAGATTGGAGTGTTTGAGAACTCTCTGAAACTGTCCCCCAAATTTTGTGGGTGTGTGCATTTGTAGTGGAGTGGTGCATTTTCCTTGAGCAAAAGTCCATTTTTATCATCAGATTCTGAAAAAAATATGCCACCCAAAAAGTGTTCAGAACCACTGTTGTTTGAATCTAGGACTTTGTTTCAATCTAAGGACTATAGCGCTTCATAATCTTATGCATTCCAAATAGGCTCTATGGCCCCTGGTTAGTTCAATAAATACTGATGAAGAGCTGGGCCCTGGTCCATGGCAGTCACTCAGCCATGCAGGAGCAACACCTTTGCCCAGGTAACTCTCTCTGTACCTAGAAGGGAAATGGCAACCTCTTGAGGGACTCAAATGAGAATTCAGAAAATCACTCTGATGGTTTTACCATCACTGTCATATCTTCCTTTATGGGCAGTTATAGTGCCAGCCAAGTCAACTTTATTACTAAGGTGGTCTGTGGAAGTACTGAAGATTTACTTAAAGCTTTTCTTTGAGGGAAGTGTAAAATTTTCCCCGTTCCCATGAAGTGACATGAGAGCCTTTTGTTATTTCCAGTGAAAACGGAAGGTCAGGAGATTGGGAGACCTTGATGAAGTATCCTAACATACATGATGGAGAACTCCTCAAACTTCATGAATTTTAAGAACCATTGGACTGTTTTCTTCTATTCTTTGAACTTGCATTTGCTTTGACTCAGCTCAGGCATTTAAACAGTAAATGTCAAACTTTATTTCTTTTTAATGATGTGTGTCATCTAAATAGTGATGCCATCAATAGGGAATGTTGTATTTTTGTTATTTTCTTACCTTCTGCTCTCAGATGCCTTTTAAGATATGTAAAAATATTTATATAGTGTTTCAAGTCTGCAGCATTCAGTACAGAAATGCTCTTTTGAGTTCTCCCTTTTGGTAATATATTTAACTCAAAAGAAGTCATAGGCATATCGGGGGCAGATAGTTGGTACAAATCTGACAAAAAGCTAATGAGCTCTCCTGTGATTATCAGGGAGGACGGTGACTCATTAAATCTCATTTCCTGGGCAAGTCCACATAGGGAGAAGAAATTAACTGAAATAAAGGCCTGAGAACCTAATGCAGTCAGATTTATGGGCATCTGTATAAGCAGCCACATGATAATCAGTGCAAATAGTAAAATGTTTTAATGAGGTTCTGTGAAATATTTAGTGGGTTACTCTATGATTTTTTTAAAGTTTGGTTGTTTTCTACTAGAAATTGGCTCCTTAGAAGGGAGAGTCCTGAAACCAAGTGGGGGTGTCTTTTGGTTGAATTCCATCCAAACTCTTGTTTCCCTACATAGACCTTCTTTATGTATATGTGTTAAACACTGTCATTGATATTCACAGCTATGTTGAAAAGAGGGTCAGGATGGTTAGAATCCATAAATACTTCTCCTTCTGGTTCAAAGGTATGTAAGTATCTGCTTAGAGTTAATCCTTTCAGGTTCCTTAGAGTGCATCATTTTTCATTCTGAGGGTTTTCCGCTGCTTGGAAGAAAATTTTCCAAAAGAGGGCAAGCCATAAGCAAAATAAAGAAGAGACTGCAGTTTGGTTCTGACACCTTAACTTCCCTTTAAATGTCCATTTTCACCTAGTTGGTATTTCCTTTATATTCCTCAACCTTGGGTACTGGTAGCTTTCAAAGCATGCTCTCGTTAAATGACAATAGCTTAAGTTACTGCTTTTCCTAGTGACTCAACAGGGACTCATAAGTGCAAATAAGTTAATTTATAGTGGGAGAATTTTAGATGTCATAATGGACTGGGTGGGTTCATGATATCTGGAAGGTCTCAAATTGCACTCATTCATCAGGCCAGCCTTGTTGGTTGACCATCTTATATACATCGGCCCTTACAACTGTGTTGGAGGAATAGTCAGTTGACTGGTGAAGGGAGATTAAGAAGTGGTCTGTGTGATGCCTGTTGCTATATGACCAGTTATCTCATCACATAACCTCATTTGGGAACCTCATCATGAAACAAGAGATCACTCTCAGTTTTATGTTCTTTCCTCAACCTTGGTATTTCTAGATTCTATCCATGTCATCAAATTCTAGACTTGCAACTAAGACCCATGCTTTCTGCCATAACCATGAAGAGAAGGATCATCTACAGGTATGATTTATTTTTAAAGGGCCATGGGCAGGATTCCTAATGGAAAAATCATCCCAGACAACCTTTTCATAGCAAAGATGGGCGTGCCAGTGCAAAATGTCAAGATGATTTAGACTAATTCACGTCCCAACTCATGTTCACATTGAACATCCAGTATTTGAGGCAATTTATCTTTTAAGGTCACAGTTACCTGAGATAACATATTGGGACAGATGATGTCAAAAGAAGGGGGAGAGGTATGAAGGGATCTCAGTTCACAATGTGAAAAGTGAATGAGTGAAAGTATCATATCTTCTTGACTCAAAAGTGTACATTAAGAAAATGATGTTAATGTTTTATAGTTCATAAAATCACATTATAATTCATAAATATGCTTAATATAGTATTTTGTTATTTTCTTCCATATTCTCCATGATTAAATATTGCAATCAGTATTTTCTTAGAGTTTAGGAAATACCATTCATTCCTTGTAGGCTAGAATGTCTTAGTCACAACTTCTTGATGGTATTTTAGCTTGTAAAAACACCACCACCAAGTCTCTTCTATAGCTGATGAGAGGAAGGCCAGGTAGCTCTTTAAAAACAAATGAAGGTATTTAAATTGCAGAAAACACAGCTTAAACATGGCAAGTGGCTGAACTGAAGCTGTTAAGGCCAAGCTGTTGTGAATGGGAACCTAACTCAAGGTCCTGTGGCAGAGATCAACTTAACAGTGTATCCAAAGTTAGAGGCCAGGGCAGTAAAAGACAATGGACAAATTCAGAGTAACACAGGTTTCAGAAGCAGAATTTGTAAAGAATGCTGGGAGCAAAAGTATTAACCGTGAAGGAATGGGTTGGTGAGGGAAAGAAACTTAAACATTCTTACTTTTAGGCTGGACATGGTGCCTCATGTTATCATCCCAGCACTTTGGGAGGCTGAGGCCAGAGGATTGCTTAAGCCCAGTTCAACACCAGCCTGGACAACATAGGGAGACCCTGCCTCTCCAAAAAGTAAATAAAAACAGCCAGGCATGGTGGCACATGCCTGTAGTCCCAGCTACGCAGGAGACTGAGGTGGGGAGGACTGCTTGAGCCTAGGAGGTCAGGGCTGCAGTGAACTGTGAATGTACCACTGCACATTCCATCTTGGGTGAAAGAGTGAGACCCTGCCTCAAAAATCAGAAAAATTCTTACTTTTAATTTGTGTGTTTCAGTTTCTATTTTATAATGAGCTTATAATTTTTTAATTTAAGACACTATAAAAGTAATTTAAAAGAAAAAATATACCCCAGAAATAAAAGTGGCTTGCAACTGCCAAGGTACAGGCCTGGCAAATCCAGAATAATTTATTAAGACAATTATTGGCACCTGCCCTACTTCTATATGCGCAGCATACAACTTTCTGTCTCTTGGGGCTGCCCCTGACAACAAGGGACCTGGACAGTCTCTCATCCCAACAAGACTCCTCTTCCAGTGGTTTCTCAAGCAGTCATTGAAAGAAGTGGTCTAGCTGTAGGCCACAGAGGCTACTGGATCAAAAAGCACCCAGGAGGAGTCAGTGGTTAACCAGAGGTTTGCCTTCTGTAAACCTAGAAGGTTGCATGACTCGTTCCGTGCTAATGGCAGAGAGGAGAATTAAATGTCCTGTTTTATGAAAACAAATTTTAATTTTCCCATTGCTGTGGTCTGACTGTGACCCCCAAATTCATATGTTGAAATTTACTTGCCAATGTGATAGTATTAAGGGGTGGACCTTTAGGGGGTGATTAAGTCATGAGGTCAGAGCCTCCATAAATGGGATTAGTGACCTTATAAAGAGGTGCCAGGGAGCTGTTCATGCTTTCTGCCATGTGAGGATGCAGCGACATGTTGCCATCCATGGAGCAAAGAAGGGACTCATCAGACATTGAATCTGCCAGCATGCTGATCTTGGACTTTCCAGCCTCCAGAACTGTGAGCAATTGGTTTCTATTATTTGTAAATTACCTGGTTTAAGGTATTTTGTTATAGCAGGCAACAAACGGAGACACTCATGCTTTAAGGCTTTAAGGCTCCCTGGAAGGGAGCCTTCTTTGCCCTCAAAGGCCAAGAGCTGAGAAAGCTAGACATCATTAATGCTCCTATTTCCTTGTGCCATGTCAAGGCAAACCAAAGGGGGAAAAATTTTTTTTCTTTCCCTTCTCTTTCATGTGCATGGCACAAGAAAATGAAGGTATGTGGAGGCCCATTTGTGGTCGAAAGTGGATAAATCTTCTGTAAATCTAGATTCATGCTTTAAGTGAAAGTGGGAAGGGGATGCAATTGAAACTATCAATGCTGTTTATTTCTATTCCAGGAGGATGCTGGCCCACAGGCTGTACCTTCAATTCATTTGAATTCCTGGTTTTCAGTCACCTCCATCCATATTGCATCTTCTTTTCTTTTATTGTCAGCTACTGCTTTTTCCTAAGCATCCTTTTTACTTGAAATACTCTGCAGCTTTGAAATCTAAGTCCCAGAAACAAGTATGGCTGTTTGGGTGTGTGTACATTTTTTAAAGGAGCCACTGTTTCTGAGTTGAAACTGACCTGTATGTGAGTAAAGAATGCAGTGATTTAAACAAGGGCCAGTAATTTTGCCTGGGCCTCAGGTGGCAAAAAATTTGGAAAATAGTATCCTCGTAGGAATAGCCAGCAATGACTTGATGGTGGCATTTTTCTCCTGGCTCGCATCCGTGCCTTACTGAGAGTTGGAACCAAATGGGCATGGGGTGGTGGGTGAACATTAATGAAACATTATGAGTCCCTGGCAGCAACCAGCAGAATCACAGAGTTGCTTTACTGTCTGCTGCTGTTCACCTTACATGTCTATTTTTTCCCTTCAAACTTCAATGGTTTTTCCAGTGTTCCCCTTTTGAAAAAGATTGATGTGGCTGGCAATGGCGAGGGGATTAACATGAATAACAAATTATTCTTACACGTTTGAAGTTATAGGCCTATTATACTTGCCCTTTAGGGAAACACTGGGCTTTACCAAGCTATTGTTATTCTCAACAAATTGCAATAATTATTAGTGCTAGGAGTTGGGTTCCTTGGTTTAAGCTTAGCATATACAAATCGTCTGTGCCGTTTGGCACACATGTGCCTCTCACTACCTGATTCACAGAGAAATGAGCTGCATGGGATAGGGCAGTATTTCCCAACCCTAAAATGTCCAACTAAGCTTTTTTTTTTTTGAGAAGGAGTCTCGGTCTTGTTGCCCAGGCTAGAGTGCAATAAAGTGATCTTGGCTCACTGCAACCTGCACCTCCCGAGTTCAAGCAATTCTCCTGTCTCAGCCCCTCAAGTAGCTGGGATTACAGGTGCCCACCACCATGCCCTGCTAATTTTTCTGTATTTTTAGTAGAGATGGAGTTTCGCCATGCTGGCCAGGCTGGTCTCCTGACCTCAAGTGATCCACCTGTCTCAGCGTCCAAAAGTGCTGGGATTACAGGGATGAACTACCACACCCCGCCGCAACTAAGCTTTAAGCTGTCTAAATGTTTTGCATCTTAGACCTCAGGCATTACAAAGAAGAGATGGGTAAAGAGAACCTACAGAAACTGTATTTATTCATGAGGGGGTGAAATAGAGAGTGTGTGTGCACCAGATCGAAATAGTTTGTCCTGACAACTCACGAGAATGGTGGTTAGGAAACAGACTTAGAAATAGCATCAATGTTGCTTTTTAAGTGACAGGTTAAGATCTCCAATCAAGTCCAAATCAATTGTGTGACTATAATAACTATATAATCTCTCATAGCCATCCTTTGCTCATCTTTAATATAGGTATAATAAAATACTACTGTTAGAGAAGTAAATAAAATAGCAAAATTTCTTACTATGTACATGCTTTTTATAACTATTTGTTTTTTTAGTATTGCTAATACTGGCTTGCCTGTCCCATATTTCAATTGCTGATGATAGTCTCGAAAAAGAGAGCCCTCCAATGGGGCTGAATAAAGCCTCTATATGGAAGAATATGGGTCAAATCAATATGATACATTGTATTCAACACTTATTTGTACAGCCGGATTGAAACCACAGCAGAACCAATAACTAGCTGTGGGACTCGGTGAAAGTTACTCACCAGTACAACGCATCAGTTTCTCTGTCTGAGAATCAAATAAGGCAGTTACCTGCAAAGCTCTTAGAAGAGCACTGTGAAGTTATTATCTCAGCATGACGGGTCTCCAAGCCTCCTGGGCAGCTCCACAGGTTCCATGGTGATAGGATGAGAACACATGGCATTTCTGTCTTCTTAGGAGGTGCTACTGTTCTTCCCAGGGGCGGGGGCCACTCCTTTCTTAGGGGCGCCATATTGGCATTATCAAAATGGTTGTGTTGGTCCATTTCTGGGAGGATGCTCATGTGCTCTATCTTCTTATGAGCAGGCTGTTCTTCTTCTCTCAGGACAGTGACTATTGTGGACTAGCTGCCTGAGTTACAACACTGTTCAAGATTTTGCCATCAACAAGACATTCTAAACCCCTAAATCTCAGGAGGTCATGTCTCCTTCAGGGAGAAAAGAGCAAGATTCATTTCCTTTCCCCATTACCAAATGGGGACATTTCTGATGGAAAGTAAGTGAACGAATGAAAATGTGGTAGAATTAAGATAAGATTTTAAGATTTTCTGGGCTTTGTTTTTGTTTTTTTGAGACGGAGTCTCGCTCTGTCGCCCAGGCTGGAGTGCAGTGGCCGGATCTCAGCTCACTGCAAGCTCCACCTTCCGGGTTCCCGCCATTCTCCTGCCTCAGCCTCCCGAGTAGCTGGGACTACAGGCGCCCGCCACCGCGCCTGGCTAGTTTTTTTTGTATTTTTTTAGTAGAGACGGGGTTTCACCGTGTTAGCCAGGATGGTCTGGATCTCCTGACCTCGTGATCTGCCCGCCTCGGCCTCCCAAAGTGCTGGGATTACAGGCTTGAGCCACCGCGCCCGGCCAGATATTAAGATTTTCTAGGCAGGGGATTGAATTAAATAATACCCCAAAACTCCTTTCCTTAGGTCCTTGAAGTGATTCCTTTTCATATTAGGACAATTATCGGCCTACAATCTCCCGATTGAGATTTACATGGAAGACAGCATGTGGCCTAAGATGGTTACTATAATGCTATACCAAGAAATAGAGGTGCTTCTTACACAAACCTTGGTGTGAAAGCTTGGATTTATAAAACAGATTACTACTAACAACCACTGGTTTAAAAACAACACTGTAAGGTTTTCAGAGTCTTTGATAGGTTGTTACTCTCTTTTATAGACAAGAAAACAGAATTCACTATAAATAAAGTCTATTTTTTTCAATTTAATACAGTGTGTCTCCTGGGATGTCTAAAATGTGATTGTGCTTACCAAAATCCTACTTTCCCCTACATGTTCAGGAATATACTTACGAAATAAAGAAAGGTAAAGAAAATGCAAAACTGTGGTATATGTTATGTTTACATTCAATACATAATTTTTGATACAAAAATTTGTAATGCAACCATTATATGAATTACAAGACCAATGAAGGATTCAATTAAAAATATTAGTTTATAGAGTACCATAGGGAGTGTGGACAGTTCATGGGTCACAGTTTTACATTTGTTGTTTAACATGTACTTTTGATCCCGTGAGTGTGCCTCAGTGCTCATACGTATCACCTCAAAAGTCTAAAATTTGAGGCTTTCATGGATGGAGGCTGTGACACCCCGGCCCCCAGCTCTGCCTGGGATAGGCAGGTGCTTGGCACAAAAGCACAACCTCAAGTTGGTTGAAAAGGCACACATCCTAATTGACTTAGTTCCCATCCTCCCCTTCTTTGTTCTTCTCACTGACATTTTGGCCAAGTGGCATTCTTCTTCCTGTTCCCCCTTCCTCGCTTCCGCTACTGCAAAAGTCAACTGAGCTCCTTTGGCCCACGGCAGTGTGTCTAGCATGTGGGCCAGGACCCCGGCTGGTCTGCAGGCTGTTACCCATCTGATATGAGGTAAACATAGACATTGAGAATAAGCCCTGAGAATGTTTTATATAAATTTGACATGGCTGCAACTGTCAAGCGCAATTATTGGAATGTAATTTTATGTCTGTTGAATTTATTTTTTTAAATTGGGCTTTAGACTTTTTTTGTGCATTTCATTTTTCTGGCAATTTATTATTTATTCATTTATTTAACAAAGATATTGGTCTGTGCTTGATAGGAAATAAAGAAAATGGGTCCTCATCACAAATAATTAGGCGATTTGGGGAGCACCCACGTAGAGTGTAAGTGTGCAGATCTTAGAGCCATAGTACTCAGATATGTGGCCTGGTTATCTGTAGGGTTATCTTTGGGGAGCTTTATCCTCTTCTGCCTACATTTATCTGTAAAGTGGGGTAATTGTACCTACTGCACTGGGTTGTGAGGATTCAAGAGGTTAATACCTGCAGGACTTGTAGAAAAGTACCTCTCATGGAGTGAGGCTCCATATGTTTTCAGTATTGTCACTTGTACTTCCAGACACTCATTTGTATCTTTGCATATGCTGGGGCTACATTATGATTTTTTAAAATATAAACGTTTAATTGTAGGAAGAAAATGGACTTTTATCAGTGACAGCAAACGACATCTAAGTATGTTTCTTCAACTTATATTGGGAATTATATTTTTTACTTTATTTTTTTATTTTTATGGGTACATAGTAGTCATATGTATTTATGGGGTATGTGAGATATGTTGATACAGGCATAAAATATATAATCACATCAGGCTAAGTGGGGTATCCATCACCTCAAGCATTTATCTTTTTTGTGTGTTATAAACATTCTAAGTATACTTTTGGTTATTTTAACATGTACAATAAATTACTGTTGACTATAATCACCCTGTTGTGCTACCAAATACTAGATCTCATTCCTTCTGTCTAACTATGTTTTTATATCCATTAACCATCCTCACCTTCTCCCTTCCCCCAACTATCCTTCCCAGCCCCTGGTAATCATCATTCTACTATTTCCATGAGTTTAATTGCTTTAATTTTTAGTTCCCACAAATGAGTGAGAACATGTGAAGTTTATCTTTCTGTGTCTGGCTTATTTCACTTAACATAATGTCCTCCAGTTCTATGTATGTTGTTGCAAATGACAGGATCTCATTCTTTTTTATGGCTGAATAGTATATGTGTACCACATTTTCTTCATTCATCTGTTGATGGACACTTAGGTTGCTTCCAAATCTTGGCTGTTGTGCATAGTGCTGCAGTAAGCGTGGGAGTACAGATGCATTGCGATTGTTGAGGGCCCTAGGCACTTTTGCCTTCGTGGATCTCTTCATCTATTAAAAAAGGACTATACATTTTATTTTATGACTGTGTTGGTATAAAGATGAGTCTAGATCCATTATTATATATTCATTTTTTATGATTTTAAAATAAATCGGAGCTGCAATATTTCTGTGGTGTCCTGAGAGAATCATGGCCCCTGGGCATGGCACTTACTGGTGGAGGCTCAGGCAAATTGGAGCCTGTTGGGTAAGCTGGCCCTGGGTGTAAGCCTGTCCTTCCCTCGCTGAAATGCTTTTCTCCCAAGCATCTTCTCAGCATCATTCCTCTGCCTCTTGAGTGTCTCCTCTTCTTTGAGACTCCACCCAGTCTGTTCTGTGGGTCTGGGGGTATTATAATTGCCTATTTACTCTTCTGTTTCCCAGGCTGGACTCTGAGTTCTTCAAACTCAAGAAACACCCCTGTCTCCTCAGTGCTAAGTGCATTATAGTTGATCAATTACTAGTTACTCCCTTTGGCTGGGTAAATGTATCATGGTGCGGGGAGCAGTGTGGATGGGGCCTCAGGACATCTTGAAAGAAGGTTTATTCAGAACATGGGAGAAGCTTAAAGGCAGTCTTTTTATTCCCATTCTTGCTGGCATCTGAACAGTGGTGGACTTCAAAACAGAAAGAATAGACTAAGTTGAGAGTCAAGTAGTAAGAGCTTTACAAGACAGTTGCCTGAGCAGTGGGAACTCCCAACTGATTAACATTACCGGGAGCTTAACTCATACATCACACTGAGAACAGACCCCTAAAAGCTGATCTGCTGCCTCATTAGAAGCCAATCAAATGCCTTCAGTGTTGAGTAATATGTTTGACTGGGCCGGCTCCAGGGAGCAAAACAGCAAGGAGGTCTTATATTAATTTCAGATGTTGTGGCAAGGCTAGTACTGAGAGTTGCCCTGGCAATAAGGATGTTGTGACTCAACCCCAGGGTAAAAATCTCTGCAAGAGGATGGTCAGATCTCATGAGATTTCCTACTACAGCATCTTCTCCATCAGGCGAAACATGCTTTATTTCACAGCATTGCCCAGTTTCACCAGCCATTGATTTGTAGAGGTTCTCTAATTTCAGGTGCATAGGAAGCACCCGGTAATCCTGATGGGCATGCAGACCCTGGGCCCAATCCCAGAGCTTCTGAGTCAGTGGTCTGGGAGAGAGCCCAGAATCCACAGGTTTAACAAGCAGCAAGATAAATAATACTGCAGATGGATTGGATCAGACTTGAAGAACCTAGCTGCTGCTGGATAAGCTTTGAACAATAAGAACCATTTCTTTTGTGTTCTGGCTTCCATGATCTATGTTCACAGGTCTTAGCTCTCACTTCTTGGATGCCCAGAACATAACATAATTCTTAAGCATGGAAGGAAGCCAGAAATATTCCCTGTATGCCCCAAGCCATCTCCCTTACAGATTCTGAAGTCCCCAGTTTTTCTGGCTTTTCTGGTTTTAGGGTTGGCATGTGAACATCTGCAATACAGACTGTCTGTTTTTCTCAGAACTGAGCTGTGAAACCAGCTTGCTGGCACTCTGCACTGGGGTTCCATTTGCTATTAAGGGCTCTAATGAGGAGGGACAGGCAATTATTATTATTTATTTCACTAATTAGCCAGATAATAATTCATTCTGAAACTATTCAGGGTTGGAAATCTGTTCATTTGTGCCCTTTGTCTAATGCGGATTCATTTTGTTTTTTCCCCTTTTCTTTGCAAAAACGGCTGCTTTGTTAAATGAGGGGCAAAGGGAGTGGGCGAGAAGGAGGAATTAAAAAAAAGAGCAAGAGATCATTTCTGAGCTGTGAAGATAATGCAACAAGGAGCCAGAGTCCATAAAAACATCACCTTTCAGTCTCTGAAGACATAATGCTTGATGATAACCATAAAACATGTTAGTGCAAAATAAATTGCTGCTGTATTCAAATCCTTAAACGTACTACTGTGGATGTCACTGGAGATATGCAACTCTTTTTTGCAATCTTGAGGTATATTTTATCATAATTTGTGGGGTGGGTGACAGCCTTGTACACATGATTGCCTTTTCCTGCTCAGTTAGCTTGTCAAGGGCAGAGTCCTTTGGCCTTTTATGAACATAGGACTATTAAGAAATGAACAGGATAACTGAACAGCATGGAAAGGAAAGTTTATTTTTCTTTACTAATAAATACATTAAGTTTTCATGGTGTTTGTTTATAGGAAGCTACTGTTTTCCTCTCCAGGTTATTTTGGGGAGTGGAAGGGGGTTGTAATTGTCATTTTGATGTTCTACATCCTATTTTTTGTTGTGGGAAGGAAAGAACTTCTGGGAGGTTGGGATTTATCTTCAATGTCACAAAATAAAATGTTCAAGAGCACTTCTGCCTTTAGGCAGAATTCTTTTTAAGGTAGATAATAACAGTGAGAAGCTGGTGCTTAATTAATAATAGTCACTTCTATAAAGTGGGCATGCAGTATATAGCACTATTTTTTGTAAGCCAAATCTCTCAGACAAAACCAGCATGATCAGGCTGAGAGTCTTTTCCTTTTTTTTAAAGACTTCCGTTTTGAGGGATATAACCAGACCCAAGGGTGATAGAAGCTGGAGCCAGGGATCTTCATCCAAGAAGATAAGAGAGGGTGGCCATTTGTCATAGAAAGGGAAATCCTTGGTGAGCATGTTGGGTAGGGATCTTAGCAAACGTTTCACCTTCCTAAAGGATGACTTAGCTAGTTACCATAGCTTCCAACACACTCTTTGTCTTACAATACATACTTCTTAGTATGTTAAAGGATTCAATGTAGTGAACTTCTAGCCTGAATGGCTTTTTCCTCTTCATGGCCTCCTGTGTCATCATAGCACTGGAAATTGCTCACACATTTTGATAAACATCAAAAAGGCCAGGCTGGACAATATGGTGAAACCTTATCACTACAAAAATTACGAAAAATTAGCTGATCTGGCTGGTGCGCACCTGCGGTCCCACTTAGGAGGCTAAGGTGGGAGGATCACGTGAGCCCGGGAGGTTGAGGCTGCAGAGAGCTGTGATTGCTCCACTGCGCTACACCCAGCCTGGGCATCAAGTGAGATTTTGTCTCAAAAACAAAACAAAACAAAACAAAACAAAACAAAAAAAAGTCAAAAAGGGATAAACATGTCCTATGCAGAGAGTTCAAGGAACCATGGTTCCCAGGTCTTCAACTGCACCTACCAAATTTTCAGAAGTTCTATCAGAGGCAAGTTTTTATGCCTCAGTATCCTGGACATATCAGCGTTCATTCTGGTAGGAGCAGCAGCGGGAACAATGTCCTAGTATCTACTCTACCCACCACCACAGTGATAAAATATTTCCTGAGAGGAATAAAAAGAACTTTACAAATAAGAAGTTCTTCACAATGTTGAATGCATAGATCCTAACACATTAATTTACTGGGGATCTTTATATATTATATAGAAGAAAAGTAGAAGAAAGAAATGTAAATGAAAGAAATGTTTATTCTACTTAAGAGTAAGAAACAATTACTAAATCCAAGAACCACTTTAATATAGGACTGGCATGTTAAAAGGAATTTGATTATTTTAAATAATTCTGCTCTATTCTTGAAAGCACCTTCAAGAGCTCTAAAGATAGGACAATTTGAAGGTACTAAAAAACTGGTCAAGTTGCATTTTTAAAAGATTTTAAATAACCTAGACTTCTCCTGAAGGTGATCTCACCAACTTACATGCACTGCATGATGACTAGGAAAAAGGGGTACCAGAGGTCGTCTTCTACACTAGTCCCTTGAAGGGACAGAAGTTCATGGTGGTTATTCAATATAACAAGGCTTAGAAAGCTAAGAAAAGAAAAACAGCTGATTAGAAAGCAAAAATGGAAGTGGGTGTGATGAGCTGGAAGCTGTCTTCCCATCGTAAGGTTCTGCGTGTATTGCCACATCCAGGTGGCTGTGGGAGCATTGCCTACTGTGTAGATACCCAGTGGCAGCAGCTGGGACAGTGTTTGCTCCCCCTAAGCATAGGCTTCAAAAGTTTGGCACTTTTTCAGACACATACAAGGACTCATAAAGCATTGCAAGCAGGGGTTGCAAATGGGCTGAAGATGAGAGCCTGAGGTCTTTATAAGACTAGCCTTCCCAGGTAAACTGGCTTGTTGAGATGGATTTCCTAATCCATCTCGTCAGTGATGATTTCCCTCCAACATATCAGCACTTACCTGTATTAGGGCCTTTGCCCTTGCTGTTGCCTCCTGGAATGTTCCTTTCCCAGATATATGTGTGGCTCGCTCTCTACCTTCATTGAGGATTCTGCTTGAATGTCATTCATCAGTGCTGCCTCTCTCTCCAACCACCCTACTGAGAATAACTGCCTGTCACTCTCTATCCCTGCCTTCCCTTTTTTCCTTCCATAGCACTTAACATCATCTGATGTAAAACATTTTTATTTGACTCTGCCATTAGAAAGCAAGTTCTATGACAGTAGGGTCTGTGCCATATGGAACCTCCCAACAATGGAAGTTGTTCACTGTTGTATTCCCAGTACCTCAAATAGTACCTATCATATAGTAGGAACTCAGTCAATGTTTGTGGAATGGATGAGTGAATAACAACAATTATTTTGCTATTATGTGTGCTTTCCTTGAGCCAAGCTCCACACTGAGTTTCCATGCACTTGAGCACATGCCATCCATGATGCCCTACAGGTAGGTCACTGTTGTTACTTTGCATCCCGTTTCACAGATGAAGTGGTATTCCTGGTGGCCCCACATGCACAGAACTCTACTCTAAGAAATACAGAGCTGCCCTGAAGATATTAGCACTATGCACCTTTCTTTTAATGAAGAATTTGTTATCACACACAATTTGTTTTTTGTTTTCTTTTTTTCTTTTGAGACAGAGTCTCAGTCTGTCACCCAGGCTGGAGTGCAGTGGCGTGATCCTGGCACACTGCAACCTCCACCTCCTGCGTTCAAGCAGTTCTCATGTCTCAGCTTCCCCAGTAGCTGGGATTACAGATGCACACCACCACACCTGGCTAATTTTTGTATTTATTTATTGTTTTGTAGTAATAGAGACAGTGTTTCACCATGTTGGCCAGGCTGGTCTTGAACTATTGGTCTCAAGTGATCCACCCACCTCGGCCTCCCAAAGTGCTGGGATTACAGGTGTGAGCCACTGCACCTGGCCACACATAATTTGTTTTAAAAGATAAAACAACAAAGTTGTGGAACAATTAGCAGGGAAGGAGAACTTGACTCAGAAGGATATTAATTTCAACAGATTTGCTGGAGGGGACTTTTCCCTTAGGGTTGCCATATTTTGGGGAAGGGAGGGGATACAGAATGCCTGGTTAAATTTGAATTTCAGATAAATAACAGGATTCTTTTTTAAAGTACGTTCCACATATTTTATGGGACATATGTATGCTAAGAAATTCATTGTTTTTCTGAAATTTAAATTTAACTGGGCAGCCTGTGTTTTATCTGGCAACCCTAATTTTGTTGGTTTTCATTTCTAACAAAATGGAGGAAAAATAATATTGAAAATAAGAGTAATAAAAACAATTGCAGTTACCACTTCTGCTCCTCAGGAATGGTGTGCCTTTGCATAAGTTATCTGTAGTTCTTACAAGAGCCTTGACGCTCAGAGAGGATAAGTCATTTGCCCAAAGCCCCACAGCCAAAAAGCGCATTTTCCTCCCATAACACCCATCATCATCTGACGTAAATTATTTTAATTTTTAGTCTCCCCCAACAGAAAATAAGCTTTATGAGGATAGGTCTATGCCGCTAAAGAACCTCCTGATGTCTGGGTCCCTCTGACTTCAAAACCAAAGTTTCCCATGACCCCACTATGTTCTTTGAGGTACTCAGTCAGAGCCAATCTAAAAGCAAGAAGAGCCACTTCTAGCTGAACCCCCAAAGGAGCTGTCAGGGTCTGAGCACTCATCTCTACTTCCTTGGGCCTCCCACTGTTTTTTTGTTTTTGTTTTTTTGAGATGGAGTCTTGCTCTGTTGCCAGGCTGGAGTGCAGTGGTGCGATCTTGGCTCACTGCAATCTCCACCTCCCGGGTTCAAACGATTCCCCTGCCTCAGCTTCCTGAGTAGCTGTGACTACAGGTGTGCACCACCATGCCTGGCTAATTTTTTTGTATTTTAGTGGAGACGAGGTTTCACCATGTTGGCCAGGATAGTCTCAATCTCCTGACCTTGTGATCTGCCTGCCTTGGCCTCCCACAGTGCTGGGATTACAGGTGTGAGGCACCGTGCCTGGCTGGGCCTCCCAGTCTAAGCAAAGTCTGGTTAATCCTTCATGGGGTCATTGAACCACAGGACTTTCTTGTTACTACTTTTTCTAAAAATTCACTTGAAAATAACTAAGTATAAAAAGTAAACAGCAACAGCCTGTGTGATTTCAGTTCTACAGTCACATGCGTTTTATTCTAAATGACAATATTTAACAACAAAATTGCTTCATTTCAACTTCATTGCATTCCTTCAAGTGGTAGTGCTATAATTTAGAAATAATAAATGCAACAGTGAATATATTGCCTTCATTAATCCCCAATACTGCTTATTTTCAGCACTTTTAAATTATTTGGGTGTGCTCAATAGATTTAGTTGAAGTGGAAAAGAAATTATTCAAATTTCAGACCATTTGCAATTATCAATTTATCTGCTGTTTTTCAGCCAAGTAACTGAACTTCAAAGTAGCATTTAGTTTGAATGATTTCTTCTTCATCCCCTGCCTGGTATGAAACAGTGAATTAGTCAAGTAAAAATGTCTGTGGAACTGAAGGTGCCATAAACAAGGGTATCATAGCCTCTGAATTATCAGCCAGTACAGGTAATGTTGATTGCACGTCATGGTGTCCCAAGGACATCCAGAGTGACAGTGGAAACTTTCTGCCTCTGTGCGTAAAGTGAAGAATTAGGGCAATCATCTAAATGTTTTACTTCTAACCTTCTCTTTGCTTGATTTCCAAATAATTGAAGAAAAGCATGAAATTTTAAGGTCTGTAAATCCCAGAACTTAAGCACTGAGTTGCCAGATAAGGTACAGAATGCCTTGTTGAATTATCCTACATACTTTACATTTATGATCATCCAATCTTCACAACAATCCAGTCAGTTAGGCATATTGTTATCCCATTGTAGAAACACTGGAAAATGAGGCTTGGAGAGGTTAGGGTGTTTGCCTAAGATCACACAAATGTGGTGGTGGCTGGGGTCTGTACAAAAGCCATTCTGATTTCACCCCCTACACCATTATGCTTTTCTTTTTTATTTATTATTATTATACTTTAAGTTCTAGGGTACATGTGCACAATGTGCAGGTCTGTTACATAGGTATGCATGAGCAATGTTGGTATGCTGCACCCGTTAAGTCGTCATTTACATTAGGTATCACCATTATGCTTTTCTAATCACATGGAAATGACCAGTTGCTGATAGGATCATGGGTCTCTCTACTTTTTTTAAAGGATACAATACAGTCTTAAATTCATATGGATAGGTTCAAGGTTGAGTTTTGCCGCTATAGTATAGGTTAGGGCAAACATAGGATTCATCTTACTGGCAAATGGGCTGGCACATCCTCTTACTATTCAAAAGAACCCCCTAACTCTGGGAAAAATACAAATTCAAGGAATGAAATGCAATGGCAATAATTGGACAAAACTTCAAATGAATGAAAGCAGCTCCCAAACAATTAGTTGTTTTAAACTCCATAAAACTGCTATTTCATTTCATTGTGAACTCATTATGGATTGCCCTAAGGTTTTAAAATTTAACTTTGGAGTTTTTGAATTATGGATTTGCTTAAACTCAGGCTCCATCTCCTTCCTAGATAATGAGCAAGTTTATCTTCAAATGGGCCACAATGAGGGTCTCATCATAAACATTTCTTCCTTGATATCGATTGCGTCTAATTATTGAAAAGATGATGAAGCAACATTTTGAGAAAATTCAAAGGAAGAAAACAGCGCCCACGACACAGCACAACTGTTTTCATTTTTGCACATTCCTTTCCTGTTACTGATTTCTGAAGTGGCCAAACTGACAGAGATTCCACAGTGCTTATTAGAAATGAATTCATGGTTTCTGTCAAGAAGAAACTGCCTACAAAGAAGAAAGGGCAGATGAGGAAAGAAAATCCATCTTGCAATTTGAAGCAATTTGTTCTTTAGCAAAAATTCTATAAATGGGGCATGCAGAGAAGTGTTGAGTAGCCTTTTCTGCTTTTACCATAATTATTCTTTCACTTCGATGGCAGTGAGGACCTGAAAACTGATTCCTGGATTCTAAGATTCAAGTGAGACTCCTCAGTCCATCCAGAACTCATTTACTAGCATTGCCAGGCACCTGGTTCTTGGTTAAATCCTAGAAATGATCAAACCCATACTGAACTCGAACTTGGGCTGCAACAGAAGTCTGAATTATGTGGACACATAGCGTTGTACTGACAAAGTGACTGATGTGACAAGAAAGATCGAAGTGTCAGAATTCTTTCAAAAGGGATTGTCTCAACCTAGGACAGTTGTCACATGTGCCAGGAAGATCTGTGGCTATTTGGTGACAGCTTTTGCCCTCCGTCAGTTAACAGTAATCCCCGAAATGAGAATACTAGTAAAACACATAAAGAAAACAATGATTTGCCAGACAATTAAGGGAATTCAACTGCAGCCCCAGTAGAGCTGCTTTGTTACGTACTACTACATACAAATTGTTCGACCATAGGATCAATGCAGGGGCCACGGAGGACCGACGTACACTAGCATGAAGTGAAATGATTTACATTTGGAAGCCACAGCTGGTATGAAAATAAACATTGAATCAGTTCCTTCCTCTAAGTCCATGTTCCATTAGAATAACTATGGTAGGTGACATTTTTCACATTTTAATTGGTGTTTTGCTGATTTTATCAGAATTTCTGCTGATCAAAGCAAATTGGCTATTTATTTATTTTGCAATGAAGCTAACTGTTCACTGCAAGTTTAATGTACTGTAATGAATTTTAAATATCCTCCTAGTCAGATTGCAGTGTTTGAATCAAGACATCCTTGTTAACTTAAATTATTAATTACTTGAATGAAAAAAGGTAACTTGCAGATATAATGTCATGTTTTAAATGGATCTGAATTGGATAAAATGTTGGGCCTGCATTAGAAGATGTTGGGAAAATAAAAATGTTTTTCCCCCACAGTCAGCTTAACCCACTCGTACCTGCATAGTTTTTAGACATATGATAAATACTTTCATTATTAGTTTATTTTCTGTAGCTTACAGAACAATAAGTTTTTATGTTATTTACACTCCAGTGACTTTGGTTTAATTGGCTTCCTTTATGTTATTTATATAAATATAAATCATTCTGGGTTTTAAAGTATTAATGATGCATTTTATGTTATAATGCTGTTTTCATCCAGACTAGCACTCCATAAATTCACACCATCCATGGGTAACAGCTAAGGAACTTTACAAAATCTACTTCAAAAGTTGAAGCAAATGCACTTTGAACCTCAGCAGAACTCATGCATGAGATGAAAAGATCCATTGAATTACATTTCATTTGCAATTGAGTTAGCAAATTAATTTATTCAAATATATCTGGAGGGCAATTCTCAGGTCTGTATGCTTGGGAGACTGCATTTTTTTTTTTCAAGGCATTATAACAATGCTAGGCTTAAAAACCAATTTAAAAACCTAAGTTTTGAGCCTTGCTTCCACTAGTTGCAGGAGCATGGGTGAGTCTACTGAAGCTGTCAGACATCACATCTCAAGTAAAGAGGTTGATTGAAAAGTCTGGCTCTATTTAAATTTCTGCAGTCCTAGGTTTTTATATACCCATTTGGTGGTCTTTGACTATTTTTCTCTCAAATCCTAATACAGTGTTATGAGTAAACAGAATCCTGTTATGTAGCTCACATTTTTAAATAAACTTTAGATTTTATAGATATTTGGGCTTTTCCAAGCGACTCTCTACATATTGGCCTCTTTGAATGATGAAAAGTATATTAAAAATAAAGCCAATAAAAGATATTGTCGCGTGTCATTGTGATTGTTGGCTAAAAAATGATGTACCCTAGGAGGAGGCAAACAGGTAAACCTGCATGGTAAGTTTAATAATTGTAAAATATGATTTGAGCAGTAATTTAATTTTGGCTTATTTAGGGAACGTTAAGTCCCCATCTGAAGCACAGCCTTGATCTTTGTGGTGACAAAAGGTAGCACCTGGAGAAGGATGAAATGTTTATTGAGCCTTCATTTCTGAAATGCCACTTGAACCCTACCCAAATGCAGGTTTTCTTATCGAGACGCCTGTGATATGAGCTGGTTCATTTGTCTTTGTTCCCACTGTAGCATGCTGAATTTTCAAAGTGCCAAAAGCATTCCAGAAAAAGATGATTTTATCCTACAGGGTGGATCCGTTGAAAGAACTCTTGGAATCCAAGAGATCTTCCTAGCTGGAAAACATTGGTCAACTTACTTAACGGCCTTGGTTTTCTTATTTGTGAAACAGAAATATTTCAAGTTCTTGCTTTCTTGGCTGTTCTGATAACTAAGTGAAATGAGGTATGTGGAGCCTTGGCACAGTACCTTGTTCCTAATAGTTACTCAATCATTAGGATGCATTAGTAATGCATCTTTGCCATAGTTGTTCTGTAGTTTTGGAGGATATCAACAAGTCATTCGGCTACCTATAGCATATTTTCAACTCAGATGGAAACCACTGGGGTAATAACAAGTGTTTAATTAGTGAGAATAATGTCACTGAAGAGGGGGCAGAATGTCTAATGTCTAAAGAAACACTACACGAGACAGTAGAGAAAGAACTTAGAGACTGTGGCAGCTGTTCTCAATATGAATGGCCCTAAAAAGAGAGTAGGATGATCAGCTGGTGGAAAGAAACTGAGAAAGATAGCTCACTGGATTCACACTGTAGCTGTTGAGGGGAAAGTCACATGGCCAAGTTGGTGGGTGTGGCATATATTTACTACCTTGCCTTGAATAGCTCTTTCAGTTTACAAGGCACTGCCGTATTTTCGTTGTTTTCTTTCTTTGTTTTCATGCCAGCTCAGTGATGCAAGTAGCTCAGATGTAATCCTCCCATTTTGCAGAGGGAGTTGTTGAGGCTCAGAGGGGTGAAGGAGTTTGCACAAGGCAGAACTCAGATCAGGTCTTCCTTCCCTTAGGAGAAGTCACCTCAACAAGTAGTTTAACCCAATAAAAATAGCTAACGAAAATTAAAGCAATCCGTTTAATCCCCACAACTATCCGATGGGTACGTACACTACCATGAACTTCATTTACAGATAAGCAAACTGAGGCACAGAAGGGTGAAGTAACTTGTGGAACATCATCCAGTTAGTGGGAAATCTGGGGTTTGAAGTTAGAAAGCCTGGCTGCAGGATCCACACTCTACGCTGTTTTCTACCACCTCTGGAAGGACCAGAATTGAGAAGAATCTATACTTTTCAAACCCTAGCAAGCATCACAATCACCTGGTAGGCTTGATAGACCACAGAGTGCTGGACCTAGCCCCAGAGCTTTTGATTTAATAGGCCTGGAGTGAAGCTGAGAATTTGCACTCCTAACAGGTTCTCAGGCTGATGCTGATAACTTGGAGGCCACATTTTGAGAACTGATGGTCTAGACAAGAGGTGCACGATCTTGATGGTGCAGACACACCTCAGAATTCTTCACCTATGAAAGAGGGGTAGCCGGGCGCGGTGGCTCACGCCTGTAATCCCAGCACTTTGGGAGGCCGAGGCAGGCGGATCACGAGGTCAGGAGATCGAGACCATCCTGGCTAACACAGTGAAACCCAGTCTCTACTAAAAATACAAAAAATTAGCCGGGCATGGTAGCGGGCGCCTGTGGTCCCAGCTACTAGGGAGGCTGAGGCAAGAGAATGGCGTGGGCCTGGGAGGCGGAGCTTGCAGTGAGCCGAGATCAGGCCACTGCACTCCAGCCTGGGCGTCAGAGCGAGACTCCGTCTCAAAAAAAAAAAAAAAAAAAAAAAAAAAGAAGGGTGGTAGATATCTGACTTGGTAAACAAAGAAACCCTGGGGCTCCTGAGTAGGCTCCTTCCTCAAGACTCCTCTAGGATCCACAGTGTGCCTAAGTGAAGCCACTTGTTTGAATGCCTATAAAAGACTTCTCTAGAAAACCAGTTTATACAGTGAAGGCCATTCCCGGGGATTGTGGGTGGGAATGAGACAGGAAAATCCCCTTGGACAGTTTCCGCACCCGCCCCCCACCCCTGCTTGCTCCATTAGTATACATGTGCAACCAGCTAAAGTGATTATACCTGGAAATGGGAGGAGCAGATGGTTGGGGGGAGTGTCAACCCTTTGCCTTCTTGATTGTGAGGTGGGGGTATGGCCTCTGGGTGCATTGTATGCATTCAGATCTCCAGACCTATAGCTGCTTTTCTGGAATTTTTAGCAACATTAGTATGTTTTAATGACCAAGGCAGCAGTTTGGTCACCTCTGCTTAAAAATGCCCAGACTGCCGAGCACAGTGGCTCATGCCTTTAATCCCAGCACTTTGGGAGGCCAAGGTGGGCAGATCACTTGAGGCCAGGAGTTTGAGACCAGCCTGGGCAACATGGTGAAACTCTGTCTCTACAAAAAAATATAAAAATAAGCCGAGTGTAATGGCGCACGCCTGTAGTCCCAGCTACTCAAGAGGCTGAGGTGGGAGAATCACCTGAGCCTGGGGAGGTCAAGGCTGCAGTGAGTCATGATCATGCCACTCTACTCCAGCTTGGGCAACAGAGACTCTGTCTCAAAAAAAAAAAAAAAAAAAAAAAAAACACCCAAAACCCCAGACTGTGGTGAACTTGTTTACTCACTTGCTGATGGGCTGCGATGAAAAAACACAGCAATAAAGAATACAGTAAAGATTTTGCACTATTATGCTCTGCTGTTTAATATTTAATATAGTTGCCCAAACTGCTCCCTTATTTTGTGCATTTATTAAGGTTCATACACAAAATACTAATCAAACAATTATGGTGGAATAAATGGTTCATTTGAAATAAAAATGAAAGAGTAGCGATGTGACTCTGCATTGAAATCTGGTGCTTTGCCACCCACCTGCCTGGAGTTCAGCAAGATCTGCCCACTGGGACCTTCAGCGTTGCTTGCTGGGGGTGCCTTATATTCAGGCACTTGTATTTGTCAGGTTCCACACCCCTAGAGGAGGGCATCTGTTCTAAGTCTGCGTGGTTGAATATTCAAGCTACTGAACTTAACAGAAGACATAAATACTTGGCAGAGAACAGAACTTTGAACCCAGGGCTGCTGCTGATCAAATGCTCAACTGGAGAGACACACATCTGTGGAGGGTTTCCTGAAGCAAAGGATCTTCAGCCCCTCATCCAACGTGGTCCAATCCACCCCAGGAGCTGGACAGACCACAGGAGAGTCAGGTACCCCTTCAGTGTCATTTCGACAACCTCCCTGTCTTGCTGAATTGCTTACACTGAATTGCGTTTCTTTCAGCCAGAATTCACCATTGGCTTTCACTGAGCAGTGTTTAAATGAAAGAGGGCTGAAAGACCTCGTATTTACTTTAAGGATGTTGAAATCCAGTGCTCATTACATTCAATATGTAAACGTTTAATTTTTTTTTATATTTATGAAAAATTTCAAACATACCGAAAGTAATAAACCATGACTGGGTGCAGTGGCTCACACCTTATAATCCCAGCACTTTGGGAGGCTGAGGCAGGCAGATCATTTGAGCTCAGGAGTTCAAGACCACCCTGGGCAACGTATTGAAAACCCATTTCTACAAAAAATACAAAAATTAGCTGGGTGTGGTGGTGCATGCCTGTAGTCCTAGCTACTGGGGAGGCTGAGGCATGAGAATTGCTTGAACCCAGAGGGTAGATGTTGCAGTGAGCCGAGATTGCACCACTGCATTCCAGCCTGGGTGACAGAGCAAGAATCCATTGCTAATGATAATGATAATAATAATTATAATAGACCCCAAAGTAGTTGTGAAAAGTTTACTTTTTGCTATATCTGCCTTATTTTTGAAAAGGAAAGAAAATGTTATGTAGTTTAATACCCCTCCCCAATCAATTCCCACTCCCTAGAGGCAACCACTATTCCAGAGTTGACATACTATCTTTCCTGTCCACATATTGTATACTATTAGTGCATGCCCAAGTGTTTACAAACAACATGTAATCTTGCTTTGAAGGTTTTCAAAGGTTTACGTGAGAATCACACAGTTCATCTCCTTTTACACACAGTGGGCTCTTAATGAAGATGTGAGAAACTTTTATTGGATCTTTTTTAAGCACCTAACTCATTTTTCTCATGGATACTATGGAACATATAGATGGTATACTTCTCTATGCAGTGATGGTTGGGAATGTGTACTCCAATTTGTCACCTACCTTCATTAATTGTAGAAACTTGCAAGGACATTTTGTTTATTTCATTAAAATAGTCCCTTAGCTTATTTTCCCTTTGCATGCATTTTATCATTTAATTTCTTGAAGCTTATTACCTTTACATTCTTGTAACAAGATCCTTTTTTGCTATTTTTTTGAGCTCCATCTTTATCTACCCCATTCAACACCTCTTCAAGGTGTTTACTAGTTACCAGCAGGTGCCATCTGCCATGGTCTTTTTCCCCTCCCTCCCCAGTCCCACCCCCACAAGCATTGAATGCAAGACATTGGCAGAATTTACTATATGTTAAGTTTGACATTGTGTTTAGCAAAATAAGTTTTATACAGCCAAAATCTAGATGCATTATCTGTCAATATCCAAGAAAATGAATACAAAATGTGCAGTGGATTCCCATGTTAAAATACTTCCTTCCCAGAAGTGGACCCCTGTCATTTATTCCCCAGTCTAAAAGTTGTTTATAGGGATAGGAAGAGCCTAGGATTGCAGGCTGATGAGCACATGTCACAATATTTTTATATTTTGGAGCCAAAGCAATTGCATGGCAAGAGAGCAGAAGCCTGGGAGAAGCTATTAACAATTTAAGAATTTATCATTTACCATTTCCACTAGTATAAGATTTCATACCCAAAGAGAAACATAGAAATGATGTGCTTTATGAATAAGGTCTTATAGCTGCAACTAAGATACTTAGAGATATATTTTATGTAGTATAATATTAAAATGTCAGAGTTTGGTGTTTTACCCTTGAGCCTTTGCTCAGTTTCCCTCCAATTTACAGTTAAGCAGAACTCAGGGACAATTCCTAAAAGTAGTCATTCTAAACATATCTGAACCCATCTTCCTGGGGCATAATGGCCACCTTGACTGACTGTGTTACCTCATAGACAACCAAGCGATCCTCCAACTTCAGGCAGGAGACAAAAGGAATTATGTATGAATTTTAGTATAAAACAACATTTTCAAATGTTATTGGAAATAATGAAAATGATTGAATGGGGCAAATGTGTCTATAAGATGCACAGAAAAGTGAGTATCTAAAATGTGTTAAAGATGAATATTAATACCTTATTGATGTTCATTTATGTGTTCAACTAAGACTCTTTTTTCATACTTATAACTTATATCCATATAAATTATTCTGTTAATAAATAATGTAGCTTTATGAATACACTAATCTTAATGTATGCCTTACCTCATTCATCCATATATATATACATTTATATATCAAAAAATATTCAGTGAGTTTATATTGTGTTCTTGGGTACTGGAAATACAAAGATGAATAAGAGCTTTATCATGTTCTCAAGAAACTTACAACTTGATGGAAGGAATGATAAATAACTATAGCAAAGTGTGTGATAACTTTGCTGAATTTTGATGAATATATAAAGTGAAAACATGGATAAAAAAGTAATTAATCCAGTCTGAAAACATCAAGGAAAGTAAGAAACAGGAAGTTACAGTTGAATAAGACTAGCTTCAGTATTTCCTAACTACCCAGAGTGGATTTGATCTTCCTTCATCTCTTTCCCTAGAATAATATATACTCATCTTCATCATATATTTATGATCTTATTCTGTTATAGTTAGTGTTCTCATATCCTTCTACTTTAGTAGACAGAGCTCCTTGAGGACAAAAGTCTGTCTTATTTAACATTGTATGCTGAATACCTAGCACAGAGTATGAGCTCAATAAAATGTTTGTTGAATGAACAAACACTAGAGGATTTGGATTGTCCTTTTTCAGATTTGAGGAAGTATTACATTTTAAATATGGCAAATTCACGTGTAGATTTTGTCAACTATGATTTGAGTTTATCTCATTCTTTTGGAATTGTCCCATTTCACACAAGATAACACCCAATTTGAGAATCCGGAATAGACACTATCTTAGACAGTTGGTATTCTGCTCTTCACACAAAGTTATAGGAAGAGAGTCACTGAAGGAAAAAGAAAAGGCTGTAAAATATTAGAATGTATTTGGAACACCGAGGCCGAAAATGTCTTTCAAATTCTAAACAAAGCTGTTTGCTATTTCAACCATGCTCGCTGGAAGGTCAAAGAAGCATTCAAGACCCGAACTAAAGTCTTGGTCTTGAAGCATAATGTCAGTTCTTGGCACTAAGTCTCTAGCCTCTACTTTCTCCTGAACTTAAAATGGAGTAGCAGCTCACCTGCAGCACACCTAATCTTAGCAGGAGTGGAGAGATCTCTTAATTCCCTTTACTCAATTTTCTTCTCTTACTACTTTTAAATAAGGAACCAGTCCCACAATAGCTACAGAAGACCACAAGGAAACTTTTTAGAGAAATACTAACTTATAAAACTTAACTTCACACATCCCCGTCCCTCTCTTTACACATGCTTGTAAAAAGGAAATGTGTATATACACAGATAGACATACATATAACATACATGTTTAATGGAAAAGAATCATTTGTCCATAGTCGTAGGAACAAATTAGAACTGGCTTCTGATTCTGGATAGTCAACTAAATACATTACAGGAAGCCAAACTCTTTTGCATCCTTAAGTCATATGAAAATGATAAACAAAATCAGGAAGCCACAAAGGCACTGAAGAATCATGGGACCTGTAATTTGGGGCCTGCTTTCCTTTCAAAGGCTTTGGTCCTGCCTAGAAGAGACAAGTGACAAGGGGGAAACTGAGCAGAGTCTTGAGAGGCTTAAGGGTCCACAGGACAAGAACTAGATTTTAAGATTTGACAAAGAGAGGCCAGACCTTTTAAAACCTTTGAGCATGTAGTTAGGATCATAATGGACTATACCATAACAGTAAACCAGAAAAGAACGGAAGCCATGCTTTGAAGCATCTCAATCCCCGACTAACGTGATCTGGAAATGCAAGTGCCCTTAGCCTAAATGCCTGACCGAAGCAAATGAAAATTCTCTCTGGAGGAAGATGTCTCCTCATATCTCAAGTTACCACTATCATTTCTAACATACGATATCTGACACTTGATTAAAAAGTAACAAGACACATAAGGAGGCAAGATAACAAGACTGAAACCAAGAGAAATAACAGAAAATAGAAACAGAGGCTCTAGACAACAGAATATAAAACAAGGACTTTAAAATAACTGTGTTTAGAATATTCAAGGAAATTAAAAAGCAAGATTAAAAAATTTGGAAAGAGCTGGGGAGGTGGGTCATGCCTGTAATCCCACCACTTTGGGAGGTCAAGGCAGGTGGATCACCTGAGGTTAAGGAGTTCGATTCCAGTCTGGCCAACATGGTAAAACATTGCCTGTACTAAAAATACAAAAATTAGCAGGTCTTGGTGCGCACCTGTAATCCCAGCACTTTAGGAGGACGAGGTGGGTGGATCACTTGAGGTCAGGAGTTCGAGACCAGCCTGGTCAACATGGTGAAACCCTATCTCTACTAAAAATACAAAAATTAGCCAGGCATTGTGGTGGGCACCTGTAGTTCCAGCTACTCAGGAGACTGAGGCAGGAGAATCACTTGAACCTGGGAGGTGGAGGTTGCAGTGAGTCGAGATTGCACCATTGCACTACAGCCTGGGTGACAGAGTGAGACTCCATAAAATAAATAAATAAAATCAAAGACAAAGGCTTAAGAGCAAAAGAAAAGATAATCTTCAAAATCACAGACTCTCAACAGAACAAAATCAGGCCAGGTGCGGTGGCTCATGCCTGTAATCCCAACACTTTAGGAGGCTGAGGCAGTTTGATCATCTGAGGTCAGGAGTTCGAAACCAGCCTGGCTAACATGGTGAAACCCTGTCTCTATGAAAAATGTAAAAATTAGCAGGGCGTGGTGTCATGTGCCTGTAGTCCCAGCTACATGGAGGCTGAAGCACGATAATCACTTGAACCCGGGAGGCAAAGGTTGCAGTGAGCCAAAATTGTACCACTGCATTATAGCCTGGGCAATAGAACAAGACTCTGTCTCAAAAAAAGAAAAAAAAAATAGAATCTGGAAGATAAATGAATATTATTATGAAAGTGCCTAGATATTTATACTCAGTAAAAAGACCCTCCAAAAAGAAGGTAAAACAAAAATATTTTCAGCCAGGAAATAAACTGGTAATTTAGGCCTATACTAAAGGAAACAATAAAAGCTGTTCTTCATGCAGGAAAAAATGACACCAAATAGGAGATTGCAAATGAACAAAGAATGAAGAACGGAAATGGTAAACACGTAACTAGATCTAAATAAATATTGATAATATAAAAATTATAACAATAATACTATTGGATGAAATTTACATATAGAGAGAAGTAAAATACATAGTAGCCATACCATACAAGTGCTGAAGCCTTGCCTAGTCAAGGAATTGGTAAAAATACTGATTTGTATTAGACTTTGATAAATTAAGAATGCATTTTATAATCTGTGGGGAACCACTGAGAGAATAATAAAAGAATTTATAAAAATTATAACTACAAGACCGGGCTCAGTGGCTCACGCCTGTAATCCCAGCACTTTGGGAGGCTGAGGCGGGCGGATCACAAGGTTAGGCGATCAAGACCATCCTGGCTAACACGGTGAAACCCTGTCTCTACTGAAAATACACAAAAAAGAAAAAATTTAGCCAGGCTCGGTAGTGGGCGCCTATAGACCCAGATACTCGGGAGGCTGAGGCAGGAGAATGGCGTGAACCTGGGAGGCGGAGTTTGTAGTGATCTGGGATTGCACCACTGCACACCAGCCTGGGCAACAGAGTGAGACTCCGTCTTGTAAAACAAAAAACAAAACAAAACAAAAAAAGAAGAATACTAATAGATGTACAATATTCTCAAGCTAAAGGAGGAGAAAATGGTACAATCATAATAAGAAAATCGATCCAATGGAGGGCAAGAAGAAAGGTGAAAAGAGACATGAAAAGTTATAAATAGAAAAAAATAGAAAGGTGATGTATTTAATCCCAAATATATCAGAAATTGCATTATAGAAAAATGAAACAAATATCCCAATTAAAATGCAAAAATCTTCAGACTCAATATAAAGACCAAATCCAACTGCATGCTGCTAAAACAAGGCATATCTCAAACATAAGGATATGAGAAAGCTAAAAGTGAAAAGTGTGAGAAAAAAAATATAGCATTCCAACCTAAACTGAAGAGGAGCATTTTATGATGATAAAAGCTTCAACTTGCCTGGAAAACATAACAATACGAACTCTGTCAGAACATTGGCAGATCTAAGAAACCAATAAATCCACCATCGTGGTGGCTGACTTCAACACATCTCTCTCAGTAACAGAAAGAACAAGCAGACCAAAAATCATTAAGAATATATGCTTAGAGCAACATGATTAACAAACTTGAGTGAATTGAGAGATATAGTATACAAAACTCAATGACATTCTTTTTAATTGCAAGTGAGCATTTCCCAAAATTGATGACTTTTGGCCATAAAGCAAAGATGAATACATTTCAATGTATTAAAATGATACAGAGTATGTTCTCTGACCAGAGTAGTAGTAAGCTAGGAAGAAAAAACCACAAAGAAAATGAGCTAATCATCATATGTTTGGAAATTAAGCAATATATACCTAAATATGATAGGAATTAAAGGAGAAATCACACAGGAAATCAGAGAATATTCTGAACTGAATGATAATGAAAATACTACATATCAAAACTTGTGAGATGTAGCTACAGCCTTCTTAGAGGAAAAGTATAGACTTAAAAACAAATGTTAAAAAGTAAGGAAGTATGAAAGCCAACAATGTAAGCACTTATATCTCAAGAAGTAAGAACGAATCAGAAACTAAAACTAGATAATGTAAAAGGAAGGAAGTTAGTCATAAGAGCAAAAATTAATAAGAACAAAATGCATGATGAAATCACAGCCCAAAGTTTCTTTTAAAAAACCTATTAAAATGAATAAATCCATGGTGGGTCTGGTCAAGGAAAAAATAAAGATTGCTTAAATAACCAATACGAAGAATACAAATAAGTATGTTACAAAAATCTTTTGACCATTAAAAAGATTATAGTGGAATGTTACCACCAACTTTATGCTAAGAAGTTAGAAAAGTTAGATGAAGTAGAAAAATTCCTAGAAAAACACAACTTTCCAAAATGTACACAAGAAGAAATAGAAAAACCTGTATAATACCAAATATTTAAATAAATTTATAATGAAAAACTTTCTACCTACAAAACTCCAGGCCCAGCTGTCTTCAATAGTGGGTTCTACTTAATATTTAGGGAACAAGTAAAACTAATCTTACACAAAATATTTCAAAGAATAAAAAAGGAACATTCCAACTATTTTTTTTTTCTTTTTTGAGACGGAGTCTCACTGTCACCCAGGCTGGAGTGCAGTGGCGTGACCTCAGCTCACTGCAAGCTCTGCCTCCCGGGTTCACGCCATTCTCACACCTCAGCCACCAAGTAGCTGGGACTACAGGCGCCCGCCACCACGCCCGGCTAGTTTTTTGTATTTTTAGTAGAGACAGGGTTTCACCATGTTAGCCAGGATGGTCTCGATCTCCTGACCTCGTCATCCACCCGCCTCAGCCTCCCAAAGTGCTGGGATTACAGGCTTGAGCCACCGCGCCCGGCCTCCAACTATTTTTTTAAGGCCAGAATAATCTGATATCAAAACTTGGCATGATAAAAACATAAGAAAGGAAAATGACAGACAAATCTTTCCCGTAAGTAAAGATTCAAAAATTGTAACCAAAATATTAGCAAGGCAAATCCAAGTATAAATAACAAGTATAATACTTTATGACCAAGTGCAGCAATTACAAAGTGTTGGCTAATTGAAAAACTCAGGAGATTCCAAATGTATATACATAACACATAAAACTTTAATAAAGGTGAAGGATACTATACAGCAGGAGAAGGAATGCATGGGCAAAACATGAGAGAAGTCTCAGATTTCTAGACACAGCTTCCAATATCCTTTTTCAGTCTTACAGAATCTGCAACCTCTTTGATTTATCAAGAACCAATACATGTGGGATGCTTTGGTCTCAGGAATTCCAAGATGCAAATTGACTGCCGGGCTTTTATATCCTACAAGTCACATAGTTAAAATCAGCCTGCATAACGAGGCAAACCAGTTGTAAAGCATCAATGTGTACATTTTCAATAAACAATATAGACAAGATGGTAGAGGGTACCTCTGGGAAATTTTGGGGTTTAAGCAACACATTACAAGCTAGTGCATTTCATCTACATCTTGGTTAAGGGTTGGTGCCAGATACCTTGTCTTCCCTAGAGCTAAGGCTAGAACCTAGAACTAAGACTAGCTACCATTGACTACTTGCAACTTAACCCCATCCTTACACACCAACTTTGGTTATTCCAAGAATGTAAGGTTGGTTTAGCATTCAAAAATTAATATAATTCGTTATATTCCCTTAAGGAGAGAAATCTCACGATCATTTTAACAGATGCAGCATAAAACACTTGATAAAATTAAACATTCATTTATTAAAAACTCTTAGCAAACTAGAAATGGAAGGAGATGTCCTTAATTTGATAAAGGCTATTTATGAAACACCTGCAGCAAACATTACCATGAAATATTAAAAGCTTCACTCAGCAGACATAAGCCACAGAATACCTCTATCACCACTTCTATTCAATATTAAACTGGCTGTTCTAGCCAGAGCAATAAAACAAAGAAAAATAAATATAGAGCTGAAAAGAAGAAATAAAAAATGTCATTATTTGTAAATGACATCATTATGTATGTAGAAAATACAAAACAAATACATATGTTTGCAAAAAAAAAAAAACCCGCTGAAAAATAACCATTTTTATTAGTTTTTGACTAATCTATGGGGAAGGGACATTAACAGGTAAGGGAAATAGGAATATAAGCAAGAAGATTTCTCTGTATGTGCCTTATTATAAATAACTTTCAATTATAGCTTCATATAATGTTTTATATATTAAAAAATCAAATACAAAAGAAAAAATCAGTACTTAAGAAATTAAAAACCAATGGACATTAATGAAACTAACATATCAATTTGGTGATATAATCACATGGAGAACATAGTTATTTCAAGTGATATAGTGTTTTGACTGTACATTCTTAGGGAATATAGTCTGAAGACAAAAAAGTGCTGTAAAGAAATTGTAAATTTTACCCTGTTATATTGCTAATGGTAATATGTATATTTTTATTTCAATACATATATGCACATATATAGGGAAAACGTAATGTACTAAGTATATCAACATTGTTAAGAACCAAGATTTTGAGTTTAGGAGATAAGAAATAGTTATAGAACCTCAAAAATTACATTAAAATCTTGTGATGTTAGATTTGAATTAGAAATATCAGCATAAACTCATTATTTTGTTTTCTTTTTTAAAAATACACTTTTCCTAGTTTGTCCACTGAAAGTATGAAAAGTCCAGGAAGTCCAATGACAACAAGTCTGTCTAGCACCCCAATTGTGGTTTCTAAATATCAAAAGAAATCAAGACTCCTTGGAGAAATAACTTATTCCTGTTCTGGGAAAAGAAATCTACAATTCTGGATGTTTCGTGCCTGAAAACAAGGGAGCTATGAAAAACTAATGAGTCACGTCAAAGGGATCCAAGAGCCAACATGAAGGAACCTCCTTGGCTAGAGATGGGAAAGTTTTAGCACCAAAAATACTAGTGAATTCTGTTTATTGAAGTACATTAAATATATAAAAACCCATGATTCTGTGATATGCAAAAAATGAAAAAAGCCCCAAAAGCCAACAAACAAAAACAGTTCATTAGACACCATTGGAATGAAGTAGGACAATAGCTCCTTACTCTTAACAGCTGTCGATTATAAAGAAAGATTAACCATTTACTTGTATTTCCTGTACAAAATATACATTGGGGCTATCAAATAGCTCAGGTGATGCATGAAAGTTTTTAATTATGTAAAAATCTCGTAAGTGTGTAAGGAATAATGCAATTAGAAAGTCACCATTTTCAACCTCTAATAAGATTAGGTAATCATCAATGGATAATACCATTAGATGAAATTTCAATGGGAAACTTTACAAAGGAGGAGTCAGACTATTATCTCTCAAACTCACTGATCAGTCTTAGAATCAGACTGTGTGCCTCCTGACATGATACAGTTACAAAGTACTGGCTAAAATCTATAAAGTATTCTTGTCAAAGAGTTAAACCAGAATCTAAACAAACCTTAAAAGTAACTTTGATGTGGAGGAAATAAGAGGGATGAATGAACAGGCAACTGACACTACAAGGAAGTAAACAGACATATCCACAATCTTGGATCTTCTACAGGACGATAGAGGAAAAAGAAAGAGGGAGAGAAAGAGAAGGAGTAGGACTAGGAGGACAAAATAGGACAAGGAGGAGGGAGAAAAGGAGAGAGAGAGAGAAAGAGAAAGAAATGGGGAAATAATCAAAGCTATAGTAAAAGAAAATTTTTCCTAAACTGAAGAAAAGCTCAAGTGCTCCCATCCCTCATGAGTCAACACATCAAGTAAACCAAGCAAAAAAAGTGAATTTTTTTGGTGTGTGTGTGAACTCAACAAGCTTGGTTATGAATATATATGTCTAATTTATTATCCACATTTCTTTCAAATAGCCCTGAAAAGTTTACTATTACATAACTGACCATTGGTCATAAAGAATAGGTTGACTTGACTGATTGATTTTCGTAGTGGTAATGTTTTATGATTTACAAATTTATCTTAAATCGAATTTTGATCTCTCTCTCCCTATGTCCTCCCCCACTGTCCCCCGCCAATCCCAGGTGTCCATTCCAAAAACATGGCTTATACTGGTGGCTCTGGGCTCCTAACTTGTGTTGATATTGGAGATAAATCCACTCACCAAAACTGATGGTATCTTGGCTGTGTTTTCTTTCTCCTCCCCAAATTTACTTGGCTATTCCTCACATTATTCTAGAAGAATTCTGTACTGATTTTCAAGTTGCATAAACTATCCTACTGGCATTTCTCTGGAATTGCTTTAATTTTTATAAACATAATTGAGGTAACTAATATGTTTGCAATATAAAATAGTCTCATCTAGAAACAAGGGATATATCTAAACAATTTGGTCTTCTTTCATGTCAATCAATAAAGTTAGATTTTTTCCCCCCGTATTGTTATTGCACATTTCTTCTTTTGTTACTGTGAATGGGCTTGTTGAAAATGACATCTTCTATATAAATTAATTATTAATGATGTATGGGGAACCTCTTGGTTTTCTTTTTCTTTTTTTGAGACGGAGTCTTGTTCTGTCACCCAGCTGGAGTGCAGTGGCGCCATCTCGGCTCACTGCAAGCTCCACCTCTCAGGTTCAAGCGATTCTCCTGCCTCAGCCTCCTGAGTAGCTGGAACTACAGGCGCGTGCCACCATGCCCAGCTAATTTTTGTACTTTTAGTAGAGATGGGGTTTCACAATGTTAGCCAGGATGAATCTCTATCTCCTGACCTCGTGATCCGCCATCCTTGGCCTCCCAAAGTGCTGAGATTACAGGTGTGAGCCACCGCACCCGGCCTACCTCTTGGTTTTCATGTCACTCTCATATCTGGCCATCTTGGAACTCTTATTATAATTCCTTAAAAATGGACTGAACGTAATCTAAATAGCCATCAACAGAGAATGATGAAGTCAATCAGGGTAAATCTATTATATAGAACATTATGCAGCTATTTTAAAATTACATAGATTAAGTGGAAAAATGCAAATAAAATTTAAAAAGTTGCAGAATAATATAGTGCAATTCAAGTATGTAAAACTACTACAGGTTGATGTATGTATATACAATGTAAATTCACAGGATAAAGCCTGAAAAAATGCAATCCAATGTTAACAGTGATTACCCTTGGATAGGAGAGTAAGGGGAATTTTCACTTTTTTTGAGACATGGTTTCTCCCTTTCACCCAGGCTGCTGGAATACAGTGGCAATCACAGCTCACTGCAGCCTTGAACCCCTGGCCTCAAGTGATCGTCCTTCTTCGGACTCTTGAGTAGCTAGGACTATGAGCATGTGACACCACGCCCAGCTAATTTATTTATTTATTTTTATTTTGTAGAGACAGGATCTCACTATATTGCCTAGGTGGTCTTGAACTCCAGGTCTCAAGTGATCCTCCCACCTCAGTCTCCCCAACTGCTGAGATTACAGGCATGAGCCACCCCACCTAGTCAATGTTTCACTTTTTTACTCTATACATTTTTGTATTGTTTATGAATTTTTTCTAAGACACAAATTTATTTATTGCTTTTGTAATTAAATCTGTTTTAATGTAGAATTAAGGTTCTGGGAAATAGACAAGTTGATAAAGATTGTCCTGGAAGAAGCTCCAGAGAGAACAAGTATAAGTCCCTAGAAAATCCTCACAGATCATTAATTTCTACAGTATCTTTAAAATCACTTACATTTGGCTTTGGAAAATCTGCGACTCCACACAGTCTGTCAAGGAATATTACCAGCATCTATTAGAGCAGAAAATGAAGATAAAATGTAACACAACTGTCCGATGAAATCAGTGGAGACATCCCCAGTGTTTATCTATCTCTCATGACTTCTGCTACGCAAGGGCCATGGACTAGTGAAGGACCTAAATAAATTAGCCAGCTACATGAATTGGATAATTTTCCTTCTATCCTTCTCTCATTGCCAGCTGGATACCAGATGAGACCAGCCTGTATTTCCTAGGTTTCTCTAGCGTCTAGAGTTGTTGCATAGAAAGCCCTTCCGACCTGAATTTAGAAATAGGGTAGCTGTTGGTTTAATTGCATCAGGTGGATCAAGCATGCTTGTCTGCCTTGAAGCCAGGCTCTTCCTTGGCTTGGCACACAAGGTCTCTCTGGAAATGGCTCCTAATGACCTCAGGTCACTGTGCATGCCTAGGCCATGTCCCTTGCAATGAGTTAGAGTTATATCTTAAGTTAAATCATAAATAAATTTCGGTAAATATGTGGCCTGGATTTTTATTTTTGTAACACATGGTGAGCACCTAACAGTATCTAGCAGCTCTTCTCAAACTTCAATGGAAGTACCACCTCCGGATGCTATTCAGTAGGTCGGGGTAGACCCTTGAAGTTGCATTTCTAAGAAGCTCCCAGGTTATGTGGATGTGGCTGGGTCAGGAATCACAGCAAGTGACAGGAGCATACAGCACATGCTTTGTACTTAATAAATATCTGTTGAATGAGTCCTCTTCTGTCCTAACCCCCAGAAACTTGACTCCTGTGAAGTCACATCCTTCTTCTTTGTTCTCCTCTGGGTGAGACTGTCAGGAACAAAAAACTTTCTAGCTTCCTGAAAAGCAAACTCTAGCAAGTGATTGTATTTTGCATATTTCCACCCCTCCCGATATTCTACCACATGGAGGCAGAACCCATGGCTGTTTTTCCATGGAGGAAACATCTCTGTGCGCACCCCGCTCTGCTCACTCCTTCCCAGCTCAATCTGGCACATGGCACGGCTTCTGCCCAGCAGAGATGTCCCACTGGGGCTGCAAACCAGCATCACAGGCCAAGACATGGGGGGAAATGGTGGCCTCTCCTGCAAGACCACATTCTCCTCAGAGCCATCAGCTCCTTTCCCACTCTGGGTTAGTGATTTGCTCAAGCACTAAATTGTTTCACAAAATGTAACAACAACAACAACAAAAAAATCAAGCAGCTCTTGGACTCCAACATAGAAGTGTCCTAAACTGAATGAGGATTAAAAGCTGAATGCCGGGCGCGGTGGCTCACGCCTGTAATCCCAGCACTTTGGGAGGTTGAAGCGGGTGGATCACGAGGTTGGGAGATCGAGACCATCCTGGCTAACACGGTGAAACCCCGTCTTTACTAAAAAATACAAAAGAAATTAGCCGGGCGTGGTGGCGGGCGCCTGTAGTCCCAGCTACTCGGGAGGCTGAGGCCGGAGAATGGCGTAAACCCGGGAGGCGGAGCTTGCAGTGAGCCGAGATCGCGCCTCTGCACTGCAGCCTGGGCCACAGGCGAGACTACGTCTCAAAAAAAAAAAAAAAAAAAAAGTTAGCTGAACTCGTGTCTTGAAAAATGCATTGCCTAATTCATTTTCCCTTTCGCTGGAGAAAAAAAAACAAAAACAAAACACAGTGTTTGCCTTTTGAGCTATGGTGAAAATACCTCGTAAATTAAAGTTATTAAGCCTGGTTCTGGATATTTCCCTTAGAGTAGGATCAAAAGCCAAGTCAGAAAATGATTGAAGTATGTTAAAATATTCTTTTGTAATGAACAAGCCATGTTTTAGGTGGACGGAGATGTTAGTTTTATCTTATACAATTATGTTTGAAATTTTAAGACTCGTTCAAGATTATTGGACTGTGTAGACAGAAAAATACCATTGTGATCAATTTAACAGTTATTCTCACTTATTGGCTGCTCAGCCGGGGGCTCTGGTCGGTACAATGTTAACGGAACCCACTTGGGGGTTATAGCATGTGCACATTAGCAGAATAGATTGGACTGTGATTTGTAGCATGGGCCAGTTTTGCAGAGAGCATTTTCTACCCACCCGCAGCTTCGTGGTGATGTTGGGATCTGTCTACTCAGTGGAGGATCAGTAGCTTAAGAAGCTAATGAATATTCATTTCTTTTCCCTGGGTACAAAGTAAAATAACCAGTAATTAGTATAATATTTAATACTTCCATTCAAAATAAATAAATCTTTTGTAAAAAAAAAAAAAAACCCTAATTATTATAATGTAGCAAATTCCACATATGTAACTGAAATTGGATGTAGTGTTTTGAAAATGCTTCTATGCCCTCATTTACATGTTTTGAGATTTGTTAATTATTCCCCTTTTATGCATTAAACAAAACTCTAAATTTCTACCTGCATTTATTATTCATTTTTCTATCTCCCAAGTTTAGCTGATTCTAATATTTAAATTTTTTATTTTTTAGATACTGAACATCTTTGTATTTCAAAGACATCTGAATTTAGACGTGTTCTTGTTCTTTTCTTCTCTTGTTCCAGAGATCTATAGGGTGCATACGGCTTATGAGATTCCCAGGTGGAGTTTCTTATTTGACCCTAGGTTTATGTGGCAAGGTTTAGCTATTCCAATTTTTCAAAATATACATTTTTGAGTACTTAATACATGACAAGCACCGTGCAGA